>NC_143019.1:89122776-89735531 GCF_055824585.1 Amblyomma mixtum | reverse complement strand
ATCTCCAAAGCGCACTGCTTTACCCTTGGCTCCTTTTATTTCAAAGGAAGCCGACCCTGTGTCCCCTGGTACTGCTTGATTTGTAGTCTTGTCGTGAGCATCTGGAGCAACCTTCCAACCATCGCTTGATTTCCTTCTATTCCAGATTGTTCTTTGGTGTTTTCGCACATAATCCGGTCACCAAACGTAAGTCATGGGAAAATTATCTTTTATTTCCGCATATTTCGTACCTCAGACTTCCACCTCGAAAGTGTTCCCTGTTTCTTTCACGTGGGCTCCGTCACCCACGCCCCTTACTTGAATAAATTGCTCTCGTGTTTCTCTGCGTACATCTTGGCTCCCATTAATTCATAATACGTGTATTTCATTCACAAGGTGTACGGCGTTATGACATGAGCTGGGCCATCACTTTCAGGGTGTCATAGCAGCTCTCTGCTTGTATTCACCATCTCTCTGCTTGTATTCATGTAGACACGAGGAGAAGAAGAACACAGGTTCTTCTGTGTTCTTCTTCTCGTGTCTCGTTCTTTCGCTGGTGAAGTTATGTCTGATGTACACCAACCAGCCCACATGGCTTGTTATAGTCACAAACAGGCCATCATTCACTTGTCTACCGGCTCTGAGGCCATTCTGTAATTAATTTTAATAATTCGTAGCAGAATGAATGAATGAACTTCCCGTCATCAAGGGGCCTCACGGTCTGGGCGCAGCAATCAGGAGGGGGTGCCTCGTAGCCGGCTGTCAGCACCGGAGATCGCGGAGAGAGTCTTGTAGTAAGCTATTTTCGCCTGACGGATGATGAGTCTTTGCTGATCCGGGTCGTGGCTCCGGATCAGCTCTTCCCAGGTGTCAAGGTCTGGGATGCTATGTGATTGAACCCCAGGAGAATCCTGACACTCCCGAATTGCACTGGGGAGCCTGAGCTGTGCAGTAGCTGCCACAGGATTATTTGTACCACTGTGTTGACGACAATTGATTGTAAAACATTTTATTCGCCGGAAAGAGCTTGGTAAGAGGTCGCGTTAAGTGGTCGAGAGTACGCAGCCCTCGACGACTTTGTTAGCCCACTCCACCGCCAAAACTTGAATGAATGAATGAATGAATGAATGAATGAATGAATGAATGAATGAATGAATGAATGAATGAACTTTATTTCCGTCATCATGGGGCCTGAGGCCTCACGGTCGGGGCGCAGCAATTAGTTGCGTTTTGGCATATCAAGTTTTGAGGTGCGCGCGCTCGCATTCCACGCCATCTCGCGGAAATTTTATAACCTTCTCCGCGTTGTCTTTCTGAAGCGCCGGTCTGTGGCGCCGCCATAGCACTTCGTTGGTTCTTGTCAAACAGCGACAGGGCAGTCACTGCTACTTTGTGTTGCGGCAGCAAAGAATAAGTAGTGCTAGTTGACAGTGGTGCTACGCTGACTGAGCAAGGTATCTACCGTACGATCTCGCGCGGAGTCGCTGACGGGGCTGCGGCATGCTGCCCCCACGACGGCACTAGCGTGAGGAGCCAGAAGCCGCCGATCCGAGCGGGAGCGCGGTGTGGAAGTGGTTTCGCGTGACCGCCGTGCGGGGCCGCTGCGGTCGCAACTCATTGAAGCAAGTGCATTGAATCCATGGAGGTTTGAAGCCAAGCGAGCACTCCAGCAGGAGAACGGAGAGAAGAAAAAAAAAGAAAAAGCACATAGAGTGAACGAGTGAAGAGCGAGGAGGTAAACAATCAAAATACCGCAACACGCTAGCTCCGTCCGTGATGGCGGCCCGCAGATGGACGCGGTGGTGTCGTCGCTTCGTCGGAAATACGGATTTCGCCGCTTTCGGCCGCTGAGGAGCTGCGGTTGACACACCCGTCTTCGACATCACCGGTGACCTCCGAGCGGGTCGACAGGTCGGTCGTGCGTCGCGAGTGGAGTGCGGTGCGTGCGGCGGCGTTGATGAAGAGAAGTGTGTGATCGCGGGTTTGACCCACCACCACCCCGTACTAGCTCTGCCCCGTGAAGCGAGCAACAAGCGTATGCCACTAGCACCGCCTGTGCAACTACGACGAAGAGCCAACAAAGGCGGCGGTTCCGTCGATGTTGTGATCTCTTGTGAAGAGCGGTGCGCTTGCCGTAGTGTTATTTTTTGTTCGTCTTCACTGGAACTGGCGGCGGCTGCCCGGGAGGAATCGACACGGTGAGTAGCGGCGCGCTATGCGCTATGCTTGCGGGCGACGAAACGAGCGCTCGTGATCTATGTGTGTGTGTCCTGCCGTCAAGTAGCGTGCGTGTTGGAGCAAGTCGCCGTTCGCGCGCTAACCTCACGCCTTTTTTTCTCTGCCCCGAGGCGAAAGTCGGCGCCACATCGTGAGTCACTTCTTTGCCGCGCCCGGGGGGCTCCTTTCGGGATTCCTCGAATTTTCGGTTGTTCGCAATGCTCTGCCGTGTGTTCAATCTGTTTATCGCGATACGTGTGCCGTTCTTGAGACGACTTGTAGCACCGTGAGTGGCTTCGCCGTTGCTTGCAGCACCGCGCGTTGTGCGCCCGTCGCCGCTGTTACGCTCGCAGCCTGCCTGGTATTTCCGGTCGCGCTGGTTCCCATTTACTTTGTTTTGCTGCTGTTTTTTTTCTACGCGCTGCTCCGCTCTCTTCCTACTACTACTAGCGAGCGGCGGAGGGATTCCTCTTTGTGCCCTTCTGCCGACGGGGAAAAGATCAAAAGAACGAAACACAACGCATACAGCGGTGTCGACGACGACAAAAGAGTTGACCCCCCTTCCCCACCGCCATCCTCGCGCCACTCTGCTCCCCGTTGGTCCATTATGTCGCGGCGAGGAGCGCCCAGCGTGTTTCATTTTTACGGAGCCAAGGACGACGCGCTCGCCGTTGCCGGCCGCTGATGATCGAGACGCCGTGCCGTTCATTCTTCGTTCGCGAAAGGTGCTGCGCGTGGCGTAATTGTGTTCTTTTTGGCGCCCCCGGCGGTTTCGTTCGCAACCTGCAAGACGGGCGCTGGTGCAGCGGTGGTAACGCGTCGCAGTCGTAGAATGCGTGCATCTGTCTACGTGGGCTGTCGGGGAATGTCGCCGTCCGAGCTGGCTCGCTGTACGACGTGCTCGTGGAGCAGCGGGTCCGCCTTTCGCAAATGAAAGCTCTCGCGGGTCAAGGGGTACTGTGTGCGTCGCGTTGTTCTCGCGCGCACTGAGTAGGCAGGTGGGTGGGCGAACCCACGCGACGCGTTGAATCTGCATGAGCTCTCGCGTGTTGTACTGTTCGTGCACGCTCGAGCGTGTGCAACAACACCGCCCAGGCAGTTCGTTCGCAGCACGCCGCCTGCTTCTTTACTGCTCGCCCTGGCACATTTCGAAAGGCACGGCTTTACTTTATTTATTCGTTAATTTCTCCTAGGCGCGCGTGCTCGCTCCTTCTCGGGATGATGCTTATGGTCTTTTACGCCGCGGTTGCCGCAACAGCCGAGAGCGTTTCTGAGCGCGCTCGCATCGACCGTTGCGCCGCCCTCCCAAACGCACTACTGCTCACAACCGCACGCACAGCAAATTGAAGCACTGCGTAATCGTAAGCGCGTGCAACAGCACCGCCCCAAAAGCATCTGCAGTACGATTTAACTGCCCATAGAACTTACAGGACGCAGCGCGAAATTGCATCGAGTAGTGATTCGCACCATTCCGGAAATGAAACGTCAGTGCTTGTTGTGTACTTGTGTACTACCTGCAGGCATGCGGTTATGTGAATTAAACGTCGGCGACTGCCGAAGTGAAATGCGTTTGCGCCTTGCGACTGCTGTCGTGGTGTTCCAGGCGCCACTAGATTGGTGGTGTAGACAGCACGTCCAACCAATGTGAACTAGATAATCTACTAAAATTGAATGCCACCGTCTCCGAAACGTGGAGAGCGACGCACCGTGAGCGTAATTTGAAAAAAAAAAAAAAAAAATCCTGTTAACAACAGCGCGTGCATTGTACGACGCGAAGATTTCCCGCCGATAGGATAAAGAAGGATGTCGCTGGGAGACAATCGGTCCGTCGTTTGTCCCGACGCCACTGGAGTGCATCTGGTCACGGTGGCCAGGTTCCGCGAAAACTGTTAATGCGGCACATTCGCGTGCGACCTGGGGTCAGTATGTCATCTGCGGACGCCTTCCGTCGGCCCCCGTCCGCCGACTTTAGCCGGCACCGAGTCGGTTCTTTCCTGCTCTTGGCGAATTCATTGAGCGCGCCCCACCGCTGGTATGCGGTAAAAATGTTGCGTGCTGCGCGCGTGGCCTTACGTGCATTAATGAATGCCCGCGTCGCTCGAAATACGCGGCGCGCCGGTATGCGTTCGGGCTACGCTTTGTGATCGGCGCCGGTGAGCTTGCACCTATGCGGAAAATCTTCTGTATGGACATTCTTGTGGGGCTTTATAAGGTGCCTGCTGAGGTGGAGCGTGCAGTCTAATGCGATTTGAAGCTGATCACTTCAGGCTTAACCTACTGGGATTAAACTGCTCTAACACGGTTTGTTTTTGCAACAACAGTGCAATCAATACATGAGCTCAGCTAGCTGAAGGATTAGTCTATTCTGCATCGTCGTGTTTCTTGCAGCCTTGGTGACCGTCATGGCAGGAAAAATTTATTTGTCCGTTTCAGCAAGAATGAACGTGATAACCTTCAAACTATGCTACACTGTACACATATTATGTCGGAATGGCAGCACAGAAATGATGACAAGGGACAAGTTTGGTTTGGTTTATTGGGGTTTAACATCCCAAAGCAACTCGGGCTACGAGGGATGGCGTAATGAAGGGCTCCGGAAATTTTGACCACCTGGGGTTCTTTAACGTGCACTGACATCGCACAGCACACGGGCCTCTAGAATGTTGCCGTCATCGAAATTCGGCTCCTGCGGCCGGTATCGAACCCGCGTCTTTCGGGTCAGCAGCCGAACGCTGTAACCACTCAGCCACCGCGGCGGGGCGACGAGGGACGAGTGGAAAGCATGCAACAGGCAGCGTGCAGTGTGTGTTCACTTAACCCTTCTTTTCATTCTAAACTGGACATAACGGGGCTGATCTCATGTTAACCATTTTTAAGAGCATTAGCTTTTATTTGTCATGTTTTGAGGTAGAGATTTCGTGGGGTCTGCTACCACCCTGAGTTCACAGCGCCATCTGTGGCAGCAACTAGAAAACAACACATCTCGCATTGAGACTTGTGCGCCATCTACAATAGCATTGTAGAAAAAACCACCTGCCGCGTGCCAATGATGTCTCGTATTCCCTCCCTTTAATCTCATTCATAACAATTCTAGTAAACTGAACAGCTTACGCTTGTTACTTCAACATGTTCCAGACGGCGGCGGCCTTTTTTTTTTTACTAGGTGTAGCTCAACAAACGACACTATGCATGTTTATGGCACTAGGAAGCCTTAGTCTTCCTACTGGGCATCCTGACCATTAACACCTATTGGTAAGAGTCAGATGACAACATATACCATCTCTGGTGTGCAGCCAAGGTGACGTTCGGTCAATTATCTTTTTCCTGGAGGTAACAGAGGAAGCACAGTATTTGTAGCCATTGCTGTACCTATATCTAGCACCTCACAAAATTAGGCGGCAGTTTTGGGGTACGGGACTAGGCTCGCATTGTTTGAGGAGCAACGAATTCAAACGTAAGGAGCATTTATTGCAAAACATGGCCAGCACAATGTTGTCCGCATGAATGCTTCCTTCTTTGCTCTGAGCATCCTGCATTTTCGTTCTGGGAGTAAACATGTCAAGCCATCCAGCTTAGGATACGGATGCCAAAATGCATGCATAAGCAATGTCGTCAACTGCTTCATAGGGAGCATTCTCATGGCATGGATAAAGGACCACTTTGTGCTGTCATATTTAGGAATGGCTTAATTCAGGGGTCTCATCTCACCAAGAGGGCTGCATTGGTGGACCTTTGTCTCCCACGGGCCGGTATCTGGAAAGGGGAATGCATAACGCACTACACGTGCTCACTGTTGGCACTTAAGTTCTTTTTCCACCTTGGATGCAGCAAATTTTAAAGGACTACAAACATTTTAGTTCCACGTTTTCTTCTTTCAAATGATGCATTAGACATTGGAATGCACAGTTCACCACGTGGTATTCGCCTGTGATTGGTGAATAACTTATAATTGAATTTCTTCTTGATGCTGCTTTAGTTTCAGTTTTAGGAACTAAACGATGGCTGTGACACTTAAGGAGTGCCCAAGGCTTGTGAGACATGCAAAAAACTAGATAGCTACTGATACGACATTTTCCATCATTCCAGCTCTCGAAGCAAGCTGCCTTAAGCATTTTAGTGAATTAAATCGGCTTCTCAGCAATTACATTCCAATTATTTCCGTGCCTCATGTGACCTAAATACTCCCTATGCATCACAGCCATCATTCGGTTGATGAAACCAAAACAGTATCTTGAAGAAGTTCAGTTGCAAGTTATTTAGCAGTCATCGGCAGATCTCACGTGGTGAACCATGTAATCTAATGCCTAATGCATCATTTGAAAGGTGCAACTAAAATGTTTGTAGTCCTTTAAAATGAGCTGCATCCAAGATGACAAAAGAACTGAAGTCACTCATAGCTTGGAATAGTACGAAGGTTAGGAGGTGCTACCCCTAGATGCATACCGTGTGTAGTTGCTCGTGCAGGTCTGAAGAGGTGAAATTATCTGATAGAGATCTGACACTGATTGAAAAGGAACCATTGTTTACCTGCTGTGGTGGCTTAGTTGTAGTGGCATTTGGCTGCTGGGCTCAAGGATGTGGGATCAGACCCCAGTCATTACAGTTGCACTTAGTTGACGCGAAATTCAAAATACATCTGTGGGCTGTATGATGTCGGTGCGCGTAATAAAAGAACCCCGGTGGTGGAAATTAATTTGGGGCCTTCCAGTGTGACTTCTGTAGTAGTAGTAGTAGTAGTAGTAGTAGTAGTAGTAGTAGTAGTAGTAGTAGTAGTAGTAGTAGTGTTTATATAACACAAAGATGCACAATGGACGCAAAAAAAAAGTGGCGGTAGTTACCATCTAATGTTGTAACCAGTATTGTAGTATTGTATGTTGTAATATTGTATATAAAAAATAAAGAAATTTCTGCTGCTCACGAGAGCTTGTTAGGGCATTGTCTGAAAGAGATATTTCCATGACATAAAAGTGCAGCTTTTGGGCACTGTACTCTGCATACAACCAACAAACCACATTTCCAGCACGGCACTTCTGTAATAAAGTTTACAATCTTTGAGGTCAGTGAGCCACGCGTTTGAGACTCCTGACTTAGGCAGTTCAATGCGAAAGTCGTATACTCTTCAATAAACACAGTGATCAGAACTGTGCTTTTTATGGCACTGTAGGTTAGCACAAGGTATTTAAAGGTATTTTTGAAGTCAAGCATTGCATGTACAAAAGCATCTTGGAATCTTCACTGGACTTGCACGGTTGAATGAACACTGAATGAAGTCACTGAATATCACTTCCCCGGTTGACCCAACTGATTAACACTGAAGCCATGCTTTTCTGTTTATAATTTATTCAGCTTATGAAATAAGTGTTTTGAAAATTGTTGCACTTTCAGGCTGCATAAGAATGTTAAGTTGACTTGGCATTGTTGGGGAAGTCCAGGCGCATTTTCGTGCTGCTGATGGAGTCAGAGTCCTTTTTCTTCTACATTTTCACATGTGCTGCAGTGTAGGAGTACACTTCAGTGGTGGGGAACGAACTTCGCACGGTTCCAGCAACAGGGAGTTTGTTAGCAGTGTATTTCCCACAGCGTACAAAAGGTTTAAAGCGCAATGCTAAACGACGAGGCACGTCTAACTCAATGTCAGCCTTGTATTTCTGAGTTTCATCTCGTCTGCGCTGTTTGCGTAGTACACACGGTACAGCTATCTCAAAAATCTGTGCCTTGACAGGTGTCGGGACACAGAGCTTCAGATGACCTGACAGGATGTGGATACAGTAACTCTGTGTTGGTGCTCCTGAGTGTTAGGGAATGTGCAGTTCAATTGTCATGTAAATCCCATTATACGTTGGGCATTCTTTAATTTATTTTTTGCAGTCATCTTGATTAAACTTCAAAGAACATCTTAGGGCCTTTGGATATCTGCTGCACTGTGTATCACCTGAACACAACAGCATCTGATTATTGCAGTGCTTGGTTGTCCCTGAATGCAGCAGTAGTCGCATTTTGATGGAGGCATAATGCCAGAGGCCCGTGTACTGTGGGATGTCGGTGCACATTAATGATGCCCAAGTGGTTGAGACTATCGAAAATCCTCCAATACTGCATCACTCATAGCGTTGGCAGCTTTTAAACCCCATAAACCAAATGTAATTGTTGGTCGTGCAACAAAGATGTCTTTCAATTCCTTCTTTGTCATTTTCGAAACACCCGTCATTGCTTCAATTTTTTTCTTTTATGGTGCTACTAATGTGCCACAATCTCCCCAAGGTCAAAGCAGTTGTTTAACGGGAACATATTTTGTGATTGTTTTTAAAAATAGTAGTGCTTTTACTTTTGGTGAAGAATTTTTAGTCAGGTGCATTTTCTGAATCATTTAAGTGAACAAACTTCATGAGTGCCAAGGTGATCTTGGCACTGCTATTCCTTTCACCGTCTGACACTTTTCAGCGTGGGCCCTATGTCTTGGGGGAACTTTCTGGTACCTTGAACAGCTTCTTGACAATTTTCTTGCCTGCTAACCTGTCAGCTGTGAGAGCGCTTTTATGGATGAGTGCTTGTTCGCATAGGTCCTACCACTGCTAATGCAATGCCTAGCTCTGGCCTTTCAGGGCAGTATCCAAAGTTCACTCTAGCTGAGTTGCTGTTGTTATTGACAGAACTGGCAAGCTGTGTTTCTACAGCAAAATATTTGAAGTGAATGTCGTCCCCAATTAGTGTTGTAAACTCCTGCTTTGTTTTGCAGCTTTTAAGTTAATTTCTGCAAAGTCTTCCTAGCACAGAACACTGTGCAACCATTCTAGCAGGTCTTGTTGTTCATCTAGTGCTGAACGTGTAAAGCTTGCTTAAAAGAAAACTGTTATGCCTGTGAAGATAAGTGCTCAGGATTCTGCTGCACTTGGTGAGGTGATTTTCTTCATGTAACGAGGCCAGACACGTAACACAAAGGATACCCAGCACTTCAGGTTCTGTGCAACGAAACAACTATTGCTTTTTAGTTCCAGTAGCTGTTGCTGGGTGCGAATGATGAGCTTTGCTTGTTTTGCTGCTTTCTTACCCGTCCTTATTGTGTTGCTGACCATTGGAACAGTTTTTGAAGCGAAATCTTCACTACGGGACCTCGTGCTTCGATCGCTGGTGCCTAGTTGTGACCTTCAGCCAAGCTAGAGGCCAAACCATGCAACAGAGAAAAAGAAAATGAATCAATATCCATGACTGAGATTCGAACCCGCAGCTGCGTGAACCGATCTCCTTTAGGGGCCGCTCAGCGAGACCACTAGGCTGTCGCCGCAGCCAACACAGCATGTGTTAAACTGCGCCGCATACTTGTGCTGTGCATTGGAGAGCATCGTCTTCATTCATTGACTTCCATCTGCTCCGTCCCGTGGAACTGCCTGCTCACCGTCGTCTTCTACGTAGCACAAATCCATGCTTTCGCTCCAATTCGAATGTTGTAAACAATCTCAGTAGTTTTTATGATATGTACGATGCGTCACCATGTTTCAAGGCACTGTAGTATTAATTGGAGTGAATAGCTGTGCTTGAGCAAGTGTCACTCCGCATAAGCATTATTCACAGTCTGTTAAGCTGCAACTTTCACAGGCAGTCATTGCAGAACATACTCACTTCAAAGTGAGTTCAAGTAACTCACTGTGCTCAGCCCAGATGCACTTATTGTGGTTCACAGATGCAGTCTTGGTACCAGTACTTCATGGGTTAAAATCGGTGGACTTGAAAATGAAGATCCTGGCAAATTTGACGTGCTTTGAATGGAATTTGTTGGCTAAAGAGGTTCCAACCCTGTATTTCCTGGTGTTTCAAGTGCATAACAGGTGTAAAAGCCTGAGTAGTCTCCATTTGTGCTTGCTGAAGTAAATTAGTTCCTCATGTCACTGCAGGGACTAAGGCCTAAAGAAACTCGCTGCTAAAACTAACTCGAAAGGCAGAGCAGGCTAAAATTTCTGTGGTACTACTGCTGCGTTGCCAGGTGAAAGAAGGGTTTTGCATTTTGCTGGTGATTTATTATACGCATGGAAATGTTCCTGTGATTTGTTATCTTTTCACATCCATAAATTGTCATAATTTGCCCTGAAGCAGAGCAAGAAGTTTGGCATGTTGGTACCGGTTCATCTTGACTGAAGGACAGCGCCGTATAAGACGAGACACCTGAAGGAACACACGATGAAGTGCTCGTCCTGTGTTCCTTCAAGTGTCTCGTCTTTTTCGGCACTGTCCTTGAATAATCATAATTTGCCATTTTTAGTTGAGCATTATTCTTAGCTTGCTGCGTAATACCATTTTTTAAAGTTTTTGCGATCACTATACTCCAGCGTGCCTGTCCATGCAGATTGAGTCCGCGCCCAAAAAATAGTTGGCCGTACAACCAACATGAATGCAATCATATTTCGATGCGACGAACTGTAAGTTTGTCGCTGGCACTTCCTGTACTTTGTTTTACCTCTTTCCACATTTTCGGGCTTCAGCTGATCAAGACTTCGAGAAGATAGAATCACATGTGGCGGTATGATACGCGGTTGGTAGAGCGAATGGCTCCTACTCAGTCTGCATCCAAAAAGTAGTTCACACAGAGTGAAAATTATAGCACATGGGCCCGAACACTGATTGCCTCACAGCTTCGACCGTGATTTTCAATCCTCATCATCATCATCATCAGCCTGACTACGCCCACTGCAGGGCAAAGGCCTCTCCCATGTCTCTTCAATTAACCCTGTCCTTCGCCAGCTGCGGCCACCATATTCCCGCAAACTTCTTAATCTCATCCGCCCACCTAACTTTCTGCCGCCCCCTGCTACGCTTGCTTTCCCTTGGAATCCACTCCGTTACCCTTAAGGACCAGCGGCTATCTTGCCTTCGCATTGCATGCCCTGCCCAAGCCCACTTCTTCCTCTTGATTTCAACTAGGATATCATTAACGCGCGTTTGTTCTCTCACCCACTCCGCCCGCTTCCGATCTCCTACCACATCGTTTTATACCGCTCTTTGTTTTCGTTCGCACACTCACTAGAGTTTTGGGAACAACGAACGACACTTGGCGGAGTAATATGGTCTCAGGAGCACACGACTTCCACATCCTCCGCAGCGTTGCCTGCTGTGTATGAAACGGAGCACAGTGAGAAAAGTGTGGGAGTCCGTAACTTTTACCTAAGTTTTTTACGGTCTGTGCATCGCAGGGTTAATGTTTATGTCACAGGGTTAACGTCTTTTGAAAAAGCAGTTTTACTGTGAAAGAACAATGCGGTTCAAAAATTTTGCCGCAATTACCAGCTCTGTTTAGCCAACACCAGTTAAAAATGGAATTTTCATCTGCTGTGTGGCACCATACCTGCAAAGCAACATTCTACGAAATCAAGCTTTTCTTCATACGAATCTCTGAAAAAGCAAAATCGTGTAACTTGCTGCTGCTCGCTTAGTCACCCCATTTCGTTGAAGAGGGAATGGCTGGAGTAAAAAATGGAGGGGGCACCTAAGCTCCGTCTTAAGAGTATGATGTGATGTGATGTTGCTAGGTTGTACGAGCTAGGTGCCTCGCCTGCCTCCTAGGTTGGTTGTCTGGGGAATTTTCATGGATTTTTCGCTCAAGGTCAGCGACGCCGACAACGCTACTTCCGGATTTTATGCAACACGAGCTCCTTAACACTATCGCGTCAAAACACAGCCGGCATTTTTATTAGCCACGGCAAGGCAGACTAATGTGTGCGAATACAAAGGCACGAACAGTCCATGTCCCAAAGAAAAGGTTGTAAATATAAGCTGCTCCATCTTTCAAGCTTTCTTTGCCTGCTTTTGCCCCGACCCGTTCCCCAGAGTGCTGTCCCGTTGTGATTAAAGATTGTTCCCTCTCTTCCTCTTTGCCTGAAAATGCTCCCACTTGCACGTGTCTTGTTAAAAGAGCTGTGAAACACCTTGTGAGGAGAGTAGGTAAATTACCAAATCGCTACATTCTCTCGTCATGAACACCTGAGCCAAATAATGCACCTCTACACACAGCATAGAACCCATAGCTCAGGAGCGCCGACCTTCGAGCATGCAAAAAAAAAGTGGTGAAAAGAGAGGGAAAGGTGCAAAGATGCTGAAATTCAGGTTTCAGACTGTAGATAACTCAGCTTCTACAAAACACATCTAAAAAATTCTTGGTGGAAAATATTAAATAATCGTGAAGCGGTGTCCTTTAAAGGTGCACTCAAGAGGAATCTGACCTCGTATTTTTACTGCTGAAACTCGAGCTACACGTTCCAAGCGTTCTTAGAAACCCCGAATTATTGCCCTGTGCGTCCGATTTCCCTAATTTAAATCTGATTGAACGTCCCGGCTCCCGTCTTTTTTTTTTTTTTGAATTCCTCACAGACGGTGGGAGGGCCGCCGCGGTGGCTTAGCGGTTATAGTGCTCGGCTGCTGACCCAAAAGACGCAGGTTCGATTCCGGCCGCGGCGGCTAGAATTTCTTTGGAGGAGAAATTCTAGAGGCCCGTGTACTGTGCGATGTCAGTGCACGTTAAAGAACCCCAGGTGGTCGAAATTTCCGGAGCCCTCCACTACGGCGTCTCTCATAGCCTTAGTCGCTTTGGGACGTTAAACCCCACAAACCAAACCAAACAGACGGTGGGAGGAGTCAACCAACCTTTCGACCAGTCCCGTGGCGGCTTGCCGCTCTGCCATTGGCGGAGTGATACAGTGATTGGGGAAAGCAAAGAGTCCATGCGTATTTTTATTTCCGTAGATCTAATTTGCAGCTATGTAGCCTCTGACTGAATCTATGTATTCACGTAAACTTAAAAAAGAAAATTAAAACAAAAGCAAAGCTGCCACGCGACTACCTAAAAGGCACTCCATGCATTGGTAGACTCCTCCCACTGTCTGCGGGGAATTAAAAAAAAAAAGGCGGGAGCCGGATGTTAATACGACATAAATTAGGGAAATCAGCCACACAGGGCAATAAATCAAAGTTTCTAAGAACGCTCGGAACATGTAGATCGAGTTCCCACGGCAAAAAGAAGAGTTCAGATTCCTCTTCAGTGCACCTTTAACATCCCAGGAATACCGCAGCCTTTATTAGCCCCTTTCAGGGTCCCTTTAAAGGGACGCTGCGCACAGATTGAAGTGGACCTTTATTGGCAGATTGCCGCATTCTAATGATATAGAGACTGCTTTCACGGAAAACATTCTTTTTATAAACCAGGAAAGAATGATAAATTGAGGTTCATGTATGGTCATCACCAGCCAGTTTCACTAGCAAACTGCAGTGATGTCAGGGTAGTTGTTTTGGGGCATGGATCTTGGCCTCTATACCACTATTCACTTCCAAACTGATGAGAGAAAAAAAAAAAAAGATGTTTCATTTTTAAAGTTAGTGCCTCTTTAATACAATCCCCGTTAGTATGTACATCTCATATTATGACAGTTTTTCTGGGGACCAAACATTTTTCAGTGTATTTGCACCCCGTTAACATTGAAACTCGCTGTTTGAAATATGGACAGGGGGAAATGTACAAAGCCTATTGAGGCCTATGTGTTTCCGATGTATTAATATTGATGAGAAAATCTTTATTGCCGTAACCAGATATTTCATGTTCCGCATTTTGAATGCAGGATAGCAAAGGAATGCAGTGGACGAGTTGAAATGACAGTCTGATTTGCCCTTTTCTTGTGTGGTTTTGTGCTCTACAGTACAGCATACGTAAAGAGAAAAAACAGCGCCGAAACACGGGATGTGAAAGGACACGATGGCACAACGCATATATATACATATATATGTGTGTATGTATATATATTCCGCTAGGGGCGAAATATATGTAGCTGCAAGAACATCTAAAAAAAAAAAGCATTACAGACAGCCCCGATACAGAAGATGGAATGATTGCAGCTGCTTTCCGCTAGTCAATAGGAGAGATAACTTATTTCTTTGTCAGGTGGGTGGCTTGTTGACGTAGCTGTGGCCTTTCTGCCAAATGATTGACAAAGAAATAAGTTACCACTCCTTTTGACTTGTGCAAAGCAGCTGCAGTGATTGCACCTTCTGTATCGGGGTTGTCTATAATGTTTTGTTTTTTGTTGTTTACATGTTTTTAGATGTTTTTAGATGTTTTTTAGATGTTTTCCAGCTACATATATTTTGCTCCTGGCAGAATAAAAATGAGTTGCTAGTCAGTGCGTTGTAATGTCATGTTCTTTCTTGTTCTGGGTTTTTTGCACTTTTTTTCCTTCTTAAGTACGATGTACACCTACCTGCAAAAGTCTCCACCTTAACATGGTACGAAGTTGCCGTATTGCATAAATGGCTGTGAAGAGAACTCTCTCCGCAGTTTGTGCTACATAGAAAGCCAAATTCAGCAGCTGTCAGCCGAGTCATGGGATTTGTTTATTTACAAGATACTGCCAGCCTTAGTCTTAGGCCTTTGACAAGAGTGGCCAGTGCAGTAAACGTGTGGAACAAAATGAAGAGCATAAAAAGCATTACAAGGATTCAATTAAAGAACAGCAATACCAATACCACAAGAAATACTTCGCTAAGAATTAATTACCATCAGAGAATTAATTACCAACTACCGTATTTACAAAACCAGTTAATTGAAGCAGGCGTAAACCTCTGTGAAATCACCATCTCCTCTCTGCGCAGTATGATTGTTCATTTGGTTAAGTGCTAATACATCAACTCCTGTTTTATGAATTGCTCTCCACCCACCCTTTTTGTTATTCGATGACTGGTCGTCTACTGTGCTGATACCCCTTTTTCGTTGCTGGTACCCCCTTTTGATTTCTGCGTATTCTGTTCGGTTACAGACATTGCTTATATTGATGTTTTTATTCATGTATGACTTGATGTTCAGTTTAGTTCCTCATTTTATGTTCTTAATGACTTGATGTTCAATTTAGTTCCTCGTTTTTTGTCACTGCCGTCTGAACAGGAGAGGAGAACTCCGTCAAGCGGATAGCCGCTTTTTTTCTCCCCTCCTCCATCAAATTGTATTTGATTTGGTGGAAATAAAGTATTATTATTATTATTATTATTATTATAAAAACGGGTGCGGAAAAGTTGCCAGTCTAACAGACAATCAAACATTTCCTGATGTGCACGAGTTGTGCAGAGCATTCCGGCAGTATGCAACGAAGCAAAAAAAAAGATTGAGAGGGATGGAGGAAACCAAGCAGTAACAATGCAAACAAAAAGGAAAATACGACAGAGATAACAAGACCCAAAAAAGGCATAGCAGTCATCCTGATATGCTGAAATACACCACGCATGCTACGACAGTCATAGTAGGAGTTAGGTCATCCCGCCATGACACGCCATCAGGCATGTCGTACATTGGTCACGAGGTGCTTGAAGCTGCGCGATATTATTTCAAGCATAATGGTGACCAGGATAATGGGCTTGGAGCTCCCCAAACAGTGCTGTTTGAACCTCACCAACCACACCACTATGCCCAGAAGCCGACTGTAATCAAAGCGCGCTTTTTTTTTTCTGCGAATTTTTTGCTGACGATCCATTCCTACGGACAACTCACTTGATGGACAGTTTCGACCAGAAACCAAAGTTTCCATATTAATAACGCATGACTGTAAATGTGCCTTTTTATCCCAAAGAAGGATCAACGTAGCCACATGTAGCCATACAATCAGTTTTCACAGAGTAAAGAATAATGAATGATGGTTCCCCTTAAGACGTTATTCGGCTGATTTGCACAGCGTTGTTTATTAGTGAGAAAAGCTGTCTGACAACGTTCCTTCTCATTCCTTGAGGCTTTTCTTTTGCCAGCGCAGCGTAGCTGTGAATGCGTTGGAAAGTGCCGTACATTGTTCACACACATTCACTGCTCTGATAAGCTCCTCACTTATCAGGGCAGTGAATGTGCTTACGGGGCTGTCAACATCCTATTCTGCCAACATTTGAGGCGAGGGCTCGTTTTTCACGGCTCTCGTTACGTTCTCTCAGCTATCACCAGAGCATTGTTCTCCCGGGGTCTCTGCTGCTGACTCCTACTTCCGTTGCTTCGTAGTTGTCGATTAGATGGAGGCTTATGCATCAGGTCCTGTTTAATTGTGACACATTCTTTGAGACATATGGGTGCCCTAAGGGATGTCTAGTCATTTTTAAAAATTTGAGAAATGCGAGAGCCTCTTATATTTGCTATGTAGCGGGTATACAAATCAGTGGTGCTCTCCATATTTGTCTGTGCAAGCCGCTGTAGTGTGACAATGACTTATGGACTGGAGGGTGAAGTCATGGGAACTTCAAGCATACAAAGCTGCTTATTTTATTGTCAGTGGCTTTCATTGTTGTCTTTTTATGTTGAAAGCTAGATTGAAGCATTTCTTGAGTAACGTCCATTGCCTCCTGTTGTACTTCAGGAAAGCGTCAGCGCAACTGTTTTGTGCACTCGGTCTAAAGGAATGGCGTCTTTGTTACGTCTGCGTGGACATATTCTGAAAATGCGCTGAGGTGGGTTGTTTGGAAATAGGCGAGCACCCATTGCATGAATTTACGGATCATCTACTGGATATCTTTTTTTGCTGTGGCGTGAGCATGTTGACAGCTAGCTGCCTTGGATAGTTCCGAGTAGGAGAGCAAGCAGTATGCATAAGCCGCTATTAATCTTTCTTTGTGTAGACGTAGTACCTGCAGTAGCATCCAATAATGCCATGGCAGCAGCATCTGGTGGGGCATCTCATGCTTAAATGCAGGCCGAATGCTTAGACGAGTTGGCATGCCATTTAGTGGTGAACAGTGGGTTCTCAACAGCGACAGAAACAGCGTCTGTCCTAGTGTGTCTTCCCTTTTGTCCCCGGCAAGGACGCACCGTTCGTCATAAAATTAAATACAGATGCTAGAAAGAAAAGGTATTCCATTCTTTGCAACTGCTTTCAGCCATGAAATAGACCTGCTGTTTACTTTTTTTTTTTTAATGACTTCCATGTTCTCTGGGCATCCGTGACTGACCCTTCGCTAGGGAACCGTGGCTGTCAAGGGTGCAAACATAGCAGCTGCTGTTTCAGGCTCTCAGTCTGACATTGGCTTGTCAAACTGCGCGTTTTTAGCTTTGCGGGATTTGGTGCTTGATATTCGGCTCTGCAGCTAATAGGAGACCCGCACTCCTGTCTCTGTTCTTGTGTTTAGTCTGTGTCAAGCTGTAGCTTTTTATTAAGCGTACCAGCACTAAAGCTTCCAGTCTCGAAAAAAACCAGTTGTCTGTTTGTCTAAAACCACCTAGACCTGCAGAAACAAAATAAATGTTGCCGCGACTGTACCGCGCCTGGATTTCGAACCAGTGGCGGTGCAAACTGATCAGCTTTGCTGGCCACTGCATGAGAGCACTATGCTATTGCTGCTACCAATAAGATCCCCTCATGTTTAACTGCCACTCTCTCATACTGTCCATTCCGTGTCATCATCTTCATCAACTTTGATCCGTGTGCCATGGCTATCACGTTGCCCCATTAAAGGTGTGTTAAGCGGTTCTAAAATCTTATAATGCGCTGTCACTTAAGTCTCTAATTACCGATTTCGTTGATCATTGCCTGAAGCCTGACCTTGAAACCCTAGTCACATACCGAAAACGAAACGAAATGCAACGTGTTAACGCACATACTGTGCATTTGGTGAAGTAAGCTAAACCGGCTGTAATTTTTTGGTGCAGTCTGTTGGCCAACTAGCTGAAACCAATGTCTCTTCCTTGGACGTACTGCTAAAACTAGCTTGTTCAAGCCCTGCCCTACTGTTTTGTAGTTGAGCCCTGAAAACTAGCTGAAGCCTTGCCATGGTGGCCAAGAGCCGCTATAGTCGTTGGCTCTACATCCGGTTGTTCTCTTTCTGTACATCCTTGTTCATTTTGTCCACATTGAGTGCAGTCCAGTTGCATAGAAACGGAGTGGCAGCAAGCCATGCTTCTTGCATTGCATTATATAAAGTCCATTGCAGGACAAAGACAGTAATCCACGATTGGCACCAATTTGCTGAACCCGTTGGAAAGATATAGGCATGCTATATGAACCCAGCCAGCGCTGCTTAGGTGACAGTAGTTTCAGAAATTGTTCTGGGATCTGGGATGTTCATAGGTCTTTTCCATTCCGTGCCTACTCCTTGGAATCGCCTGTTATGCTTCTTTATTTTTAGACATCTTCCAAACGCACCAGCAGTGAGTTCAGTGTCACTGAATTTCAACATCACTGAAGCAGTGCTAGATTATTTTTCTGGTCCATTCTTGTGCTGCTTGCACAGCAGTTAGGTTTGAATGAGCGCTAGCATTAGTTTATCCTGGAGAATAGTACTGCTTTCCATTCTTGGCATCTTCGTAATGCATGGTTGGTTGGACTTGCATGTTGCATAACAGTGGGAAGTGCTGCATTTGCATTTACTGCAGACATGTGTCGTTCATGGTCTTGTTAGTGGTCGAATGTTGTAAGGTGTCGTGCTCCATGACCACTCTGTGAATGTAACTAATGCTTTCTCCTCATTAAGTAGGCACCTTCTCATCAAAGCATGATGACTGTTTCTAGCACGTGTGACAGACTTGACAAGCAGTCATGCCGGGGTTTAAGGTTAGCACTAGCATAGCGTAGTCATGGCGGTCCTCTTAGCGTTCCCCACTGCTGTCCCACAGTGTGCTGTATGAAGTAGTGGCAGGCTCCTGTGCACTGTGGAGCACTCTTTAGGGCTGCAAGGGATAATGTGGCAAGGCGTAGGAGCACATAAGGCAGAGTATTTCCATGCATTGCATAAACACAAAGAAAACTCCGCCAAAGAAAACTTTCGTAATGGAGTTTTCACATTACTGCTCCTTCCAGCTATCTGCAATTATTCCTTAGCACTGCAGTGCATTTGTTGCTGGTGAATTAGTCCCAGTGGAAGTGCAGTGGATTTGGTTGGTGTCAGTATTTTGCACTGCACGTTTTGCACCAATCTCAGTTGCAGAGAACGCCCATCTTTCCTCTTGGCACTGTTGCTGCCTTAGAAGGTTGTGTCTCTCGGCCTTCTTGTCTTGTGTTTGCTGGGAGATAAGGAGCTCAGTGAAAACGTGTTGGGGCTGCGGGCGGGCTTCTTTTTCTGGGAGTTTCCTTTTTCGCTGATAGGCGAGAAGTGCCAGGTATCGCTGCTGCGGGGGCAAGGTGCTGTCAGCGAGTCTCCTCTTTTGCTTATCAGTGACAGCACTGCTTTGCGGAGCACCTTTATCAGTGTGCCGTGAAGAGGTAAAGGAAGGGTGGGGCTCTCAGCTTGGAGCCTCACAGTGGTGTGCGTGAGTCTTGCAGTGTGCGAGAGTGGAAGGGGGCCAGGCAAATCTTCTTTGGATGTTGCAACATCAAGGGTACGCTGAGGACAGCCACAGAGTGCTGGTGTCGATAGGCTACTGCCACGAAGAAGGGGCTACTAAAAAAATTATGCACAGGTATTGCTGGTGCTGGCCATTTTTCAAAGGAAACTGCAGTTCCATTAATACTTTCTTTTAGGGTGCTGCTCTTAGGTGCCCGTTCCACGTCGTAGTCATGGGTGTAACATGCCACCTGATAGGTGGCATGTTACACCCATGTGACATGCCACCTGAGAGGGGGCATGTCGGCTGGTAGTAGCAGAGCGAAATGCGTCTGCCACAGTGAGAGCAGAGGAATGGACAACTTGAAGGTGGCTGCCGTGGGAAGATCCCGGCGGGTAGCTAGCAGCATATGAAGAGCTACGCTCAAATTTTTCCATTACCGGCTATCGTAATCGTCTTTCCATTTTTTCTTTTTTTTGTGTGCATATCGAAGGTTAGGCCATGGTGCTGTTCACTTTCAGACAGTGTACATGAAGTCTGTTTCGTGAATGACGTCACAAGTTTGAATCATGAGGGAAAGAGAAATAGTAGTGTTTTTTTCTTTAGTGCAGTTTTCTCAATAGTAAATGTGTCTTTTGTCTCTGAAGAGACATCAGCATAGGCTCAAAGATTCAGTAAGTTTATTTTTGAATAAGAACAACAGATTGGATAGGGTTGTCGCCAGTGTATCCGTTTGATGCAAAAGTTCTCTAGTTGTTCCAAAACAAGCAAAAAGTGCTCTTCGTGCAGAGAAAGAGTGAAGAGTAGATGGTTCCAAGAGAAGTTCTCATGACTGTTAAAATGTGTTTAAATATTGATTCACAATGAAGATAGTGCATTTGAAAGCGCCTTGTGGGGCGAAAGGCACGAGGCAACTGTCTCCTTCTTCTCTCATGTCTTTCAACCCCTCAGCCTTGCTCTTATACCTTTGGGATGACTGGTAACCAGTTACAGCTCACTTTCCCATTCTTCTGAAGTATATCTCTTGGACAGCGAGCTCTCTTCAGTGCTATAACGTGGAGCGCACGTCCTATCTACGTGTTCTTTCATGTCGGTGATCCCTTTAGCTCCATTTTTATTTCTTAACGTGGTAAGCAGACCTGTCCTGTGTTCAGTGTGCTGGCATTTCTAGGCTGCCAAAACCGCCAGTAGTAATTAGGCTGGATGGCAATCAAGGCATCTTTTCCTGTGTCATAACTAGGGCCCGGAAATTTAGGCATTTGCCTAAAAATGCCTATAAATGCCTAAACGAGGGATTTTTGCACTTGCCTGCCTTTTTGTCATTTTTTAGGAAATTCTACCTATTTAACCGCAATTTTTGCCTATAAATGCCTAAATCCAGCACTTCGGTCCTCTGTGACGTTTTTCAATTTTGAGAGATCTGTCTATGTATGGTGAAAGGCACGTGCCGATGCACGCACAAAAGGCGCGGGTCTCGCCGAATGTTTTTCTCGAATTGTAACTTGAACGTAGTGTAAAGAAGTGTTTATCTCAAAGTGTAGCAAGCGGCGAGTTTGGAAAGAGACCTGACATACATTAGTGCAATCTTCTCAACATTGACGGAAAGAATGACAAAGTTGGAAAAGGCTGGACTCTCAACAGATGAATCGCTGAAGGTAGTGGCAGAAGTACCGCAGCACTTCGGGGACTGGAAGTTGTGCTACTGCTTCTACGAAGATGCAACAATTGGTAGAAAAAGTAGATGCCTAGAAACAATTTCCCAAATAAAAGTCTTTCTATGCATACGGCCACATCACCTGAAGGCCTAAGCCTTTATCAACTCTCATGTTTTAGGTTCGCGCCACTAAGTTCATGCGATTTCAAAAGAAGCCTTTTAAGGTACAAAACTATGCTTAGCGAAAACCGAAGGGGCTTCACGTTCGAAAACCTGAGAATGTGCTTTATTGCTTCAGTTGAGGACTCCGTACGCTCCATGCTTGACTTATTAATCTTGTACTTCTGAATAAAGAGTATTATTCAAAGCGCCTATTTTTGCTTTATAGAGCCTATTTCAGTGTTTGTTAGAGCCTAGATGCCTGCCTATTTCGGGGTTCTTTAGTGCCTAAATTTCCGGGCCCTAGTCATAACATTGGGGGCAGATATATGAAGCTGTGTTATGAGGGTGGAGACTAAAATGGCGTTATTTGTTGTTTTCTGTGTTGTATGCGTACTCTTATCATTACTTATATGGCAGTGCATGATTATTCACAAACTCGTATATATTTCCACCGGACCAAAAAGGGGATCTCGTATCGAGCCGTGTCGAGTGTGTTGGATTGGGGCCACTTATCAGCAGGATGCACAATGTGCGCACCTAACCTTCCTGTGCACACACATTGTTATGGAATGTCCAGCACGAGTCGCACTTGCTGTGTGACATCTGTTGATGTCACACACATCAAAAATACACATCATTTGATGCTGGCCCGAAAGACGCAAGTTCGATCCTGGCCGCGGCGGCTGAATTTCTTTGGAGGAGAAATTCGAGGCCCGTGTACTGTGCAATGTCAGTGCACGTTAAAGAACCCCAGGTGGTCTAAATTTCCGGAGCCCTCCACTACGGCGTCTCTCATAGCCTCAGTCGCTTTGGGACGTTAAACCCCATAAACCAACCATAAACCAACCAACATCATTTGATGCGTATTTTTTGGTTATTGTCTGTAAAATTTTTTTTTCTTATGACCGCAGGTTCACTCATTAAATAGGGTTACTCCTCCACTTCACTTTGCATTGTTCAGCTGGATACTGCGGCTATCATGCAATACCCCAGACTTTTGAGGAATTAAAGAAATAAATAAATATGGCAGTGTTCCTTTGCATGCTATGGTGTGGTATAGTTGCATGGCAAGTTAGGACAGTTAGAAGATGTTCATTTTGAAGGAAAAAACACAGCGTGAACAAGGATGCAGGGCGAAGAAAAGTGCATAACACGGGCGCTGTCTCGCTACTGAAATTTTATTCAGAAGGATTCAACATGTATCAAATATGTTGAAGTTAAGTGTTGATTCTTTCTGAATAAAATTTTAGATCCGAGACAGCATCTGTGTTGTGTAGCCTTCTTTGTCCTGCGTCTTTGTTTTGTGCCTTCAATATGGTGTAGTGACCTAAGCATATCCTTGGAAAAAATTATGTTAATTGAATTGAATTCATTTCGTGCTGTGAAAAGTTGCGCTTCAGGACGTATTTGAAAAGCCACTGTCGAGTGGCCATGAAACAAGTGGCTTATACTATTTTTGCACATGTGGACTGATCTTGGTAGTCGCAGTAGTCAGTGGTCCTGCCTGTATGTCACAGTATTGAGAAGGTAAGCTGAAAATGAATTGAAGTTTGCCTGTAATGATAGCCTACTGCTTTCTAATGATAGAGGCACTACTATCTCAGAAAACGGAGCTTTTGCAAGGTTGAAGAGACAAAAAAATGAAAAAATGAAACAGATGTTGCCACCGCTGTCCATTTTTGTAGGGAACCTGCGGTGGCATCGAGACATTTTTTTGGCATGTGGATCCCCAAGGGTAGGTAGGATACATCGCTTCGCTTACAAAACTGGAATCACAAAGTTTTCTATTGAGCGACGTGGAAAGAAATTTTCCAGTTTTAAATCGAGTTTTCTCAGCAATATCTTTTGATGCTGGAAGAACACCAGCCATAGCAACAAAGAGGCTTGTGAAAGATTTTTACTGAGAACAAAAGTTAGATCGAGCACTTCTCAGTCTCTTTTTAAATAGTGCTCAAACAGTAATCGTATTAGTCATCTCGCATTCTAAAAGCAGCAATTAAACTGTCTTGTCTGTCGGTGCATTTAAAGTGAAATGATGAAAAGCTTCCACCTTAAACTACTAATTCAGTTGTGTTGAATACAGGCACAAAGGTGATATTTCAGATGCCCATTAGTTATCTCACGGCGTTTGTATGGAGTGGGTGACTTTTTGAACTCTGGCATATAGAGGCGTTTTGAATTTACATTCTTTCTCGGAAGTGTGCCATTTGTTAGGGGCCTTCCATGCAAAAGGAGAGCTTGTCATCACCCTATTCTTTCTTGAACCTCTTTCATGCACCTTACAATAGGTAATTTCGATTTTTCTCCTCTACATTGCGTTTTGTGTTTCTTCTGTCTTCTCTTGCTGGGTAGAAATCATTGGTTGTAGTACTTGAGCATGAGACAGCCTGCATTATTCCTGAAGGGACGACAGCTCTGTCCAGTCATGTTCTCAATCGAAACTGTTTTTCTGACTCTTTATGGTTGTACGGTATAGTGCATCTTTGCAATGAAGACTTTAAAAAAAATTTGCAGGATTTCAGCTAAGGTTGAACCATGTTAGACGTACGAAAGCACAGTTTGGCTTGGTTATCCAGCCTTCTGCGTCCGCCAGTGTCCAACTGAACATTGATGATCAGCCTCTTTATTCCAAATTGTCTGTGGCTGAAGTGCAGGAACCGACATATCTGCACGAGGGGTGTATGCATTCTGCCATGTCATTAGTGGAGGCAAATCGGGAGGCATTGGCGGATGCTTGTAGCCATTGCCCACGCTATGCAGCAGTATCTTCTGTTTACGCAGCGAAGCTTTACACGTTTTGCACACCTTCACGTTGCCTACATCTATCTCAGGGAAAGTAAGCACGAGTTCCGGATCCATGGCTTTGCTTACTGTGTCCAGGTCTTTGAGACGCCACATTCAGTCTCATCTGTGGCAAGGATAGCCAAACAGATTTTGCACAAACTGTCGCTTAAACTTGGTCGTAGCAGACGCGGCAATGTCAAGCCGCATTCAGAGTTTACCTGGCGTTCGTTCAGTTCTGTGATGAGACGCTGGTGGTACTGTTCATGCAGTAACTGTTGCCTTGGTCATTTTCGATTTCGCTGTTCCGGTGTTTTGGCCGCTAATGTGGCCTGACGCTTCCGTCACTTATTCGCAAGTTCTTCATTGCATTTAGGCAAGTCCTGGGGATCTGCGGACTCACACTGACGCCGTCTTCTTTCTCGCTGCACATCATTGCAGCTCAGTCGGCGCAACTCCTCCAAAATGTTAGACGGGCCCAGCTTGTTTGTTTGTTTGTTTGTTTATTAATACTGTTAACCCTATTGAAGGGTCATTACAGGAGTGGTGGGAAAAAAAAGAAATCAAAAATACCAACAAATCTGTCATCAAGCGCATTGTACACGTAACAAGTCATTAAAGAGGACGAGAGAAGTGTACACAGTGCCCTATTACATTGTAGAAGAGAGCAACAAAAAACATAATCACGCACACTCAAGAGCATCTACACAGTAAAACACTATATATAGACACGAAACACAATACACGGACTTAACCCAGTCATGTTAGCACACCGCGCTCCCGGAATAAATAAAAGAGTCTAAATTAACCTAAAATGCACTGAGCGAAGAAGATTGAACTACGGAATCGGGAAGCATGTTCCATTCTTTTATTGCTCTGGGGAAGAAACTATATTTAAATGCATCGTTACGAGTTACTGGAGTTACTGCTTTCCATCATGGCAGGCTTTGCTGGGTTGTCGGCATGTATGGAGGTACTATCAGACTCAGGTTAAGCTGATCTTTTTTCTTTTTGTATGCACAGCAGAGGGAAAATGATGAAGACGGTGTTGTGCAATGAGCAGCAGGAGAAGGGTTAAGATTCACACAAACTCGATAACCCTCTTGGACCTCATGAAGTTTGCTTTCGCACAGGTTTTCCCGGCTCAACCGCTGGCTCGTTTGCAGTGGAACTGCTCTCAGAGCTTGGGTATTGCAATAACTTTTGTCCCGTATTAAGTTTAACACCAGTATTCGCCTGGTTCAGCCGCACATGATGCAGACTCATAATCGTCTGTGCCGAGATCTACGAACTGAAAGCTGGCAGCTCTGGGTTGCCACCAAAGGGAAGCAGTGGCGCCATCAAAGGACCCACGCACCTTGCAATGCTCGCCTTGGTACCTTTTGTGTCTTACCTGTGTAGACAGCGAATGGCATCAAAAGCGCCATTAGGTGAAAACTTGACATTGGTGGTTTTCGGTTCCTCAATCTCAGTGCAGACGATTACAGGCTTACATCATGTGCGGCTGAACCAGGTATGTACTGTTGTCAGACTTATTATGAGACAAAAGTTATCGCGCACTACTGAAGCTGTGTGCGAAGTTTCACAGCAAATGAGCCAGCGGATCAGGCGGGAAAATTTTGAAAGTTTTCACGATTAAGGTGAACAATACCATATTAATGTTATTTGTGATGGATGATGATTAATTTTTTTGGTGTGTCAGGGCAGTTTTGGTAAAACAGCGCGATAGCACAAGGTAGGGCCAAAGACCTGTTTCCAGAGCATTTCACCCCAGATAAGCTAAGCACAAGGCCCGGGGAAAGCTTGTACCCATCCAAATTTGCGGCACTGGAAATCGAACCCCACACCTCCCGCAAGTAAGGCAGACCACGAGGCCACCACTGCAGTCTACAGACGTTTGTCTGGCAGCAAAAATTTGGACGGGACGCTCAAGCTTTGCCTTAAAGGTGCACTGAAGAGGAATCTGAACTCGTCTTTTTGCCGCGGGAGCTCAATCTGCACGTTCTGAGCATTATTAGAAACTGCGATTTATTGCCCTGTGTGGCTGATTTTCTTAATTAAATCGAATTAACGTCCGGCTCCCGCCTTTTTTTTTTAATTCTCCCTCGTACGGTGGGCGGAGTCGACCAACGCGTGGAGTGCCTTGCAGCCAGCTCCGGGGAGGCTTTGCTTTCGCTTTGTTTTGTTTTTTAGGTTTCCGTGAATAAATAGTTTCATTCGCAGATAATATAGCCGCAAAATAAGCCCGCAGAAATAAAAATACGCGCGGACTATTTGCTTCTACGGACTACTACGTATTACTCCGCCGATGGCAGAGCGGCAAGCCGCCACGGGACTGGCTGAAAGGCGCTCCCCGCGTTGGTCGACTCCGCCCACCGTACGAGGGAGAATTAAAAAAAAAAAGGCGGGAGCCGGACGTTAATTCGATTTCATTAGGAAAATCAGCCACACAGGGCAATAAATCGAAGTTTCTAAGAATGCTCGTAACATGCAGATTGAGTTCCCGTGGCAAAAAGACGAGTTCAGATTCCTCTTCAGTGCACCTTTAAGGGTATGACGCGATAGCTTAATGAGTTAATGGCCATATATACAGAATTGGGCTTTCTCTACTTGTTATACATTGCTGGAGTCCTCGTACCAGTTCTGGCGTACTGCAGCACTTAGGCGATGTGCCACTGCCGTGCGATGGCTGGTGCTGTGCAACCCAGGTAGCTCTTCCTGAGCAACCTCGAGCGATGAATTATTAATCTAACTGCCACCTGCTACGGTGCGCGGTTTGCTCAGAATCCGGTGGGCAGGTTGTGATGATGCTGCAATGTTATACGAGCTAGGTGGCTCACCTGCCTCCTAGTTTGCTTCTCTGGGGATTTTTCGCTCACAGTCAACGACGTCAACGGCGATGCCAGATTTTCCCCAATACGAGCTTCTTAACGCTGTCACGTTAAAAGATGCATTTACGAGTGAGAAAATTGAGTTTAAAAACTTTCCCACCGCTCGCTTCAAACTCCTGATGTCTACGTCGGGACGAAATGGTTGCCGCTGTTCTAAATTGAATGGCGGTGTGGCATAGACTTCGGGAGCTGCTCTGGAAATTTGGTGTTGATACATGTAGTTTACTTGCGAAATTGGCTGACGATGGAAACACCTGTATTTAGTTTTTTGCACTTTTCTAGCTTAATGAAAGCTCCATTTTCGGTGAGTTTTCTTTTCCGTTGTAATGTAATAATCTATATCACTGTAGACCTACTTCAGATTGTCCGCAGTGTTCCTTTAACCTGTCCTGTGCCTGTATTGCATCCAAAGTATTGCTGTGAGGGAAAGGCATGCACAAAAAGCACTGTCTTTCTACAAGGGCTGTACTATAGGTGAGCAGACATAAAAAAAGAGCCTCGAAGTAATGAAACATAAACAAAACTCAAGTTGGAAGAAATAAGGGGTAAAAATAACATCCTTGTAAAAACTCTTTCCTGCTGGAGGAACATGTTTGGTTTGGTTTGGTTTTATGGGGTTTAACGTCCCAAAGCGACTCAGGCTATGAGAGACGCCGTAGTGGAGGGCTCTGGAAATTTCGACCACCTGGGGTTCTTTAACATGCACTGACATTGCACAGTACACAGGCCTCTAGAATGTCTCCTCCAAAGAAATTCAACCGCCGCGGCCGGGATCGATCCCGCGTCTTTCGGGTCAGCAGTCGAGCACCATAACCACTGAGCCACCACGGCGGCAAACATGTGGACACCTGCCAGTGGCATTGTTAGTCACCGCTTTCATGTACCTTGCATAATTGCAGAGCTCCTTTTAGGTCACAAAACTGTCATTACGGGAAGCAAGTGGGAGTCATTTCTGCGGGTTGTTTGCAGGAGAAAAGAATAGGCATTCTCGAATGGGACAGCGTGTCACCGGATGACTAGGCAGTTGTTCTTGGGGCGCCGTCTTTCACGCAATATCGGAGTAAGTTGGCCGTTACCGGTCATGAATGGTACAGTCATTTTATATAACGAAAAAGTCTGTTGTAAGGTACGTCATCCTATGGCTGCAGAGATCTTGAACTTTTCTTGTCGTCACTGAGAACAGTTTCTGCGAGCCCAGTCCACTGAAACATCAGGCTAGCGCTTCTGGATGCACAGTTGTCAGTCACTGCTGACATTTTTCACTTCGGGCCTTGACTGCATTCACATGGCATTTAGTTGAAAAGGGCTGGGGCGTCGGCCTGAGTTATTTCTGCTGATGACCTTTAGCACAACAGCACACCGTATTTCCTCACACAATGGATTCGTGTGCATAATAAAGACAGCCTCTATATTATTCATTAAAATATGTAAAAATATTGGTTGACCTGAGTGTAAATTTTACCCCGAGTTATAAACAGTTGCAGAGAAAAAAAATATCTTCTTGATGCAGTATGCTCAGTATGCTCGGCTTTTTCAACACTGTTTGTTGGCCATTGTCAAAGGAACGCAGTCAGGAAACTTGAAAGCTAGTGTGAAATTGTGCATGCATTTAAACTGCAGTAATGTTACAGGATAACTTGTTAAACTCTTGTTAAATTCTAACAAGAATTTAACAAGTTATCCAAGGATAAGATGTTAAGTTATGATAAGTTATGATAAGTTAGGATAAAAAGGATAAGGTAACAAGGATAAGATGTTAAATTCTTCATTGAGCATGGTTTCTCCAAGGTGATGTTTGACACGTATTTATCAATTTTGGGTACAATGGGAAGATAGTTTTTGGACAAGATTTGGTTCAGAATGGTGCTTCTCAGAGCTGAGTTGGTTCAGAAAAAAACAGTACTGAAAGCTGCGATACTTCAGAGAGGCACTCTCTGAAACATTTGGCGAAGCACCATGTTGCATGGGAACCCAAGGGCCTCATATTGCAGCAGGCTCCTTCGATTCTGCTTTCAGTGTATTTAGCTTTCAGCTGTGTCTCTCGATGTGTACATTTCTTATGCTGATCTAATTGTAAATCTGATTGAAGCGAGTGCGCATGATAGTAGACATTCAGGGACCCTAGTAAGTTTTCCACATTTTGAGAAGCCGTTTTTTAAGCTGTGTTGTGTACCAGCTTCCCAAGAATGTCGAGATGGATCCTGCTTTTCCTCTGTTATGCTGTTTCAAGGATATGGTTGTGTTGTGTTTCACTCCATGTATTGTTGAATCCAGCCTATGATGTGATGCACAGCCTTTGTCAAAAGTAACCAGGCTGCATGGTTTGCTTCTGATTGGTGTGGTGTAGTCTCTACGGCTTTCCCTAAGGTCGAAAAGTTCTTTGAAGGTGAGGACAGGTGTTCTCCTTACCATACAGAGATTTAGAGCTTGAGGGCTAGCATAATAGTTTAAATATACGACTGAGAAGCAAAACCATGTAGCCTGGTTACTTTTGACAAAGACTGTACATCACGCGTTTATTTTTTGTTTTTGTGAAGTAGTAAATGGTTGCTGCTGCTGCTGCTGCTGCTGCTGCTTTTGCGGTTGTTCTGGTGCACACTTCCCACCTTGCTCATTTACACCCAAAAAATGAATACAGAAACAGGTGTTTCCGTGTTATGTTGCTTGTTCTCATTGGAAAGGGAGACGAAGGAAATGCTGGACCTGAATGAAAATAATGCGGATGACGCTGCGGCCACTACCCCATTGTTCTGCTTCAACGTAACTTTGAGGCAAGCGCTGCTGCTCGATGTGCGAATACTGGGAAGATGTCAGGAACTGCTGGAATGGAAGCCATTAAATAGACAGGTGGGAAGAAAATGTGTTCAGGAAGAAAAGAAATAAAGGAAGAGAGATAGGAGAACCTAGAAGCTTTCTGTCTGTAATTGCGCCCACACGATTTGTAGCAAGGATTGGTGAGCCCCTTGCTGTGTTTGCACTTGCTCTGTACACCGCATCAGTGCATTGAGGGTTAAAAAGATGACACTGTTAGAAAGCACAGCTGTGGCATTGGCTGCTGTCCACCCCGACAAGGCAGTCGTGTGCAAGCGAGGTTGTACTGCATGTGTTCAAGTCGTGGTCCCGATTGGTACTGTCCAATTTCGTTACTGGGCAAGTGGTGTGGGCATGTGGAATAACTTTTTTCAGATATTTTCTTCTGCTGGTATTTTAGATATTTTAAGTCAAGCAACTTTCATTTGGTAAATTGTTTTTGAGGAAAGGAAATGGTGCAGTATCCTTGTCACATATCTCAGTGGACACCTGAACTGCATTGTAAGGAAAGGAAGGAAGGTGGGAGTGAAAGAAGAAAGAGAAAGAAGTGCTGCAGTGGCGGTCTCATTATTCCAACCACCTGGGGATCTTGCAATGACTTGCAATGTATTCCAACCGCCTGGGGATCTTGCAATGACTTGCAATGACTGACCTTGCACAGCACACGGGTGTCTTTTGCGTTCGGCCTCCATTGAAACGACGCGGTCGGATTCGGATCCGGTACTCTGGCTCGGTGGATGAGTGCCTTACCACTGAGCCACTGCAGCTGGCCGACTTTCATTTATACGTCCTGATTTCTGTAATTCTATGTGCACTGGTGTTGATGGTGCATACGGATCATAGTGTCAAGACATGCTAGTTACTTTTGTAATAAAGAGCACAATTTTGAAGCACAGGAATGCTGCTCAGCTGCATCTTGTTTCACGTTTTTACTCCTCTGTGCACCTAGCTTCATGCTGTGTGCTTCGTGGTACTTTGGACCTCAATAGTTGGTGACAAAAAAAAAAATTATGGCGCCCTTTCAGCGTATAGGCTCTGCGTACTGTTGATGCAGGTATATGAAGCTGGCCCACAAGCCCAGCCAACGCCAACTTAAGCAATGGCCCTTGACCGTCGAACCGAGTTGTCATTGTTGTTAGTTTTAAGCTTTAAAAAGCTAGAAACTATGGGAGGAGTGACGTTTGGTGTTTCAGGTAACTCCGGTCGCAGGGAAGTAATCTGTCTGTGTAACTGCCCCTGCAGGTGGACCCCTGGGCATGGCCGAGCCAGCGAGGCCGGGCCGCGGCGCAGGTCACTCGGAGTGCTGGCAATGGCAGCTGCAGCCAGGGCGCATGCAGGGTCAACGGCAGCAGCAGCAGCGGCGGTGACGCCGGCGCCACCCATGACCCGATGAGCTCGAGCGTCCTCTGGGCCTGCTCGGCCCAGTACTACACCGCCTGCCTGCCGCCGGGCGACGCCCTCCACCGGAGTGGCAGTGCCAACCAACTCAATGGCCACGCAGCACAGCCACAGTCGCCATCCTCGCAGCAGCATTTGTCGGCCGCGGCTCATCATCATCATCATCACCCGCAGGCAGCGGTGGCAGGGGTGAGCGGACCCGCACGGCCTCATCGAACGCACAGCGAGCGTTCTCAGCGCACGTCCCGCATGAGTCTCTACCGGAGTAACAGCAGCCTCGACTTGGACCACAACAATGGGGGCGGGGGTGCGGCTGGCGAGCCGGGGGCGCTGCGGGGCGGCCCCACGCGGAGGGACTACGGATCGGCGTCGTCGCTGGACTTGCTGGCGGCTTCGGCCGGGGATGCCAGCTTCTTTGCCATGCTGCGGGAGTACCGGGCTGGCAAGAGGGAAGACCAGCGGAGGTGAGGCTCTTGGCGGCATGCCTTTCGTTCGTTCATTCATTCATTCATTCATTCATTCATTCATTCATTCATTCATTCATTCATTCATTCGTTCGTTCATGCATTCATTCATTTTATTTCTACTCTTGCCATATAAATTATCAAAACACTGACTGAACCCATAGCCAGAGGCTAGTGTGGGGTAGAGAAACAAAATAAATGATGGCAATGACACAGCACTTGTGTAAAACGGAAAGCACAAAATTACAGAGAAAGACCAAAATACATCATACAACGAGGAAATATAAAATAATGTGCATTTTACAGCAGAATGAATAAGAATCTGTCATGAACAACATGGTACAACAGACACAAACCGAAAACGACTGTCACATATGTCAAATAAGGCTCGTAAAGTATGTTCGCAATGCTCTGTTTGTTTCATAGGACTGTTTTATTTCTGGGGGTAAAGCGTTCCAAACCTTGGCTCCTCAACTAACTAATCTGCGTATTAAAATGTGCAAAAAGCAAGAGCCGGCACCAGTTGTGGATGTTTGGGCTGTCGTCGCGCAGTGGTTGTTAGGGCTGTAATACACTGAACATAGGGTGTTTATGAAGTGCTGGCGGTGAGTTTATGCAGAGGCTATAAACTCATCAGCTCAAAAGCTAAAATCAGTTTAAGTATCTGTTAACACATGAAAGCAAACTTTTGATGGGACTTACGGTGATTTGCTTAGTTAAAGATGTAGGTTTTAGGGGCATGCAATGCCTGTAGAGAGTGTAAATTAGTAGTAGAGTGTAAAATAAACACAGGACAAAATGGTGCGTGTCCTGTGTCTTCTTTTTCTCTGTGCCTGGTTTAGTTTGTGCCCATGTATTTCCATCATGAACAGCCTTCAACTAGCCTAACTTTCCATCTTATTGAACTACGAGCAGTTAAGATGCACCTGAAGTAAATATATCGGTAGACAGTAAGCTTTTCTCTACAGCTGGTGCACAAGGGTTGTTCCTCACCTGTAATTAGGTAGTACTGAGCTCGTGCTGCATGTCCTTTGTATAATTAGCAAAGAACAACTTCATTACACTGGTTGCTGTGTTGACACAGGTTCTCCTTTCAGACATCTAGGCTTGATGTGGTGGTTAAAATAAGTATCTGAATCCCAGTGTCTCTCATAAATCGGTAAACAAAAGAAACGGAAAGCTGCTCTTGGGAAATGGCTCTGCTGCGTGCATTGCGGAGAGTAGGAACATTTTCCTAGGTACTGCGATAATGTTTCCCTACTTGTCCTCTAAACCATTGAACGGGCACATGCAGAGTGTCGTTGTTGAAAAGTTGGTCGATTACATTGTTAGCTGCTTTAGTTTGAGAGCCACCCTGCTATGGATGACCACTGTTACTGTGGGAGAATCGACAGTTGGAAAACTTTATGCACAATGAGCACCAGAGCTCAGATGTGGAACATGGGTCGAGGACAGCACTGCCTTGCTGTTATTGTTCCTCGGTTGCTTGTTCATGTGTTTTTCACCATGGCCTTAGTCGGGTGTTTTGTAGCGCCTTTTTCCTGTATCTCTTTGGATTTTGCACTGTGAGCCGAAAATTCAACGAATGAAATAAAAATAAATAAGGATACCAAAGTTGTTTGGCTGTGACAACTTTATTTCAGCTTACTGAAAAGTGCATGCTACGCAATGAATGACTGGGTAGACGGGCTCAGATTAAGGGGGGATGAGGGTCTTAAAAACTTGTTTTTTATTTGTCGACATAACTTGTTGAAACTTGGCTCGTAGGCGTATCATAGAAAGCTGATTTCAAATATGCATTTAGATTTCAGATATCTCACCTGGAAGAAAATTTATCGCAAATTAACATCCCAATTAGGCCGTTTCTTATGGGCCTTTATAGTAATTGGTCAGTTAAAGAAAAGTTTTTTAAGAATATGCAACCGTTCCCAGAGGTCCACCGCACATCCTAAAGCTTTTTTTTCCTTTAATCATGATATAATAGCAGTTAGGCCATGTGTGGGCTAATTACTACCACATCATTTTTTCTTTACAACTTTGTTATTTATTTATGATCAACAGAATGACTTGATAGACATTTTGTTAGCTTTAGGATGTGCTTTGGGCCTTTGCAAATTTCTGCTTATTCTTAAAAATATCTTTCTTTAACTGGTAAATTACTATAAAGGCCCATAAGAAATGACCTGGTTAGTATATTTTATTTTGCCATATGTTTCCTTCCAGCTGAGATATTTGAAATCTAAATGCATATTCGAAATCAACATTCAAAGATACACCTAGGTGCTTAGTTTCAGAAAGATATGTTAACAAATAAAAAAAAAGTTTTTAGGACCCTCATCCCCCTTAAGCAGAAAACCACAAAGCACCAAGCGTTTGCCAGATGCAGTTAGCCATAGTTAATGAGGAGGTATGTAAATCTAAATCAATAGGGGATATTCAAAATTCCGCAAGTGCGCTTTCCCGCATAACAATGTTGTCTCAAACAAGATGGCTGACCATGCGTTTCCAGCTGAAACAAAGCAAGAAAGACTGGTTTTTTGTTTGATTCTTCCAAAATACTTTTCTTACATTCTATCCACACCTTTAGCCCCTGTTCTGTAGCCCACGTAGTTCCTTTATGGCGAAGTCGGCCATCTTGTTTGGGGCAATATAGTTATGTGGGAAAACGCACTTGCGGAATTTTGAATATCCCCTATTATGGGCGTGTTAGCTTTTTTTTATCACTGCACTGACTGGTGGTCAAGGGACACTGAATATTGTGTTGCAGAGAAAGGAACAAATATATGTTGGTAGGCAAACACTCTGAACCAGGGAGATAGATTTATGGAAAAAAGAAAAAACGTGCTCGTGGTGTCGACTTCTGGCCAAGGCAGCAACGCCGTTAGCCAAGTTGTGCTTTCCTGATGAGGGCAACCATTTCTTAACCACTGTCTACTGCTGCTTTGAGAAGAAGTGGGCTTGCCCTGAAGACAGTTGCAGCAACCTGTGACAAGCAGCAGAACCCGCTTTCCTACCAGCTGCCATACCAATTGTGGTCCACTGTAGCAAGTTTGCCATTTGTTGTGCTAGGCATCTTGCATACTTGTTGATGGAAACTCATGGTCTAAACTGGAAATGTTCGAGCTGTACTACAAGGGATTTGAGATACCTTTAGCACTTTGTTGCCTTTGAGCCATACCTTTGAGAGCGAATGCAGTAATTAGAGAGTATGAATGCTTGAATTGCCTGTCAATTAGTTTTTTTTTGTGTGTGTGAGATTAGTGCGAGCCTAAGCCTGCTCACTTCGTGTGGGTTGTTAACTCCCTAACCCATAACATATGAAGTTATTGGACATTTGTGTTATTTCTATTTGGCTTACTCAAACTGTTTACAGAACTGTTAGTGAGTTAGATTGAATAAGCTTTGTGTTCAGTCTCGCTTTTTGCTTATCTTGGATCTGGCTGGCTCTGCCGTCAGTTGTAACCTTGGCAGGCTTCCATAATGCTGCATGCTTTTCGATTTTTGTCTTCTTCCACGCGCAGTCCGGGACCTGCCAACATACAGGAGTTTCTGCGGGGACGCCTCGATCCTGCTCCGGCAGTCCAGAACGCCTCGAACACCCTGGCGCACGGAGCGCTCGAAGAAGGGTCGAGTCCACGGCTCAAGACGAAATTCCAGCGACTTCTGGAACTCCGGGACCGCGGCAAGGGCTGGAGCCGACTGCCCAGCGGAAGCGGAAGCACCGGCGGCGGCAGCAGCAGCAATGCCAGCGGCACCAGTGGCAGCAACCAAGAAAGCTCGCTCTTCCGCAAGTGGAAGCCCGGGGGCCGGAGCGAGTCGGCTGACGCTCGGAGCCTCGAGCCGGCTCTGCCGGATCCGGCGGAGGAGCGGCTACGGAGGCGAGCGCTAGCCCACTATGATTGTCAGAGCCTCGGGGCCAACCTGAGCCGGGCTTCGGGCCGGTTGGCGTCGATACTGGGGAGGCGGAGGAACACGACGACGGGTGCCTCGGCAGCCTCCATGCTCCAGCGGACTGGAGCTGCCGGGGGTGCCGGAGGAGTTGGAGAGGATGGAGCTGAGGGAGTGCCGGATGCGGGGGATGGCCGGCAGAGTGCGCTGCTTCTGAGCTGTCCCTTCTTCCGGAACGAAGTCGGAGGGGAGCCGCAGAGGGCGCTGGGACTGACGAGGGCCACTTCCAGGTGGGTCTGTGGAATCGCGCAAGGGACTGCCTTTTTTTATTTTTTTTGGCTGCTATGAGCAAAAGCGCGCTCTGGCCATGCTTAAAAAGGTGCTGTTATGAAGCCTGTTGAGTATGCTATAAGCTGAGCAAGGCCACGCATGTGAATGGCTGCAGTGCTTGTGGTAACCTGGGTTGTTCATTCTTAACATGACATAATAGCTAACAGTTGTATTGATTTAAGAATGCTGAATAAAAACTGGCACTTTTCCAACTCGGCCATTTGGAACTGCTGGGCCAAACAAAACTGTGTTCACGTAGTAAAGCATTGGTGAAGCTGCAAAAAATCTCCCGTTCCGCATAGCTGTCTCTCAAAAGCAGATGATCATTTCTCAGTTTTCAACCAAATAAGTGTTATGTGATGCTAACAGTTATGGAAAATTTTGGGGGCCGTTTAGTAATGCGACATTTAGATGATTGTACAATGTTTTTTTCCATTTGTTTGAAATACAAATTAGCAAGGTTTCATGGTATTCTACAGTAGCACATTAGTTTTTTGCAGTTCACTGCGACCGCTGTTGCTGCAGCAAATGCTTTCTTCTTGTTTCTCGCAGCGCGTGACGTTCACAGCTTGACCCGCGGCCTTGTTGCACTGTCTGTTGTTGAGGATGTCAGGTGGTGCAAACGTGGAAAAAAGCTTGATTCTGGCATGACTACCGTCTACTATTATACTTCCCAAACAAAGCACTCGAAATGAGAAAGTTTGCAGTTTTTGAAGTTGGTTTTCCACACCAAATTGTTGTTGTTTTTTTTTAGGTTGACGAATTGTTCAGTCTGTTCAGTTATTGTTTGGACACTCTGATTGAACCATTTCTCATATCCCGCCGAGTCCAAAAAATTGGTCGATGGCTGTTGTATTCTAGGCATCTGGCATTGATATATATCGCCCATCCCTGCTAGGCTGAGAAACTTGGCACTGGCTGATTTAAGCATGCTTTCTGTACTACCTCCAAAGGACTGCTTGTGGCCATAGACAAGTTTACAGATTTGCATTCTAAATTATGCAAACTTCTGTAGTTAAAGCACCTCCACTGCAATATATTTTTGGAGCGATATACCACAGTATGTATACTGACTCGTATTTTGTTCCCTGCTTTGCAAACTATCAAAAAAAAAATTTTGTCCACTAAGAACGTGTCACAACTTTAGAATTTTGAAAACGCCATGAAAGTGTCATTACTGTGTAACTGCTGACTCTTGTGCTCACTCCTGTGCTCACTCCTGTGCTCACTCCTGTGCTCACTCCTGTGCTCACTCTTGTGATCACGGTGTCTTGCACATTCCTACCTTTAAACAGAGCTGTGTTTGCTGTTCAGTACGAATCCATTTGTTCCGATTAGCCAGGTGGAGACCCATTTCCGCGTGAAATGCCATGGTCCTGTTGCACACTCGTTCGCCCATGGGCTCCCATTTTTTCCGCTCTCAAAAGTATTTTGGCGACAGTCTTTCCACGAGAATACTCTGTGAGGAAGAAGCTGCGTTCATGCACTCGGCGAACTGTGTCTTGCATGCGTGTCGTATTGCAGGGCGCTTCGGTCGGGTCGCGGGGGCTCGGCCCGCAACAATGGCAGCAGTGGCCCCTGGCACCGGCCGACCTGCCTGAGTGGGCTGTCCATCCTGGAGAGGCCGGGACTGGACGACGGGGCCTGCCCCTACCAGCGGCCGGCCACCCTGCTCGACGGGGTGGACAGGGGCGCCCTCTACTACCGGACGCACTTCCACGGGAAAGGCAAGGAGGGGCCTTCGTTTCTTGCCGAGCAGCGCAGAGCACAGGAGATTGGCGAGCCACCTTGAATAATGCATGCACAACAGTTGCTTTCTCACAGTGCGGCCTTCACAACAAAACATGATGTCTATGTGAAGGGAGGAGTTGACACTTGTGACCGCACATGCAGCTGATAAAGGGATTAAAGTCTAAAGGAAGAGTGCAGTCCACCTGGGAGCCTTACAACGGATTGAGCCTTGACGCCCCTATGAGCATTGCTGAGTCTTATGCTGGTGCTTAGGTGACCGAGTGTCTGTCATCTCAAGTTGGTGTGGGCACAGTAAATGAACTGTGCACGGAGTTTATATACAGTCGACGTTCGTTGCAACGGATCCATATAAAACAGACAGCTGGATATAACAGACAATGTGGCTAATTTTGTCTGGTCGCCACACATCTTAAATCCATCATGTTTCGGTTTTAACGGACCCAGTTACAGCAGACCATCGCTTACAGCGAACTAACTTTGTGCTAAAATTTGGTCCAGAAGGCCTTTTACAATGGACATTTGTGTTGGGTTTCAACACATCACCGAGCAATACTTCACACTGATGCCTTCTTCTCTGCCGAGCATGAAGTCCCAATAGTCAACAACACTATAGTCAGATACAACTTGAGAAGGCAGAGGCTTTTTGCTGTCAAAGGATCCCCTTCCAGCCAATGGCGTGAGCCGATTGTCAAGACCCTCCTAGTGTCACAAAGCAGGGAGTGGTAGATGAAAGGTGATAGTCCCCTCCCTCCGTAGTCCGGGATAGACCCCTCTTTCCATTGTGGCACCGCTCCCTGCATTGTCACCCTAGCAGGGTCATGAAAATCGGCCGACGCCACTGGCCGGAAGGGGGTCCTTTGGCGGGGAAAAGCCGCTGCCTTCTCAAGTTGTATCCAACTATAGTGTTGTGACTTCCATCGTCAAGATGCACGAGGCCTCCATTGTCTATACTACGGAGACGGACCGTTTCCCCCCTTCCACTCTCAGCTCTTGCCTCTGCACATTACCGGAGTTCGGCTGGGCAGGCAGAGGTTTGGCGAAATGAGCAGTTGTCATCTCCCGTGACATAAGAGTAAATGCTGATTTTCAGTTCCCACTTGGACACAGCTGTCGGGAGCAGTTATGGCCTATAGACCAGAACATGAAAGAAATATAGGTGCTGCAACTGGCAAAGGACAAGGTTAATGGGAGAGACATGGGAGAGGCCTTTGCCCTGCAGTGCATAGAGTTTCTTACTATTACCTAGAGGGAAAGCTGGCAGCCCGTCTATGGGAGTTTGCATGGCGACCCCTCGAGACCACTTCAGCCACCATGGGCGCTCAAGGCATCATGGGGCGGTGAGCTACTTGTTGCGGAACTGCAACTTTTGGCCAAAAAATAATAGAAAAATTAAGCTGTTTGATAACTACAAACGTCCCAGCATTCAATATCTTGTCTAATGATTGCAACAAACGAGCAGAAAAGCATTTAAGTGCAAAGTTTGCCCAAAATAAGAGACGACTCGCTCTCCTATTGGCCAAGTAGTGAACACTACAAAAACTAATATTTCGTAATTAACAAGCGCATTTTTAAAAGTAAATATGTTTAAAAAAAAAAATGTTGTTGCTTAGTTACTTCAAGAAGTTTTTTAATGGCATTTCGGAAAAGTGAAACCTTTTATTGGCGTCGTGTGTCTGTGCGTTTTTACTACTATGGCTTTTGCACACTGCATTCGTGCGAAAGCCGTCTGCGCACATACGAACAGCGTTTTCGGAATGAAACATCTCAGTAGTGCCACTCCATGTTCCCGATAAACTACGACTGTGCCGCAACAAGTAGCTCACCGCCCCATGATGCTTTGGGCATCCATGGTGGCTGAAGTGCAGCGCCGCCAGCTTTCCCTCTAGGTAATAGTAAGAAACTCTATGCTGCAGTGGGAACAGTCAGGCTGATGGTGATGATGATGAAATAAACTTTCATGAAGTTTTGTTGCAAAATGTAAATTTTTTTTCAAAGAGATGTTGCATGGACCCATTCAGCACATTGAGACAATAAAGAGATTCTAGAACAGCAAGACAACTGTTCTGCTGATTGTCTGAAACTGCACGCTACAAATGCGATGCCAAGTTCCTCCCAGTTCATGTAAAAACTATGACAGTTCTTTTAAACTGAAGAAATAAAGCTAATTTGCAATTGTGTTGCAAAAAGGGGCTCTGATTTGTGTGCCTTTCCTCTTCTTTTGCATAGAGCGTACTCCGCAGACATTGGACTTGTTTTTCTGTATTATGCAAGTCGTTGTAAACGAGTTTCGACTCTTTGACTGCACTGTTTTCGGCAATTTAGCTGGGTATGAGCATGGGCATGACAGTGGGGGCCCATCTTACCAGGGGCAGAAAGGTGGTCACTTGTGCCAAAAGCTGCAACTGGGAAAGCTGACGATATGGAGGTATTCTATGTAGAGCATACTTTTGAAGCATTGGCCTTTAATGTACAGTACTACCCTGCTGTTACGTTCTTGGCTGCTGGGCTTTTCCACAAATTCCAAATTCCAGAGAAGCATGTTCTGCTTACGAGAAGTTAAAAAAAAACAACGAAAAAACAACTGCCTGACAACCATGTGCTTTTTTCTCATGTGCACTTCCTGTCTGCTATGTTTCTTGGCTCCTGCATTTTTTTTCTATAGTCCCATAAAAAATGTAACAGCAAGGTTGTATTGTATGGCTCTGCATTGTTCTTGCCCTGGTAGTTGAAAGAAAGACTGTGCAAAACATGTAAAAAGCGCATAGTTACAAAACTCCTCGTTCGGATCATAAAGTGCTGAGACGTTAGGTCAGAGAGCCTTGGTAGCAAGGGAAAGCTGATGGGCATATCACCAAGTTCAATACATATAGTGACTGAGCACTGAAGTTCCCACAGTGGAGATGCAGGGGTAGTACACAAGCCTGCTGTACTACTGGTGCAATCTGCTGCAACGTGTTTTTTGTGGCCTGTCCAGATATTTATATACAGTTGTATAGCTGCACTTCTGTACAGCACTGTTAAACTGACTGTTGAGAACACTCTCGAATGACTGATGTTTCTGCTTTGCTGAACACACTTCTAATGCTTTCCTCATGAACGCCTATATGCAGGTCACCAGAATTGGTTTGGCGTTGACGAACGGCTGGGGCCCGTAGCGGTCAGTCTGCGGAAAGACCGCCTTGACGTGCCAAACTCCGCGAGACCATCGCCCGGTGGGGCCCCACAGACACTCTACCGAATCATCGTGCGGACAAGCGAGGCAGGTTGCATTTGCGGGGGTGGGGGGTCAGGGCAAGGCACAACATCTTTCTTGTGAGCATTTGTTTAGACTGAAGCCGCAAGGAATAGCGTAGAACACGAACGGCTCAGGCATCCCTCAATGCATTAATGTTATGGGTCACACAGTCCAGATTATGAGATGACAATGTTAGCATTTCGCCCCTTTGGTTCTGAAGGATTTCTTTTACTGTTGCCTTGCATCTGCTAGGCATAATGACTGTCCTGGATTCGTGCCTCCACAAAACAGTTAAACTACCACATCGCATAAGGTGAATCACTACTGTGACCACTTGCGAAGAGCTCCAGACACCTTCCAGATGCAAACTAGTGTGTGCGCCACGGTTTGTGGCGCCCTCTGTGTGGAGCTGCACAAACTTACAGTGTGAGCGCAGTGTGGCAGGTTAGAACGGGCGATGAGAGGCTGTGGAGACGGCTGAGTTGTCTAAAGCGGCTGCCAGCGAATCTAACCTGTTCATGCTGGCATGAGTTCAAATTCATCACGCCGCTATCAGTATGGGAGGTTTTTATTTATTTATTTAAACAGGGTCACAACGCTACACACCAACCCTCACGCATAGGACGAACACCGGCTTTTCTTTCCAATGGGGCTTCTGATACTAGCGCATTAAGATTAAGGCACGCAAGGCAATTATATGAAAAAAAGAGTGCATTAAAGCTTTGTCACACTCATTGAAGCTGTGTTGACTTTGCAACAATTGTTATCACCAATTGGGGGAGTATACCTACACATGGGGCTGACGTGTTTGTAGGATGTGAGACATATTTGCGGGACCTCCGACTGCTGCTCTTAATTGCGATTGCAGCTGCCATGGTCGCTCAGTGGTTATGGTGCTCAGCTGCTGACCCAAAAGACGCGCATTCGATCCCGGCCAAGGCAGTCTCATTTTATGGAGGTGAAATGCTTTGTGCCTGTGCACTGTGCGATGTCAGTGCATGTTAAAGAACCCCTGGTGGTCGAAACTATCTGGAGCTGTCCACTGCAGCGCCCCTCGTAGCCTTAGTCATTTTGGGATGTTAAGCCCCATGAGCCATAATTGCGGTTGTGTCATTGCACAGCTGATGCTTTTTAGCAGTGACCCCACATCAGGCACTGAAATGGGCACCCATCTCCATGTGTCTCATGATAGTCCCCCTTTGCATGAGTTGAGAGAGAGAGAATAAGGAGACATTTGTTTTTAATTACCGAAATCTTTGATGCTACTGAAGGTAGATCAGAAATTTTTCAAGGAAAATGAAGGATGATACAATATCAGTCTCATTTTTCTTGCCCTTGGTGGAAATCATTTCAGGGGCCTTTTAAAAGTAAAAGGAAAAAAAAATTCTTAAGAAACACAAGGTTTTCGAAACCATTGTTGTAAATTATTGTAATTTTTCTTTCTTGGGACTGTCTGTTTATTGGGCTAACCTGGGCTCACATTTGACCTGAACTCTGTGGCGGCAATAGCAGCAAGCATGCTCAGAAGTCATCAGAGATCTGAATTGCCAGTGACATCATCCATGCTCAGTGTAAAGGGGACAAAGGACTCCTGTGATGAAGTGTGGAAAGCATCGATAACAATTGCAAACATCATAGAGAGCGTTGTGCATGCTTACAATTTTTCCAGATGAATCTGATTGCCCCTGGCATGACAGATAAAATGATAAGGTGCCTACTGGTAGTTTTGAACAAGGAACAGGAAAAGCAAACATGGCAAAGGTTCGTGGCAATATACAGTCCCCAGTGGGTTTGGTTCTAAATCACGCGATGGGACCCTTTTAGCACGTGTGGAAGTTGAGGAGCTGGGTTGAGGAACAGTTTCTCTCACCTTCGAGGGCTTTGGGACTTTGGCAACGCATTACCAGCCCCACTACATGCTCAAGAAGTACTTTGGTTTGGGCTGTTTGGTTCATAGCTGTAGTTGATGTCAAGTTTAGTTGAGTTGCAAGTTGGCACCGGTCCTGTCGTGTTCTTGCCTCTCTCATCCTTGTTCCTTTTGCGCCGTCCTGACATCAGCCCTGCTACATGGCCCAGAAGCAGACATGACGAGCTGTATATTTTTTGACAAAGGCTGGGCGTAATTGGCGAAGCAAGAGTAGCCGAGTCTCTCACTGCCGACTCCTTCCCTCTCTCTCCCCCTGCAGCTGGCCACGCTTCGGTGTAGCCTGGCGGAGGAGTCCCTGGGCGGTGCGGTGAGCAATGGCCGGCTGGGCGGGGGCAGCAGCAGTGGCAGCCTGCCCGTGCGGGAGCTGCTTGAGCTGGCCGCCCCCGAGCTGCAGACCTCGTGCCTGCGGTTGGCCGTGCCTGGTCCGGCCACCGAGCAGCAGCTGCTCAAGCTCGACGAGCAGGGGGTGGGTGGCCAGCCTCTCCGAAGGCATGCGGATGGTGTATCCACATGCATCGACACGTGTGGATTGTGCATGGGGATTCCGCATGCATCAGAATGCATGCAGTGCATGCACATTGTGCTTGTGTAGTGACCAGAAAAATGGTAAAGATGGGCAGGTTGGTGGTACATTCTATAGCCCAAGCAGCATGGGAAAATGGCCCAATATTGGACATGGTTGTTCTCAGCCTGGTCCTTTGTAGAACCAGCCTTTGTCAAAACATTTTTCCAATATTGAGACGATGCCCTGTGCTGTTTGGGTAAATAGTGGAAGGAGAATGCCCAGGAGGTTGAATGGCACGGCAAAACAGCGCTGACGGACGGGACGGAAGAAGAAGAGACAGACACATGCACTGTGTCTGTCTCTCATGTCTGTCTGTCTGTCTGTCTCTACTTCTTCCGTCCCGTCCGTCAGCACTGTTTAGTCGTACCATTCAACACGAACCAACCAGCCCAACTCAGCTCTCTCCTTGCCAGGAGGTTGACCATCATAAAGAAAATAGTGTGAAAAAAACAGGGCAGGCCTTCTTTCTATTTTTGTGCACACTGTCTTTCATGGTTGACCAACTTGCCATCACTCATGTGGCACCTGTGTCCTCTGTCTGTGCAACCACCATCTTCAGCTGCAGCCCAAGTCGATCAAAACTCATTTTGTTACGCGCTCGTTCTCGCAGCTGATGAAAACGTACAAGGTGGGCGTCATGTACTGCCGGGCAGGCCAGGCCACCGAAGAGGAAATGTACAACAACGGTGAGCGACAGACGGATGCCTTACATGTGTTGGGAGGAATATGTCTTAGATTCACTGGGGCTGCTGCTGTGCTCTTCCATTCTTCTGCATTTGCCATTTCAGATTACACTGCATATACTCTGTGTACCTTTTCCCATGGGTTTTGTGTGTGGCTGGCTGGTCAGGCATGGAGAGGTAACTTACATAACTTCTCGGTGATACCACAACTGAAAAGAACTTGTTCAAAGCCAGATTGCTGGCTGTGTGTCGTGGCTTTTAATTGTTCTTAATCAACACTTCCAAAACCTGCAAAAAAAAAACTCTTCCAATGTTTTATTCTTTTTTACCAAATGTCGTTGTACTTTTGTGCAGAGGAGTGGTCCGTGTGTGGTTGTTCAGGCAATTTAAAAAGCGCATGAAGAATTTTAAGCATTTCGCTCCATCCAAGCTCATTTATCAGTGCAGCTAGAAGTTTTCTATGTGTGCCTTCTAAGGAATGGGGAATACCAATACAGTAAAGCCTTACTGATATGACGTGTGTTCAATCCTGGCCGTGGCGGTTGAATTTCGATGGAGTTGAAATTCTAGAGGCCCTTGTGCTGTGCAATGTCTGTTTACGTTAAAGAACCCCAGGTGGTCGAAACTTGCGGAGCCCTTCACTATAGCGTCCCTGAGTCGCTTTGGGACATTAAACACCCCCCCCCCCCCCCCCACCCCCACCGTAAATCAAACCATCTAAACAAAAAAATGTTCTTGCAAATTTCACTTCATACTTTTTCGTTTAAAAATACAGGGCTTCATTGATTTGCATGCGGCACAAACTCCCTGTAATTTGCAGTTGTAGTGGCGTTGCATCTAAAAATTAGTCACTCAATTTGGGCCTAACGCTCACCCCCTCGCAGAAAGTGCGGGTCCAGCCTTTGAGGAGTTCCTCGAGATGCTGGGTCACAAGGTGCGACTCAAGGGCTTCCAGAACTACCGGGCAGGCCTCGACAACAAGAGTGAGTGTGGGCAAGCGCCAGATTAGTGCAATGGATGTGACAGGGCGACAAGAAGCACTCTCTGCTGTCGCCCTTCTTGTGTGAAAAAGCTACAAATTATGAAGATAGGTCTGTGAACGGCATTTGTGTGAAACTGGACACTTTGCTGTGTTTAAGCACCTCTTTGCCTTTTGTCTACTAGTTCCGAACACAAAAAGATTAACAAACTTTTCAGGCATGCTGTGTATTGCGAGAACCTATTGATAGTTGTCACATGGTGCTACATGTACAGCGAAAACAATGTGAGTAAAAGGAAGCTGCTTCGCAGTTCACTCCTCCCTGTCTCCTACCTGCTCCTCCTCCCCTACCCTCTCACACTTCTTTGCTGTGTGGATGTCTACGCCACCATCACGAATCCGGGATTTGGTGCCATTAACAGCTGTCACTGTACACTATCAATGCTGAATGCAGTGAACTGTCATTACTTCCAGCCTCCTATTTATCGGAACTTATCGATTCCATCAACATCGTGTTTTAAAAAATCCCTCTTAAATCTCGGTCAGCAGATAATTCAAACAAGTTTTTGGTCCACTTTGTGTTGGAATTCTCATGAGTTGACTGTGCACCCAAGTTTTGATTCCTGATTTATACCCTGTGCAATGTAGGAAAGGGATGCTTAGGTTCACAGCTGTATAGTACTAGTAGTTGGAATCCTTCAGGTGTACTTTTGGTACCATGTTCACTTTGACCAGTGCCGGTGACCCCAGTAACAGCAGCTGATGTTTTCCTTGGTATCCTTCCAGCGGACACGACCGGCCTTTACTCGGTCTACTCCACGTACGAGGACTGCGAGATCATGTTCCATGTTTCCACCATGCTTCCATACACACCCAGCAACAAGCAGCAGGTTTGTGCGTGCTATGCAGTTCAGCATGTATACTTTGCAGCATTTGGTCTGTGTGTTACATGTGCACACATTGGAGCATTCAAAGTGGACAAATGATGTCTGGAATTTCCCTAAAATAAAATTTTCTTTTCATGTCAGTGTATTTCGTCCATAGTCATTCAAACATGTGAGTTCTGTGTACTTTAAGTTTTGTAACTCATGTAGCTGAAATAATTTTTACATTACTTTGCACCACAGCATTACAGATTTGTAGGAACAGATTCAAGGTTATGAAATTTCACAGCCTGTGTGATCTTTTTTTTTTGTTTTTTTGTGAGAGAAGTTAGCGATAAAATTGAAGCCCAATCTTGATTATACACAGTGGTTACCTTTTTGCTAAAGTTCATCAAATTTCAGTCACGTGTATGCAATCACTGCCTGATAAAAGCAGTTCAGTATATATCATGTTTAAGAAATCTGTAAGTGGTGAATTGTTTTTTTGGGCAGTTTTTTATTAAGGGGTGTTGATTATGCAGGTCTGGTGTCCGAGCTGGGAAAAATGCCTGGGTTGTTGTAGATTTTAAATTCTCACCTTGAAACTGAGTTGTGACAGGTTGCAGTTACAGTTTCATTCAGCATTTCAGTTCTGAGTTTGTCAGGCTGCTAGTTTAGAAGTTCACCTATCATGTTTTAAAAAGTTCCTCTGCCTACATGTGCAATTATAGAATTTGTTCGCATTTAATGGGGCTGCTAGTTTAGAACTTCATCTAACATGTTCTAAAGAGTTCCTCTGCCTGCATGTGCAGTTTTGTTTGGAATCAAATTAAATGCAACTGGGAAGTTTATTTTTGAGCACACGCGAGAGCTGAACAGTGCACACCTGCGCAGGTAGTCACAGCTGCGAAGTAATAAACTTGAAGAATGGCACGTGCAGGTTCAGGTATTAAGCTGCAGTTGCACAAAAATCGACATCAGAAAAAAAAAAAAAAAGAAACAATCTGAAACGGCTTCCTGACGGATGCCTGTAAGACGGACACCCGTAACCTGTCTGTAAATATGCACATGAAAGTTATATGCTTCCGTATGAACCCAATGTGTCCGTACACACCTGGCCGGATGTGTGTGTGTGACTAATTAGCCCACAGCTGTCTTAAACTGACGAGGTGCACAAACTGTGTTGCAGCTGCTGCGCAAGCGTCACATTGGCAACGACATTGTCACCCTGGTGTTCCAAGAGCCCCGGGCGCTGCCCTTCACCCCCAAGAACATCCGGTCGCACTTCCAGCACGTCTTCATCATCGTGCGAGCCATCGAGCCCTGCACGCCCAAGACCCGATACAGGTGGGTCTGCGTTTATAAACCAGGGGTGTGTAGATAGCTAATGCTTGTTGAGAAGTGGATGCAAATCAGGAAAAAATTTATTGTGAATTGAGTTAAATAGTTGCACATACCAGTATGCATGAAGTAGTGACGGCAGTCCGGAAGAAACTCTTTATTAGGGTGACCTGCACCCACATAGAACTGAACAACCTAGCGACGGTGATAGCAACAAACATACTCGGAGGTTGTTGAATAGAATCGCCACTGCTCTCGGCTCCACTTGATTTAAAGCTGGCTAAAATACTTCGAGATAAAGTGCCGAAAGCAGCTACTAAATCTCGAACAGTGAATAATGCATTGCATGCAGCTACAAACGCTCCCAATATATCTGGCAGCATCTCTCGCCGGAAGTGAAGTGATAAAGATGCGCGCCAATGGTTTGCACATGAACAAATAAACGCTACAAAGCTAAGCGGCGATATTGTGATCGCAGCGCAGGTAGCAATGCGTGCACTCATGCGTTTCATTTATCAGTCCCCTCTTGAAGCAGGCTCAGGCTGTTTGATTCATCCATCTTGCCTAAACAGGGACACTGAGTCTGTGGACAAGTGTGTCAGGCGTAGTCTTTTCTTGGGCCATGAAGAGGTTGCAAATTTCCATTCACCTGTTCGCTCACAGTTCTACTGAGCGTGCGCCCCCGAACCTTGTTGACTGTCGGCTAATGACGCGACTTAATTCCTCTAATGTGTCGTGAGACTGGTCAGTGTTGTCAGCCCTCGTCTGGATGTGGCTGTGAGGTTGTGATTGCCCATTTCGCACACCCTTTCTGGCTACCGTGCAGTGTCGCTGTGAGCCGATCAAAGGAGGTCCCCGTGTTTGGTCCACCCATTCCGGAAGGTGCCACATTTGCCAAGTCCAAGAAGTTCACGGACTTCATCCTCGCCAAAGGTATTTCACAGTGTCTGTCTCTCTTGCTGCTTAAGCATCGTTGTACCTGCATAGTGCGAAAATGTGAGTAGGTGTCAGTAGAACCCTGCTATAGTAAACTTGGTTATACAGTGGACTCTCGTTAAACGGAACCTCAAGGGACCGGGAAAATATGTTCCGTTTATCAGGAGTTTCGTTTAGAGAGAGAATAGGTTCAGCATTGCACAATCCGCTTCCGCGTGATCCCTACGCGGCTGGCGCGCGCGCGCGCAGTTGGCAGTCTCAGTGGATCTCAATTTGCGAAATCTAGGTAATGAGAACGGTACACTATGAGAACAAACTTTATTAGAGAAAAATAAGCAGTGAATTTTTTTTCCAGTAGTACTAGTACTGAAATTTAAAAAAAAAATGTCAAAAGAGTGGGAATTACCACTTATTGGCTAGTGAAAAAGGATTTTATATTTGCTTGTTTGAGCTCTCGCAGCCGTTTTTTGTTAATGGCATCACCCATACTTGACAGGCTGTGCAGAAACACTTCCGAACCTTCTTCTCGTTGGAAGAAACTCTTCAGCATTTGGACTGCCGATTCCGCCTGCGCAGGTGTCACCACAGGATCAGAGTCAGCGGTCTCGTTTTCAAGCTCTTCCTCCTCGTCTTCACTTTCATCAGGGGGGCAGACATCAGCTATAATGCTGTGCACGGTATTTTCTGGACACGTTGCCACATCGCTGTCGATCTGGACATATTCATCAAGTTGAATGCCCATCGCAGCACAATTCTCTAGTAGCAAATCTTCCTCGGCTGCGTCGTGAACATCATCAGGCTCACTCTGTGTGCTGGGTTTTTCTGTGGTTGCGGCAAACCCCGCATGCCTGAAGCAGCTGGCAATGGTGGTTGCACTAACCTGCCGCCAAGCATCATCCAGGAGGTAAACGGCACGCAGTACATCTACCTTGTACTCCTTCCCCTGGTCCATGCATAAGAGCATCCTCCTAAGAAGATTTTTGCGGAAGCGCGACTTGAGCGCTTGAATCACACCCTGATCCATAGGCTGCAGCAGTGCTGTGGTGTTCGCTGGCAGGAATTCCAGCTGTATGGACTTCAAACCTGGCACAGTTCCGTGTCCAGGGCAGTTATCCACCAGGAACAAAACTTTCCGCTTGTTGCGAGAGAAGCGCGCATCCTCGCGATAAATCCACTCACTAAAAATGGCTTGCGTCATCCACGCCTTGCCATTGGCCTGGTATGAAATGGGCAAGGTTGCGACGTTTTTGAAGCAACGAGGATGCTTCGATTTGCCGATCACTAGCGGCTTCAACTTATCGCTGCCCGTCATGTTGGCACCGATAAGGACGGTCAGCCTGTCCTTGCTCAGTTTCCCTCCGGTGCATTTCTCTCCTCTAAATGATAGCGATTTTGAGGGGAGCAACTTGTAAAAGAGTGCAGTCTCATCTACATTGTAGATGTTCTCTGGATCGTATTCCTCCAGAATCTCGGGCAGCCGTCTTTCTCGCCAGTCTCCGCATGCCGTCGCGTCAGCAGCGGCAGCTTCCCCTGAAACAGCACGAAACACCAGTCCATTGCGCTCTTTAAACCGGGTCAGCCACCCCTCGCTGCACGAGAAACCCTCGATGCCGAGGTGAAGAACAAATTCTTCCGCTCTTGCACGAATTAGTGGCCCGCTGATTGGGATGTTTTCACTGCGGGCTCTGCACAGCCAAAGCACCAGGCATTTCTCCAAGTCTTCGTGGTCAGCCGCTCGCAGTCGTTTTCTTTGAGGACCAAAGCGTGACGTCTCGAACGCCTCCCGCAGCTTGTCCTTGTCCTGAAGAATTCTTGTTAGGCTGCTTTTGGGGACGGCGTACTTCGTCGCTAGCGCCGTTTTCGTGAAGCGACCACTCTCGAAGTCGTTGATGATCTCCATCTTCCTTTCCAACGCAAGTGCATTGTGCGGTCGTTTTTGCGCTGCCATCGGACCGAACAAAAGCTCTAGGGCTTAGGCCTAACTGATCACAACCGCCGTGAACGCGAGCGAGCGATGCGGAGGGCAGTGTACGAGCAAACCGGAAACCGCCGGAGACGGAAACCGGAGAGGTGACGCGGGGAGGAGGAGGAGGGGAGCATTGATGCTTACCGCGATGGCACTGCGCTTGTCCAACTAGTTGCGGTTTCGAGTTTTTCGGTTCCGTTAACGCGGTGGTCGCAAAATTTGAGTTCCGATTAACGAGATTTTTTTTACATTGGCTTAATACAAAACCAACCAATCGCGAGGCGTTTGTTCCGTTTAAGCGGTAGTTCCGTTTAACCGATTTCCGTTTATCGAGATTCTACTGTAGTAAAAACACGAGTATAGAAAAGTGAAACTGTAGACGGACCCATTTCACCATCCATAGACAACTTTACATTTTTTGTTTATAGTAAAGACATTGTTGATTACAAAACAGTGATAGTAAGGAGTGTTTGGCAATGGTGACATGCGTAATTCCTGCGTAATTATGACATTGAGGCATGCGTGCTGTCTAGGACATCTCATTGCAACAGATACATAACCGTATAATTGCAAGTCCAACATATGTTAGAGAGGGTTTAGAAATGGAATGAAAAGCAACAGTGCTGTGCCCTTACCTCCTACTGGCACATTCGGCTTGCAAAGCCAACAGTCTCAGAGAAATGGATATGAAAATGATAAAACGGCACTTTTTTGAGATGACTTAGCCACCGGGCTAGTGAGTGGTCAGGAGAAGGCAACTTTTTAATGCGTAAGCATTATAAGTAGGGGTGTGCGAATATTGGATCGAATAGCACGGTATTCGATATTCGCTTCGAACTGAATTCTCGGTATTCGAAATTTCGAAGTATTCGTCTCGCGTGAATAGTGTTACTGGGATGCTTGCCCGCTTGCTTTATGTGGTTTCGGTTCCGAGTATTGCCGCATAGATGGCTTTTTTTTATCGTGCTTTCAACGCTCGGGGGTCAGTCAATACGCAAATCACGATCAGGCCGGGGTGCGAACCCAGCGACAAACGAAAGAAAAATGAGGGCGACGCGCTCTTGCGAAAGATCCTGCGTTCTGGCCGTCTTCGAACCTCCGCACCAAGGCTGCCATAAGCCGCGTCGCTGCCACCGTGTCGAGGCAGACGCAATGAAGGAAGAACACAGCCGACAGTCGTCTGAGCTTCAAAACAAGAAACCTCAGTTTATTGTCAGCGAACCCTTTATATACTCTGGCTGGCGGTGACGTTATCGATGAGCTCGGGCGCCGCAAGTATTCGAACGCGGGCATTGCTTGGCCGCGTTCACGGCCCCCCCTCTTTTTTTTTTCCAATAGAGCTGCGGAAAAGATTATCTGATAGGACAGATGCGAAAATAAACACGCAGCCCTACCACGCTATCGCTTCACCCAATCAGGTGACGAATCATGCGTACCGAACATGGGCGACGTTGGAGGCTCGGAGCATCTTGGAAGCGCGATGCTAAGTGGTGCTTGGAGGTACTATCGGGGACAATTTTGCTAGGAGGCGCGAGCGGTGCGAATGACATACATTTGGCTTGCGGCGCTAGAGTTTTGTACAGCCGCTTCCATTCTTGCTAGTCTGGGAATGTAGGTAACCGGAACGATGTTCCGATCCTTCAGCTTGATAAGTGAAGCAACGCTCCGGGAAACAGCAGCCACGAGCTGCTGTTGAAATGCAACAAAAATGAAATGAAATGCAAGTGAAATGCAAAAAAAAAAATGCATCGTGCGACACACCTTGTCAGAGTGACGGCATAGGCCGGGATGAGCGCCAGTTTGCCGCACTAAACCCAAGAGAGACAGAGCTGAGCCGACGTTTCCATACGAGCACCCCTCGGATAGCGAAATAGACGCGCCAATCTCCGGCCGCAAGGTGATGGCGATGCATTTGAGCCATGGGCGGCGCGTCCTGAACGCTCTGTCCCCGACAGTACGGCCAACCTATCGGTGCTGTGGGAGCTGTGGATACGCGATGGTGCGATGCTGCCAGTGCTGCTAGGAGGTCCGGTTAGCCTATGTTCCATTTTAACATCTTCGGACGCAGCGGTCCCATCGGCGTAACCGAATAGAAGGCGCAATCCAAGCCAAGAAGTGAGGATCCTAAACTATAGAAACGCAAGCAACGCAAGTGGCAAGTCGGTGCACCGAGCTTGATTGCCTAGCAGTGTTGGAGCTGCACTTCCACTGGTCACTGGAAGTGCAGAATGTCCTTTTTTTTTCATTAATGTTCTCAGTGCTCTTGCTGCAGTGTAGTGCAGTGACTCCTATGGTTTCAGTTATTGATTGTACTACTGGCACCGTTCTGTTATACTGTCATTTTTTGTATTTTATCTCTAATTTCTTATTAGAAAGCAGGCGGTATTTTTATGTGTTATAACTTTTTATTACCAAACTGGTAAAAATTGTTCTTAACTCACTTTAGGTGCTCTCTTAAAATTTTGAAGCATGGTTTTAAATAAAGCCTCAGTGCAGTATGTAATGGCATCGTGTGTGAGGAAAATAAATGGTTTTGGAAATGCCTACTGTCATTCAGCCTTTTTTAGTGCCAGAAGTACTATTCGAAATGTTTGCTTCGAAATTATTCGAAGAAAATTGCTATTCGCTTCGAATTCGATTCGAATCAAAAAACCACTATTCGCACACCGCTAATTATATGGCTAGTAGGCGGTGTTGGCATTTACTATATAATCTCGGTCCTGTAACGGAGGAACTAGTTGGTATATCGGAAAAAGAATGGTATCGTCGGATAGAGCATTGAAAGAGGATGTGCAAGTGACAACATAGTTAAAGTGGGTTAATTAGGTAATTAATTAGAGCCAAAATATTCAAAAAGTGGGTGGCGCTGGAGCAAAACTGGCGCCAAATTTGAAAACACCGGAAATGTGGCACCACGTGACTGGAACTGTGGGCAGAGCAATGCGTGGTGCCAAATTTGAAAACAAAACGTAGTGCAAAGTTTGAAAACTGAGATGGGCACTTGATGGAACTTGATTAAGTATGACAATTGTGGTATTGACAAGGTATTGATAAGGTATTGGTAGGCGATTGATAGGTGATTGATAACTGATCGATAAGTGATCGACTTCCGGTTTGAGGGTCTCGACTTCTGGTCATGAGTCAGTTGACGTGAAAAGTGTTGAAGTGTTACGTAGACGTTTTGGTGTGGCATGATAAGTGTCACGCCATAAAGTGGGACGTCATGCTTACGCATTTCTCCGATGTGGGTGCCGCAGTGCTCGCTAACGTTTTCGAAAACCTTAAGACCGTGAGGCAAAGCACGCGTCCTATGGGTCGCATTTTCTTGATCATGGTTACCTTTTCACAACGCAAACTATAAGCAACTTCAGAGTGCTGCTTCACAAAATATGTGCTGTCCACAGTTGTGCCAAATATGCTTGCCTTTTGTAAAATTAGATCAGAAGGTATGTGGCCTTTAATGTGCATCATTTTTGTCATTTTTGGTCTTTTTTTTTTTATATAGCCCCGTTTCTAAATAACTAGACTTTGGAGGCAAGAACTGCTCCCGAGATCATGAGATCAACCTCTCTTCTAAATACTTTTCGGCAGTTTTTTTTTTTTTTTATAAATCTTCCCAAAGGCAGGCAATTTGAGCAAAAGTACCATTTTGTACACTTCGTATTTTGCTCACTGCACATGTACTGAGTCGATCACGCTTGTCTGGAGTGCTCGGGCGGCTTGCTGTGGAGTAAATGAACTTAAATCTTTTCGCATCTGCCTTGCTGGGGGGTAAGGCGCTGGTGCCTGTGCGTTCACGTCTTGATTCGGTTGCTCTCCAGTGCAAGCATTATCAATGAAAGTCAATACCTGTTTCGTAATTTATCATCATTCCCCCCCGAACGGCACCTTTCCAGCGCTCTAGAGAAGTGTGATCGACTCTGCTCTGTACTGACATTTATTAGTGTTAACTACACAGACCATGGAAATGTAAATACCTTGCTGCTTCCAGTGAGCTAAAACTTGCTCTTTTAGCCCAAGCTGGGAGGCCACAGCAATCATGAGAACATTGTCTAAAACGGCTAGTGGCCACTACCAGTGTGGAATCACGGCGATAATGGAAGTGCACTGTAATCTTGTATATTCAAGATATATATCTGTCCTGCATGGACTGCAGGTAGACATTTCAGCGAACGCTGTGAAGTTGTGAACCTCTGTCTTGTTGTTTAAAACAGCAGTCTCACTCTTACATTCAATTGAAACTTCAGTTGCGACCAGTTGCGCCATGAAATTCCTCTCGGCTGTCGGCTTATTCGATGTAATTTGAATCTTTGCATGTCATCATCATCACCATCATCATCAGCCTGACTACACCCACTGCAGGGCAAAGGCCTCTCCCATGTCTCTCCAATTAACCCTGTCCTTTGTCAGTTGCCGCCACTGTATCCCCGCAAACTTAATCTCATCCGCCCACCTAACTTTCTGCCGTCCCCTGCTACGTTTGCTTTCCTTTGGAATCCACTCCGTTACCCTTGAGGACCAGCGGTTATCTTGCCTTCGCATTACATGCCCTGCCCAAGCCCACTTCTTCCTCTTGATTTCGACTAGGATGTCATTAACCCGCGTTATCGGACAAGAAAACTTCCTTTGTAGTCGCAGGTGGGTAACTGGCAGCACCCAAAACTGCTCCTTTCTCCCCTTGCAGTGATCAATGCAGAGAATGCGGCCCACCGGTCGGAGAAGTTTGCCACCATGGCGCAGCGAACGCGCCAGGAATACCTCAAGGACCTGGCGGCCAACTACTCGACCAACACTCTGCTCGACTCTGGGCCCAAGTTCTGTGAGTGGGCCATGTTTGTTTGGGGGGGGGGGGGGGGGGGGGGGGGTCGTTATTTGGACTCAAACTGGCCATGCCAGTTTTACCACAAATGGTATTAATTAGTCACGTGCTCTCAAGTTGGTTCTTTTGTTTCCCCTGACACACCATGTTTATCTGGTTCTAGCACGCACTTTTTCTCACAGAAATCAAGCCTCGAACTGGTATGCCTCTTACAGTCGGATGTGATAGTGAAACCATGCTAGATTTGGTTTGTGGCATGGCTCACGATATGACCCGGTTACTTCCAGTAACCTCCAGAGCATATGTTGTGCCGGAATCCACACAGGACTGCTGACAGTTCAGTTTGCCACTTACAAGGCTAGTCAACTGGCCTACTCGCAGCGGTTGAAAGCCTGAAAAGAGCGCTGTATTGCTGCCTTTGATCTCCATTGGCTTCTGACTGTTCACCTTCCAATTGCGCTGATACACATTTGCTACTTTGACGCACACATAACGATGACAGTGAAGAAAAGTCATGAAAGCATACATGAACAACTTGTCGTTTTCTATTTTCTCGAACTTGAAAATCGCATTTGCAATGGACTCGGGAAAGCATTAGGATCTGGCAATTTATGCAGTTGTATTTTCGGTTCTGTTTCTAGTTTCGTTTTCCTGGTGATGAGAAAATTTTGGTTCTGATTAACGAGCTTTTTTTCGCACTGCTTTACGCAAACCCAACCAACCCTGAGGCTGATTTTTCGTTTAATTAAGGATTCTGTTTGACTGATTTTCATTTATCGGGATTCCACTGTATTCTGCTCCAGCAAGTTCCGCGAATGCATGCTCATCTCTTGGAACCTTTCCTGTGTAACATCAGATCACACCAGTGGAGCAGTTGGGGGGGAGGGGCTTTCATCTTTTTCATTATTAAAGGTACACTGAAGAGGAATCAGAACTCGTCTTTTTGACGCGGGAACTCGATCTACACGTTCCGAGCATTCTTAGAAACTTCGATTTATTGCCCTGTGGGGCCGGTTTCCCTAATTAAATTGAATTAACGTCCAGCTCCCACCCTTATTTTTTGAATTCTCCCTGTACGGTGGGCGGAGTCGACCAACGCATGGAGTGCCTTTCAGCCAGCTCCGTGGAGGCTTTGCTTTCGCTTTATTTTGTTTTTTAGGTTTCCGTGAATAAATAGTTTCATTCGCAGATAATATAGCCGCAAAATAAGCCTGCAGAAATAAAAATACGCGTGGACTATTTGCTTCTACGGACTACTACGTATTACTCCGCCGATGGCAGAGGGGCAAGCCGCCAAGGGACTGGGTGAAAGGCACTCCCCGCGTTGGTCGACTCCGCCCACCGTACGGGGAGAATTCAAAAAAAGAAAGGCTTGAGCCGGACGTTAATCCGATTTAATTAGGGAAATCGGCCACACAGGGCAATAAATCGAAGTTTCTAAGAATGCTCGGAATGTGCAGATTGAGTTCCCGCGGCAAAAAGACGAGTTCAGATTCCTCTTCACTGCACCTTTAATCAGTGCAGAAAGACCAACTATAGACACAGGATTTGGAGTTGCGAGGTTAAGAGGGACCGTGGAATCTGTTTAGCGAGTTCTGTTTTCAAACTTTGGGGTGGTCACGAATGCTTTCCAGCAGCCCGACAAGCCATTTTCTAATTGTAGTTGTTGATGTGTCGGTGTGTTGTTAGTGCTTTTGCTTTGTTCGGCACTTTTCTTGCTTTGAGCAAATAGAATCTCTTGATGGGACTCCTAATCTGACCATTGCAGCCCTGTTGAGCTTTGGAGTCCGCAAGAAGGAGAGACCGCGGCCAAGGTTCGTGCCTGACGGCTTTGTGCGTGGCGCCATCTCCTGGTCAGTCCAGGTAAGGGGGTTACACGGTGTTTGCAGGCTTTGTGTTAATAACGATTGTTGCTGACGTCTTGCCCAATTGCTAAGCTTGTAATGTTATGCCTGTGTCATGCATGGACTTGATGTGTTGGCTTTTCTTTTGCTTCGGATAATGCCACTGTTACTCAGGAAACTAACAAAAAAGCTTAGTGTATTTTTGCCAAATGTGCTTTTGGCAATTGTAGATTTGTTGCGAGTTGATAGGCTCCCAAAAAGAAGAAAATGTTTTGAACAACTGTAACTTTTTCAAAACTGCTGTGCTAGTCCATTAGTGCAACAGTCAGATATTCCCAGTGCTGTGTTTGGCACATGATTACCTGGTCACTTGTGCACCATGAAATTGATGATGGTGATGAGAATTCTGATGGCAAAAAGGGCACCTCTGGCCAAAGAGCACCATGGCAGGAGGTTGTTTTTTCGTCTACGCAGTCATCTTATGTGACTAATTTGTGATTGTTCTGAGTCTAAACATTGTGCTGCTCATAGTTAATGCTGCCTGTAAGTTGCGTCAGCACTATCCAATTTTTTGTCGTGAAAAAAAAAAAACTTTATTAATGAAGTCACAGTTAAGAAATCTCCAGGGAATATGTATTTTTGTGTGTCGATTCCAAATATGTCATTTAATTTCATGTAAAATGATTCCTTGAGCACTTATGTAATTTTCATGCATGTATTTTGTGAAGAGCTTTGGAAAAAATTTTTTGCGGGAAACTTGCTAAAATGCATGCCATTGGGCTCTCTTGACACCAAGAAATGCAATAAGGGTAAAACTGCTTGCCTGCCTATCATAGAACTTAAGTTATAGGGTTTTGAAGTTGTTGCTTCAGAAATGAGAAGAGTGTACATTCTTGTTTCTGAAGTGGCAGCTTCAGTACCCTATAACTTAAGTTCTATGATAGCCAGGATCATAATTTTACCCTTATTGCATTCCTTGGTGTCAAGAGAACCCAATGGCATACATTTCAACAAGTTTCCCGCTGCAGATTTTCTTCAAAACTTTTCGCAAAATACTTGCATAAAAAGTGCTCAAGCAAATGTTTTACATGAAATTCAATGACATATCTAGAATCAGCGCACAAAAATACATGTGCCCTGAAAATTTGATAACTATGACTAGATTAATAAAATTTTCTTTTCAAGGCCAGGCTCCCCCCTTAACTTTCCAACCTGTGATGCCTAACACTCGTGATGGTCACACAGCATGAGTGGGATGTGCTTTTGTGAGTGCTTTAAGTGTGCTGCACGTCGATGATGGAATGGCAGCACAGTTGTAACTTGACTGCCTTCGTCGTGGACAGGTGGAAGACCAGGGCCAAGGCTGTGTGTGCGACTGCATCCTGGGGATCTCCGCCAGCTCCCTTGTGCTGCTGGACGACGTGACCGGGGAGGCTGTCTTTGGCTGTGCAACCGCCTCCGTGCTGGGTTGGTCTTCGCACAGTGGAAGGTGGGACTCATTCACACAAAGTTATTGTCCTGGAGTAACTATGGCACTTTCCTGTGCTTCACAGTTAGCCATGTTTACCTGGCGCTGAGGATGCCAGGAAGCTGTGGTTATCGTTACGAGTAGTTGGCTTATGCATAGTGTTAACATGCTTGTGAAGGTGACTATAAGTGCTAATGGAGCAAAAGTGCTGCACTCCTTGAACTGGTGCAGCCAAATCGAAGAGACCTGTAGACTTCACCCACGCGACAATGTCGTCACTCCACTGGACCCCAAAAGTAAAACGGAGTGAGCATCTGTAGAAAGACTGAGCTGATTCGTCTGAACCACCAACAAGGCGAACATTGGAAGTATAGCCCTGGTCAGCCGAATATGCCATGTGTGCCTTCGGTGTCTGCGTATGCATGTATAGCACCATGGTGCGAGTTTTTTTCTCAGATTGCGTGCCTTATTTTACTTATGGAGCACCGGCACATTGCCTTGTCCATGCTATGTTAACTGAATAAACTATTTCTTTACTAGAGAGATGTTTACTATAAACGAAAATTAAATGGGCAGTCATTATAGAAGCCCAAATGGGGCTGTAGTTTCGCATTACCATATCCATGCTTTTACTGTGTGCGAGTTTACTGTTGTGCGGTTTCACCGTACCATGTTCATGGTACCACTTCTCTGGTTTGTCCAGAATAAACAAATTTTGTTTCATTTTGAACCTGAATACATATAGGTCATCTGTGTCGTTGTGTAGCTGAAGTGTCCCTACTTATGTGTCTTTTCCTTGGGACTGATTGTCAGGAGAGAAAATGTGTGACCTAATTTATGCATCCCTTTGTGGCAAGTGTTGTCGGTATATTTGCTGCTGTCCATAGTTTGCCCCCTATTGAACTCCCTTCATACGTGAGCACTAAAGATTCCTTCTCAGGCATGTCTGTGTTTTGTGCATCACTTTTCATTGATGAACTAGTCACCATTGGATGCATGATTGGATATAATTCTAAGACAAAGTGTTTGGTTATGAGCAAAGCAAAAGTGCTATAACTGTCTCGCTCTCGGTAAAGAGTTGCTGCGCATCTGCTGTCCTCACAACCAGTTTATTCTTAATTACCATTTCTGCCTCAGCATGGTATAATAAAAAGGCCACCAGGTGTCAGAACTTTAAGCTGGTTGTAATGTGTGCATACACAGTCGATGACCGAAAATTCTGATGCCTGATTTTTCAGACATGCTTGATTATTCGGACTTTTTCGTGGCACTGCAACATGGCTCATAGAGCCGATGTATAAGAGCGCTTGAAATTTCAGACACACCTCAACTGACCACTCGATTTTTCGGACCTCGTTCGCTCTCGCCGCCAGTACCCAATCCGCCATATAATGTGTACAGTGGAGCCTCATTAATTCAAACTGCAGGGGAGATCGAAAACTTGATCAAACGAAACGAAATTCAAGCTTAAAGGGAGCCTCTTGCGATGCTGAAATTCTGCACGAGACGGTACACTGCACTCGCGTGTTTTCGAATTCGTACTGTTCTTGAATGTCTTCCGCCGCACGAACTTGAACCGTAGTCTGAGTTCACGGAACTCATTTGTGCCGAGTCTTTCATCCCGAATACAGAAAGAGGTAGCAGCGAAACGCGTGGGAGGCGTATGGCCTCACAGAGATGGCAAGCACGGGAGGAAACGGTGGTGCATTTAATAGCAAGGTCAGCGTACCAGCGGCAAAATGCACCACAACCCGACTCTTATATTGTAAAACCTTAAACAACTGGCGTTTCGGTGACAGGCAAGACGCCTCATTATACGCAAGCCACCGCAGAGTGCATATCGCTGGATACGATGCCGATTTTTACTGTAGTCGCTAGGCCTAAAGGCGGAGGTCAACGCCGTTGCTTTGGCCGTTTCTCGGTTTTTATTGTTTCGCCATCTTCTCGTTCTGGACCCATCGTCCTGTGGGTGCAGCGCAGTTCCCGCAGCGGTGTGTTTGCTTTCCCGTTTAGACTTTGTCCCAACCCGTGCATTCATCGGTGACATGCCGAAGGCACCACAGCTAGGCCAAGCTCATGAAAGCGGGCGCCGCCCGTTGTCCGTGCACGTTGTGCGGTGAAATATAGTCACGAGGAGCTTTAGAATATGTTCAGTACAACTGGCCGCTTCCTCCGGCATATTGGTAATAAGTTCGCGATTTTTTCGGTGAAATTTGATTTTCCGGACTGCATGATTTTTCGGCCGTTTTCACGGTCCCTCAAGAGTCCGAAAAAACGGTTGTCGACTGTATTGTGTAAGGTGCACACCATGGGAGTCTGCCTTATGTGAGTCCATGGTAGGATGCTTAGTCAGGAATGTCGTGAATGTGCAGTACGACTGCAATTGAAACTTGACATCGTATCCTGCTGTGTACTGGTGTCCATGTCGGCACTCTTGGTCGCTTTCAGTGAGCGCAGTTTTACTTCACAGCGTACGTACAAGCATGTTCTAACTGGCTGCCCTGTTTCATCCTGTGACGTCTCAATGCAGCCTGAAGCTGTTCTACCACCAGGGAGAATGCGTAGTGCTGCGGACTCGGGACTCCGATGCGGATGAGGCCCAGGAGATTGTGACCAGGCTGGCCTGTGTCAGCGACGGCTGTGAGGTGAGTGTGTCTACTCTCAACCTCGTGTCCTCTTCTCCCTGTCACGGAACCAGAAAACCACTACTTGCGAGTGTTTGTGTAGGCAGCCATTTAATGCTGGCTCTTCCCGGGCGTATTCATCCAAAAAAAAAAAAAGGAAAAGACCGGCATTTTGTTTACGTTTGTCTTTAGTTTGGTGGTGGTGTACAGGCAGTCCAGTGGTCACAAAAGCTGGAAATGCCATTCATGTTGCAGCAGAGTGCTTTCATATTTACTGCAACCATTTGTAAGGCTCAGTATACTCTTGGCAGCAAAGCTTCCCCTGAAGATGGTCTCGTATCACTGCAGGCTGCTGAAATGGCTTCAAGAGTATCAATTTGCATGATTTGCTGTACAGTCAATCCCTGATATATTGAACTTTGAAAGGGATCATGAAATAGTTTGATGCGTCAATAATGCTGTATGTGAAACATGGAAACAGATAAGCGTATCTGCTACCCAGAAGTGCAAGTACAGTGCACTCATGCTAGCAGCATGCTTCCTGCAGTGGCGTTAGGCCTAGGCCTAGTCTATTCACATCGAAGCCGCAGTGGATGGGGCTTTGAGAGAAGCTACCGTCAATCATCAAATGGTCTAATTCTGTTACCGGTACACTACATACACTGTAATACAGCTGCTGACGGATTTTTCGGATGATATTTTAGACTCTGTGGAGTGCAAAAGATTGATCTGGTGGACTTGGATTTGTCGGTTACCTCTCTGTCTTCATGAGTTGTCGTTGCCGATAGAAACTGACTGATCTTGCTGACTGATTATTGCGTGTGTCTGTTCACGGCCGTGTCTCTTTCTCTGGTTGCCACCGCCGTGGCTCAGTGGTTATGGCGCTCAGCTGCTGACCCGAAAGACGCGGGTTCGATACCGGCCGCGGCAGCCGAATTTCGATGGAGGAGAAATGCTAGAGGCCCGTCTACTGCGCAATGTCAGTGTACGTTAAGGAACCCCAGGGGGTCGAAATTCCCGGAGCCCTTCACTACGTTGTCTCTCATAGCCTGAGGCGCTTTGGGACGTTAAACCATAATAAACCATAAACCATCACCATCTGGTACAGTGAAAGCTCGTTAATTCAAAACTCGATAATTCGAATTTTCGGATAATTCGAACTACACTACTTGGTCCGGCCAAGCTTCATAGAGATCTGTGTATAAAAAAGCCCGTTAATTCGAAAGCGAGTCGGTTCAGTTACGGATAATTCGAACTACGCGCCATACGCGCCACCGCGTCTGGGCAGCTTGGCACACAGCATGTGGCCAAAAAAAAAAAAAAGCACCTCCTCCGCATAGTTAGAGGCTGAGTACGTCCTAAACGGGGACAGAAGATGGAACTAGATAAAACCTTGGAAGAGTGGGTAAAGCTTAAATGGCGCCATCACTGGCGCGGTGGCCGGCGGCGGCACCAGAGGGAAGGGGGTTGGTTGGCGACCGCGCTGGTGGCTGCCTACCCTCTTTTCCGCGCAACCTCCGGAACTCACAACTAAATGCTCGTTAATTCGAGCCCTGTTAATTCGAAAATACGGATAAGCACTGTCAGCGCGGTCCCAGCCAACGCCCATGAAGGCTATGACTTTGGACGGGCGCTACAAATTACGAGCGAAAAACTTTTTTTTCTTTACGAGTGTCGTCCATGCTTCCACCCATCGGTCCATCGCCAACAGAAGCACGCGCGGCTGACAAGACGCCAGCACAAGCCCTGGCAATCTGCCAAAGTTCCCTTCCCCCTAGCTGGAGATAACGTCAAAAGTGATGTTATCTCTGCGCAGCATCTTGGCGCCCCGCCAAGAAATGCGTTGTGGGCCGTGACGATGCCAACGGAGGGAAGCGTTAACGACTGACGCTTTTCTTTTTTTTATTCTTAGGCAAAAACGGAAAAGGGGGGGGGGGGTTCATTATGTGAGTGGGTTCGTTACGCGAGTAAACACCCTACATACACCGTAATGCAAATGGCACTTGTCGGTTTTTTTTCGGGGCCATTCGATAATTCGAACATCGGATAATTCGGATAATTCGAACGTTTTTCCCGGTCCCGTGAAGTTCGAATTAACGAGCTTTTACTGTATCATGACATAACAGGCGATGGTGTGGAGATGACAAAAGCGTGACTATGGCTCAGATGCAGTCTAATATTATTGCTTGGAAGCAGAACAGGAGAGTGGCAGATTTCACTGTGTTTGTAGTCTGGTTTTGATAGCAAAGCTTTTTTTTTTTTAATTTCATGGATTATTGGACTGTTCGACAATTTGGACCAGTTTCCAGTCTGGAAAAACCGGTCAGCGGCTATATCTTAATTAAAGTGAGGCAACAGTTCACCTCTGGGTCCTGTTGTCTATGTACATGACGTGGAGTGAGATTTAGCCATGAGGAGTGTCAGAAAGCGCACAAAACTTCTTTCCCCTTTCTCCAGTAATAAATCGGGTGATTTTTTCAGTGACATTTGATTTTTTGGACATTTTTGCACTACCAACACAGTCCGATAATGCAGTCGTCCAGTGTAGTGCTGCATATAATTTAACATTGAGTACAAGTAAACCTCCTAACTAGCATCCCTCAGTGTCCAAAGAGGAAAAGCTTGACATAAGTCGACGCATCGTCCCCCCTCCGGTTAATGGCAACTCAGTGTGTGTGTGCAGCTCAAAGCAAAAAGAACACAGAACTGTAATGATGCAATCGCAAGGCCAGCATTCAGAGGCAAACAGAGAGAAAAGGTGATGAAATGGCACTCCTTCCATGCTCGCATGCTGCTGATTGACTAATTGCAAAACCAAACAATGTACGACCCTTTAGTTTTGGATCCCAGAGCAACATGCACTCCAGAGGTTAGAATTTCCCTCTCACACTGTCTATTGCTCATCAGGGAATCGGGGAAAAGCAACCGCCTGCATAGGCAAGCCGGGTAAACAGAGCCTAGTTTGAACTCTAACATAACAGCTTGCAGGAGCTCACGTCGCAGAAAAGCCGGTGTCGTCGCTGTCGTTGGCCGTGAACAATCTCCGGAGAAGTTACAAGACAGATGATCTACTTTGTGTCTTTGTGGTGTCATCACAACCTGCCCACTGGATTGTGGGTAAACTGCACACCATGTAAGGTAGCAGTTAAATGATTGATTGGTCGCGAGGTGTTCCTCGGGGAGAGCAGCCTGGGTTGTACAGTCGGGGACAAAAGTCTCTGGACCACGTGCTAGCCGGCTAGAGACCACAGATGTGGAGGTGAAAGAGCAGGATTTTAACTTTTACCTCCACAAGTGTAAACTTCAGTCGCCTGTTATTAATAGAGCTATCCAGTTCGTTTGTGGATCACGTGGTCCGGAGACTTTTGTCCCCGACTGTACATGCCCCACCAGTGTTGCATGACAGTGGTGCATCGCTTTGGTGCACTGCTCTTAGACCTATTTTCCTTATTTTTGGTCCAATCCTAATGAAACTGCACCACGTTGCTCAGTTTTATGCACTGATTTCAACAATGAAATTACCTTCGTCATAAATTAGTCGGCTCCCAAGCTAATTAATTTTAATTAGTCATTCATTAGTACCTCAGTGCAAACAAAACTGCACTATAAAAAATCAGTTTTAATCCATGGCTACATAACTATGGTGAGTGAAGAGTGCAGTAATCAAAATCATTTTTTCATTTTACCCTCATTAGTAATTTTACAGCACTTGGAATATCAGTATTCAAGGTGTGAATGTAATGCATTGATAAACTTTGTGAGATTATAAATTTTTGAAGTGCAGTTCAACAAATCTGCTTCTATCATTGCACACACTGTGCCTTCAGCTTCCCTTAGCAAACATTATGACATCTCCATCTGTCCTGGATATTGAGATATCAATACGGAGACAGCCAGATGTCCAAAATTTTCATGCCATTAAATTGTCTGCTCCTGCATAAATTCAGCCCACATGATGATCTGAATTTAACATTACGGTCAAAATGCTGATTTCTTGGAGGAAAAAATTGCAAATTTGCACGCAAATGAACATTTTGTCTTTCTTCACTGGAGGAGTTCCAGGCATCCTGCCAGGAATGGAGACTGGCTTGAGGCGCGTGCTAGCCATGGCTGTGCCAAAAGCTACCTTAGATGCTGCAAATAGACCATCTCTACGTGTGGGTCGACGTCTCCAATTTGAAGTGGTCGTTTTCACAGAAGAAAAAAAAACATAGACTTACACGCAGCAATGCGTGGTAACCAATGTGAGCCCAGCTGGGTCCAAATTAGTGACTGTCCAATGCAATAGATTTACATTAGCGTTGGTTGGGACCGTGCTGGCGGTCCAAATTATCCGGATGTCTCAACTAAGGGGTCAAACTAAAGGGCTTTTTTTTTATCCTGTTGTGTTTATTAATCTCTTGTTGTCTGGTTTGTTTTTCTAAGAAATCATTATAAGCAAGAAATGGTTTCATCAAGGTTGTGAAAGTAACAGATTTCTGCTCTGATCATAGTCAGTCAGATGGCATTTTAACCATGGAAGTTCAGGTTGATTAAATTTGCAGAGTGAAAGTTTTGTGTGGAATGCTGCTCACTAGCAGCTGAACCAAAAGAAGTTGTTGCTTACAGTAGTAACATGTCCTTTCATTCCTTTGCCTATGTGATGGTAACATGGATCTCTTGCCTCTCTCCCCCCCAGACGCAGGAACTGATGTTGTGCCGGAATGCGGTGGGTCAGCTGGGCTTCCACGTCCAGTCTGAAGGTCTGGTCACTGAGGTGGAGCCACATGGGCTCGCCTGGGAGGCTGGACTCAGGCGTGGATGCCGCCTGCTCGAGGCAAGTGCCACGGGCAGTTAATTTGCATCGCTGCTATAGAATGGTGCAATAATCGCAAGGGTACCTTGCAGTGGTAATTTAAGTATTACGCACCGTGTATGCTACATATAACTGGCTCAGCAAAATGGTGGAGATGATGTGAATTTGACACATAGAGAATCGCAGAATTACCAAAAGAGCATAAATCGACGCTGTCTGTGTACCATAGGGGTATGCACGCTTATATGGGCTGAATGCAGGCATTCTGCGGGATTTTATGCCATTTGGCACATTTTGTATGTTTAGTTCAGCAAATGCAAGCGGCAACACAAGAATAAGCTAAGCCCAGTGGCGCCATCTTGTGGTTAGAACGGGAACCATTGTTGTCATTAAATTGATAAGCTCGGTGGTACCATCTGGTGGTTAGAATGGGAACCATTTTTGTCAATGAATTGACACTCCTCTTAGGACTAGGAGCAGCAGAATCGTCACTTGAATTAAAAAATAAAATGAATTTATTGGCCGTATGTTTCTGTTATAGGCGAGATGAGACAAAGCGAAAGCCCAGTGGGCCAGTGAATGTACCATATTTACATGATTGTAAGTTGACCCTCTCCCCCTTCCATATTGCATCTCAGGGGAAAAAAAATTTGCTAGTTACTGAACTACTCATCCACACTTGCACCATCGTATTCACTAGGGCGGCCGTTGTAATTGCTGCTGCGGTCCCACACCACATCGTCGTAACGTCGTCATCCACCAAAATCGTGCACTTCGCTAACCACAGCACATTGTTCTCCCATAAAATCCCGCACTTCGCAAACAACCGCACAATGGCATCGTCTGGAACTGCTGGAAATCTTGCCTTCCTGCAGCTGCCACATTTGCATCACCCATCCAAAAACGTCTAATTTGCGGCCTGGCGTGCAGTTCGTTTCTTTGGCATAGAGAATGACAGCCATCTTGAATGTATCCATGAACGAGCGCCGGACGCTTACCGGACCCCAAGCACGAATGACGATTGACGAAGCGCTACATTAAAAACTTGTAAAACATGGCGGACAGTCATCAGATGTGTCAGAGCCAAAGAGAAACTACACATATGCGGTGTTGGCTCTTCCATCAGCTACCGACACTCCCTGAAAGCGCTGTTATTTTGAGTAGCGGTGCCACCGCGTTTGGAACAGTGGCCCTTTCCATCAACTATCGACACTCCCTTGATCACCGTGTGGATTTGAAAGTCAAAAGAAAATGAAAAGTTCTTCCGAACCAGCTCGTAGAATAGCCAGAGGCTACTGGTTAGAGCCGTAGAGCAAACATAAAATTGCAACCATGCTGTAGCATCTCCTATATCTCGTTTGTGCACCTTAATTGATGTTGCCATGCTTTGATTTCGATTGTAAGGTGACCCCCAAACTATTTAAAAATATAGGTTGACTTGTAGTCGTGTAAATACAGCACTGAAAAACGGTAGTAGCAACGACAAATTCAGTCCTGAAGTGAGGGTTCCCACTTCGAAGGGGACTGCCATTTTGGAATTTATGTTTGAACGTATGCAAGGGTTGGACACGCCAAACTAGGGAAATTGTGTACGTAACACGTATTTGTTATGGCTCGATATGAAATGATGTTTGGGGCAGGCACACTTTACAGTACACTATCGCATATGCCCCTATGCCCATTTTATATGCTGGTACTACATTTTGCAGTTTTAGGACATCAGCTGTGCTCTCATCATAGCTTTGGCAGTGTAGCAAGGAACCTTTGAGATGGAGTGTAGCTGGGCTGATTCGACAAGATACTTGTTTGATGACATTCACCATTGTCTGCTTGATGCCTTTCTGCATACATGGTGTGCAGCTTTGATTTTGCCCCAGTTTTGCAACTTTCTGTTCATCTTCGGGCGTCTATGCCTAAAAATGCAGATCTGCAAGGTGGCCGTGGCGACGTTGAGCTACGACCAGATGGTGGACCTGCTCAAGACGTCTGTCATGGTCAGCGTCACGGTGGTGCCTCCACACAAGGATGGCAGTCCGCGAAGGTGGGTCTCCTCAGCATCGGCAAACGACTGCCTCTTAGCGGGACAGTTGCCTAGAAGTATTTGTTGGGAGGGCGTGTTGGTGATCATCCTGCAAGCTGTGTATGGTGGGCTCAGAAAGAAAGACACGGAACAAAACAGACAGGACAGTGCACTGATGGACAAGCGCACTGCTCTTTTTTTTTCTCTCTCTCTCCTTAGCAGTGGAAATGCGCAAACATCCTTGAAATTTCTGTCCATATCGAAAAACCAATTGCCGCTCTTAAACAAGCATGTGTTCACACTGCGGCACTGAACTGTCCTGCAATACCTGCGTTATGGCTGCTGCAGTTCGGCATCTAGACAAGCCTCCGTTCCGTGGCGCCATCTGTCCACATTCAAGAAAACGCACAAGGAGTGGCGAACAAGATCTGGTCGCACCGCCAGACGCAGTTTCAGCACCTAAATATATTCTTGCACTGTAATCTTGAGCCTTTTGCCTTGGACCGATCAGTTTAACTTCTCTTCTCCCCTTCCGTGGTGTGCAGGGGCTGTCCCCTGCAGAACTGCAGCTACTTTGGTCCGGACTACGACAGTGGGGGCAACGACCTCGGAGGATCCTCGGGAGGGGCCACGGGGGTGGTCCTGCAGAGGGGACAGGCACCAGCTGTCGGGCAGCAGGTTCCCTCATATGCCAAGGCACGGGCCAGGTAAGGGGAGAGAGACGTGGCCGCCGCTCTTTTTTATGCTTTAGAAGTGACCCTGTTGGTTCAGCATGTTTGTACTTGTTTACTAGTGCAAAAGCGCTATTCCGATGGGCAAACCCCGAGCAAGATCTCGCTACGTATGCGGGTTTGTGCCAAGAACATGGCGACAGTGACATAGCAACTGCAGCATCATAGCTACTCTATAACATAGTTATGTAAATGAATTAATAAATAGCCATCATGGTGGCTCAGTGGTAATGGTGCTCAACTGCTTACCCGAAAGACGCGGGTTCCATCCCGGCCACGGCAGCCAAATTTTTGTGAAGGCAAAATTGTGGAGGCCCGTGTACTGTGCGATGTCAGTGCACGTTAAAGAACCCCAGGTGGTCGACATTTCTGGAGCCCTTCCCTACAGCGTCCCACTTAGCCTGAGTTGCTTTGGGACGTTAAACCCCCATAAAACCTAGAACCAAAATAAATAAATAAAGAAATAAATATTCCTGCGACTGGATTTTGAATCTGTGGCAGCTCGAACAGATCAGCTTCACTGGCCTGTACATAAGTGCACTATGCTATCGCGGCAGCCGATCACGCCTCGTGTTAAACTGCAACACACTCGCGCTGTGCATTGCACATCGTCGTCTCCATCAACTAGTGCTATTATCAGACTAATATCGTCACCATACATGACAACGATCCAGCAAAGCAAAACCATGAGCCAACCAGGCTAAACACATGCTTTTGCACCTCTACTCGGTTTAACTATGTTAAAACAATACCACTTTAATTTATTTAGAGCTTAGCGTGATCGAAGTAAACTGGTTTTTAATGTATTGATGCATACAGTAGACTCATGTCAATTCAGAGATGCTTAATACTAATCTCCGGTTTATTTGAACTGACACTTGCACCCATCAACATAGAGTGTATCGAAAGGCTCCCCTTTTTGTGAGCCATGCATAATTTGAACAGAGTTTTGGCCCGCTTCAAATTCAAATTATGATTCATTGACTGCTTGATGAAAGAAGCACAGTTTCTGATGAGTCCACCATTGATGACCTAGCATTCAGTACAGTTGAGCTGTGCATGGAAGGTCGATGTGTACAGTGAACCTCAATATGGCAGACTGAGTGAGGTGGGTACTGGGTTTTGTCTGTATTTTGCTACTTGAAATTCAGTTCCGTTATGTAGCGGCAGTTATCAGAAAGCTTTGCAGGTTCATGTACACGACTATCAAAGACAGTGCAGTGCTCCATTGTGATTTCTTGCTGTGAGGTGACTGCCGGCTACATGCTCTGGCAACAGCGCCTTGTTTAGTCTGTGGGCACTGTGGCACTTTCACACCTTCAGCAAACCACTGAGCACCAAGAATGATCAGATGTCGGGAAGTTGCATGCTCCGACAAATTGTGTTTTTACATTCTTTTGTACTTCGTAATTAATTTTGTCTGGTAAATGTGAAGCATTTTCTTTATAGTGAGTTTTGTCGCTTTATGCGACACCTCCAGTGAGCTGTCTTTCCAGAGCATCGTGTGCATAGTTGGATGTAGGCGTGGGTGCTGTTCTCAACATCGCACATGGCCGTAACAGTTGCACATTCAGCTGTTGCACAGATTATAAAATTTATGGATGATTACCGTACTCTGTAATGGAATATTTGAGCACAGCTGTTGCGGTATATTCAAGCCCCAGGAGGCTTGGCGCTGCTGCTGCTGCTGAGCCTGCTCGGGCAGCCCAGCACTTTCTTCCTGTGCAAAAGAGGTTGCAGAGAGGTTTGCTACCTTGTCTGTTTGCTTTGTTCCTCGACGTCACCAGTGCCATCTGGTGTGATGAGAAAGAAGTGTAGAGGTACAGGCACGCTACAACAGATGGCGCCTTTACAGGTTAGTTGGCAACTATAAAGCTCGCACAGAGTTCTACCGCCACTGGCTCAGTGTCTGCTGTATTCTTCTTTTCTCCTTGCGCTGTCTTTTTCTTCCTTTGCTGCGTTGTGTGGTCAGTTACCCGACGAGGCACGCTGCTGAAACTGGGGAACGGGCGCCTAAGAGCTGTGCTCTAAAACTGACTAACTGGACAACTGTTGTTCTGTTTAGTAAGAAAATATTGGGAAGGCATATGTGGACTCCTTTTGAAACCATTTTCGATGTCAGTGCACATTAAAGAACCCAAGGTGGTCGAAATTTCCGGAACCCTTCACTATACGGCGTCCCTCAAAGCCTCAGTCGCTATTAAACCCCCCATAAACCATTAAACCAAACCATTTTTGATCTATGTCTCTGTGATTCAGTGTGCTTTCGTACTTTGTTCCTGTCTTCCCTCAGGAGTGACATGCAGTTCAGGTGTGCGAGCCAGCCGCAGAGGCCCTGTGAGGCTCCTCCCGTGGATGTGAGTGTGGCTGAAATTTTTTTTTTTTTTTCAAGTTTCTTCTGCCTCTTTTTTCTGTCTTCTTTTTAACTCCTGAATCAACCATCAGTTTGCATAATCATGCATCCATCCCTCCTGCAGGGCTCACAAGAAAGCTGTGCATTTTTCTTGTCCTCATCTAACCTTGATGTGCTGAATCCAAACGCATTTTCTCTGTGTCGTCCTGCCAAATGCCTGAAGTTCATGTCAACATTTTTGCACATTGGTGTCAGTTAGCACCTTTGCCATTTCTCTTGAATCATCATACCTAAGGTACCACTGCAGTCTAAATATTTCTCTCATTTATGCACAGACCCGCACATTCAAATACTTTTTGTCCCCACAAGTTACTAAAGATCAGAACTCTGCACAGAAGCATTCGCTCACTTCTGCTTGAGCAGTTGTACAAATTTTGGACGCCATTGAAATTTGTTAATGCTCATAGCATGGGTATTCCTGCTTCTGCAATCTGTTCTCTTGTTTTCTGGGGTTGCAAGAATTTTTGGATTGGATTTAAATTTGTTGTATGTTCATATTCTTTTTATCCTCGCTCTTGCAGTAGTGTCTGCGGGGCTGCGATATGCGTATAGAAATAATTCATTGCTGGCAATTGTGGAGGTTTAAACGTAAATTTAACACAATTTATCCCAAGAACAGTGCATTCAAGAAGCATGAAGTTTAAACAAACAGCCATAAAAGTCGAGCATCAGCAATAAATGCTTGCATTTTTTGCCCAGCTAACACTGTCTGCTTATGCCCTACAAAAGGCAAAGGAAAAACCCTGCGTTTTTTTTCTTTTGATCCCGTTGCTTGTAAGGCAACTTAGTAAGTCTAGGTATAGTTGTCATTTGCACACTCTGGGTTGTTCTGTTGATATGCTGTTGTTGCTGGATGGATTGGGGCAACAATTCAATCAGTTGTTATTTTAATACATGCAATGGCAGTCCAGTTGGGCGTTGGTGATCATGAGCAGGACTGATCACTCATTTATCATCTCTTGAGCAGAAGGAAAAAGGGGAGATATTTGGGAGATATTGTTTACTGAACGTAAACAATGTCCCGTTTATTGTCACTCTCACATGAGACGCCAAATATTTTATTTATTTATTTTATTTATTTCATACTGCAGATCACCTTACAGGTGATATTGGATGGAAATTGCTTTTTTAGAGGTTTCTAAATGCAGATTCACAGAAAGATTTCTTTTTTCTATGCCCAATAATTGTGAAATGCGGGCCACTTTCCTGACTATTCTTCTGACCCCCCGGTGCGCCTGTTCCCAGGACCGGCCATCGCCGGTACCTCCGCCAGTGCCAGCGCGGATGGCTCGGAGTCCACCAGGGAGGGGTGGCAGCTCACCGAACGAACGGCTGGCCCGACGTGCGGCCTGCAACTCACTGCCACCCCTGGTGGTGGCGCCACCGTCCTCCTCCTCCCCCTCCACCACCCCCGGCCAATCAGGCAAGTTGGATCGATTAACCCACAGATGAGACGCTGAAAATGTGTTTTAAGAACGTTAGCTCTTGCCCATCACGTTTCGAGATTTCGTGGGGTCTGCTACCACCCTGAGATCGCAGCGCCATCTGTGGCAGCAACTAGAAAACAGCACATCTTGCGTTGAGACTTGTAGCGCCATCTACAATAGCATTGTAGAAACAAACACCTGCTCTGTGCCAATGTCTAACCAATCAAGTGAAGAATTTGATGAAGGTGCCAGTGAAGATGTCAAGCAATGATTGGTGTGATAGTTGGTTGCAATAAGTACAAGTGAAATGTTTGTGGGTGTGTTTATCATATGGGGAAATAAACGTACTAATTCGTATTCCCATTGGTGTACCTCCCTTTAATCTCATTCATATCAATTCTAGTAAACCAAACAGCTAACGCTTGTTACTTCAACGTCTTCCAGACGGTGGTGGCCTTTTTTAGTCCTTTAAGGGGACACAAGGCAGTTATTGAACTTGTTAAAACAGGTTAACCTAGTGTAGCTTCAGTGCTTCTCCAAAGAATGTTTTGCCACCTAATTCCCTGCACTAGTTCTGTATACCTATTGTCTTGGGTGTGTCCACAGGAATCGTTCCGGCCGCTTGGCATATAGCAAAGAATATGTAGCCACCACAGGCCAAAGTCTTTGCCTTATTACTGTTAGCATGCACTACTGTAAGCATAGGAGCATAAGAAATGAATCAGGTGAGCACAATGAGTTAGTTGCACGCTAGAACTGCCAATACATAGCCTATATATAGAACAGAAAAGCTGTTGAAAGCCTAGAATGAAAAATTAGACTGGAAAAAAATAGATCAGCTTGCACTGTGGAAAGCACTGCAAGGCAGGCGCACTCTCCAGGTGTGGTATTGTCTTGTAACCTTTAGTCAGCTTGCAGGTGCTGACCAGCGACCTTGAATGTTTTGGCAACTGTACCAATACGAAAGTTTCTAATGCTCTGCCAAAGGAGTCTGCACGTTATGCCTTTCTTGCCCTTGAGAGCTTTCTCTTCATTGTCTAAAGGTGTTACTGGTCCCTGTAACCACAAAGTACTCAAAGGTGGCACGCTGTAAAATTCAAAGAGAGAGATTTGATGAAATGGGGGCAGACATTGAAACTCAACTTAAAGGTGCACTGAAGAGGAATCTGAACTCGTCTTTTTGTCGCGGGAACTCGGTCTACACGTTCCTAGCATTCTTAGAAACTGCGACTTATTGCCCTGTGTGGCCGATTTCCCTAATTAAATCGAATTAACGCCCGGCTCCCGCCTTTTTTTCGAATTATTCCTCGTACGATGGGCGGAGTCGACCAACGCGGGGAGTGCCTTTCAGCCAGCTCCGTGGAGGTTTTGCTTTTGCTTCATTTTGTTTTTTAGGTTTCCGCGAATAAATAGTTTCATTTGCAGATAATATAACCGCAAAATAAGCTCGCAGAAATAAATATACGCGCGGACTTTTGCTTCTACGGACTACTACGTATTACTCCGCCGATGGCAGAGCGGCAAGCCGCCACGGGACTGGGTGAAAGGCGCTCCACGCGTTGGTCGACTCCGCCCACCGTACGAGGGAGAATTAAAAAAAAAACGCGGGAACCGGGCGTTAATTCGATTTAATTAGGGAAATCGGCCACACAGGGCAATAAATCGAGGTTTCTAAGAATGCTCGGAACGTGTAGATTGAGTTCCCGCGGCAAAAAGACGAGTTCAGATTCCTCTTCACTGCACCTTTGACATTGGTGCATCCTGAAGGCCGTAAAAGTCATACAAAAAAGGAGGTTCCTGTTGCAATACTCTCCAAAGTAAAAAGTTAGCTCAGTAAATAGAATTGAAATGTGAAGTTGTACTGCTGTGAAGAGGTGGAGTGGCAGGTGGCATAGGGATATCAGGAGTAGCTTAGATCTTTTTTTTTTTTTCTAGTGTGCGAGCACTGCAACTCCTAATCACAGATTTCGTGTGAAGCCAGTCCATTGGGTTGTGGGCAACCTGACAGCAGGCTTTATGGACAACTATGCAAAGCATTTTATGGTAAAACACTCTATAGCTGTGAGTGGGCTTTGAACCCACAGCAGTGCAAGCAAGTCATTGTCGGAGGCGAACATCCAGCGTGCTTAACTGCCGGTCTCATGCACTGTGTCTTGGATGTCATCGTCATTGTCAACTTCGATCCGTGCACAATAGATCCAGAACACATCAGTATCGCATTGCCCTCTTGGCAACTCTTGAACTGAGCCTTGAAATGAAAGCAATGTGTGAACCAAAGTGCTAGCACACGTAATTTACGTTTGGCCTAACCATGCCAAATCGTCCGTCATTTTTTTATCTCATCACACTACACAGTGCTAGGCTGCCTACTGAACAACACGTTGTGCTTATGCTTATTAGTACTCTTGGTTATCAGAAGGACCACTTTGGGTTAAAACAGGTGCACAACGTCGGGGGATAGTGGAAGAGCATTGGAAAATGAAAGGGCATTGGCGTTCAGTGTAAATCCTATCCTTTTTATTTGTTTCCACGGGAAGCAGTGAGTATTCTTTTAAAGGGTGAACCACCAACTAGACCAGCTTTTTCAGCTCTGACGGTTATCCTGGAATCTGCTTCGTTTTCGGAAGTTGCAGCAACGCTTCTTCCTCTTGCAGTGACACCGCGGAGCGGGAGTGGCGGCAGCAGTCCGTCCCTGGCATCGTTGATGCTCCTGGAGCCACTTCCGGGCCCCCTGGTGGTGTCGCGGAGTGAACTCAGCCTGGCACAGTTGTCGTCGCACGAGCAGCGTCAACTTCGCGGAGGAGCCAGTGGTGTGGGGCATCCCTCGTCATCATCTTCGCGGCAGTCGCGGCAGCACAGCCCCCTTGACCCGTCCTCTGCGGCTGGCAGAGACACCCAGGTAGGCCAAAGCAGCCTGGGCAGAGCTTTGTAGAGGCAGATAAGGTTTGGCAGAGGATTAAAAGCAAAAAAGAAAAGCAGTCTATTTTGCATGCAAAGTTGCTGACCTGAAATTTGGAACCACATTTTTTTTGGACATGCTTGATTATTCGGACTTTCTCCCGACACCGTGCCATGCCCCATAGAGCTTATGTATAAGAGCGCCTGAATTTTCAGACCTCATTGGCGCTCGCCGCAGCACCGCCGCCATATAATGCGTACAGTGTTTATGTATCTTTTTTATTGTACCCTCAGGACCAAAGGCATTACAGAGGGGAGTGGGTTAATTACCGTAATTACTCGATTCTAAGCACCCCCTTTTTTTCACGATCGCGATGCCCAAAGTGAGAAAGGGTGCTTAGATTCGAAAAATCTAAACTGACCCCCCCCCCGTCCCATCTTTTTGCGGCGAAATCTCGATGTAACGGGCGTGAGAAAAAACATTTTATTTAGGAAACATTCAAAAGAAAAATAGCTGCAGACAGTTCTGTGCCGCCATCTGTCTTGTAGTGTCGGAACGCAGCAACACAAAAAGCGGGGTGGACGCCGCTGTCCTCACTTCGGCGAGCGCGGCCTCGCCCGCTTATCTGCTCCGGTGGACGCATTTGTTGCTGCGACGCACGTCTTATCTTTTCTCTTTATCTTTCCTCTGATCTTTGAACTCTCCTCTATCCGCACTTGGCAGCGGTGGTGGCTTGGCTCGAGCCAGTAGGCAGGCCCGTGCAATTTCCTTTTCATCCTTCTCTCAGTCACAACAACAACAATGCGCAGGCCGCGCCTCCTCGGGACTCCAACTGCACAGGTTCGACGAAAAAGAGAGCAAGTGCACTTGGTGGCCTCGGCAACCTCTCTTCCACGCAAAAAAGGGGGTGCTTAGATTCGCATGCAAAGTTTTTTTTCAAAAATTTTTTTCCGAAAATAGGGGGGGTGCTTAGAATCGCGAAAATATGGTAATATAAAGAACAATTAACATAACACAGTCAAAATAGATAGTACAAAATAAGCTAAAGTTCCTCCAGAATAAAACAAAGAACATCAGAAAACATAAACAGCGTAAAAAACATTGTATACAATGCATTGTTAACCGGTTCCGAGTTTGGTTTTTTGGTCTGGTCGCTAGGCCTAATTGCGAAGGCCAGTGCCGACGGAGCGCATGCTTCGGCCATTTACTGGTTCTGATCTTGATTGCCACCTTCACCTTTTCTTTTTGGGCTCTCTGCACGGCAGGCAGTGCCCGATTCCCGCAGCAGCAGATTCATTTCCTCATCTGGACTTTTGCCCCGACCAGTGCTATCATCCGCGATGTGCTGATAGCAGTGCAGCCGTGTAATGCCGAGGATATGAAAGTGGTCACTGTTGTTGTCTACGCACATGATGTGAGGCAAGACTTTGAGTCATGTGAAGCTTCAGAATGTGCACACAACTGCTGATGCCATCCTCCACCATGTTGGCTGTTAATTAGTGTGGCCTTTTGTGTGTAATTTGATTTCTCAGATCGCCCAGTTTTTCCTGATATTTTTGAGGTGCCTTGAGAGTCCGAAAAATTGATTGGTGACTATAAATGCTATCTTCTGTGTTTGATTAATTTCATGAAGAGCTATATTGACAGTTTTCTACATGTCATGTGTAAATTGCAGGCAGTGACCAATTTTTTTCAGTTCCCTCAATGTTGTACTGCATGCACACTATTACAAATGCCAAAGCAGCTCTGAAACAGTACTGCCCTCCACGGCCTCCTCTTTCACGGCACAACGTGGTTGTGTTGGGCGCTCTTCAAAAGCGACATCGTCACACGGGAAGAAGCTCTACAACACAAACTGCAAAAAGCGCATGACAATCGTGCAGCTGTGGCACATGCTGAAAGAACGCTCGATCAACGCAGATGGAAGTGCGTGTCACCATCAGAACGTGAGACACCATCTGAAATGAAAAAGACCACTGACCTGCCAATCAGCATTTTGAGGCAGCGCTTTGCTGGCTGTCCAGTGCCAGCGCTGCACCATGTGGTTCAGGTTTAAGGAGCGCTCTTGGAGGTGTACAGATTTCAAGTTTTAAGCTGCAATGCGAATATGAATAAATTGCAAAGAACATATATTATTATGAAACAAAAAAGAATGCCAGCAGTGTTTGCCTATTTATCATTTCTTGAAAATGTTTTCCATACTGTCCAGTCCTCGCCTGTGTGCCTTGGGAACAAGAGAGCGAAGCTCAAGTTCATTCAGTTTGTATTTCAAGCGCATAATCCTAATGATGAAATGAGTGAGCAAGTTATGAAGCATGCAGCATGCAGCTTCTACTTTGCTGTTCGCAGTCATTTGTATGAGCTGCATTGGAGAGGTCCGAGTCCAGAATTATCTCAGTTTTACGCTGTGTTGTGATCAGGTGATGGCAGTCAGTGATACTTTTTTTGGTCGTTTTCACATCAGCAGTCAGGCTCTCTTTTCACAAGCATGCTGGAAGGCTTTCGAACACAGGGAAACCTAACTGATTCGGACTTCAAGGGAGTCGGAAAAGAACGTCCGAATTATCGGGATGTCGAATTTTCAAATAGCCCTGTCCCCAGCTACGAGAACTGCATGTCTACAGCGATTTTTTCCTGTTTTGTGAAACGCTTAAATTTGTGCGTACTATTGGGAGTGTCAGAACCAGAACTGCTTCATAATGGTAAGAGTATCCACGGCTTCTTTCAGTCTTTCAGTCTGCAATGCAGTAGCACTGGAGCTTCTTAACATGTGGCGTCACACGCGACGAGTGTTCACGCACAAACTGAACTGAAACACCACACAAATGCAAGCAAGGGGTGCTCACATCAGAGCTGGAGTGGAAAGATGCCCTTCAAAAACAACGAAAAAATATCAGCAACACAGCAGTTGCCATTGTAAACAGCGGGCTTGGCTGGCTGGTTGATGTGTGCAGCGGATAGCCGCCGTAGGTGTTGCTTGCGGGGAAGCTCTGAAAACGAAACTACGGAGCCAAACTTGCTCACAGCTTATCGATCGGGGTGCCTGCCAGTTGTCAACATGCCCGCCATTGCGCGCACATCAGAGGGGCACAAGAAACAGTGCAATATGCAGTTCAGGCGTGAGGACAAATATTTTGATGACCACTTGTTAAGCAGATCATACCTAGACATGTTGCCACGTAGGGAACTCGTCCGAATTAACTGATGTCAGTCCCGGGGCAGCTCAATTAACAAGCTTCTGATGTCGCAGACTTGCATGGGCATTTGGTGGGAATCCAGTGGCAGTCGTAATTAACCGAATTTCTGAATTAAGGGGATGGTATCAACGAGGTTTTGCTGTATGTAATGGCAGTGGCCCTCCATTCCAAGCAGGGGTTGTGAGCTTCATCTGTTGACACCACTAACATGCATCACATGTCAGTCCACCATCACAATGTCCAGATGTCACATGACTCCTGATTGCAGCTGCCTTCCTTGCGAGTTTCTTCACGATCGGTATCAGCGCTTCGCGGTCGCCCCTGGTAATGTACTAAGCTCTCCCACAACATTGCGCTGAAGTTTCGTGACCAGGAAATTGGTGTGGAGGGGCTGTGGTCTTCTTTTTTTAATTCTATTTCGCTTACAAACTCTCCTTCGTTTTGAACTGAAGCGTCAATTAATAGAATCGGGAACAGCTGCATCACACATTTGTTGCCGGAAAGAACCGCATGACTGAAAGAAAAAAATTCAGGGGGCACTTTGGCTCTCTAAAGTGCTGCAAGGCGAAAGCATTTCCTGGCCACTGTTTTTTATTTACTTTTTTATTTTTCATATTTTGTTTTTTTTTATTTTTTTGCTCCTTTGCCTAATTTTATTCGTTTTATTTTTATTTCCACATCTTATTTTTATTTTGTTTTTTTTTTTGTTTATTTTCTTATTTTTATTTTCCTTTCCTTGACTTTACTCCTTTTATTTTATTTATGAAGGCCATGCATTCACTAGCTGCGCCTTTATTCATGCTGGAACCTTGAGCCTTTTAAGCAGTGACGCCGAAAGGCGGAGGAATCTGCCGACGCGTCTGCTAACGACAGTATGAGGCATTAAAGGCTTTCGCCTTAAAAAGGCGGCATTGAAGACCGACAAGCCAGCTGGCGGTCATCAATGGTTGACCAATGGGAAGCTGTCAGCTGAATGTGGCATGTTTTTGAAGTGAGGTCCTAGCTGCAGCGTGGAGGTTGGCTGAGCATGTTGTGTATTCTCAGCTGCATGTTTCGGAGATTTGCCTTGTTTGCTTCTCAGCACCACCACCGGAGCCAGGGTGACTTGAGCAGCCTGGGTTCGTCATCCCTCGGCCTGGACCGGTGCTGCCCAGCCGTCCAGTCCGTGGCCCCACACTCGGACTACCAGTCGGACAGCTCCAGCGAGTGGCCACTGGGTGCCGGAAGCAGCGCTGGTGAGTCCGTCGGAGCCCTCACAGAAACTGCGCAAGACCTCCGATGTCAAATCACCAAAGTTGTTCTGTCTGCATTCCCGTTCTGCTCTAGGAATTGGTTGGCAGCACATAACGAAAGCCCACACATGTGGTAAGGCTAGGCCTTGCGTGAAACAAGCCCACCAATGGTTATTGCACACTGGTGTGACATGGCGCTGCATGTTTGTAGATCACTAAATGACTTTCAGCCGTTTCAGCCGGTGCGGCAATTTAAGCTACCTTTTTCCGTTTTCAAAAGTTTTTTTTTTTTGATTAGTGATGAATACAGTTGAATCCCGGTACAACGAACGCCGCTTCAACGAAATTTTCGCCACAACGAAGTAATTTGCATTCCCCGTGAAACCCCCATAGGACTTAATGTATTAAAATTTCCTCAAAAACGAAGTACTTTGCGAGCACGTGTTCGCTTCTACGAATTTTTTTTGCGAATTTTTGCGGGTGAGTGGACCCTCCGTCTTGTCTTTCTTCAGAAGTTGAGTGCTGAAGAGCGACTTTCCCGTTCCCGCCGTTAATTTTTTTGCATCGCAGACTGTTGGGGGGGGGGGGGGGGGGGGGGGTACGCGCACTCAATTGCACATCCTCCTCGCGCACACCCTCGTGTGCTTTTTTTTTTTATCCAGATGCCCACGTGATTTTTGAAGTGACGTCACGCCCCGCTCATTGGCTCTGTGCTGGGCTTCTTCGATTGATGTAGCTCGCTGTCATGGTGCTCGCGGTTTCCTGTCAAGCACGAAAGCGCGTCATGATAACTTGCTAGCGGTGTTGGCTGGTAAGCGTTCGCGGCCTCCAAGCGAAGAGGGGCTCCTCGAAAGCGCGTGTAAAATGCGCCAGCGCACGCCATCTGCTAGCGTCTTCGGCCGCGTCCTCCGTGGCCGCGTCGTCTGCTAGGCACCGAGCGCGTTTCAGGCAGTCTGTGTGGACCGGTGGGCGGAGCCATCGGTGGGCGGAGCTTCGTGTCCTGTCGGAGAAAAAAAAAAAAGGAAAATGCGAGAGTGCAGGAAGAAGCCCACTCCGCTTCACCATTTCTTCCTTTGTGTGTGTACCGTTTAGCGTGGTCTCGTCGCGTCTCTGCTCTGCTGAATTCCTAGGATGTCGCCGCCAGCGAAGAAGCGAAAATTTCTTTCACTAGAAGAAAAAGCGCGTATTATTGCCGAAGCAGAAAGCGGGAAGAAGAAGTCGATTATTGCCGCAGATTTTGGCATCGCGCCGAGTTCGTTATCAACGATACTGAAGAGCAAAGAAAACATCGGTAAGGCACTTGCGTCGGGCACTTCAGCTCAACACACGAAGGTGACGCAGCCAACTGCGATATTAGCCTAGGGCGGCTTACAGCCGGCGTTTTGTCATCGCAGGGGTCTGTTGAACCCCGAGTAGCAGTATCAAGACGTTTCGTTGGAGCGCGCGTGAGCATTGACTTATGCAACGCCAGGCCGGCGGCAGCAAGCCCGCGAGAGCGCCGTGGTAGCACGCAGCGGTGCAGATGCGATGAGGCCCAACGGCTCTCGAAACGATGTGGGGGAGGAGGCAAGTAGAGGAGGTGGTGAAAGAAGGAACGGAGAAGAGGAGGAGAGGCGGCGTTGGGCGAGAAGAGAGGAGGAGGAGGACAGGCGGCGTTGGGCGGGGAGACATATGCAACGCCAGCCCGGGATCAGCCGACTCGTCTGTAATTTCTCGACAACGAAATTCCGCGACAGCGAAATTTTTCGTACGCCCCGCCGATTTCGTTGTGGCAGGATTCAACTGTATTGGTAATTCGCATTTGCAGCCGAAAATTTGATATTTTCTCTGCCCCAGTTTTCATGGAATAAAACCTCGTTAATTCGAACCCCATTAATTTTGGAAAACCGAATAATTTGGACGTCGCCGCACTCCCGCCAAATGCTCGTGTAAGGCGATGGCGTTGGAAGCTCATGAATTCATTAAGCTCGTTAAGCAGCGTAGAATATAAAAATTTCTTGCATCAAAACTACGTAAGATATTTTCTTGAAATTTAGTGATTAAGCATTCAGCGGTCTTCCCAATAAGCATCTCAGATTTTATTGCTCTAAACCCAGAAATAAAAAATTCACCTCCGATCCCCACGTCCCCCTAAGGACCACTATGCCTTCACTGGAAAGGTAGTTAGTTGCTGGAGAGATGCAGGCAGTTGGCTTGGACAATACCAGCAAGTGGATGATAGAGGATGTGTGACATGAGGTGAGACAGGGGTATGAACAATGTAATAACGTTAACACGGACAAGACCGCTTTGTTCTGGCAAATGCTGCCAAGCAGAACTTTGGCACTTAAAAACGAGATGTTCCGCGGCAGTGAAATGAACTGAGCACAGTGCTCCGTAACGCGCAACACAATTGGGAACTGTTTTCGGTGTGCTGGATTGCGTCAGGCGGGTGCTGAAGCCATGAGTGAAGCTGAAGACGGTGACAACATTGCTGCTTTCTGGGAGGAACTTGTCGATGTTCCTGACAGTGTGTCCCAGGAAGTCTGCTTCGATGATTTTGCGATGGTTGATGACGAGAAAGCGGTGATAGCATGTCTACTGAATGCACCCTCACCGTCGCCCTTGCCTTAGTTTTGATCAAGCGCTTTCCGCAAGAGATGTGACGTGCCACTACTGTGCACAGCATTCTTGCTTCTAGGTTATAGATAAGCTAATCTGTTGCCATTTTTTTATGTTCTACTGAAGTGTTTTGCAGTCCCCTTCGAGTTCGATATATCAAGGATCGACTGTATGTGCTGGACCATGGTGCTGTGCAAGAGCCTCTAAAATGAGACAAAGTGTGGGCCACTGCCTCAAGTGGCAACAATGAGGGAGATAAACTGCCGTGCATATCCAATCCAACCCATATGCAATGTAAATCCACAGTGGCACATTCCATGGCTGCCGAAGAGGCCGCTTGACTGCATCAGCAATGCCCACTTGCGACCTGTTTACTCTGAGAAGTCAAACATTCAGGTTCTACTGACTCTGAATATAAAAACATGAATATGTGTTCACATTCCTAAGAGATACATGACAGTTCCCCAACAAAATTCGAATTATCAGAGTTTGAAAAAGCAGTTGTGAATACATACATGTTCCTATGACATTTGTGATGGTTCCCAACAAAGTCTGAATTATTAGAGTTCAAAAAAATCATCGGCTGCTGCATATGGGAATTGGCATGAGGGCATTGTTAGTAAGGATGTGACATCGTCATTGCTGTCACTGCTTCAACCTAGGGGAAGTCCAGAGGTCTGGGAGTTCTTGTTCAATATGTGCTAGTAGTTGCTTTAGTTGGTTAACACAATTTTTTTTTGTAATTATAGTTTCACGCTTCCGTTTCTCTCCCCTCTAGATGAGCTGTCCACGTGTGGCAGCAGCCATCTTGGAAGCCCACTTCCCCGCCGTGGACTCTCGGAGCGGGCCCCAAACCACAGCCCCAAGATCCGGCTCGGGTGAGATGGACTTCTTTTACTGCTGTGGCACTTTAGTCTCACTGGGTTGTGATGCTTGCCTGACCATAGCCACACAGCATTCCACACGCAGTACAGTAGGCTCCCTCTAAGATGAACTTGGAAAGGACCATGAAAATTTGTTGGTCTCATCAGAAATTTGTCTTAACATAATCCCTTCGAAAAAGATATGCAAGCATGCCTGTCCAAAAATATATGTAACATGGAAACAATAAATAAAATGGCCTATGCATGAAGTGAGGTGAAGATTGAGGGCTTGAATACACTCGGATTTTTTACAAATTCGGTCCTATGGGAAACCAACCAAATGGTCTGACATCATTCATCTGATCCAAGAATTCGTCTTCACCGAGGTTGTCTTAGCGAGATTCCCCAGTATTGCTATGACAACAACATTTGATGATGTAAGGACTGCAAATGTTACGAGCTGTGCATTTTATTCACGAGGGAATTCTGTGGCTGATGTGTTGCTTTTTCTCATCTGATCTCAACCACTGCCCCATTGTCCTTGAGTGCTCCAATCTCTTCAGAGTGCCTTTGTCCTGTTCGAAACCAGGGATGGTGCGTGAACAGTACAGTTAAGCATCATGCTGCTTAATGTGTGCTCGTGCACCTATTGTAAGCCCCGCAGCACTGTAATACCGGTTGGACTCAGCTGTTCTCACATACAGTGTCGCAGGTCTTCGAATTAACAGAGCCAGTTCATGCTGCCAGCTCAAATATCCAGCACAATTTACATGACTTCTGTCACCCACACTTCGCGCACTTTTACGCGTGAAGTTCCCAGACACCGTTAGAGCGTGTGGGGTTAGCGGTCTCGGACTCAAAGGAGATGGCCTCTACTCAGCGTGGCAAGCTCAGCGGAGACCAGCTACCAAGTGACAAGAGGTTTTTGGGCGTTCGGTGCCCAGCTTTCGCCGGTCGCAAGCCAGAGAATGGGTCGGAGCCAAAGGTTCACAAACAAAACAAAGTTTATACAGCAAAGAGACGACACAGAGGATTTCACAATCACTAGTACAAACACATACAAAGTGATTAACAAAAGAATGCAACGCGTGCAAAGTTAAACTCGAGAGAGAGACTACAATACAGAGGCAATATTGCACCTAAAGTGCACTCACACACGAGAGAGAGGTAAACAAACAAAACACAATTTGTTCACCGGGCACTGCGGCAGTCCGACGACCAGAGTTCCACGACGATGCCGTCCCGCAGAGTGGCGAACGTTGCCTCGTTGGTCCGATGCTGGCCGAGTGGTGTTTTCCCGGGAGTCGAACGGGCGCGCTTCGATGAAGCTTAAACGGCGGTCCGGACTGACTGATAGCTGTCAGCGTCCTTCTTTTATAGGCTCGCTCTCACGTCTGTTTGTTCTACGCGCCAAAGTAGGCGCGCACATACACTCAGCATCTCCAGTGTAGTTTCCCTTCCTTTCTCTTGCCGGCCGCGCGTCCCCATTGGTCAGAGTCGGGAGACATTTCGCGAAGGTTCGGGCTTGTTCTTGCGTGGCGCCGCCGCCGATGGGCGAGGGGGGATGTGTCATAGTGCACGCAAGGCTACGCCCTTTTCCCCCCGTCAGCTATAGAAGCGACTCGGATGTTCTAGAGAAATCTCCGGCGTGGATGACTCATTCCCTCGGCGCACGCCGCGTCGGTTGAGTGGTGGAGGAGGGGAGAGGGAGCACACGCACACAGGCTAGGCACTCCGCGGGGGTTTCCTCCTCCCCCGTTCGGCTCCCGCCGGCGAGACATCGTGTGCGCGGTGGCGTTTTTCTTTGTATGGTTTCAAAAATGCGCCGAATTTTGTGACAACTGCAGAAACTGCGAATTATGCGAGCTTTTGAATTAACCGTTATCAAGGTTTAACTGTATTTATTTTGCTACCAACAGTTTTGTTTTAAGGGGGGACGAGGCCTTTAAAGTAATCTCTTTAATTATGGCTAGAATCTCATGAAATTTTGCACACAGATGCGTTTTTCTCTTTTGATTCCAAATATGTAATCATAATTGAGCTGGTGGTCTTGAATCTTACAAAGCCTAGAATGTAATTAGGCAATTTCTTACGCAGCTTTAATGAACTTTCTCATTGCATTTTGTTGCTTTTATTTACATGAATTGATAGCCAGAGAGTTCCTATACCCGGTGGCATTCTTCGTTTTTCTCTGAAGGCATGTCGTCCTGTTATACTGTGTCGAGAGTAAAAGATCGCAGTATTTGACACTGCAACTCGTTAAGCTAATTGTAAATTGTTATTCACACATGACCTACACAAAACAGTAAGAATGTCATCTGGTATGAGAATTTGCTGGTTATCAATTCATGTAATTAACAGCAACAAAATACAGTGAGAAGGTTGACTAAAGCTGCGTAAGAAATTACCTAATTACACTCTAGAATGTAAGATAACTTTTGATCTAAGACCACCAGCTCAATTATGACTATATTTTTGGAATCAGAAAAAAAACGCATATGTGTGCAAAATTTCATGAGATTCTAGCCATAAATAAAAAGATCAGTGTTAAGACCCTCATTCCCGCTTAAACAGAAATGCTGCGGTAGTCTGCTTTCAGAATGGCTCCTCCGCAGTGCAGGGATGCTACGAGGGCGAAGCATTCTATAACTTGTGACAGTGAAGAAGTTGTGGTATGGGAAGGGATAAAGGTGCCCTATTGGAAGGGATAGATGTGCCGTATTTGAAGGAATAAAGGTGCTGTATATGAGGGGATAATAAAGGTGCCGTATTGTAAGGGATAAGGGTGCCATATTGGAAGGTATAAATGTGCAGTATTGGAAGGGATAAAGATGGTGTATATGCAGGGATAAAGCTGCTGTATATGAAGGGATAAAGCTGCTGTATATAAGGGGATAAAGGTGACGTATTGGAAAGGATAAGGGTGCCATATTGGAAGGGATCAATGTGCTGTATATGAGGGGATAAATGTGCTGTGTATGAAGGGATAAAGGTGCCATATTGGAAGGGATATTGGTGCTGTATTGGAAGGGATAAAGGTGCTGTATATGAGCGGATAAAGGTGCTGTATTGGAAGGGATAAAGGTGCCGTATTGGAAGGGATAAAGGCGTCGTATTGGAAGGGATAAAGGTGTCATATTGGAAAGGATAAATGTGCTGTGTGGGAAGGGATAAAGGTGTTGTATATGAGGGGATAAAGGTGCCGTATTGGAAGAGATAAATGTGCTGTATTGGAAAGGGTAAAGGGGCTGTATGGGAAGGGGTAATTGTTATTGTGTTGTGTGTTAAAAGGTGAATCTTTTTTTTTCCCATTTGTGTGTTCTGCCATGCTGGTCACTTGAGTTGACTCACTCACGTGTGCCTTGTCCCCTACCTGCTTCGTGTTGCCTGCAGCTGCCGCGTGATGAGCAGTGGTGTAGAGGAGGCGGTGCGCAGTCCGCTGGCCAGTCTGCGCCATGCTGTGCCCCCCACCACTCCCCGGTCGGCCAGCAGTGGGGGGGCCCACCCGGTGACATCGGGTGGACCCTCCTGGTCACCCTCCTCAGCCAAGGGTGGTGGGAGCAGTGCCGGCAGCAGTGCAGGCAGTGCGGGTGGGTCCACCTTCCAGGAGGACCTGCTGCGGCTCATCGGACCCGACTACCTGGACAGCGACTCAGAGGCAAGGACCCGTTAACAAACACTCGCACCACTGATTGAAACATTGATTGATTTAGTGTGATTGATTTCGGCAAAGCCGTCAGTGCCAAAGCAAGCCGCAAGCAGGCGGGCGAAATGAAAGCTGCCCTGCATCATCAGCTGCAGGTCGCAAACAGTAGGCCAAACTGTCAGTTTGGGGTCTGTGGAGCTCCAGTTCACAATCGTTCTACAATTAAACATGAGTACAGTGATACCGCTGCTGGTTGCACGTGTTGAATGCCAGTTCAAGCAGTAGGCCGAACTGTCAGTTGGGGTCTGCGGAGCTCCAGTTCACATTTGTTGTACAGTTAAACGTGGTGGGTATAATGAAACCTTGTTATAGGGTACCTTGTAAGGCCGTGCAAAAACTGTGCACAAAGTGCCTGCATGCCGTAACTGAAACCAGTGTAAATATATCCACTGACTGGGTGAAAGATGATACCCAAGGTATTTTGTGAAGGAAGGCAGATGTGGAAGCTTTTATTCACATAGGATCACAGAAATTCATTAATTATGTCTTTTGCTGAGGCGGCTTCTCAACTTCTAGTGGTCTATTAGGCTCGTACTTTGGCAAACAGAGGAAGCGCGTCTAGTGCACGCGCAGTTTCTCCAACAGTAAGGCCCGTAGTGTCTCCAGCTTTCTCATCGGAGTCACTTGCATTCAGTGGTGTTTTGCCCAGTTAGGAAAGTAACAGTGTCTCTGCCAGACCATGCTGGTCTCAGTTACTTTGTCTACACTTCTAAACATGCAAAAGTTGAGAGATTCCACAGTGCCATTTCACTGCAAAACTTGTGCAGTTCGTGTGAAGAGCCCGTTCACAGGCAACTCTGCAAAATCATCAAGGGCTGTTTTATCATCCCACGCTGTGCCTTAAGTGTAGTGTTAATTTTTACCTGCACTGATGTGTGCAGTTTCTCTGATATTACTGTTATCAGCTTGGGGCCTCGTGTCATGCCTCCTTGCTGTGTGCTGTGTGACGCAAGTGGAGTGTCACTCACCGAAGAGTGCACTCCGCTAGGAGTGCGTTCACAGACCACACTTTGCTGGCCGAGTGCGTAGCCTCGACGCCAGCGGTTCCAGTGGTACAAAATTTATAGTGTATAAAAGTACCTACAACTTTATTTTACGTGCTATAACACTGTTTTCAGAAAAAAGTTTGTTGGTTATAGCTACAAGCGAAGCAACAAAACAAGTCAACGTGATCAGATGCAACATCGCTGCCCGCCGCCATCTTGTTTGTTGCCGCAACTCTGGATCATTCTGGATAGTCTTGGCTGGTCTTGGCTTTTCTTCTGTTTCTATTTTTTTTTTTTTCATCGCTAAAAACTGTTGAACCTTGTTTTATTTGCGCTATCACGTTAATCAAATATTATGAGTCTTTTTCTCTTCCATCGTCCTGTTCAGAAATTTCGCTCATTTTCTGTCGCCATTTTTTTTTACTACGAGCGCACTTTGCTTTGCCGTTTAGCACCGCGTAGCCCAAACTGTCCCTCGGGATGCCGAAGTGCACTCCCCGTAAGTGCACTTAACTTCTGCGCTTGACAGGGGTATCACTTTCAGAGGCCTGGGCTCTCTTGAACTCGTGACCTCAACTCATCTAACCTCACAACTCACTCGGGCTCGCTCAGACTCATCAGTCATCCGGTGTCAACCACTCATGGTGACTTACGAATCATCTAGGCTTACTCACTCATTTCAACTCACTACTCATATGGACTCACGACTTATCTAGGCACGCTCAATTCGACTCACGACTCATCTGGGCTCCTCCAGACTGACTGGGAGGAGTCAGATCACGATGTGAATGTGACCCCACTCTCACCATAACTCAGATCATGATCTCAAGTGAGCCCGTTCTCACAACTCCTATCATGATCTGAATGTGAGCCCGGACTCATGACTCAGATTGTGATCTGAATGTGAGTCCGGACTCACTCAAGACGCAGATTGTGAGTCCGGACTCACTCAAGATGCAGATCATGTTCTGGATGTGAGTCCAGGGTCACTCACGACTCAGATCAGATCTGAAATGAGCCCGAGTGAGTTCTGTGTGTGACATTCACTTGGTGCATCTTGCGCATTAGTAATTCGGTGCAGTGTAAGCAACAACGTCTCTCCTTCGGCCACACTCCTGGTCTCCGTCTTCAGTCTTCCACGAGGTGTTGACAGTGCCGCGTTGCTCTCCCAGGAGCCCACGTGGTGCCCCCTAGGGTCAACGGAGCGACCCAGGTCAGGACCCGAGACACCGTCATCCTCACTGGAGCGAGCTGGCAGGCGACAGGGGCTCGCACTGCGCTGCCGCTCATCGTGTCCTTCCACCGCGGAGGACGTCATTCTCACGACTGCGCAGCCCGCGCAAGTGATAGCCTGCAGTGATCTCGCGCCGTCAGCAGGAGCTACAGAGGGTGCAGCGAACAGCATGGCCAACAGCTCAAGGTGGGGGTGGAGCTCCTTTGCTGAAATTTTTGAATTTCTTGTTCAGTGCAGTCCTGGTGCAAGCGCTGCAAATTGTGAGGAGTAGAAATTTTTTATGGAGTCACCGCTTTCCTTCTGGTTACTATGTTCACAGATAACACGATTTCTTGGTGGGTACATGCATGATTTCTCTGAGCGATGATTGCGTGATATGTTCGGCAACCGATAGAAGGTGCACTCATATGGGAGCAGGCTGAGCCTGTCAGCGTGGTGTGCGATTTAACTCTTTCCTTACCACGGGAAAAACGACCATTTTTCACATGTCTCAGACAACATTTTTTTTTAGAAAAAGTGTGATAGATAAAATTATATAAAATGCATAACAATAATTCAGATAGAATGCGCTTTATAACGAAATTTATTTGAACACATATTCTGCTTGAAATGCTGTGAAAAAATATCAGTAAACACAACAAAAAGTAAAAAAGAAGAAAAGTTTTGTGTTTATATGACAATAACTTTCCAAACACTTGTACTAAAAAAATTCTAGAATATACAAAACAATTCAAATTCTTTCTAAAACATGGCATTAAAGTTTGAAAATTATAACTTGAATAGTTTTCGAGCTAGAATTTTTTTCTTCATGCCTCTTGAAAAGGCTCGTTTGAGAGTGCCCTTTATATGATTTTTACAGTCCAAGAAAAAAAAATTGGAAGTGTAATGTTATGCGCCAAACGAAAGCTTGGTAAGCGTGGTTTAAAAAATACAAATCAAAACTTATTTAATTTACGTCAAAAATAAAAAAAAAATAAAACACAACAAGTATAGGTGTGATATTGCGATATATAGTATGCAATAAGTATAGCTGCGATGTAGCTGCAGAATCGAAATCCGACGTTACAACATCTTCGTCCGAGTCACTGCTGCTCGGAGGATCTTGAAAATCAGCTGCAGAGGCTGGAGAATCACGTGCAGCGGGACTCTTCCAAGCGCGCAAAGCGCCCGACCTCGACGCGACGCCATCCTCACCGCGTATTATGTCGCAATAAGCCTATGCTCCAAGGGCACTTCAAAAATGCACGACTGGCGGGGAAATTACGAACTAGGCCGAAAATGGAACTAACCGTCTGAACAACAAACCAGATGCGCCCGCACAAGCGGACAGGAAAAAGAAAGCGAAACTATCAGGCCAACGTTCCGGGATCAGTTTGCGCAGTTACAGCGTCTGAACCAAAATCCGACAATGCAACATCGTCACCAGAGGCTCTACTACTCGTAGCATAGATAATAATTGCAGTCAATGCAGTAGAATTGCGCGCAGCAAGGTTTTTCCGAGCGCGCGCCGTCTGCGCGCCCGACGCCATGCACGGAGCGTCCGCGCCGTACCCTCCACTTCAAGGGCGTTTCAAAAATTCGCGCGTCGTGGGAAAATTGCTCTCCACGCAGAAACCGAAACTGTAGTCTCTGTAGAACAACTTAGATGGCGCCACATCACCGTAACGGCTACAATGAGGAGCTTCGGTTCGCACAAACAGACCGGAACGAGGAATCTGAACGCGCAGGCGAGCGTTCTGGGCTCTCGTTGCCCAGTGAAACAATACCTGACGATACAGCATCGTCGTCAGGGTCCGTGCTAATCGATACATCAAAAATATGTGGTGCAAACGCAGCGGAATTGAGTGGAACGGGGTTTTTTCGAGCGAGCGCCATTCCCGATGATGACGGCATGTTCGGAGCGCGCGACGCCGCACACCCAACTTCAAGCGCGTCTCAAAAATTGCCGCTTCTTGGCAAAAATATAAACTAAACAGGAAGTTGAAGTTTAATGTGTGAACAACAAACCGAATGACTCAGCAAGACCGTAGCGGCCGCGGTCGCGCTGCCGTAGCGCATCGAATTTTTCGATCACCGGTGATCGAAGCACAGTGGCGTGGTAACGAAAGAGTTAAGAAACGCTGTGGTAGTCGGCTTTCAGAACAGCTTCTCCGCAGTGCATGGATGCTATGGAGGCAAAGCATTCTAAAGCCTGTGACATTGCAGACGTTCTTCTTTCACCCTTGCCGTTGTCAAACTGCATGTGAAAAAAAAATTGGTTTGGGGGATGGAAATGACCAGTAACTCTCACATATCTCAGTGGACACCCAAACTGCATGGTATGGGAATGATAAAGGTGCTGTATTGGAAGGGATAAAGGTGCTGTATGGGAAGGGAAAAAAGTGCCATATGGGAAGGGATAAAGGTGCTGTATTGGAAGGGATGAAGGTGATGTTTTGGAAGGGATAAAGGTGCTGTATGGGAAGGGATAAAGCTGCTGTATTGGAAGGAATAAAGGTGCTGTATTGGAAGGGATAAAGGTGCTGTATTGGAAGGGATAAAGGTGCGTATGGGAAGGGAAAAAAGTGCCATATGGTAAGGAATAAAAGTGCTGTGTTGGGAAAGGATAAAGGTGCCGTATGGGAAGGGATAAAGGTGCTGTATTGGAAGGGATAATGGTGCTGTAGTCTCCAGGATAATTTCAACCACCTGGGGATCTTTAACCTGAACTGACATTGCACAGCACATGGGCGCCTTCTGCGTTTCCCCTCAATTGAAACGTGGCCACTGTGGTCGGGTTCGAACCTGAGTTCTGCGGCTCAGTAGACAAGTGCCTTAACCACTGAGCCACCGGGTCATGCATGTGTTGCAAAGTTTGTTTCGCGCGAACGACAACTGAAGTGCGACTATAAAAGCCTATAAGCACCAGAAAACCTCTTCAGACTTGGTGCCAACAAGCCTTGACAGGCCTATTCACAATTTGGTTTCGAATATAACGCGAGATGCATTCTGAAACCAAATAACTGATGAAAGACACTCTTGTTATATTTGTGTAAATAAGGTGTTCTGCGCTTACAACCAGAACACCGCTATTCGCACAAGCCTGCTAATGTGTAATCGACCTGCACGAGATATGTTCAGAGACCCATTTCCTCGAGCATTTCACCTCAGGGCTCACGACCAGCTGGTCCCAAGGTCGCAGCATTGAAACCCAGTTGCGGCGGCTGAATTTTAATTGAGGTAGAATGCAAAGACTCCTGTGTGCCTTGTGCAATGTTAGTTGTTAAAGAAAGAACCCCAGGTGGTCCACATTAATCTGGAGCCCTCCACTCTTGCGTTCCTCTAAGCCCACATGGCGCATTGGGATGCTGAACCCCCACATACCACAACCACTTGTCATGATTGGAGAGCCAGTGGGTGCCCGTTGGTACTGGGGATTCAACCCTGGTGTGTCTTGCTTACGAGGCAAATGCTCAAACCACTAGAACAGCGCTACGGTACACCCTCATTTTCTTCCATCGTAACAACTAGGCAGGAATTTTGGTGCCACTATTGTAGCTTTTAAATCGCACAGCCATCAAGCTAGTCATGACCCGATTAATGCCCTTAGGGGGGACATGGGTCTTAGAGCATTTTTTTATTTACAGGCCAAATGTAATGAAACTGCACAGACGTATTCAGTTTTTTCTGCTGATTTCAAATATGCAATAAGTTTATTTCTAGGCCAATTAGTTCCTGAGATATTAATATACATCATGCCATTGTCTGCTGAAACAACAGAAAAAATTTGGGCCACCAGAAATTTAATTTTGATATGTGGGTAGATACTACAATGTGTGAGGAACGCAACGCTGGAAGCAGTTTTCAGTTTTTTGTTCGTGTGGACAAATGGGCTTATAGTTAGTTTCATGTGTGTCATGTGTTTTCTGGCACTGTATGTCTGGTTAACTCACTTGAAAACTAACTGTTAAGGCCATTTGTCCGCACGGACAAAAAACTGAAAATTGCTTCCAGCGTTGCATTCCTCACACATTGTAGTATCCACCCACATATCAAAATTAAATTTCTGGTGGCCCATTTTTTTTTCTATTGTTTGAGCAGACAATGGCATGATGTATATTAATATCTCAGGAACTAATTGGCCTAGAAATAAACTCATTGCATATTTGAAATCAGCAGAAGAAACTGAATGCGTATCTGTAGTTTCATTACATTTGGTCTGTAAATAAAAAAAAATGCTCCCAGACCCATGTCCCCCCTTAGCCCTGCAAAAGCTGGATAGGTAGAGTTGAGTTATAACACTGTCAGGCTGGTTTTTTTTTTACCTGTTTGTATATACTTTAAATTGAGCACATGATGACTAGCTGCTGAAAAAGCATCCATATTTACAGTAAGCATTTGGCAAGTTATTGCATAGTGGCAGCATGCTTTTTTTTTTTGCTCCCTTTCCTTTTTTTTCCTCCCATCTTTTCTTTTCTCTTTTTTTGCAACTTGTCTGCTCTATGCATGACTTGTATGCTCTCTGCTGCTGGGCACTGCCACTCAAGCCTTCTGAGGCTTTGGCAGGCCCACATTTGTACTGGAAAGAGGAAATAAAAAAATTTATTATTATTATTACCCACATCATGCTGTGTGTTCAGCAGTCTAAACTTGTGTACAGCATCCCCCCCAAGTCACCAGGTCATGCCACAATGCCTTTTTTTTCCCTGTCAGTAAGCATCAACAAAGGGCAGTGCTTTGTCAGCGTGTATAGGACAAAGCATGGAGTGGCAGAAGCCCTGTAACGCACCTCAATCAGAGAGGGTATGCTATAGTGCATGGAGTTTAATGTCCCGAAGCAACACGTGGGCTATGAGGGACACTATAGTGGAGGGCTCTGGGGTAAATTCAGGCCGCCTGGGGTTCCTTAACTTGAGCTGGCATTGCAAAGCCAGCAGGTGTCATGCATTTCGCCCGCATTGAAATGCGGTCACCGAAGCTGAGTTTGAGCCCGCAACCTTTGGTTCAGCAGCTGAATTGCCAGTGCCATGGAGCCATTAGGGTGGGTCTAAATTGAGCGTTCAAACAGTGTTTTCCGCTGTACAAGCGAAAATTGCAGGTAGATGGCCACACAGTTTGGCCACTACTTTGAACGTGATTGAAGTTTAAGCCTGGAAAAATTAAAATTATAGGTGATCCTGGGTGGATTGTTTGAATGCATTGACATTTTCTTGTTGCTGCTGATTCTGTTGTTGTTAACTCTACTTTACATTCATAGATCGTGGGAAGGCCCTATTCCACTCCTGGTACAGTAGGGCATTGGTTAACCCTTAATCTGCCACTCCCGAGATAACTTGGGCTACCACATATGCACACCCCCTGCCTCTCCCGAGTTAACTCGTTTTGGCTTTTTAACTCACCCCCTGCCACTCCCGATAATACTCGTGTAAAAAAAAACTGTGCAAACATGTAGCGCCATCTATGGAGAGACTCGAAAAATTCATAGATTTTGTAGGGTAAATTTTAAACAACAGATGGCGCGCATGTTTCCACATGCGAGTGACTTCGTTTTGGTCTACGCACAGCAGCCATGAGGCTATGTGCCACACTCGTCCGCGCTTTGACGGATGAAGAAATTCAAAATTGCTTGTGAATTCGGAGTCCAATGATAATGAGAACGAGGAAGGTGCCCACCTAAGTGCCTTGTCGAGTGATGACAGCGATGAAGTCCCCCTGCCACCGAAAAATCCGCGTAAGAGGAGGAAATCCGACAGGCCAGATTGGTGCTGGAAGATATGATTCATTACAACTAATATCTATAAGATTATCCTGAATAAACATGTCTACATGTCCTGCAGAGCATTTTAGTGCGTTACTAGCAAAAAAATTTCCAGGAAACTAACATGCAAAAAAAAAACCCGGCAGGGTGTGTGCAGATGTGAGTGAATAAACCTGGCAGTGAAAGGGTTAAACAATGCACACCTGCCCTGTGATGGCAGGTAGTGCCGCTGGTAGGGCTTGTGTGACCCAGTTTGCTCTTCGCGAGCAATCTTTCATGACCAATCATTAATTTAATTCCCACCTGCCACGGTGAGCAATTTGCTTGCAATCCATTGGGCGGGTCGCTACCTGCCTCGGTCAGCATGACATCACACCATGTCGCACAGAGCCTTCTAATGCCAGTGCATTAAAAATACGGCTGTTTGTATTGCAATCATTGTTTTTACCGCATCATTACGCCTCGGTCACTTGGTCTTGTTCAAGAACTCTTTCTTTGTGTTTTGGTTTCGTGTGGTTACTTTTGGCATGTGCTAACCCAACGAGTGCACTGCTTTCCTATGCACCTTGCTCAAGATGTGTGTAGTTGCATTCGTTACTATTATTAATCTCACCTTCCCCTTTTCCTCTGCCCGACTCTAGTGCCCCCAGTGGCAGCCTAAAGCAGCCAGAGCAGCGACTTCAGGATCTCGAAGACAAGGTGGTGAAACTGCAGGAGACCCTGGCACAGGCAAGTGCCTTGTTTGGCGAGGTGTCCACCTCCCCCCCCACCTTTCATGCGTTGCAGAAGTACTTGCTGTTGGGCTAGTTGGTTCATCATAAAATATTTGCATGGCACAAAGGAACAAACACAGGAAGACACGGAGACAGAAAGAGACGCTCTTTCTGTCTCCGTGTCTTCCTGTGTTTGTTCCTTTGCGCCATTCAAGAATTTTAAAATTGTCCTGCATTGCCCGTCAGCAGTGCGAACTGCCTTGAATTTGGAAATCACACATTGATCCAAACACGTGGAATGCGTTGAAATGTCAAGGCTTCTGCGGCTTCTTTCACCGTGCACTTCGGCATTCGGGACAACTGCTCACAATCGTCACCTTCCGACGAATCGTCGTTGTCAGCGCCTGTCACTTATATTATTACATCCTCGGTCAGCTGACAGGACACAAAGGCGAGGCGCGCAGGCACTGCGCGCTACCCCCTCGAAAGCAGCGCGGGGAGGAGGTGAAGCGAGAGTGGCTTCGACCGCTTATCTGTTCTTTCAGCCAGCGTCCGCTTCGCGGTTGTTGCTGCGACATGCGTCTGTTCTCTTTATCTTTCCTTTGATCTTTTAACTCTCCTCTATCTGAACGTGGCAGCGGTGGTGGCTCGGCTGAGCCAGTAGGCAGGCCCGTGCAAGTTCCTTTCATCCTTCATTTCCTTTCATCCTGTCAGTCGCAACAACAACAAGCAGCTCAGTGAACACGCTGACAAAGCGCGCAATTACCAACAAAGACGCCGGCTTATGGTTAAACAACCACGATCGTAGCAGCAAGAACACGTGGAAACGACGACACACGTCAAAACGAGACTTGCTGTCGACAGGGTTAAGCTGACGACACCAACACGACTGCTGCGACACAACAAAGCACAAAGAAAAGACGCCAGCCGCTTCGGCCGCCGCGCCGCTAACCTCGCTTCCCTCACCCTTTCTCACGCTGCTGATGACGATGACCATATGGATGGCCTATCAGCCATACAGTAGCGCCGCTCGTGGCACAGTATTTTTTCCTTTTTGCTCTCGGTGCACCGGCTTGGCGGGCTGTGGAGTGAAGTTGAATTAACCGACGCACGGCAAAATTTGTTCCAATTAACGAGAGTTTCACCCCATAGACTCCTGTGTATAATTGTAGGTACCTCGCGTGCGCAACGAATTATCCAATTTTTCTGGTTTTGTGGGGTTTTGTGGGGTTTAACGTCCCAAAGCGACTAAGGCTATGAGAGACGCCCCAATTTTTCTAATTAACGGGGGTCGAATTAACAATTTTTCTAATTAACGGGGGTCGAATTAACAAGCTTTCACTGTATTTCCACTGTGGTTCATAAGCAAGATATCGCATCAAAATTTCTTTCTAAACCTTAGCAAAGTGCTGTAGTTTGATGCAAACTACTAGGTGATGCAGGCTGTGCATGTCCCAAACTGTTTGAGCCGAGCACTATGTTAATTTTAGAAATGACGGAGTGTCTAATGGATGCATTCTTTTGTTGTTTTTTTCTCCAACGGCTTGCAAAGTTGAATCTTGGATGGATTGTTTGTGAGTCTGGCTCATATTTATTAACAAAATAAATAGACCTTCATGGTGCATGGAGCTCACCAGTGATTGACTCAAATGAGTGAAAAATTCTCTCTCTCTACCTGTCTGCAGGAACAGCATAGGAAAGCCAGCCTCGAGCACCAAGTCCGCCAGTTGCAGCAGGAGAACCACCGACTCCACGAACAGTCCGAGACGGCCAGTGCCCAGCTCCGTCGTTTCACGGACTGGTTTTTTAGCAACAACTCGGACACATAGTGAGGGGCACAGCAAGACAGACATCAAACAAACAACAAACCCGTCACCACCCACTAGCCATTTCGCATGCCACCCTCCCGATAGAGGCAACAGTGGAGTTTTCGTGGCCACACGTGGTCGTCGCCGCTTCTTCGCTGGACCGAAACCACAGTGTCTGCCTTTCACCTGTTTGTCTCAGCATTGAGGCCAAGTGCAACGTCGCGTGTGTCGCCGGCAAAGCCAAGTCCCAGGATTTCTCGCAGCCACGACTGACTGCATGTAATGGCAAGCTTAAAGATTTTGGAGATGAACGCGAGTTGTTCTGTTTCGGCAAGTCGTTGTCACTTGACCGGCACCAAAATGACCGAGTCAACATGTTCAAGTCCGAAGATGGCGAAGGTCGTCGCGGTTGTGTACGTCAGCGGCCGATTGCTTCTCAACGCTTCGGGCTTGGCTTGAGTTCTCTTGGATCTGACTGGCTTGTTACTGATCCCACCCTCAACCAGCAAACTGTGAATGCTCTTTCATGGGCCTGTGGTCCAGTGCTTTGCTTGGGGACAATTCGGCAAGGGAGCACTTGGCAAGGACTGGATGACCTTTACCAGGAGTCTCGCAGCTTTGACAAGAGAGTGGTTTGTTTGGCAAAACTGTTTTTGTTTTTAGTGCTGACGCACGCATTGCCCACACGAGTGCCGAGTGATGGCTAGCTTTGGGTCGGGTCGACTCAGCTTGACCGTTCTTCACATCAAAAGAAGCTGAGAGGGCAACTCACCGTGTAAGTGTTGTTCATATCCCTGTAGATGTTGCGTATTTGTGTCGTGTGTTTTCCATGCCAGCCACAAGGGGGCAGGCAGGTTGTTGTATGTACTCAACCCACCTATATATGCGCCACATGCTCTGCTGTACTTTTACTGTAGTGGCAATATGTGCTCATATTTCTTCTATCAAATGTTGCATCCCGAATGGTAGTGCGTCACGTTGCGGAGCGCGGCAGGTGTGTGAACCCAGCTTCAGCGGGCATGGTTTTGCAGGCAGCTTTGTGTTAGGCCTAACGTATGTTTAGGCCTAGCATGTTTAGGCCTAACGGTTTTGCAGGCAGTTTTGTGTTAGGCCTAACGTATGTTCAGGGGCAGGTTCGTTTGCCTGGGTGTTCTCGAGTAGCCGAGGCACGCAAGCCAGCCACACGTGTGCACAAAGAGAACGAAGCTCAAACATGATCATTTTGTGTGTGAAACCGCACGTGATGGCATTATGTATTGTAATTCGACGCAAACGTGAGGAGTGTTTCAGCGTAGCGTTTAGCGGTGAATTTTCATAACAGCGTTAAGCTAAGTGGCGCAACTGTCTCATTGATATGGAAGTTCTCGTCTATGTCAATCTTTCTTCTTCCTCGTGGACTCTGTACAAGGCAGCGGTGTTGCCAAAACTGCTCTGGAAAAAAAAACGCACGTGCAGCTGAAAAGTAGCGTTCTTGGGACACGCTCATTGATGATGCTCATTTCATGTGCTTCCACCTAAGTGCAGCTGCGCATTGGATTTAAGCTTAGCTAGAATATCGGTAAATACGTTTCCAAATGTCCATCATTGTGTAGCATGAGGCACAGTAGTTATACGAGAAGGAAAATGGGGCAAAAATAGGACAAGACGCAATGATGCAAGTGCAAGCAATTTACTCTTGTTGACAAAGCCAGGCTTTTATGTACGGTCGGAACAGACCACGCATTGAGCAACAAGCAGGAAATACTCATTGGCTGTTTGGCATCTCTGTCGTGCTTTGTCCCGTTCTTATGCTTCAGTAAAACCTCGACATAACGAATACGGATATTGCAAAATATTGGCTATATTGAACTGTTCCTAGCTATTTTTAACAAATGCATATCATTACTGTATCTATCAAATGTGGTTCCCCATAAAATAGATATATCGAGTGGCCGAGTTTCAGGCTTTGCCTCGCTACACAAGTGACTGGTGGTGGTGGGACAAGTGTTCGTGTCGCGCTTCACACTTTATCTCGCACCTGCCAACAACGTCACAGGTGTATAGTGGTGTGAGGTCATCACCCTTTTATGCCTCTCGCTCCCGTCGATAAACAGCCAGCGGCATGTTCAGCTAGCCTTTCCAGTTATTATCCAGTGCTAACGTCAACTGTCATTTAGGTACTGGAAATGGCAATAGCTTTCATTCTGGCATCCGATTTTTCGCCTAATGTTGCTGTAATGCGGGGAAGCCACCCTAGCTGGCATCTAACCTGCCAGCACTTCACGCTGCTGATGCTGTGTGGTGAAGCCAGCCTGACTGGCTTTTGGCGCTCGCTGCCTCCTTGGTTTTGAAACTGTGCTAAAGCTTTGGAAGAGGTTTCTCCCCATTTCCATTTTTTTCTCCTGCTTGAGTTTTTGGTGAAATTTTGTATTGCAAATTCCAGCTATATTGAACTATTTGTTTACTTGTTCGTTGTAACGAGGTTTGACTGTAGTTTTTCCTTCCCATATAAACATAAACCAACTAGCCTATCGAAGAATCTTGCAGTGCAGTGGTTTTCATACATTAGTTTTGCTTTCAATTTCAGTGCGAATGAACTGCTGCCCAATTGAATTTAGTTCATAGGCATTTCAAGATCGCTAGACAATGTTGTTTTTTTTTTCTTAGAACATTCCATCAAGCCTGATGCGAAAGTGGATGTGCTTGCAAAGTTGCATCTTGGGCTGTAGGTTGAGTTATTGATGAACAGGTATGCTGCCTTGCTCTTCACGTGTTGTTCCTCGGTCTCAGCTTTGGTGTCTGATTTGAAAGGTTGACATTTTTTAGCAGCTCAACAGTGTGCTTTTGAAAACTTGCTCCTGGTGTTTTTATGCTTCCCAACATTGTAGCGTTGATTGCATTCCTCGCTAAATGATCTCTGAATGCTCGTGTAATTTTCCTGCCCCTTCTGACGTTTTCAGTGTAGCTGCTAGGGTTTTAATGGCAGTGCAAAAATTGGAATTGCAAGCCGCTAAAAAATGTACTGTTGCTGGATCAGTGTACAGGGCTGTTCACGCAGGCAAGAGCTGCTTCACACAACTCTTGGTTTCTAATGTCAGTGCCCCATGTTTTCCCACCTTTAGGACATGCCGAGGCATCAAATTTTTCTTTGGGCAGCTTGATGGTGATTAGAAGTAGATGAAATTGTCCCACATAGATACTGTCATGTATAAGCTTAGCTGCGAGTCCACGAATATCATTTAATTCCTGCTTTATCCCGTGAAATGCATTGTAGTGTAGTTCTTGATTCGATGCTTACGAAGAAGCCTGCTGCTGTCCTTGAGCAGGGTATTTTCTTTGTTCTTTTTACAACTTCGGTCTATGCTAGTTTCATAACAGTGAGAAGTCTGTGTCAGCGTTTTCCAGTTTGAAGTACGGTACATTGTTTTTTTAACATTGTCAATGCATTCCGTCTGCGTAGTGTCAGATATTTGGGCGCGTGATTTCTATGGCTGCCTGCGGAAAGTGTGCGGCCATCGTATGCCAAACCATTGCTGCAGGTATTGCAAAACAACTTTTTAAGGGCATTTCGAATTATGCTTGCTGCGTGCTTTAGGACGTTGGCCAATCGGCTGAAATGCATTTAAGAGGCACTACCCACGTTGCTTGTCGCATTGAAAACGATCCTCCGTGTCATGACCATTCCCCAAGAACCGATTTTTTTTTTTTCACGTGTCTATCCTTTGGTATTGTTCGTAGTTCACATGACTCGCGGTTTGGTCGTATACTCGCCTGGCGAAGTCCGTGCAGTTAGCAATGTATTAGGTAGGCTGGTGTGAGTGTGGTTACCATCCATTTTTTCCTCTCTCGCTTTCTCTCTCTCTCGCCTTCAGGCACGTGAGCACATCATGCTGGCCAGTGGTGATGTTTTTTGTTCTCTGGCCGGCACATGGCTTTCGGTGTTTCGAGGCAACCGCACATGCTCAAAGTCCCGTTGCCATTTTCTAACACATTGTACTCCCTCTTTTATTTCCTTTTGTTTCTCACTTCCGAGTCTCTCCGCCTTTTCCAGGACTCGGATTTGATGCTGCCATTTTGCCGTCCTTTTTAACGAAGGTCCCGAAGCGGTGGCGAGAACAGTTTGGTCGCATTGACGTGACAGCACAACTTTCCGTGACTCCTTTTTTTCTAACTCCAGAATTACCATTGTGATTTTCTGGCTAGCTTTGGCGGCTCCTTTACCTCTGATTACCTCCGACAAGTACTTGGGGGAGCTTTGAATTCGTTTGTCGCTATTGAAGGGACACGGTGGGGGTGGTGTCGTCATCGCTGCCATGCGGACTCAGTGTTTCCGCCACTGTTTCGGTACCCATTTACAAACATCGAGGAAACAGTATGGTTTCGCGGGTTCCCGTGCATCGAAGGAGTTGGTCAGATGTGACAATCTGTCTTCTGAATAACGAGTCGGGCATGGCATATGTGCGGTTTTGCATTATTTGCTCTCCTGGCTGTTCAATTTGGCGGCTTCATTGCCCACCATTGCCTCAGAAGTGAGCATTGTGCAGTGGTGCCACATTTTTCAAGCCCACTGTGAGTTTGCACTGCAATCCACTGGCTATTGTAGTATCCATCGTATCCAATAAGTGGTAGGCTCTGCGATGGATACCGCAAGCATGTGGTTGCAGAGGTACTTGGTTATGTCACTGAGGGGCTGCTGCACGTCACTGCCTGTGGATCTCGTACACTTTACCATCATGTTGTCTGCCGTGTTCGTATCCTTGAAATGGCACGGTGAAAGTGACGACCTGGGCACCTCATTTAGCTTAAAGCCCGTTGCACCAGCTCTCGTTCTTCTAGATTCTGCTCGGGGTTCAGGCACGTTCATTAGGAATGTTCGACACAAGATGCTTAATGTGATCGTGCAGCACTTGAGTGACGTTAAGTAGGGTCATAGTTTTGGCTGGGAGTGCGCGCATAATCTTCATTAAAGTGGTAAGGTGTACGGAGTCTCTGCTGCATCGACCTTGAATTGTTCTCTTTTGTTTTATTTGACTGCAAGTTCAGTTCTCTGTCAGAGGAGGGCATGTTGCACTTGTGAGATTTGCTGTTTTCCTTCAAACTGACGACCCACCCGTCGTTTACGTCTTCGTAACTCTACTTCCTGTACGATACCTCACTCTTGACACATCGCGAATTTTATGATTGCTTGTTTTTACAACGCCATCAACACGTGACATCTGTAGGCTATTCTATGTTTTTATTTCCTTCTCTCTGTCTTTCTCCGACTGTTTGCCTGTGAAAGATGTCATAAAGAAAGATGTTCCCCATATTGCCCCATCCCCCTTTTTTGTAGAAAAGCAATAATAAAAGTAGCCAAAGATGCGTTCAGATCATTTCTTGTTTTGTCTTTTCTGTGTGCATTGCATTCAAGGAAGTGTGGTGAGACACCTGACTGAATCGAATTACAGGAGGACATGTTTAAATGCTCCGAGAAGTGAACTTTAAGGACTGAAGTTTTGTCGGGCACTGCGGAGAGCATGTTGTCCAAGGTTACTGACTTTGCAACAATTGTGTGTCCTTACTCGCCTACCTCTTCTCTCCTACTCTATCCCCCTCATTGTGTGGATGTCTACGCCAACATTTTATTAAAGGGACAGTGAGGAGAGCTCTATTAATATTTTTTTTAAAGCAAAATCCGATAGTTCGGCATTTCATAGCTTTGTTGCCACTTGGCTGGCAGCGAAAGATGCATTTATTTCTAAGAAATTTGGATTCGAAGTTGAAAAAGTTTTTCCCGCCGCTCTGATTCAAACTTGGGATTCTCCTATGACGACACAGGACTAGGTGATGTGAAACATGACGCAACGCAGACTCCGTGATTTCTGGCGGCCAGCAGTGCAGCCTCGCAGCAGCCGCAAAGAAAGCTACCGCCGGCCGCACATTGAAGGCATCTATCGGCTATTGCGGCCGTCGCTACCGTCGCTTCGTTTACGTTTGCACCGGCGTTTTGCCAGCGTTACGATGGATCCCGCCCTCGAGGTCGTCAACGAAGTTCTCGCAAATAGACACCTTTAGCATACCTTGTACCTTGTTACTGTTAGCGGAATACCGGGAGCCCGCCTACCGCCGGTAAGCAGGCGCTGATTGGTCCCGATGTGCAGGCACGCGCGTAGCTGCCGGGTATGTGGTGCCATCTGGCGACGTTAAGGAGACTTGCGCATGCATTGGCTGTGCCTCAAAGATTCGTGGCTTCTCGTGTCCTAGTGTTGCTAGAATCATTGGTTCTAGCAACACTGTTTTGTCCTGTGACGTCATCCCGCTTGTACTTGCGAGTTTGGACTGTGGCGGCGATACCTGTATTTTGGTTCTTGCTCTTTTCTATGTTACAAGAGCTTTGTTGTCAGTATGAGTGGTGTTTTTGTAATCAGGAGCTGGTAATCTGTCAAAACAAGCCAACTTCAATTTCTCCTCAGTGTCCCTTTAACAGCTGTCGCTGTAAAAAGCACTCTGCCCTTGTGAAAATGAGTCATATTGTTACAGGTTCTATTTACAAAATACTATGTACAAGGCAGGTCGAGAAGAGCTTGGTGCGCCGGCGGCAGGATACTGGACTTTCTCTTCTTCTTCCAGCCGCCGCACGTCTTCTTTGTTCCTCAGCGCCCATGCGCAGCACGTGACATTTCCCCGTTCGCAGACGAAGCCCTCTGGGCCACTGAATCAATCGGGATCCCGAGAGTGGAATGGCTTCAGCCGTGCGACATGCACGACCTGGGTTGTCCTTGAGCGGCGTCCTTGCGTTGATTGGGGAGAGATGACATAGTTGAGGTCATTGAGGCGAGCAACAACGATGAACGGGCCTGTGTAGTGGGATAGCAGCTTTTCTGACAAACCACGCTTGCGTAGGGGCGTCCACAACCATACAACGTCACCGGGCAGGTAGGAGACATCCTTGCGCCGGCGGTCATAACGCTGCTTAGAGCGATGCTGTGATGCCAAGGTGCGTATCCGGGCAATCCGACGGGCTTCTTCAGCGCGACATAGAGTGTTGGCAATAGAAGGCTCGGTGTCGAGAGAGAAAGGTAAGATGCTGTCGAGGGAGCTTCGAGGCGGACGGGCATAAAGGAGGAAGAATGGGCTGTACCCAGTTATTTCATGCCTCGACGTGTTATAGGCGTATGTAATGAAGGGAAGCACGTCGTCCCAGTTCTTATGGCGGGAATCGACATACATGGCCAGCATGGTCGTGAGTGTCCGATTGGTACGTTCAACCAGTCCATTAGTCTGGGGGTGGTACGGCGTCGAGTGGCGAAAATGGCATGAACTAAGACGCAGAAGCTCTTCCACAACGTCTGCCGTAAACTGGCGACCGCGGTCACTGATAACAACTCGAGGAGGTCCATGCCGGAGGATGACAGCACGAAGAAGGAAGAGCGAGACCTCAGCAGCGGTGGCGCAAGGTAGGGCGGCGGTCTCACAGTAACGGGTGAGGTGATCAACGCACACTATAATCCAGCGGTTACCGTTGGACGAGCGGGGAAACGGGCCGAGCAGATCGAGTCCAACTTGTTCATATGGCGTGCTTGGAGGTGGCACAGGATGCAGGCGTCCAGGCGAAGAAGTCGTGGGAAGCTTGAACCGCTGACACTGCACGCAGGTGGCCACGTAGCGCTGAACCATATGACGCATTTTTGGCCAGTAAAAAGGTTCTTTGATGCAGTTAAGGGTCCTGGCAAACCCCAAGTGCCCAGCCGTGACGTCATCGTGCATTGCCTGCAGAACAGAGGAGTACAGAGTAGCCGGAACGACGAGGAGAAAGCGCGCACCTCCAGGCGAGTAATTCGTTCTATAGAGTAAACCGTCGCGAATGCAGAAAGGGCTTGCGGATGTCGGGTCACGGGCTTCGGCAAAAAGCGGCGCCAAGTGCTGATCCTTGCGTTGTTTCGTCTGGAAAGTGCCAAGATCTGGAAACTCTTGGGAAACGGCAGCGAGATAGTCGTCGAAGTTTTCATCATCGGAAGTAGTAACCGTGAGCGGCAGCCGCGAGAGGCAATCTGCGTCGGCGTGTTGGCGGCCACTTTTGTAAGACACTTTGAAGTTAAACTCTTGGAGGCGTAACGCCCAGCGGGCCAACCGACCGCAGGGGTCGCGTAGATTGACCAGCCAGCACAGAGAATGGTGGTCTGTGACGACTGTAAAAGCACGTCCATAAAGGTACGAACGAAACCGTTGTACGCCGAAAACAACGGCGAGACACTCTTGCTCTGTTACAGTGTAATTGCGTTCCGACTTGCTGAGGGTGCGACTTGCATAAGCGACAACGTGTTGATTGCCCTCATGGCGTTGGATAAGCACAGCACCCACGCCGATGCCGCTGGCGTCAGTGTGGAGTTCAGTCGGTGCTGTCGGGCAGAAATGACGTAATATTGGCCGCGAGGTGAGGAGAAACTTGAGCTGCCGAAACGCGGAGTCGCATTCGGGAGTCCAGTGGAAAGGGGTGTCTTTCTGCAGGAGACTTGTAAGCGGGTAGGCTAAATCAGAAAACTTGGGAACGAAACGCCGAAAATATGAGCAAAGTCCTAGGAAACTCCTGAGCTCTTTCACTGATTTGGGTTCTTTGACACTGCTTACAGCTTCAACCTTCTGCGGGTCGGGTCTGACGCCATCCTTGTCAACGAGATGACCAAGCACAGTAATTTGGCGCTCACCGAAGCGACACTTCTTCGAGTTCAGCACGAGGCCCGCTCTCTCTATGCAGTCTAGGACAATGGCTAAGCGGCTGTTATGTTCGGCGAAGGTCCTACCAAAAATGACAACATCGTCCAGATAACACATGCAAACTTGCCACTTCAGGCCACGTAAAAGCGTATCCATAAATCGTTCAAAAGTGGCAGGAGCGTTGCAAAGGCCGAAAGGCATAACATTAAATTCATACAACCCGTCAGGTGTCACGAATGCTGTCTTCTCTTTGTCTTGCGGGTGCATCGGGATCTGCCAGTACCCGGACCGTAGATCCACCGAGGAAAAGTAGGAGGCTGAGTGGAGGCAGTCAATGGCATCATCAACGCGCGGGAGCGGGTAAACATCCTTCTTTGTGACAGTGTTAAGCCGGCGGTAGTCGACACAAAATCGCCAAGTGCCATCTTTCTTTTTGACAAGGATCACTGGAGCAGCCCACGGGCTTGAGGATTCCTGAATGATGCCGCGGTGCAACATGTCACGGACTTGTTCATCAATTATCTGACGTTCGGAAGGCGAGACGCGGTATGGCTTCTGTCGAATCGGCTGTGCGGATCCAGTATTGATCATGTGATGGGTACGGGAAGCTGGAATCGGCGGTGGTTGGTCGCGACCAAAGTCAAACACGTCAGCATGCTTCATAAGAACGGCCACTAGTACCTGGCGGTCGCTAGTGGGTAGGGATTTGTTGACCATGGCTAGGAATTGAGAGTCGCTCAGATCGCGGCGTCTAGTTGGACGAGACACGTTGTCAGTGATCGCGGCAACTGGTACAGAAAAACGTTCTTCAAAGCCAGCAAGTTTTAAACCACATGGCAATACTGCAGGTTCGTTGGAGTGATTGACAGTCCAAAGAGTGGCATGGCCCTTGGTCACATGGACGACGCTGCGGGGTACTAGCACACTTTTCTTTGCACAGTTAAGGGAACAAGGTTCCACCACAGCATCGAAGGCATCAGAAATCGTGCTCGAGGACACAACGGGAACGAATATGGCAGACATTGCTGGAACGACGGTATCTTCAGAGACAAAAAACACTTGGGCAACCACTGGCGAGTCTTCTATGAGAGCTGACCGAAGGCCAGGACTTAACGATATGCCACCACTGCGGAGTCGAGAGTAGCGCCGCACTGGTGCAAAAAGTCAATACCGAGGATGATGTCATGCGTAGAACGAGGGAGCACCGTGAATTCAGTGCGGAACATGTGGCCAGCGATCACTACATTCACAAAACAAATACCAATCGGAACCAATGATTCACCCCCTACACCCCGGAATATAACAGCACGATCCCAAGCGAACATTATTTTACGACCCAGGCGGTTCTTGAAAGTTGAACTCATCACTGACACCGTGGCACCAGTGTCCACTAAGGCCATGACGCAAATACCGTCCACTAAAACTTCAAGGCGGTTCCTTAACATAACAACGGGCAGAGGAATTGGCACTATCGATGATCCGGCGACCGCACCTCCATCGGCCGCACACGCTAGTTTCCCGGGGACGGTGGGGAACGACGTTGGGGAGAAGGCAAGCGGCGAGAGCGGTGCGGAGGTGGAGTCAGACTTCGGTCAGAGGCAGGGGAGTCGTTCCGTGGTGGCGCGTAACTGGATGGGCGCTGAGACGATGTGAAGACACGGTCATGAGCAGGCGCATTGAAACTGGGGCGAGGGTATGACCATTGGCGCTGGGAGCGGGAATACTGGCCCCGGCGACGGCAGAATCTAGAGATGTGACCGACCATACCACAGCGGTAACAAAGTGGTGGGTCGGGGGGGCACTCGGGATAACACTCCTCGTAGCCAGTGTCGAAACGACCATCGTACTCCAGCTGCCGCAGGTGGCGTTGCGGACGAGCTGGCGCCCTGGGGCCGGGGCGGGTGATCCGGGGAGCGTCGCTGTAATCAATGCGCTGTAACCACTGTTACAGGTTCTATTTACAAAATACTATGTACAAGGCAGGTCGAGAAGAGCTTGGTGCGCCGGCGGCAGGATACTGGACTTTCTCTTCTTCTTCCAGCCGCCGCACGTCTTCTTTGTTCCTCAGCGCCCATGCGCAGCACGTGACAATATTTTACCAAGATGTGGACACATGGTGGGATACAAAGTTTCGCTGCAGCTTGAATTTCACCTTTGGCTTGTTTTAAGTGATTGTTCAATACCGAATTAGGATTATAAATTGTATTTTCATTGGTATAGGTGGTGTCCAACTGACGGCGGACATTGCGTCACGGCGCAGCTTTGTCACGTGAATTTGAACTTCCGGGTCTTTTCTGTCGTTTGGTTTCCGTAGGCATTGCTTGCAGACGTGCGGTTTCGGTCTTTCTTTTCTTAATACTGGCGCTCACATTGCTGGAAAAAGGATGTTGTGCGCTGCCGCAACCTGCAGAAACTTCATTGCAACGGAATGCAACATGTTCCGAGTGCCATCAAGTACAGGGAACGGCAAGAACAGTGCGCCGTTGCGATCCGCTGGCAGACTGCCTGCGACGGTCAACCCTATGCTGTGCTTCGAGCATTTTGTTTGCGGCAGAGTTTTGAGAGCGTTGTGGAAGTTGAAGAATTCGGTAAAGTAGGTTGTTTATCTCCTTGAGGAGCACCAATTTCTCGCTCGGAAGACTTCGGCTATGTGCCACAACCGTTCTCACATGACGGCGGCAGCACCGCGCGGGCTATGTTTGCAAATATATGCTGTTCGGCCTCCGTCAGTACAGCGTGACAACTTAAGATGTTAAAGGACAGGACGATTATTCCTAGACATTTGCGCTGAATGCGAGTAGCTCGAATTCATAGCTAATACTTAAGGCGTGTGTTGTTACTGCCGTCAGCTGTCGAAGCGGCGACACCGCGGCCACGTACGGCGGCATCTCGTTCGCTGGCACTGCTCTGGTCGCAGTGTTTAGGCATGTTTACGAGCACTTGTAAGAGTTATAAATTGTTCTATGAGGCCATTTTCGCTAATTTCATGCTCAAACTGAAACACGTTTTCACCAGAACACTAGTCGACATGAGCACGCAGCAAGTGTCGAAAATTATAATTAACAACCTGTTACACATAAGTTCCCTGTTTGTGTGGACCCCCGTGTTGTAGTAATGTTTCTTCGTTTCCTGTGTGCGGAGAAGGAGGCTGACAGATGAGGTGATCGCATTAGAAAGTGATAAGAATTATTAACCGCCTTTCTTTTCATACTCTGAATCAGTAAGTTGGGAAAAGCTTCACTTCAGGATAACACAATTAAAAATAAATGGCAGCCAACATAGCCTAGCTGTTTTTCACCTTTCATTGTGCAGAACTTAGTAGAATTGACATCTGAGACAAATGCTATAATACTGAACTCTCACTGTGCAGCAAAGTGTCATTCGCACACTGTTTATGTGCTGAACATGCATATGAAGTAAATAAATGTCTACGTCTATAGCTTGCATATGTGATGCATTGCATGTTTGCATGTAGTAATATTGCACTTAATGATTGACTAATTGAGAGGTACATTGGTGATTTCAAGAAGTGCAAGATGCTACAAGGAAGGCAGAGGCTGGTCTAGTGGTCATTGGGTTCATAACGATCAAGAGTAATAATCATGCTATAAAATTACGTTTTTTTATTAAAAAGCCAAGGAACGCATTGTGTTCAGTCATTCCAGACTTTTTGGTATCACTAGTGTCTTAGGGATGGTTTATCAATGTGCAAGCTGTGCCGTATTGTTAACACCAAAGCTAAAACTGGATGCAAATGTCTTTTGTTCAACATTGCACAAGACTTTGTAATAGGGACTTGTAGAAGATTCTGAAAGCAACTCGTATCAAGCTTCTGTGTGTGCTGTAAAAGCTGAAGCATGATATTTTTTTTACGCTTGACCATACTATTTATTATAATTTACTATTTGTCACAAAGATCTCCTGCATTAAACTCATTTATTACATGCTGTAGAAAATGCGCTGCGAAAGGTTTTGCAAGACAAAGATATGATGTTATACCTACAGGACAAGAAGAGTTTCTCGTTAATAGCTGAGAAACTTGCTCCTCTTGCAGTTCAACACTAAAGCTGCCCACGTCAAGAGCTTGTTCTGCTTTTGGCTCCTGTTGCTTACTGTTTTGTCTTTGTGCCTGACTTTGTTTACGTTCAATAAAATTTCTTTTGGGGCTAGTTGGTGCATTTTGAATCTAAGAAAAGGAGCAGCACCAAAGCATGCAAACACAAAGAAAGGAGAAGAGACAAGTGCTGTAGTGCATGTTGTGGTGCCTGTAGTGAAGCTCTGTAGCAGGCTTTGATGCCTTGTCTTGGCTTTAGGTTTTTATTAGGAAAAACAGAAGGCAAGCTCATCTTTTGCCTAGCTGCTAGTGTTGTTACTTACCTACCTTACCTTGAACATTGTGCATACAGTGCGTAAGTTATACATCTCCACATTTCTGTACATAGCTGGGCATCAACAGCTGAGGTGCCAATCATTGGCGACATCTGTCTGTACACAGGCTGGTGGTTCTCCTTCAACTAGGCTCAGAGCACGAAGTACACGACAGCAAAATGGCTACAGGCTCACCTCTGTTTTCATGGGAAGCAACATTGATTTTACATCCTTGAAGCTAGTGAATGTTCAAGAGATGACACAAAACAAAGCATTTATTTTTGTACATTTTTTTCATCTACCTAATGCAGCAACCAGCTTCGGGAAATCGAGTACAGAAATTCTTAACATTCAGAGGTGCAAGTTAAATGCAAATGGCTTGTAATGTCCCACACCACCATGCAGGGTGTGAAATGCATTGCAGTGCAGTTGCAGTGCATAAGTATGCATAGTCAATTTTGTTTGTGAGAGAAGTTCTTGTGCATCCACCAAAGCTGCAGTAAGTGGACGCCTCTCACTGCTGGAATAGCTGCCATGTAACTTCCCATCTGGGCTCTTGGCACACATAAGTGGAGGTTTTCAGCCACAAAGTCTCGGTGCATGCTTGTCGGGGCATAATTCGTACAGGCAGAAAGACTACAGTAGTGCTGAAAATTCAACACATTTGTAATGCAGTTGCATTTTTGCATTACAGCTCAACTAAAATTAAATCAAATGACAGAGTTGTTAATAATGCCAGCTTCTGCAGTAGTTATTCCATAAAGCATAGCAAATATGCAACGAAAGCAATTAAGCTGAAGAGTACAGAAACCGACAATAAAACAGATTGTGCCCCTTGCTAAGGTTGTAAAACATTGATAAGTTCACAGACTTTCGAGAGGAGGAGCGACACGTGGGCAGTCAGGGACGCCGTAGTAGAGGCCTCCATATTATTCGGAACCACGGGGAGTTCTTTAACGTGCGCTGACATGACATCGCGCAGCGCACGGGCGCCTTTCGCGCTTCGCCTCCATCGGAAACGCGGCCGCCGAGTCCCGGATCGGGTCCTCCGACTTAGTAGCCGAGCGCCCTAACCGCTAGGCCACCGCGGCGTGTATAGAAAAAGTACCGAAAGTCCTCCGCGGATTTGCACGGTTCAAGCTCCTTGCCGTCGTAGCCACCCTGCTACAATGTGCGCTCGTACGTAATGCTAGGCTGCGGTTGCTGGTAGTCCATATATTCAGCGCCTGGAAGCGCGAAACCTCTAGGAAATATGTACTCTAATATATATTAGAGAACTATGTAGCAGCCATATGATAACCGTAGCAAGAAGCGGACTTTTCAGCGAGTGAATGAAGCGTCCTAAACTTCAGCGCGAACAGACGACACATGCCGAAACGTTCGCACTTACAACGCTTTTCCGCCTTTAATTCCAATACGGAACGTCGAGCGTGTGCATAATAATGCACGTAGAGCATGCTGACCTTTGTTACGACTTCATTGGCGCGTATTAACTTATTAGGAGCGAATTTAAGCTTGGCAAATCCGCATTTCAAGCAGAGCGCTGTACACGCGCATCTCGCCGAAAGACCCGGAAGTCGGAGTACCCAGCATGCCTTGCGGCTCGTTCAGATTGGACACCACCTATTAGAATTTCAAAGTCTGCTAATATGAGAAAAGATTTTATCATTTCTATCATGACCTCATAAATGCATACTGGTCACTTGTTGTTCCTTTTAAACCCAGAAAAATTAACTGCATGAAGGTACGGGCTCAAAAACTGGTGACTGAAAAAACAAGCTTATACGGCTGGCAACAGAAACAAATTACCTCTTCAGAACACAAAAATTTCTAAGCATTACGAAGCTTTTAACAGAGGTTTCAGTTTCCTTTACAGCAAAACCTCTTTTAGGCGTTCTCGCTTACTGGGTAGTTAGAACGTAGTTGCATAAAATCGCCAACTCGGCTTCCATTAAAGGGCCACTGACCAGGGTCCGGACATTTTTGAAAAACAAGCCCACTGCATAGATGAGGCATCGAAGATAACCTCTGCAAAATACTAGAGCCATGCGCGCCCCGAAAAGCTGCGAAAATTCAAATCAAAGCCCGTTCGTTCTTTCCTTCCTTCAAAAACGGGCCCGGCCCACTACTCTGCACCCCGCTGACGTCAGGGGGGGCTACTTTCGCTAAAGGCACTCCATTGGTGCATCGTTCTGACTGACGGGAGAAGGTTGGGCGTAGCCTTGGCGTCGCGTCGTCTGCACAACGCTTTCCGCAGCGCCTTCTGTTCTGGCTCATGCCTACAAACCCGCATGAAGGAACAAAAAAAAAAAAAACTGCGGAGGGAGCGTGCGGCGACAGCCTTGAACCCTAGCCATAAAAAGTAAAAAAACAGTAAAACTGAGGGAGTTGGCTCGCCCCCCCCCCCCCCCCCCCCCCCCCCCGCCGTGATCCCGTCACGAGACGCTCTGCGTGCGCGCTCCCTTCTCAGTTTCTTTTCTTCTATGCGAGCCCCCCAAAACAAGGTTTTAATTAGTAGTGCAGCAGAGCCTTTCCCTCGCTCGCCCACTTTACCGCTCCGCACACATACCGCTTATCTTTCGTGCATCTTGCGTACGCCTTGACTCCAATGAATGACATATGCTTTGGAGCGGAGAAAAGACACAAACACACAGAACACAAACACGCATGGAGAAAAGCAAACGGGCGGTTGCCGGGTCCGCGCTTCGCCGTGTGTTTCGAACACAACCGACTTCCGCCCCTCCGCTCGTGAAACGGTGGGGAGGCCTAAAAGAAAATGAAAAGGTGGCTCGTTAACTGGGAATGACAAACAGATGTATGAAAGGATGCGCTCGCTAACAAGTCTAGGTGGTCGAGCCGATCGCGCCTCTCGATCGTTCAGTGTGCGGAGAAAATGCAAAAACCAAGAAAAGAATTCTATTGAAGGCGGGGCCATGACGTCACCCTGTGACGCACTCCACAGACACCACGCCTCCGGCTTACACCGGAGAAGGAAGGGGTGATTTTGCCTTGCCGAGCCTACTCGACGAGGAGCGGGAGAGAAAAATTTCGAGGAGGGAGTGGAAGGAGAGGAGGCTCGCTGAAAGAGAGGTAGAGAGTGTCTGCTGAGCTGGGGTGGTCCGTGGCCCTTTAAACCTCGTGTATTTGGTGCCCGCTTACGACGTAGTGACTTATCGCGAATGTCTCGGCTAGCGCGTACCACGTTGTAAGAATATATCTAGATGTTGACGCTGACTGCCCGCCTCGACGGAGCATGCATAGGTAATGTTCGCGCTTTAGTACATGCGCTGACCGCAGCTGTGCGGAGAGGCTGCTGGGCGCGCGCCTACCGGTTGAGCAACGGCAGACGATGCTGAGAAGCTTTCGGTGGTGTTTCAAGCTGTCTGTGCTGCCACAGTGCATCTTAAAGTGTGAACGTTCGGTTCTTTGCTTCTACGTTGTGGTGGGCCTCATGCGTGAACAAGGTTTGCAGAACTAGTCTTTTGTGCTGCGGTTCAGTACCAGCCGCTGTGATCGTTGGCTCGTTGCGCAAGCTCTTGTGGTGACGCAGGCCGACCCTGTGCGCGGTTGTCCCGGCCTATATGCCTAGTGGCTATGATGTGTTGGCTGTTGCTCCAGGACATCTCACAGTCCAGCCGTGTCCAGGAGCCGACTCGACGCGATTATGGGTAGGAAGTTCGTATCCAACAGCAGAACAGGCTACCCGATCGGCCCGGATCGAGCGCCGCTTTTTAAACCTTCGTCGGAGCCTGCTCGCCTGGAACTTTGACGCTAGGCGATCGCCACAGCAGAAAGGATATTGAAAGCACGAACTGTTGAGCGAGTTGGTTTTGCATGATGTACGTGAACTTCGCAAGAGCACACTTCCTAGGCAGAGAGCAGAGGGACCGAACGACAGCGTGAAGCTCTTTCTCGGCCATATGATACCGATATCGTACGCAGCAAGCATTTCCACGGCGATCAAGTAAATCATACACGAAGCCCATCCTCCTCCTATGCCGGCGCACCTTCTCTCAGCTCCTCCCGGACGCCGACAGTGTCGGCACCTAGGCCGGCTACAGCTAACACAAAACGTCACACGTCAAATTTGGAGCACAAATGGTCGCAAACGGGAGAAGGATGATTACGATGTCGATGCACTTCAAAGATCCCAAGGTGGTCGAAATTATTCCGGAGCCCTCCATACGGCACCTTTTCAAATTTCTTCTCCCACTGCCTCCTTTATCCCTTCCTTACGGTGCTGTTCAGGTGTTCACCGTGATAGGTGAGACATTTTCTGTGGTATTTATTTTGCTCAAAACCAATTTCCATTCAGTATGCATGCTAATTATAACGGCGCGGCAAAATAGTACGGCAACGGCCGACGTGGCGGCCCTTCAACATGAGAATTTCGATAGAGTTAATGTTTTTTAGGAAAGGAAATGGAGAAAACTGTCTCACTTCTTGGCGGACACCTCAACCGCGCCGTGAGGGAATAAAGTGGGAAGGAAATAAGAAAGCGAGAAATAGGTGCCGTATAGTGGAAGGTTCCGGAATAATTTCGACCTCCGGTTCTTTAACGGGCACTGACACCGCACAGCATATGTATCGCCTCCTTAATTCCTTCGCCCTGGAATAGAGGAACAGGCGCCGAAGAGCTGCGCTCTAAGAGTTACTAATTAAGCGGGTGCCTTAAGGAGAACAACGAGCTGGGACACGTACGTGACTCGGTTTCTCCGCAGCGCGATGACATCGCAATTTAGGCTCGCCGCACCAAACTTTCGTTTGCCTATCATTTCCCTTATGGAGGAAGGAAAGGCCAGGGAGAAACGCTTGCTATCCGAGCTGGACGCCAAAAAGTATACCGGAAGCACGGTGTAAGAATATTTTAGGTGTTGACACTGACCGCCAGCCGCGGCGGAGAACGCGCACAGATCGTGTTCACCCAGTCAGGCCGGAATGAAACGCGAACACGCATATGTCATACATTTCTGCTTTGCAGCGAGATATTCCTTTACAACCTATTTTCGATTATGCCTTTCAGTAGGCCCTTTACCCAGACACATGAATCAGGCTAGTTGTACACTTCAGCTGAAAGTAGGCAGGTAAAATATTTTGGTTTCTTGACATGCTCTGTTCGCGTTTCATTCCGGCCTTAGTGTACATGCGCAGACCGTGTCACTACCGAAGTATCGCTGGTAAAAAAGACTATGGATAGTACTTTCGATAGTTCTATTGATAGTACTATTGATAGCCGTATCGACACTACTTGTTATATACGCACAGTACTATCGATTCTATAAAATCAGCCACGCGTACCCACTGCATCCTGAACTTGGTTTCCCGAGTGTGTGGTATGGAGGTCCTAGTCGCGAAGCATGCGTGCGAAAAGCATTTCTGCAGCGGTTACGTCAGCAAGACGACGTCTGCAATGAACGATAGTGTCGCGTAAGCCAGCACAACTTGTGCTGTTTGTTCTTTCATCGGATGCAGTTCCAGGTATTTTTCCGACTGTCCCAGTGCACGTTAAAGAACCACAGCTGGTCGAAATTTGCCCGAAGACCTCCGATACGGCATCCATGGGCGTCCGGAGGGGGGGGCAAGGGGGGGCGGCTGCACCCCCCTGGAAAATCACTCACTCTAACCGTGAGTGATGGCCGCACACCAGGGGCGGCGGTGCGCTCAGCAAAAAGAGTAAAAGCGGCCCCGCTTCCAGCTTTGGGTCACATCTGCTAAGTGCCGCGTCCGGGGACGCGTCGTTGCAGACATACAGCGGCACCGGCGAGCATGTGTTTCGAGGCGTCTTGAGATGGGTGCCTGTTTCTTTGATCTCTAGAGAGATAGCCACACGGAGGCAGACAGTGCACATTCCGGCCACCGATGAATTCTTCAGGAGGGAGGGACAAATCAGCCGTGTCCACCCCCGCTTTGTCGGGCTGCTCAAGGGCAAGCAGGCGATGAGTTGGCGCCGCCGCCGCTCGCTGTCTCCTCCGATCCACGGGAGAGCGCAGTTCGGTAGAAGCGCCGCTTTCAGAATCTTCGGCAAAGGGGATTAGCAGTTGCTTTTGTTCACGGCGACGCAGTCTCCAGAGGCGCCCCCACACCAGCGTTCCTTGCATCTTCTCCGGAAACCAGCGCCTTTGGTCAAGGCAGCCCGATGGCGCCTGCCTGGCTCGCCTGGCTCGCCTGTCACCTCTGGCTGGGCCTCAAATCCCAACAGCGCCCATGTACTGTGCGATGTCAGTGCATGGTAAAGAGACCCAGGTGGTCGACATTATCCGGAACTCTGTACTACTCCGTCCCTCATAGCCTGAGTCGTTTTGGGGCTCTGAACCCCATAAAAACACACAAAACAAATTTTCCGACCGGAGTGGCGAGTGTCCCTTCCCCTCGGAAGTCACGAGGCGTTCCTTTCACCCCCAAAGTGCGTATTCGGGGATACTGCGGCAAGTAGGCCCTTGCATGTGTGCGCGCCTCTGTGTTTGTGCTTCGGTATTTTTTTAGTGGCCGGTTGTCAACGAAGCTGAGAACAATCAAGACAGCGGACGAGAAAACGACGAGCGGCGAGTAGTGTGTGTGCAAATACTCGACTGTGCGGTTGCGCGAGCAAGATGGAGCGAGGTGTATGAAGCTGCGAGCGTGCATTTATCTTGTAAATAAGTTTTCGTTGTATATATAGTCATTTTTTGTTTTCAACGTACGCATTCAACCGTTTTTTCAATCAATGTGTATATATTTTTAACACTACCAACCCCGAAGAACTCCATAGCCAGCTTTGTCTCGCGCGGTTCCGAATGATGGACATTCGGCGCTTCTTCAAGCGTCAGCGGTTGTCTGACGAAGCGTTATCCAAATGCGCCCCTGCAGATTCTGGTGTGATATGTGACAACGGTGTAGCATTTGAACAGAGTGATGCAAGCTTTTATCACCGGACAGTAGCTGATGTCGTCGACTCCATGGAAGGGACTCTGTCAACAGTGAGTTCAGGTAATGCAGCAGGCCGAGATGATTCCATTTCTCCTTTCTTGGGATTTAAGTCCGGATTTGACCAGAGCGATGCAACCTTTCATCACCGGACAGTAGCCGACGTCGTCGTCTCCATGGAAGGAACTTCACCAGCGAGCTCCGGTCACGCAGTAAGCCGAGACGATTCCCTTTTTCCTTGCTTGGGATCGAAGTCCGGAGACAACATCAAGAAAACAAATAACTTGCCTCAAGAATATGACTTAGGAGAGTTTCTAGGCAAAGCTAAACTCACTGGCATACCGGACTTTTTGAAGTTACGTCTTCTTACTAAGCCATGGTCGCCAAATGTTACATACGATTTTAAGAAGGATGTAACACCTGGAAAGAGGCCTTTTCGACATCAATGGCTGGGAGATTACGCCCCCTGGCTTGCGTACTCAGCGACAGCGAAAGGCGCTATTTGTCGTTTTTGCGTCATTTTTCCTCCACGTGTTCACCGGGGTACTCAAGGAAGTTTTATCGTGCGCGCTTTCAGTAACTACAGAAAAATGCACGAGGCGTGCAGGGATCACGTAAAATCCCAATGGCACCAGGAGGCAATGACGGCCTCACAGAACTTTATGGATGTGATGAAAGGCAAGCAGCTACCCGTTGTAGAGCAGCTGAACAGAGCACTGCACGCGCAAGTTGAAAGGAACCGTGAGAAACTATTTCCAATAGTTTCCACCATTGTCTTTTGCGCGACGCATGACTTGCCAATTCGCGGCAAGCAGTCCGATAGTGGAGTCTTCAATGATCTGCTTGACTTTCGTGTAGAAGCTGGAGATACTCTACTTCAGGAGCACTTCGCTTCTTCTGCTGGCAATGCCAAGTACACTTCTGTCCGCGTCCAGAACGAGATCATCACAATCTGTGGCGACATCCTGAAAGAGCAGATAGTTACCGAAGCTAACAAAGCGTTTGCTTTTTCCGTTCTTGCTGACGAAACTGCAGATATTTCAGGAAAAGAGCAGATGTCTATAGGCGTTCGCTTTATTGACAAGGCGGGAGCCGAAGTGTGCGTTCGAGAGCAGTTTTTGGGATTTGTAGAGCTGGAGCAATTAAACTCTGCTTGCATCGCCGCGGCAATCTTGAAGTTTTTGACGAATGTCGGGCTGATTCTTTCGAACCTCGTTGGACAGGGGTACGATGGATGCTCTACAATGGCTGGAAAAGAAGCTGGAGTGAACAAAATTATACAAAAACAGTTCCCGAAGGCACTATTTTTCCACTGTGCAAGTCACAAACTAAATCTCGTCATCAACGATCTGAACGACGTCTCTGAAATTCGAAACACAATTGGCATAATCAAACAAACCATAAACTTCTTCCGCGAGAGCGTACTCCGGAGAAAATTGGTGCCGAACATTCCGATGCTGTGTGAGACAAGATGGTCTGCAAAATATAAGTCTATTAGGATCTTCTCTCAGCATTACGTGGCCATAGTCGAAGCACTCGAGGAGCTCGCGTCCACGGAATCATGCTCGAACGCTGCAACTAGCTCACATCCTCTACTGCGCAACAACAAGCTCATCTTTCATCGTCTGCTTGCATATTGTAGCGAAGTACAGCGCTCGGCTCGAACCAGTTACGAACATTCTGCAAGGTGTATCCATGGACTTCCATTCTGTGCATGACCACATCACTGAGCTGCAACGTATTTTTCGCGGCCACCGGACGAACGCTGTAGAGGAGTTCTCTAACATCATGAATGCAGCAAGGGAGGCAGCCAATCACTTAAATGTGGTGATATCTGTGCCAAGACAAGTCTCTCGTCAGGCCCACCGAGACAACTACGGGATTCAGTCGCCGGAGGAATACTACCGTGTGGCAATATATGTGCCGTACTTGGACTCCCTCACTGCTTCTTTAGCTCGGCGCTTTTCTGAAAGCAATGAGAGGAGCTTCAAACTTCTCCAGCTGCATCCATCAAAAATGAAGCACTTGAGCCGTGTTGAGTTCGCTGTTCTCGCCGAAGAACTCCAGTGCTTTTACGGCATCGACAACTTCAAGGAAGAGGCCATCTCTTGGTACGAGATGTGGTGCAACAAAACTGGGGACCCATCAGAAATAACTTACTGCGAGCTTCTATATCAGGCCAAGACATTCTTCCCTGGTGTTGCAAAAGCCATTGAGGTGGCTCTGGCTTTGCCAGTTACTACCTGTACGGTCGAACGCTCCTTCAGTACAATGAGGAGAGTGAAAACGTGGCTACGCTCAACGATGACAAACGACAGACTGGACGGCCTTTGTATGATGAGTGTGCACCGAGAGCGTGTAATGAAGCACAGGAATGAATTTATCACCCGTGTCATCACGCAATTCGCCCAGAAAAATCCGAGGCGTCTACAGTTGCTGTTTACTGACTGACTGTCGTTGCGTGTTTGTGAACATATTGTGCTGTGTGCTGGTCATCAATCCGGGTGTGTCGAGAACCCGTATGCAGCAAGACTGAGCACTCTTCTCCAGGAAGTGATAGTATCTTTTTGCATTTTTATTAATTTTAATTGTTTCTTCGTTGATAAACTCCAATGTATCTCTCCTAGCCACGCTTTAATTTGCTGTTTGTAATTTTTCTTTCATGTGTGTATTTTACTTATTTATTTTATTTATTTATAAATAAATAAATTTACTCCGCAAATAGTGTCTTTTTGCTACGAACATACCCCCCCCTCCGGCGCCAACAGCCAATGGGGCCCCCCCCTGCAAAAAATTCTGCGGACGCCCTTGACGGCATCCCTCATAACTTGAGTCTCTTTGGGACGTTAAGCCTCATGAGACCGTGAAACCAATCAGGTATCGCAAATGTTCGGTTATACCGCTGGCCAACAAATGCATAACATCAATATTGTTTCTATCAATAGTCTCAACATAGACAGTTTCACTATCGACAGACTTGCTATCATTAGCAGTACTATCGCTAGTAATACTATCGAGCAACACTGTCGATAGTAATACTATCTATAGTATTAGTATCGATAATACTATCGATAGTTTTTGACACTATCGATAGTTTCAAAAAAAGTATCGATAGATTCAAAAAAACTATCGACACCATCGATAGTCAATTTTCCGATAGTTTTGCACCACTGTTGGCCAGGGATATGTCTTCTGTAACCTTTGTTGTTCATGTTGTACCTGCAAGGGTTATAAGAGCAAACTAGAGAAGTGCGGACTAGGCTGGCTTCAACCTTTCTATTTTTTTTTTTCAGGCAAGGCGAATGGATTAAGCAGTCAATATACCGGGACTAATGTACGCGGATGATATAGTGCTAATGGCTGACAACAAGGAAGATAGACATCTGTGGTACAGATGGAGATAGAGTAGTTTCAAGTTTAGTAAGGGAATAAAATTGCCGACGATTACGTTACTTCCTAATGCGAAATTTGAGCGCAGCTCATCACCTGTTGCAGCTTTTAGATAGATCGAGGCAAAGAATTCGAGCAAGACATGTATGTACAATTACAGACAGCTTGTTATTTTTCACGTATTTTCGCCGCCGCGGTGGCTCAGCGGTTATGGTGCTCGGCTGCTGACCCAAAAGACGCGGGTTCGATCCCGGCCGCGGCGGCTAGAATTTCTTTGGAGGAGAAATTCTAGAGGCCCGTGTACTGTGCGATGTCAGTGCACGTTAAAGAACCCCAGGTGGTCGAAATTTCCGGAGCCCTTCACTACGGCGTCTCTCATAGCCTCAGTCGCTTTGGGACGTTAAACCCCGTAAACCAAACCAAACCAAACCTTCTTCAAGAAACAGTCATTGTGGTCGGAGAAATAGATATATGGTCGACTTGCTGCACCAATGCCCGGCTTTCAAAGACGAGGTCAGTGCAAGTATTTCGCGTTGTTGTCACAGTCGTGAGAGGCGTTACGAGCGAGTGGAACAATGTTCTCCGTCATAAGTCGCAAGAAAGTCTTTTTTGTCTTTATATCTCCATTAGAAATCCCATCCACCCTGCCACCCTGGCAGGTGGCAATTAATAGTTGATCGCGAGAGTTCGCTCACCTTTGTCAGCGCTAACGCGTGCAGCCCACATCTCTCTCTCCTCACCCCACGTACCGCCTTTGTCAAAAGTAACCAGGCTGCATGGTTTGCTTCTAGCTTGTATAGTGGAGCCCTTGTGGCTTTCCTAGAGAGAGAGAGAGAAACAACTTTATTGCCATAGATTGGCGGGATTTAGGGCTTTCCTAGACATCAAAAGTTGTTGGAAGGTAAGAAGACATCCAGTTCTTACCTTTAACTACCAGTTCAGCTTCAGGGAAGCTGTAAGGGCTCCGCTGTACGAGCTAGAAGCAAACCATGCAGCCTGGTTACTTTTGACAAAGACTGTACCTATAACCGCGATTCAGGCGTCCACTGATCCAAGGAGCCAGTTATGCGCACTTCTTTCCTTAAATGATCCGAGTGTAAAACGTGGTCAACGCCAATGATACAATGAACGCCGACGGCCTATGGCAGCGCCGCGTTTCTGGCACAACATTGTCAATGCCAATGCATGCAGCGCACATACCGCCACATAGCCTAAAGCACGACTGCGGTGTCCACTGTTCCAAGAGGGCAGTTATGCGCCTTCCCTCTGATTCAGGTGTCCACCGAGATGGGTGAGATAATGCGCGTTTCCTTTCCTCAAACACCAATTTGGTTTGGTTTATTGGTTTAATGTGGTTTAAGTCCCAATGCAACTTAGGCTGTCAGGGAGGCCGTAGTGAAGGGCTCCGGAAATTTCGACCACCTGGGTTTCTTTAACGTGCTCTGACATCGCACAGTACACGGCCCTCTAGAATTTCGCCTTTATGGAAATTCGGCCGCCGCGGCCGGGACCAATTTACCAATTTTACCCTCTGCTTTCCAAGCTCCCGCTCCATTGGTTTCGCAGCTTAAAGCGCGACTAAGCTGTCCACTGCTGGTTACAACGGCGATGGCCACGCCGCGAAACGCAATAAGGGACGCCAAAGAGTTGCGCTCTAAATTTTTTCACCACCACGTGGCATCCCAGAACACGATGAAATCAGAGTACTGGGTCTCTCTATTCAAAACTGGCCAAACTGCGCAAGGTGGGGGACCAGGTGGGCCAGGTGGGTTTCCAATAACCGCGGAGGGTTACGGTGCAAACATGCCTTGCGGATGGCGCACGCATTCGTAACGAGACGAGTCTTGTACTCGACTCCTTATCTCCACCTTCGCAGGTTTGACGGGAACGCCATTGAGGTCATCATCATCATCATCCGCCTGTCCGCGCTCGGCACCGCCGATCAGGACTCGCGGGTCATCTTTACAGATTCGCGAGGGGCCTGCATGAACATCGAAGGGGCTTCGTGCGCGGGAGTCCACATTATCGTGCGGGACATGGGGGCCTCGAGATATTGCTATCTTGAAGTATGCCGTACGCAAGATAGGGAATAACAAAATTGAAAATTGTTTTTCTCAGGCAAGCAAATGGCGCAGTAACTGTCTCATATATTGGTCCGGGTGTCCACCGAGATAAGGTAAAAACAGCGCAAAGGTCTTCACTAAAGCGTAGCACTGATGGTTTCCTTTCGCTTCCGGCGCTCGCACGTAGAGCCGCGGAATTGTGCTACTGAACACGAGAGGCTGCGATAGAGGCGAAACGCGCAAACGCCCCTGACATATCTGTACACATCAAAGAACCCAGGTCGCCAAAGTTAACCACATTCTCTGCACGGGTGGCCTCGTATCACCACAGCGTCGGCTGATTACACTGCTGAAGCAGTGTTTGAATGTTTAGCTCAAATGTGGGAGCATGCGCTTTGAGGCCGACATTTTAATCTAAGAGGTGGTATAGTTAACTATGCTCCCTACAGTCGTGCGGATAAACGAAGAAAGATTGCAATAAACGCATTTCGATAACGAACTCGGAAGGATCACAGGGATGCGTCCTCGCTGTCGTTCCGCCCAATCATGTCGTCACGCAAAGTAAAACAGTAAGTAGCCGAAAATGATTTGTTCTCGGCAGCAGTTTCAGTCCTTCGATCTGTGACTTGCCGCACTCAACAAAGCACACGTACGCGCCGCGGCACATTGCGGTGCTTGCATTGCGGCCGCCGGAGCTCGACTAGACAATGGATGGATGAAAGATAGGAGCGTCCGCTTTGAAACGGAGTGGTGACAGTTGCCGCCATGCCCGGCTTTATCTCTGTATTTTTGTTTAAATCTGTTGTAAATTGGTCCCCGTGGTTGGCGCCTGTTGCTTGGCGCCATCTGCCCGCGTTCAAGAGAAGCACAAGGAGCGGCGCACAGGATCTGGTCGCGCCACCGGACGCAGTGCCAACTCGATATATTCTTACACCGTGCCCCAATGAACAGTAAGCCTTTAGTTCGCCAGACGCAGTCGAAAACTCAAACAAGACGAAGTCATATATCGGTTAAGTAGTGCCCTGTACAGATGAGGTTTTCATTTAATTTAATAGTTTCTTGTAGCCTTAGCAGTGCAACGTAATCAGGGCAAAAAAATTTGGGTATCTTTACGTATTTTAGGTTCTGAGCTTAAAAATCCTGGCTTACTGCTAAACTTTTTTTGCGCTGATTTTGTAAGGATTCCGTGAGGCGAAGTTGCTAATCGGCTTCGGCAGTGCTGTGTCCCTGTATGGTACTACCTTGAGGTGCTGCATCTTTTAGGCTGCCTCTTTTAGAGAGAGAGCGCGCGTTGCTTTGCGCGTTTCTGAATTTTGAGAGAGAGAGAGAGAAACTTCATCGCAAGAGGATTTCGGGACACGCTCCAGGGTCCCCGCACGACCCCACTCCCTCAAGTGTTTATGATCCTAAGGTCCATAACACTGGCAGCCCGGCCGGCGGCGATGGTCTGCACGGCCGGGTCCTCCGAGCGCAGCAGTCTCCCAGTCCTCCCAGGTCTTGAGGTTCTCTAGGTCCCGCGGGGGAGGGTCCGCCGGGCAGAGGGAAAGGATGTGGAGGGAAGAGGCGAAGGGTTCCGGGCATAGGGCGCATGCCGGAGTGGGGAAGGAGGGATGATAGTGGGTAGATTAAGGGGTGAGGGAGAGTGTGTGTCTATAGTCTGCGCCAGGCTGTTGCGTGTTTGTTATCTAGGGCGGGGTGGGGCGGGGGGCAGAGCTGGCGTGAGGCTCTGTAGGACTGCGTCAGCCCGCTGAATGAGTGCATGCGCTCCTTCGTGAATCGCCGATCCGAGACCACCTAAGCCCGGTTTAAAGAACCTCGGGCGGCGGCCTCGTTTCCGGGATTCCCGGAGTGCGCGGGCACCCATATCAGCTCCACTTGGCGGGGCGGGGGTGCATCGGGCGAGTCCAGTGTGCCAAAAACAGGGACTCGGCCTCGAGCAAAATTTAGAATAGCAGTTTTAGAGTCACTTAAAATGTACCGGGTTTCCGTGCGGGTGATAGCAAGTGCAATGGTGGCTTCCTCTGCAGCCTCTGGGGAGGTGTCTGGAGGGAGAGGTAGTGTGAGGAGGGCGGATAAAGAGGAGTCCACCACGGCTGCTGTCGCTTCATAACCCGTGCAGGCAGCGTCCACCCATACGGCGTCCGGCTCGGAACCGTACGCTCGATAGGGTGCCTTCGGAGGGGCTCAATACCTGGTAGGGCTGGGAGACCCTGCTGCACTCGGATGACCCGGCCGTGCAGACCATCGCCACCAGCCGGGCTGCCAGTGTTATCGACCTTAGGAACAAACACTTGGGTGCAGTGGGGTGGTGAGAGGACCCTGGGGCGTGCACATTGGCGACAACTACAAACCCGAACTGCATCCATACCCAATACTGCTGCATGCCCGATACCCAGACCAATTCCCGTCATCATGCAAACTTTGCGGCAAACCAGGAGACTTCTTACACACCCTCCTCACATGCCCCACCTTCCCTCATCCCCCATCACCAACCGCGGCGGAGTCTTACTGGGAGTCTCTTCTGACCAGCTCGTCCGCTCAAGACCAGCGCCGGATCATCTCCAGCGCTCACAGTAGGATTGCGCTCCAGGGGCTATCCTTCGCGTTGTAAGGGTGCCTCCTCCTCACATTGAGGAGGCATCCAAGTGCCATGTAGGGGGCTTCGCCCCCACGATTTACATCATTGGCAATAAAAGTTTCCACCACCACCACCGAATTCCTCTTACAATAAAGCTTTTCTCTCTCTCTCGTCATTCACTATGTTCATTGGCGTTGACAGCGTTTTACACTCCGACGATTATAAGGAAAGGAAGTGCGCATGACTGCATGACTGCAGTGGATGGCTTATTCGCGCTAATAGGTCCGTGGGGTGATAGAGAGATGTGAGCTGCATGCGTAAGCGCTGACAACGTTGTGGCAGACACGCGGCACTGCTGCAATAGGCCATAGCGCTCATTGGCTGAGCAAACTCTCGCGATCAACCATTGACTGCCACCTTCCGGGATGGTGCGCTGCCCATCCAGTGTCCGGAAAGCACTCAACGTTACAGACGCCAAGCACCTTATAGTTGCCCGATACGCCATAGATTTCGCTCTGTAACCAGGTTTCAGCAGTAGTTGAACCGCACCATTTTTTCTCCCTCTCTTTCTCTTCCTTTACCTATAAGCTCCTGCAAATCATCTTTTTAACTAAGTTTTTCCTCCTCCTGCTCTTCTGTCATTCATTCCCTCCTTTATCCCATCCCTTACTGCGCAGTTCGAGTGCCCAGCTAGATACTTGAGACAATTACTGCACCATTTCGTTCCCTCAAAACCAATTTTCATTCTTTATTGCGAAAGCAATACTACTCCCAAGAACGGCCTTTCGCGTAGCGGCAGCCACTTGGCACTTTTGACTTTTAGAATGACCCCTGACGTCATACCCTGCCCAGTGACGTCATACCAGGAGCGAGAGACGGACTACCATGGAGGAAGGAAACCATAGGAGAGGCCCTCGCTATCCGAGCCGCATGACAAAAAACGTGCAGGAAGTCACGTGCTTTTGCAAGGCCTACTGGGAGTTTTTGGCCGATGACGCAGCCAACAGCAGCGTTGGGCGCAGCGGCCTCGTTGCAGAAGTCGCAGCATCCGCAGTAATCCTTGTGGCTTCCGCAGAAGCATTGCACCGGTTGGCACGTTGAGGGGTCACACGGGACACCGGTGCAGTCAGGCTCCGAAGTCGCCCACACGCTGTTAGAATCAGACGAACGGTGAGCGGAAAAGGAAAATCCAGCCGTGCATCTGTAGCGCGCGTCAGGTAAGTCCGGGAGGAAATTGTTGTGATTCTACCCCCCCCCCCCCCCCCCAACTCTCTTTGTGTGTTCCCGTCACATCTGTATCCACATAGGCCATTCCCGGAGGCAGTGCGTGGTTCTGCTAAGTGGTGTTTCGCCGTGCACGTGCTCCCATGCGACCTCCTGAGAAGAAAGGTGGAACCGAACACGAGGGACGGATACGACTCCTGGATTTCACGTACCTCCACTTCTGCCTAACTGCTACGACGCGTTTTTCCCGAGTTCCCCTTAAACGGCACCCAACGCAGCAGTATTGACCCTGCGACCTTGTGTGTACAATCCTCAGGGTGACCTGACTCAACGCCTGCTGCCGCGTGCGGAGACGAGCGTCTGCCATTCAACCGCGCCTCGCTCTTTTGTCAACTGCGCGGGTGACGCCGCCGCAGGTGTTCGCCTTTGGGCGTTTCCTTGAAACAAGATGTGGGATCCACCTGGCCGGAGAGGACACTTCCCGGTATCCAAGTGCCTCAGCCGAGGAAGACGATGGAGCGGGGAACGCGGACGAAGTCCCTACGATTGGTCGAAAAAGGCGGGAAGACCTCGGGAGGGTCTATTTAAAGCGATTCCATGAGCGATTCCCTCAGCGTTTCCCTGAGACTTCTTAGCTTTTACCTTATTTGTCATTGCTTGCAAATAATTTTGTAAATATGTGAATACAGTTTTTCCTTCGCTTCTCCTACTTCCTGTCTCCGGCCCACGTTCCTTCCTTCGTCGGCACCGCGGTGGTGCTCCTGGACCCGATGCCTGGTGGAACAAGCTACTAGCCCGGCAAAACATATCAAAACGAAGAGACGTCTCGACTGCGTAGAGATTCCGTGCAGACTGGTTTTATTTTCCAACAAGCGCCAGCGGGAACAAAGAGGAGACAGGAGAGAGGGAAAGAGAGAGAGAGAGAGGGAAAGCGGCGAGCCATCCGTTCCCGCCGCGGGGAGAAAGGGATCGGGTGGCTGAAAAAGACGCCGACTAGCACACGTGCGAGGCGCATATCCGGCGAGTCAGCGACCCCTCCTCGCGGCACCTGCGGAGCCGGCTCGGCTCTCTCTCCTCGCGCCCCCACACATCTAAAACAAGATTCTTCGCAAACGATTATCTCAGACCCTCTGTCGATATTTATGTGCCAGACCCGAGAATAGACGCAGTACAATCATGGAGCAGTCGTAAGTCCGAGCCCAGCTGTTCCCCACCAGCACAACTAATGGGTCCATCATTGGAAATGTGTTGGCACCGACCGGTTCTGTATTGGACCCGAGTAAACCATCCATTACCAGTATTGGGCTAATTATCTGTGCTGCTTGGGTTGTGCCACATCGCTGAGGTTATGTGACAATTAAGGTGTCAAGATTTCAATTCCAGCTATTTTTCCGCATTTTGAAGAGGTTCAGATGCGAGGGTATTGCTCTTTAATTGCAGACATTTATAATTAACAATCTACATGCACTGACCTAATTTTGCGAATAGCGGCTCTAAACATTACTCACCCGACGACAGCGACGGATAACACCACCGTCAAAATTACAGCAACCTTCATCTTCGCACTGCAATCAGAATGCAGGCAACGGCGTTACAATGGAGAACCTTCAGAGAAACGCAAACCCAAATATAAAAAAGAGCAAGCAAAGCTGGATTCACTACGACTTAAGCTCACTACGTTACTCATTGAGGGCTGTGACCTGGCGAACCGGAACAGCAAAATGCAGACAAACCAGAGGAAGAATGATGCATAAAGCGATCTTCAATGTGGCGTCTACATCCTGCCACAGATATCCTGCCCGAGGTCTAAATGTGCTGTTTTTAGTTTCGATTTTCAGTTTCGAGTTAGCTTTGAACAGCGCGTCTCTATTGATCATTATACCGAGAGCAGTCTTTCAGGCCGGGTAGTGTTCACTTGGATCTAGATATGCGCATAAAATTTCAATATATACGTCGGAGAAGTACCACAGCCATAGAACTTTTGCAGTGGTCCTATGTTATTGTCAGAACAAAAAAAATCCTTCACAACTACACTAGGCGGTGATCTAATCGGTATCTTGTCTGTCCCAAGCGGTCGTCCTCTCTCGGCACAGGTTCTTTGCTCTGACGTCGAAAAAAGTGCCAGCCTGCACGTGTGTTGTTGAAGACGACAGCGTTATTAACCTCTCGCTTGCTAACTGAGACAGATTTAGTTCACCATTTGTTAACTTTCAATGAGTATTCTGGGGATTTCCGCATCCTTCCGAAAAAACAAGTGCACTTACGAATACCGTTGCTGTAATTACTTCGACCACGTCATTTACATGTGCGCGGGAACTAGTAATGTGCGCAACCGCATGAGCTATAACTTGTCTAATAATTCACCAATTTCTTCGGAACGACTAGTTACACTTAAGAGATTTCAAATTAAAAATTATGCGTCCCTTCGAAACAACCCATATATTGTGCGAGATTTACGTGCAAGTGAAAGAACCCCGGGTGATTGAAAACAACTCATGCTGCTACACTACTGTAAGAACTGCAGCCCACTGACTTGCTTTTTGACATGGTTTATGGGTTTTAACGTCCCAAAGCGACTAAGGCTATGAGAGACGCCGTAGTGAAGGGCTCCGGAAATTTCGACCACCTGGGGTTCTTTAACGTGCACTGACATCGCACAGTACACGGGCCTCTAGAATTTCTCCTCCAAAGAAATTCAACCGCCGCAGCCGGGATCGAACCCGCGTCTTTCGGGTCAGCAGCCGAGCACCATAACCAAAGGGCCGCCGCGGTGGCTCAATGGTTATGGTGCTAGGCTGCTGACCCGAAAGACGCGGGTTCGACCCGAAAGACGCGGGTTTGTGGTATCCGGATCTTCTGCAGCTGCAGCCGAACCAAACCGTTCTGACTTTCTGCACGCGACGTGCCGAAGACGGTGTTTTGTTTGGGCAAAAATTTTTTTTCTCTCTCGCTGAATAAAACATAAGGTAGGCCAGACTTTGTGGGGGTTTAATTTGGGAGAGATAAACACATTCTCCCCCGTTTAAGCGCGGCTGACCCAGTTCGAAAACGCGTGGACCCCACCCCGTGGTCGCGTACGCTACCGAGCGCTCGCCGACCACGGCGGGCCTTGCTCCACGGGAACAAAGGAACGACACACTGGCTGACACAAACAAGGCATTTATTGCTATAACAACAATAACGCCAGATAGCGACAAAATACACTGAGGAATCGAGGATGTCCGACTCACCAGCACGGTAACGAGCGAACGTTAGCCCACGCTAGGGCAAAAGGAAGCTCCGAGGCCGGACGGCATGTTCCGACCACGAGGCGCCCGCGGCGAATAGTGGAGCGGCTCGCGAAACGTCCGCGTGCTTTCCCGGTCCCAAGGAGAAGAGAGCCGACCAGTGATGCCAACTCAGGTCAACTTTTTATCCCTAGATTGAACCCCAAAAAATCCCTAGATTGAAGAAAAATCCCTAGCCTTTAATTGTTTAAGTGTTAATGCGGCCATTTCAGCTTTAACAAAGTCTCAGCGCAGTTCACTGTTTCGTCCATTGGTTATAAATTTTGTCAGAGATAGAAGCGTGTTAGCCGCAATTGCATCTTTTTTCTTTGTTTTTTTGTAGATTTACCTTACATGGAGGGTATTAGGATCGGGTGAGCGTGGTCGGGCCGGAGAAGGGACGAGGAAGGCGGGAGACGGGGTTGCGATGAAAACGAAGAAAACTTTATACAGGCTATTTACATGATTTACAGAAGAGCAACTGAGAGGGACTCTCAGTGGATGAGGACTGCTTCGCTAGCGGGAGTGCACTCCTTTCCCCAAAACAACACCTCGTTAAATAGCGCACAGATTCCCCAGATCCCTGTCTGGGGAAATAGTTCGAAGAATGACGTCCAATCAGATGGACAGTTGCGGCCACTGTTGATACCGCCCACGGCAGGGGCGGCGCTGGGCCGTGGTGCTCTGCCGCAGCTCGGTTGATGGGAGAGGGTAGAGGCTCAGTAATTAAACACTGCTGTCTTTCACTAAGCACACCACCACTCTGTTCGTTGACCCGAGGGTCGACTCGGCCACGGAACGCCGCCATCGTCGCCGCATCTTCGGCCTTCGGCGATCTTTGACCTTCGCCGCTGCGACCATGGTCCCACGGTCCTGGAAGGTCGCTGCCTAATCCACTTAGGCAGCAGGGGAACCGCGAGCTGCCTTAATCCACAAGGCAGGGGGGGGGGGGGGCATCCCAAACCCAACAGCACCCCCGCCACCAGACAATGCGTCCGGAAGATGAGCCGCTCCTACGCAGCTCGGCTGACAGGACGTGCAAGAGGGGGCTCTTGATCCACTCTTCTCCAGGCCTCTTTTCATCGGCTGTCGATGTCCCGCTCTCGGAATTTCTCTGGAAGGCGAGCCAAACGGAACCACAAACGCCAAGCCGCACACAACAAAAGCAAGTGCCGTCTGTAGCCCACTCGCCCCGCCAGACCAAACCAAAGAAAACTGATTACTCAGACTTCCCACTAAGTAAAATCTTAAATGAAACAAAATTTTCCTGAACGAACACGAAGTGCGTAGCCGATGCACGGTTCAGGTGTTGGACCTCTTCAAAGTGTTGTCATAATGCATGACACTTCAAGAAACAGAGGGAAAATTAGAATGGGTCTAGAATCGGTCGGACAAATTGAAACGATTCTCGATGTCACCCGGGCAGGGAAGGATCAGCCGAGAGGTCAGACAGAGGCTTTCAATTTTGCCCCAAAGCTGTTCTCTATTCTCAAGTACGACAATTGCCCATGTCGTCTTCCTTGCGTTCTGCATAGTTGCAGACACGACATAAATGTGCGAAACTTGCACAACAAACTTGCAGAAGTGGAATACTGCACAACTTCATACGGGCACACAAAGTAGCGCCTCTAGGCGCTAACACGAGCTACGTATGCTACAATGTCCAGGAGAGGCTTCGCTCGCGCCTCTACGTCAGCGGACACTAGCGTGTAACAAATATTGTAGGTAACCCTACTTGCAGAACCGCAGAACAAACACTGTCGAAGCAATTACGTTCTGCAAAACTAAATTCGGCTAAAAGGGAGCTCTGGGAGCTCATACGAGCTACCTAAGCTATGATGGCCGAAAGTGGCCTCGTTCGTGCTTCTATGTCAGCGGGCACTCTAACACGCAACAGTCAGCTCAAGTAAAGTTTGCGTGTCAAGCCACAAAACAAACCTGACAAGGCTAAAACTCGAAGTAATCTCGTAGCGCCCACGCGAGGGACTATGCCACATTCGCCCATGAGTTACTTCGATAGACACCTTAACTTCGGTGTACATCCGCGCCTCAGCGGGCGCTCTCACAATTCGCAGCGCAGTTAAACCTATATACAAGTGCCTGCTGCACGGCAATTCGCATCAAATCTCGTCCGAGTGATGCCGTCAAAGAACAAAACATAGATAATAACGCGGGTGAGATTACAGTTCACAAAGGAAATCGTTCGCGCTACAGTGAACTGCGCCATACAAAGATTACTTAAAAACAAGCTTTGTCAAGATTACATGACTACAATGAAAGTAACAAAAATGCAAAATTCCACTCAAGCACAAAAGCTCAAAACTTGGTTTGCTTTCATTTTTTTTTCTTCTACAGTTGATTAAATGAATACAAGGAAAAGCAAACAGTAAATACAAAATGTGCCTAGTGAAATGCGCCTGGAAAGAGTCTTGTGATTCATTCAAAGAATCCAGCGCTTCCTGTTCTTCAGACGCGCCCTGCGCGGTCGCGGTCGGACGGCCGGGCTACCAGTTAAGGTTTCCAAAAATTTGCGGGGCTGATTAGTTTCGCCTGTGCTAGAGCGGCGCTTCCCCTTCTCTTGGTTCCCCGCATGCTGTGTCCCCCTCCGACTCGCGGGTCCTCTGTGGCGTTCTTTTGTGCGGCGACCGTGCACCCTTCTCTCTAGCACGCCGCCCGCGTCACATGCCTTATCTCTCGATGGAGCAGGTCGTTTACGCCCTGCATGCGCACGCGTAGTCTGCTGGGCTATATTGCAAAGCTTGCGAACCCTTGAGCGCCGCGGTGGCAATTTCGACAAATTACGCCGGGTCCTCAAATGCAGAAGCCTGACCCGCGCTTTTTGCGTTCTTGCAGAGGTGTTCGTACCAGCTGTCTTCACGCGTGGCCGTCTTCCGGAAACCTCGCCGGTTGAATTTCGCTGCCCGTCAAAAGTTCGCGCGTGGTCAACAGGTGCTAAGCCGCCGGCCCTCGCCTTAGTCGGCCCATCAATTTTCAAAGGCTCATCGTTTTTGCCATTTTTGTCGCGCAGCAAAGCCGCTGGTTCTTTGCTCAGAGTGCCAGGCGACGGCTCACCTGCAGAATCACTCGCTCCCGTGACCTCTGCTGTTTCCTCTGAGCGCAACAGCTCTCTGTCCTGAATTAGGCGTTTTGGGGCGGCGTCATCAACATTCCAGACTCCAGCGACAATCTGACTGGAATCGCTCTTCATATCTAACGCTGCGCTCTTACTTGGCGCTTCAACGTTGATATCTGGTAACTCTCCGTGGCGCTCTTTCCCGGAAAGCTGTCTTTCAGTGCGGCGGCATTCAAGCTCAGTACCGTATTTCTTCCGCCGAACCTCCGCCTCATTTGCCATAGCGGCAACTGTCTCAGGGCTAGAACCAGCCATGTCACTGCTCTCTTGAGCGACTCTTTCGTGCGCAGCGGACCAACCGGGGTTCGTTGGCTGGTCGCTGACGCACTGATGGGAGCGCTGCCCGCTGCCATCACTTTGACCTTTGGAGTCGACTTCTACCTTTATGCCGAAGAAGCGAAATAGGGCCCTTTTCGCTACTGCATAGCTGTCGACCTCCTCGTCGGACAGGCGCGCTAATACGCCGCCGACGTCACCAGGGAGAATGGCCACCAACATCATCGACCATTCACCCAGCTCAAGCTCCTCCTCACTACAAATTCGCTCGAAGTTTTCGAGGAAAGATCTAAAGCTCTCGCCTCTGCGGTAACTCCTCAGACGATCTCGAGCCCTTTTCCATTTTAGAAACTGCATCTTACGCATGAGCTCCTGCTGCTCTCGTTCCCGCAGTTCCTCAAGCTCAGCGCGTCTCCTACGACACTGCTCCTGCCATTCTCTCTCTTGCTCCTCTCGGAGCCTTCGTCTTTCCTGCTGCTGAAGAAGTTCTCTCTCTTCTTTCTCCTCGCGGAGTTTTCGCTTTTCCTGCGCCTCTCGCTTCTCTCTCTCCTGGAGAAGCCTTCGCGTTTCTTGCTCCGCTTTTCGTTCAAAAATTGTCTCCCACGTCTCGTCTGCCTCCTCGACTGTCACCTCCTCCGCCCGTATCACATCCAAAATCGCCTCTCTCGTTTTAGCGGGGCCTACTGATATGCCCAGTTCTTCCAAAATTTCAAGGAGGTCCTCTACCTGGAACTTCTCCATCGCGGAACGCACCTCGTGCCGCTGATCCCCGCTAAAACACAAAAGCCTCAGCTTGAAGCGAATAAAACACAAAACTGCCAAATTTTCATTTCCCAGAAATCCAGAATCCCACTACTAACATCTGCCTGTGCTAGTGCGGTCTGGCGAAACGAATGGCAAACATCGGGCACTCACCCTGCCGAGATACAGCTGACGCCGTCAGTCCCGTAGCTGCCGGGGTCCGTTGGAGCCGGTGACTTGACGCGTCCATCTCTCGGTCTTCAGAAGCGTAGCTGATGCCGTCAATCACGTAGCTGCCGGGGTCCGTTGGAGCCGGTGACTTGACTTGGGCATCTCATCGAGCGATCGAGTTGTTGGGTGCAGATTCTATCTCACCGCTGGCAACCAGTTATTGGGATCGGGTGAGCGTGGTCGGGCCGGAGAAGGGACGAGGAAGGCGGGAGACGGGGTTGCGATGAAAACGAAGAAAACTTTATACAGGCTATTTACATGATTTACAGAAGAGCAACTGAGAGGGACTCTCAGTGGATGAGGACTGCTTCGCTAGCGGGAGTGCACTCCTTTCCCCAAAACAACACCTCGTTAAATAGCGCACAGATTCCCCAGATCCCTGTCTGGGGAAATAGTTCGAAGAATGACGTCCAATCAGATGGACAGTTGCGGCCACTGTTGATACCGCCCACGGCAGGGGCGGCGCTGGGCCGTGGTGCTCTGCCGCAGCTCGGTTGATGGGAGAGGGTAGAGGCTCAGTAATTAAACACTGCTGTCTTTCACTAAGCACACCACCACTCTGTTCGTTGACCCGAGGGTCGACTCGGCCACGGAACGCCGCCATCGTCGCCGCATCTTCGGCCTTCGGCGATCTTTGACCTTCGCCGCTGCGACCATGGTCCCACGGTCCTGGAAGGTCGCTGCCTAATCCACTTAGGCAGCAGGGGAACCGCGAGCTGCCTTAATCCACAAGGCAGGGGGGGGGGGGGGGGCATCCCAAACCCAACAAGGGCCCACAGATAGCGCCAGCTTTTACAGAGACGTGCGGTCACTGGAGAGAGAGATAGTGAGCAAAGACGCTCTGCCGACTCCCCCTCTATCGAAAATGAACTTCCAGCAGACGACTCCCGTTTCACCGCCCCAGCTTTTGAGCTGCTCCTTCAGCCGGCTTATCTTTTCGCGCAAAGAACCTATGCAGGCCTTTGAAAAATAAGTGCAGTTGATCCCAAGTTGAAAGAGCTGGCATTTTCTGCTAAGCCCCGTCAACACATGAAAGTATTTTATTCAGACACCATTAAGGGTTGTTTTAAGGATTGTTATGAGAGGCATACGGAAAGACAAAAATGTTTGAATTCATTAAAGACCCCTTCTTGCCTCAGAGAACATTTAGAAGCGGCGAAATGGAGTATCTCACCGCACAGTTATTTATTAATCATTGTCACAATCAAAGGCCGTCAAATAGTTTTGGAGCTACTAAGGATTGACATCACGAGAAACTGACATAACGAAAAAAGTAATCTCGTTTTATAGTTATTCAGCAATGATACAGATGTAGGATTGGTAATTACAAAATCAGAAGGTGATTCCTTACAACTTGGAATGTGTTTTTTGGTTGAACAGCACGTTTAAATGAAGTGGACTAGCATACGTGGAGAATGCGTACAATTGCAGCACTTTTTGGTAAAGGTAAGCGGTGAGCGCAAACGTAGCGCGCTGATCCAGGCACTGCAAGTCAAAATTCAACTTAGTCTTTCGTAGAGGAGCAGTCACACGAAGCGCCAGAGATGGCACGCACGTTAAACAGTTTGAAAGTCACATGGTTTCGTTTTTCCTCCCTGTGCAGCAGTCGATAATTCCGCGTTGCAGAACTGCTTTTGCCCTCTCTCGGCTCGGCAGAACACTAAAAATAAGAGTAGTAATTAGCATTTCTTATGGTTTTTTTTCAGTTCCAAGCGCAAAATAATCAGATACACCTGCCGTTAAGCCGTCTAGAGTAGCAATTCTACGGCCTCTCAAAATCCCTAGATTTCACAAAAAAGACGCTAGATCCCTGAAGCAAAGAAAAAACCCCTAGATCTAGGGATAAATCCCTAGGGTTGGCATCACTGGAGCCGACCCTCCCCCGCGTGCGCGTAGCAAAACGCCATCCATGGCGCTAGTGTCGCTGCGACGCGAGCGCCCTCCCCTGTTAGTTAAAGTAACACAACTGAGAAGAGTGCGTTGCGGGGGAGCTAACCACAGTTGGGGTGCATTGCGGGAAAGCGAACCACGGGGAGGTGAGTGCATCCCCACAACTTTAGCGTAGCAACTATTTTTCGTTGATTTTTTGATTTTTACTACGACGGCAGTACCATTGTCATTTGGCGAAAATGCCGCGTCATCTGTGTGAATCAGCCTCTTTGAATGAAGCCCCCGCCCTCCGAAAGCTGCACACTACGCACCTCCTCAGCTGCACCCATCAAAAGTGCCACTCACCTGGCCCCTCCACACGGTCCCCACCCATGGAGCAGCAGAACCAGAAAGCGGCAGTGATATCGAATTCTAACTGCTTTCCAGAAGCCCCACTAACCAGACGCATCCTGGCGTAACCCACTTAGCCCACCTATCTATGGTCACCTTCAAACCATCGCCTCACCTCAGCCCCGCCCTCCTACCTCCGTCACCTTATCCTTCCGGAAATATTCTGTCGTGCGTGTCAAGCCTCGGCTTAGTGCAAAAGCATCAAAATAAACATCGACTGGAAATCCAAGCGCTATTGCAGCTTTCTTGCATCCTGTTTCATGATCTTCCGGTAAGTTTTTTTTTTATTTTGGCTCTAATCCATCTGTTACCTACCTCTCCGGTCATTTGTCCGGGGCCCCAGCCGAATAAGTACTCTACCTACGTCACTGCGAAAGTAACGAAGCAGGAAACACGTCACAGCTCTCGTCGGGGAGCCGTCACCTCCGCATGTGTGGCTCCAACTTATCGGCGCGGACAGAGGTGTGCTCTAGCAGAATACAAGCCAGACCACCTGGGAGCTTTCTGTGCTCGCTGCTTCCATGTATTCGATGTATGTGTTCGGATTAAGGAATCATTTTATTCAACAACAAAGTTTTGCAGTCATGAACAGAACCGCTTACATGCCGCTCTGCTGGGGAAGCTAAGAAGGAAGTGAGTGTAACAAGAAAATGAGGACAAAATATAAACATGAACAAAGAGCAAATAAAAGAAAGCAAGGATCCAAAAGGTGCTGCTGATATCTTTAGATGATTCACAATCCAGGTGAAGCGCGTCTGTCATTTAACATTTGCCGAAAATATGATCGCCCGAGGTGTGCGAAGATAAATTCAAGCAGTTTTGCTGATCTGCCGGGGACCGCACGAGACCGATTATGATTTCCAATCCTGCCTATTTTATATCATCAAGAGGCTGTCACCGATACACTAAAGGAAGTATGTTATATTGAATCAAGGCAATGGAGGATACGTGAAATGTATCGGACAAAGTAATTTTGCGTGGGACAGCCATGAAATTAGGAGCAGTGCTGTAAAAAGCTCTTTCTCGACTAATTTCGTTACCTGTGCTGCTATGTGGCGAGTGCGATCAGGGAAAATTCTCCGAAAAAGATGCTCAATTTGCTTTACGCTTACTATTTTCGAGTAGGCAGCTAAAATGTCGAAAAAGAGCAACAGACATTTCAGTCATATTCTGGAAGTATCGTACCGTGAGCCTAATCGGTGGCAAAGTGTGTACTGTGGACCTGTGCTGGATATTGGAGTGCGCCGGACCGTTCCCAGTGGTGCACGTAGCGGAGACAAGACCGCATGTGCCACGTCACGGTACGAGGTGGTCTTCAAGGGACACGCTCCGATTCGGTGCTCTTCGGCTTGCACTTCCCCAAGTCAAGGTAGAAGTTACTGTTCGGGTTCTCCAGAACACATTCGTAGTCCGAGGCGCAATCCAAACCTTCCATCGGGTTGCAGTACTCGTCAAGGCACTGCATGAGAGACGCATGCACCAGATATGAAAAAAAAAACGTGGTTTTAAGGCGGAAGCCTTTAATGCCTCATCGTTGTAAGCAGGAGTTGTCGACAGAAATGTCACGCTTTTCAATTGGTCGAAACGGTTGTGACGTCAGAGAGCGCGAATTTCAAACGGGTCCAATTGTACTTTGGCTAGTATCCTTGCAACCAATTAAATGGATCATATAGTGATGCTCCAAGTGAGTGGAACTGAGTTTAGTTAATTACTTAATTACCCAATTAACCTAATTAACCTTTCTAGTCAAGCCAGATAAGTAAATAAAACCGAGTAGGAAATAGGTCGAGTTCGGGAATCGAACCCCGGTCTCCGGAGTGCGAGATGAGCATGCTAACCACTCCGCCATGCCAGCTCGATGGTTTGGAATAAACAAAGGCGCGTCTAGTGAATACGGTGTCTTCGTTCACTGCCATCTTCCTCACTTCCCGTTACGGCGAGGTTTAGGTGTCCACCGAGATATGCGACACAGGTGCATTTCCTGTCCTCAAAAACCAATTTACCGATGAGCAAGGCGTAGAACCGAACGGGCGATGGCGTTCCATAGACTCCCTGGCAGCGTTGCAAGACGCTGTCGCGTTTCAGTCTTAGAGGCGAAGCCTAACATCTTAACAACGCTTCAGTGACAGAAGCAGCAACACCGCGCTTCAGGCTTTCGCCTCACCGCACTTTAGGTCAACAAAGTGTTCCCCTGAATTTATTATGCGATGTTTAGGTGGTTCTCTTTTCTCTTTTTACTATCTTTTCTCCTTTTATTATCCAAAAATTCGGCTTACTTCTGTAGTTTTTTTTTCAGTGAGCAACATTTCTTACGAATGAGCAACAAGTTTTTGTATTCCCTGATATAACGACGTATTTATAAGCGGTAAAAGTCACTTAGAGTTTACCTCGGCTTTTCTCTCAGTATGAGCATTCGAGTTACTTGTAATTAAGGGATGAATAGTCGCTAATTAGATGAAAAAGCGCTTATGGTTATGGTGTTTGCATAAGGAAATGCTTTCGGAAAAACCTCTGCCTCTCCCGTAACCGAGAGTAGAGTAAGCATGAAATGTTAATGGGCATAACACATTGGTTGTAGATGGTACTAGTCAAAATCTTGAAATGGGTCTAGTGTTCAACACACCACACAACACCACACCACACCACACTCTTCTTGTTGCGTCGAAGCGATCGCCTGCAATAGTGCGGGTTTTAGGTAGGCAGCCGCGAACCGTGGCGCTAAAGCCCGGCGGCCGGTCTTTTACATGCGTGAGTGTGGGACCGCGGCGCCATCCTTGGGGACGGCGCGGAAGCAGTTTTTCCGCCCAAAGCCCTTCTCGCCCTGGAGCTCCCCTCTTGCTCTAAGCGGCCCTCTCTCAAAGCCCTTAACAGATCACGTATGAGTCTCGTTAAATCTCGTACGGTGCCCGGATTCTCTCGTTTCAGCTCCCGGATGTGCGGAATTCAGTGCCCGGATGTTGGCTGTCGGTCTTGGCGTGACGTCACCACACTGCCGACAACAGGAGCTAAAAGAATTTCATGTTTAATAAAAAGAAAGAGATAGTAAGTGATGGAACGGTTCAACTATAACTCAAGTAAAAGTCGATCTCTAAAAGGTGGATTGTGATGTCATCTTTTTGTTGTTGCGCTGGGTGTACCGAGAGGCAGGGAGGAGAGAGGGGGGGGGAGGGGGGCATCACATAGATTGCGGATTAACTGTAGCGATGTACCTTCCGGTGACCCGTTGCGGTAGTCACTACATGACATTTCTTTCGTGGCACTTGCGGATGGTTCTCGCAAGGAGTGGTCTTCGGAGCCCATCCAAAGAGAGCTTCAATAAATGTTCCAATGACTATACTTCACGCCTTATATCTGCTACTTATGCTTTGGCATGTTAGAATTGGCTAACTAATAATTAATACTTAATTCCGCGAAAATTTGCGTTTCATACTGTCGACATGGAGCGTATACCCTGAAACAGACGTCGCAACAGCCGCAAAACATTTTGTGGCTTCCGCAGTGGCATTCCTCTTTAGGGCAGTAGTCTGGATTGCACATGAACTCGCTGCAGTCCATCGGTGGGTAGAGCCCGGCCGAGGCCCTGTAAAGGAAAACGAGATATGTTTTACTTGGCCCGAAGTTGAACCCGTGGAGTGCGTGTGAGTGTTTCCATCTATTTACGATCATTTAACTTTGCTAGACTAGGACGTGTGATTGGTGATTAATTTTTTTCCAGTTTTGTGAAAGAAGAAACACGTTCCACGTCCTCGTTGCTCTCAAGAAAGTAGTTATCATTCATCTGTTTTCTTTAATAATCCTGGCTTTACTACCGCCTAAACAGGAGGGATATAGAAATATAGAATCATTCACCAACAACATGCTAAGCTCAGTCAAACAGCTGATAAGCAAAACCAAGACGGCCGTCTCAGACTCTTCACAGATTAAAAAATTTCACGTTTGCTTCAACTGCGAAATTTTCTAGAAGGCTGCGTAGTTTTTCTTCCTACACGGCGCTCATTGGAATGCTCATGATTAAGAAATACCTGCGTTGAAATACCTACCGAACTCTGAGGCGTTCCCTGGGCACAGTGATGTCTGCTTACACAAATTCAGCGTCGTTTGATATCGAATTTGTTTCATAACAGATTTGCGCATGGTGGGAAGAAGCCCGGAAAGAGGCAAAAAAGGAAGACGGTGGAGAGAAAAGTTAAAAGATATGAAGAGAAGGTAGGAAGAAAACTATGGGCACGCTTAACTGAGCATTAGATTTAACATTTGTCGCAGTTTTTGTTCCATATTTGATCAGTGTTTGCTGCAGCTTCGCTCGAACTTCCGGTCCATCGACAGCAATATTCCGACTGCTAGCTACAATCCACCATGCTGTGACGGTGCCGGCATTTGCACATATAACATTTTATTTCTGACCTTCCATTTCGATCGCCTATCTAGGTTGCTGTCTATAAATAAGGCTGCACACAACCCGGTGGGCAGGTAGAGATGACGTCACAAGGTCACGTGACATCTCTCGACCAATCAGCGAGTTGCGTCTCTGACATCGGCGGGATTTTGACGTGAGAACTCTAATGATAAAAAGAGGAAGAGAGAGAACGTTGAAGGGGTGCACGAATGAAAGAGAAAGGGAGAGAATGTGCAAAATGGAAAGAAATAGAAAAGGATAGAATGAAGGGGCGCACAGATGGAATCGAACTGATGGGTACGTATACGTGCGAACAAGGCAGAGGTTGTGTTTCCAGACCATTCATATCCCAGGTTATTCTTTTGTTTGCTCCTCTGTCATTGGCAGCTGCAATCTGTGACGAAGCAATGTATTGGCAGGCTTATGTACCACAAGCGGGATTAAAGAATGCATTGTGCTGTTTGCTTTTAATTACCTGTGCATGTAATTTGATAATATGAAAACAAGATGTGTGGACAGCATGCCGCTGCTATAAGAGCCTAATTTCTGTTGTATTCCGTTCTTTTATTCACTTTGTACTCACCCAGAAACGACCAGCGCAGTGGCCAACAGTGACATCAGCGCAAACTTCATCGTGTACCTGGAAGAAAAGATTTCGCTTAGCTCGTCTTATCCGTCCTCAGATTTCAGCTGAAGGAATAATTCTTTTTTGAAAATTTTACCGGGAGCGGTTGGGGCCGCTGAGCTTGCAGTGCAAGAACATGCATACCTTCTTTACAGGAGTAACCAGACAGCAACTATCACTCTTCGTGCTTTCAGGAGACATAACCCAGAGGAGGAACGCCATGACCTAGCTTTACGCCACACAGGTTATCCTATAGGAGCCGACGAGGTCTTGCGACCTCTGCGTCAAATTTTAGCTGCCCAGCCTCCATTTCCTTAGTCGCGAGACATCCTGGTTGCTTTTGGCACGGTCGATACTGTCCTAATTAAAGGTTGTGGGTCTCATACAAAAAATTATGGGTTCCCTCAAGTCAGGGCAATGCGATAACGGTGTGTTCTGGATCCATTGCTCACGGATTGAAGTTGATGAAGACGACATCCAGAGCACAGCGCGAGAGACTGGCAGTTAAACACACCGGGTGTTCGGCTGTGGCAATGGCGTAGTGGTCCACTCCATTCTGACACTGACGTCTCCTGCTACGATTCTCCTCTCCGGTAGCGGTGGATAGATGGATAGAAACACTTTAATTAGCAAGATAATTCGTGGCACGCAGGCCTCCAGCTTCTCCGCACGATCCCACTCACGGTCTAAACGTTCATGTGGTGTTAGTCCATGACGTATGCGGCCCGGCTGATGGCGTTCACGATACTGCCGCAGTCTTCCAGCTCCTCCAGTGAAGATGGGTTTTCAGATTTGGCGGCGCGCTTTGATTAGTCCTTAAGAACTTTTCTAAAATTCGATGTGTTCTCCTCGCATATCTCATCGCATCTCATATCTCATCGCGCTACGCATCCGTTTCAGATAACTCGGCCTGGTGCTCGCGCAACAGTGTTATCAGCATCTTTTTTTCCACGAGCAATTGGAGACTGGAATGCATTTCCCAATGAAGTCGCCGCCACCACATGCCCACCTACATTTCTGGAAGCCGTGTCAGCCCATTTTCAAAGAACTGCACTTCTTTTTTTCCAAATATCTGTAACCCCACCCTTTATGAACCACTTCGCGATGGAGGTCTTCAAGAAAAATAAAGTGAAATGAAGTGAAGACTAATTGCTTTTCCAGTTCTCCTGCGTCCTATAAGTTTCCTGGGTGCATAAAGTTAGTGAATGCTGGAGTTGCATGAGTAAAGATATGAAAGCATTAGAAGCATTGTCATCATCATCATCATCATCCTGAATACGCCCACGGCAGGGCAAAGGCCTCTCCCATGTCTCTCCAATTAACCCTGTCTTTCGCCAGTTGCGGCCGCCGTATTCCCGCAAATTTCTTTATCTCATCCGCCCACCTAACTTTCTGGCGCCCCCTGCTACGCTTGCATTCCCTTGGAATCCACTCCGTTACAATTAAGGACCAGCGGTTATCTTGCCTTCGCATTACATGCCCTGCCAAAGCCCACTTCTTCCTCTTGATTTCAACTAGGATACCATTAACGCGCGTTTGTTCCCTCACCCACTCCGGCCGCTTTCGATCTCTTAACGTTACACTTATAATTTTTTCTTTCCATAGCTCGCTGCGTTGTCCTTAACTTAAGCTCAACCAACTTTGTTAAGCTCCACGCTTCTGCGCCATAGGTGAGTACCGGGAAAATACAGCTGTTGTATACTTTTCTCTTGAGGGATTACGAGTGTCATTCATGTTCTGAAAGAACCTGCCATATGCGCTACATCCCAGTCTTACTTTTCTAGCTATTTCCCTCTCATGATCCGGATCAGCTGTTACTACCTGCCCTAAATAGACGTATTGTCTTACTGCTTCCAGCACGGCGCCACCAATTGCGAACTGCTGTCCTCTTGCTAGGCTGTTGAACATTACTGTGGTTTTCTGCATGTTAATTCTTAGCCCCACCGTTCTGCTCTGCCTGTCTAACTGATTGATCATGCTTTGCAGTTCTTGTCCTGAGTGGCTTTTCTCCATTAACTCTTATCCCCAACTGTTCCCATTCCAGTCCCCGGAATATATAAGCAGGCTGTGAATAGCGTGAATAGCATAGGTGAGATCGTGTCTCCCTGCCTGACACCGTTCCTTATTGGAATTTTACTGCTGATTTTATGGAGAACTATGGTAGCTATATAATCGTTATAGATATCTTCCAATATCTTCACATAACACTCTTCTACACCCTGATTCCGCAGTGCCTTCACTACTGCTGAGGTTTCTACGGAGTCGAATGCATTCTCGTAATCAATGAACGCTATATATAGGGGCTGGTTATATTCTGCGCATTTCTCTATCACCTGAATAATTGCGTGAATATGGTCCATTGTAGAGTATACGTTACGAAAGCCTGCCTGGTCTTTTGGTTGATTGAAGTCTAAGGTTGTCCTGACCCTATTAGCGATTACCTTAGTAAATACCTTGTAGGCAACAGACAGTAAGCTGATCGATCTGTAATTATTCAAGTCCTTGGCGTCTCCTTTCTTATGAATTAAGATAATGTTAACGTATTTCCAAGCCCTAGGTAAGGTCGAGGTCACAAGGCATTGCGCATACAGGGTGGCTAGTTTTTCGAGCACAATCTCTCCTCCATCCTTCAGCAAATCTGCTGTTATCTGATCCTCACCAGCTGCTTTCCCCGTCTGAATTGCTCCTAAGGCATTCTTCACTTCCTCCTTCGTTACTGGCGGGATGTCCCATTGCTGTGCTCTACTGCCTCTCCAAGTAACATTCTGATTGCAATCGCTACACTATAGATTTGTGTAAAATTCTTCGGCTACTTTAACTACCTTATCCATATTGCTAATGACATTGCCCTCCTTGTCTTTTATCGCATACATCTGGTTTTTGCCATGCCTAGTTTTCTCTTCACTGCTTTTAGGCTACCTCCGCTCTTTAGGGCATGCTTGATTTTCTCCATGTTAAACTTCCCGATGTCCGCTACCTTGCGCTTATTTATTAACTTCGACAGCTCTACTAGTTCTGTTCTGTCTATCGAGTTACACGTCCTCATGCTTTGCCGTTTCTTATTCAGAACTTTAGTCTCCCGAGATAGCTTCCCGGTATCCTGTCGAACCATCCTACCGCCTACTTCTATGGCGCACCACTCTGTAATGATATCTGTGGGACGATTGTTCATTGTTTCAACATTACAGTCGTCATCATCAGTTAAAGCGGAAAATCTGTTCTGCAGCAAAATCGTGAATCCCTCTACTTTCCCTCTTAATCCCAACTCGTTAATAGACTTCCGCTTCACTAATTTCCTCCGTTCCCTTTTCAAATCTAAGCTAATACGAGTCCTTACCATTGTGTGGTCGCTACAACGGACCTTTCCGAGGACCTGCACATCCTCTACGATGCCAGGTGAGCGCACAGTATGGAGCCTATTTCATTTTTATTCTCACCATTGGGGCTCTTTCACGTCCACTTCCTGTTGGCTCGTTTAGGAGGAATGTATTCGTGATCCGTAAATAATTTCTATCTGCGAACCCTACTAGTTCCTAGAACCTATGCCATAGTTACCTACCACATGGTCTTCATCTTGCTTCTTGCCTACTTTCGCATTGATGTCGACAAGAGTGCAGTGTACTGGGATTTTACTTTGGTCGTGGCCGATTCCATATCTTCATTGAAGGCGTCAACGATCTGGTCATCATGGCTTGATGTAGGCGCGTAGGCCTGCACCACCTTCAGCCTATACCTCTTATTAAGCATAATTACTGTAGGTGTTACCCTCCCGTTAATGCTATAAAACTCCTCTATGTTGCCAGCTATATCCTGATTGATGAGGAATCCCACGCCTAGTTGTCGTCGGTCTACTAATCCATGGTAGCACAGTACGCGCCCGCCCATCAGTACTTTATGCGCCTCATCTGTCCTCCTAACCTCACTAAGCCATATATGACATCCCAATTAATACCCGCTAATTCCTCCAACGGCACTAACTGGTTAAGCTGCTTGAGTTAAACGCTGCTAGGTTCAGTTTCCAATGGCGACCTGCGGCCTTTCAGGAGCCAATGATTCTTAGCACCGTCCGCTGTGTCACAGGTCTCACCGCCGCCCCCGCCAGCTGCTCCGCAGCCACTGGGGATTGAGGGCCGAGGGTTGATTGGGTTGTTCACAGAAGGTTGCGGCCAAGTACTACACCAGGGTGGCCAAATGCTGCTCTGGTGAGGAAGTGCGTTGTCGGTTCTATTCACCGAGATTAAGCCGCACCCCAGGCCTGTTCGTACAGTTGCATCGACACATGGAGTGTACTCTTTCTAAAGAAACCCGGTAAAGAATTGCGAACACCGGGGACCCGGGGGAGGGCTCGCCCTACGCCTTGCTAGGGCTAAGCCTCAACGCGAGGCCCTGGGACCGAGCGTCGCGAAAAACGCGGCCAGCAAAGGCCAGCGCCCCAGAAAAGGGAGCCGGCGAGGACCGCGCGCGGGAGGGCGATGAAACGGCCCACCTGAGTCTCCCAGCGCCGCAGGCGGGACAGACTGAATGTTTTCCCGGTGAGGACAGGCGCCGCGGCCAACTACAGCAGGGCAACGGGTGCCAATTCCAAGATGTAGAAACGGTCAAAATACCGCGGACCGGCCGCAGGAACCGGCAGCGGTGTTCGCAGGAACCGGCAGCAGTGTATTGTCAACCATTGTAAAGCAATTTAAAGCCTTCGAAAACTTGGAAAGGTTGAATCGAAGTAAGCTTAAAAGCTGATTACAAAAAATAGCGCAATTTTGTGGACAGAAATCGAAAAGATTCTCAATACGCTACAACGTTATGCCAATGCAGCAGCTGTACTTCTTATGACTACTGTGTGCTGCTCCATGAGCTTAGTAAAATGCTATCGAACACATAATACCAGTTCTCGTTCAGTAAACCGCAAGGGTGCCAGAGTTTTACTAATAGAAACACTGAATGCTCATAGCACCTACCGTCAACGTTCCGCTGTTGCTACTTCCAGCTCCAATAGTAACCTGATATAACGCCCTTGTTGTTCGCGAGCCCTTATAAATGCAAGGCAGTGCGCTAGTACAGCTGGAGCGATCAACGAGCAGGACAAGAGAGACAGTTCTGTTACAATTATCTCGTTTCAGCTGATTATCTCTTCACGAGAAATTTCCAGTTTGTGTCCGCGGAATTCGAATCCCATTAGAAAGCGGTGTACGGGCGCAGACACCGTCACAAAATTTTTCGTGCTAAAACTGTGGAGATAGTTGACATGTTCAGCTATTCTAAACGTCACATCAGAGTAGATGTCTACCATGCCCTATCACATAGATTAGATGTGCCAGTCAGTGTCGCGCCAAGCAATGTCGTAGTGTCCTTGAAGCGTGATGCACTTTTACAAATTTCTGTACTAAATATGCAACTATTTTCAGGATTTCAGATAACTGGATTCGATGCATTTAACCAATGAAATACCTTACTGTATAATCGTAAGTGTGAAATTCTCTAACACTTTGGGTGCTCGTTTTCATTTCTCAAATTCTAAATATTTCTACCACTCGCATACTTGTTGTTTTCTCCTCTTTCTACAAAAGTAGAAAGTGCACTAACCTATTGTTTTGTGTCATTGCCTGTGATTTATTTTTGCATGTGTTACCGCGTGAGGATCCCTAATATGTTAAGGTTTTAAGAATACTAGTTCTTTCATAGGATGATATCCAGTTTCCAATGTAAGGCTCAGCGGCAATTGCTGACAGTGGTCAAAAGAATGTTTTTTTTTTATCCGTTGTTTGTATTCTGTTCGACCTGAGGGCGCGTCATGTCGCTGTGTACAATGTCGAAGTGAGGCCTTGCGTGACGTCACTGCACCACCAAGGCGCGGCATTACGCCACGACGAACGCTGCATATTCGGGGAACGGTCCTTTAAAAGCTGTCGCTGTAAAATTGTTCAGTAGTTTTCCTTTCATTTTTGAGCACTCACCATGAATAACCTTGCTGCTCTTGGAAATGTTGCTCTTCGAAATGAGTGGCACGAGAATTATACCGTGCCACTCAAGAAGACATTCTCGTCCTGTATGGCCGTGCTTCTCGGATGGCTGTGTGCACTTTTGACTTTCCTTGAGACGAGTGGTTGTCACGTTTTGTTACATTATTCCGCTGTCCGCAAGAGAACTACATTTTCACTGCACTACACGCGCTATTTCTACTTTGCATACCACGCTTTGTTCTGCATGCCTTCTCTGTCATAAACATCGGCGTACTGCGACTTGCTCGTAAACAGGAACGCTTCTTCTGTTAGATTCCGTTTCGGGGAACCGCCAGTCCAGGCTAAAACTTTGCTTGCCCCGCTAAAACCCTTTGTACTGGCCCAATACTTTCTGATTCATGCCTTGATTCATTAAGTTTTTTTTTAAGCGCCTCCTTTTTCAGTGTGTGTAGTATCGGGCTCTGCTACCGCTCTTGGCTGCATAATCTTTCTTTCTCTCCTTGTCACTGTTTCGCCATCTTTTCCTTCTCACCCATTTCTGAGTAGGCAGGCGTTGTGTTTTTGCGTCTGCCATCTTGTTGTAGCGCCAAATAGTAATAATAACAATTCTAATAACTGATACGTTAACTAAAAGCTTAGCAAAGAAACGCACATTACGGTTATGAGTGTAGCGAAATAATTCTTACGCGGGCTGTATGTTGGCTCCAGAAGATAATCTCATCTCCGCAGCTCGACACTTACGTCCTTGGCCTGCTCTTCAAGCATGCATATTTTTGTACGTCGAGCTGTCATGTCCTGCGCATGGACATGCATGTCACTGCCATTCTCGGCATAAATACGCTGTGGTATTTTCTCGTCATGAACGCCCCTCATTCCCGCTCTGAAATAATTATTTCTTTTTAGTTTGGCCATTCAAACTGCATTCCGAGCTCTCAGGAGATAAGGTGGGTCATTCTGGAACGCGCCGCTTCAAGTCAGTGTCATGTTGTTTTGCAGAAACCTTCCCTGACCCCAAAAACATGTCGTTTAAATCACGTGGCGCTTTTGCGGGCGACAGGTCCGGCCCGTCCACAGGCAAGAAGTATTCTGGAAAGTAGTACGCAGCGTTCAAACTTTCATTATTCACTCACTAAGTGTCGACGCACTGCACTTATCTCTGTTTCACGCATCAACCATATTGGCAGAGCCGGTCGAGTTGGAAATTCGAATTTTTATTCAATCGTTGTGGTTCGCCGGAGCCACAAAGTTCCGGAGGCCTGTAGTCGGTGCTGGTATTCACTGCTGTGCGCTTAGTCCATTCAGGATGCCGTCTTGACGAAATCGGTTGTTTTGGAAGCCCGCTACAGATTTCTCTGAAAAGGCTTGGCGCTGCAGCTTCGCTATTCTCTTTCGGCTTTGTGCGTTTGCGTCCCTCAACGCTGCTAGCCTTGTTCCAAGGATAAATTGACAGTGCCGACGGCTCATAAAGCGATAGACGACGGTTACACGCTGGTTTATGGTTACAGCAGCGCGGGAAGAAAAAGCCATTTTGCGAGTCGCCGCTTGCGTGTTCCTTCATTTTTTGTGTATTTTTCCTGCGCTGTTTTAACCACGAATAAATACAAACTCGTACAGACCGTGTCCTTGTAAGTATGCCCGTTGCGTCTGCATTCCCCTTTGCACCGAAGCGTGGAGTGCCAAGAAAGCCGCGCCGCATTCGATGGTATCCGTCAGCAAAGCGATACGCGAAGCACTTTGAAGCCACTGAAGAGAAGTTCATTTGGACCCAGGAGCAGAAAAGGGACAGCCATCCCTCTACAAAACAGAAGAACACATTACAGCGACAGATGTCGCCCGATGCGCACACATACAATCACAAGCAACGTAAGTGTCCAAAACACAAAGTTAGAATTTCTTTGGAGAAAAATTCTGGAGGCCCGTGTACTGTGCGATGTCAGTGCACGTTAAAGAACCCCAGGTGGTCGAAATTTCCGGAGCCCTCCACTACGGCGTCTCTCATAAACCAAACCAAACGAAACAAAGCGTACCACATCTATTTACTGTACGCTGTGCTGTTGGTATGTCAACTGCGTGCAAGCTTTCTCCAATATGGACCCAGTGGATTGACCGAGCCGCGCTGCTGTCTCGATCGAGTGCTGTTGTGCGGGCGTGACACATAATCGGGTTTAGGAGGCGCATTGTTAGGTTTAAAACATTTGCGCTTAAGGGTGGCGAAGTGTAAGGCCATTCCACTGTAAGATTAAGTGTACCTCGCAACATACCGTTTACCGAGATGCCGAGTCGATCCGCGACTACCTCGCCGAGTTGCACTTTCTTGCATTCAGCTGATTAAACGCATTACTGGGGTTCGAAATTTGTAGTTTATTGGACAATCAAAATATGATCCTTAAAAAGGTTTGATATAGCATAGCACTTATTACAAAACATAGCTTGCTACCTGAAGCAAGCAAAATCTTTTAACAAAAGTGATAACACTCGTGTATGGAGGGAGAACACACAAAAAGGATTCAACAAAAAGACTAGAAAGAAGAAGAAATGCACAACTGAATTAGATCGCTTTGCAACCATGGACTATTCGAACAGAGAGAGCAAAATCATATAGGAAGGCAGTAAATGGGACCTTTGAGACAAAAAAATATTTGTGGACCGATCTTGCCAAATTGTGTGAAAGCTTTCATTTCAGTTGCTTCTGCATCATAAAGTTGATAAAATTTAAGCAATATAAATGCAAAGTAATTGGAGCACTGCGTGCAAGTGAATTGAAAAATTGGTAACAGTTGTCGCAGCTAGTGGAAAAAGTGAATTAATTCCCTCCGTTCTGTTTCATGTATTCCTTTCTGTAATATATGTAAAGAAAGAGTACCCTTAGGACACTGTTTCTATTGTTGCAATGTTGTATTCGGCTTTTATCTGCCTAGCCTGCAACAGTATAGAAGTAGCATAATTTTCTGTCCCATTTTCTCTTCTGTTTGTTGTGTGCTATGTGGTACTTGTGTGCACATGCTGTTTTTTATTTGTCAGAAACAAGAGCAAACCAGCATAGTGTGCACATAAGACGGGGCTTTGAGCTGTGGCCAACTATGGCATGATGACAGCTAAAGAATGATTAAAGTAGTGTACCAATTGCGGCTGGTAGAATGATAAGGTTTTTCTCTGTATGCATGAATGTACCAAGTTCATGTGGAGAAGTGTTTTCTTCATTTAAGAACATGAATTTGTTACAGGTTGCAAAACTCATATGCTAGTGCTTACTCTGTTGCTGCGTGCTGTGGGATGACCACCCCCTTTTGACACTTTTACTTTGAAAGGCCAAAATCACCTTCGTTTGTGTTGAATATCTAGAACTAAAATTGTAAGTATGGTACACTAATTACTGTCTTGATTATTACGGCTTCTATAGTATGAAAAACATGCACTCTCTATTTTTACAAAATACGATACTTCAGTCACCCTGTACCCTAAATGTCAGTTGTCAAGCACGCTGTAAAGAAAGCTCTGGGAGATCGCTAACTGCAGCCCCTATTCTTGAACATCAGTGAGCAATAGTACATGTCCATCTGTGACGCTAAAGCATATACAGGGTGTCCCAGCTAACTTGGACCAAGATTTATAAAAAAACTAAGCGTTCTTCACAACTGAAATCGCGTGGATGCTGTTTAAGTTTTAGCTAAAGTTACAGTAATATTTTTTCGATCTTCCTATTTGAATAATTAGTCGAAATCAATAAACTTTTTAAATAAAGCTTGAAACATTCAGGCGTCAAAAGGAAAGTTGTGGAACTCCACAAATATTGTCCAAACCAGGAATTTCCATTGAGATAGACTTAGCGTGGCCGTTTTTGTTCGGGAAAAACGAAAGCCCGCGGAATTTAAAAAATACCACGTGACAGCGCGCTACGTGCGCCCGAATGCGTCGCGATTACAGCGCTCTCATCCGTGCTTTGTAAAAAACATCACCCGCTTCTGGCCTTTCGTGCTGCCCAAAGCAGGGCTTCGCTTTTTGCTTGGTTCCAAGATAAGCGCCAGCGGGTTCGGGCGACAGTTTAAAGAAAGCGCGGCTCCCGTTTTTCAGCGTAATTCACGCGAAGTTATCAAGCTTGTTATATGCGTCGTTGCTTGTTGGGATCTTGCTCCCTAATTCAAACTCATGATATTGTCATCGTTCCTGCGCATGCATTCTGCTAACGTGAGAGCGCAATTATCGCCGCAAAAACTGGAGCCACGCTTTCTTACAACTGCCGCCCGTGCCCACTGGCGCTTATCATGGAACCAAGCACAGCGCGGAGCTCTGTCTTGGGCAGCAAGAAAGGTGCGAAGCGAGTGATGTTTTTACAAAGCACGGATGAGAGCGCTGTAATCGCGGCGCATCTGGGTTTTTCCCGAGTAAATACGGCCACTCTAAGTCTATCTCGTTAGAAGTGCCTGGGTTGAACAATATTTATGGAGCTCCGCAGCTTTCCCATTTACGCCTGAACATTTCAAGCTATATTTAAAAAGTTAATTTATTTATATCGACTAATTAATCAAATAGGTGGAGCGAAAAAAATAGTACTGTAACTTTAGACAAACCCTAACACCATCCACGCGATTTCAGTTCTGAATAAATCTTGGTGCAAGTCAGCTGGGATACCCTGTAGATTCATGAACAAGAACTAGCATTTGCGCTCTGGACATGTACTGTTGATGTTACGTAACTGACTTCTTTTTGAAAATGTGCGCATTGTTCATTTATCACAAAATATGAAAATATGATTTTAGGAAGCAGGTAATTTCTGGTTGATTCAGTAGCAATGAAGGTAAACCAAAGCCCTGATCACTCCTGAAAAAACTGACAGTGACTGCCATCAAGCATGAGCCTAAATCGATGGTGTACATGACGCATTCACATTAGAAAGCTATTCTTTTCAATACTCAGTATGACAGGTTGTAATGTACTCTAAATTGTGAGCGGCCCTTTGAATAGAATTTTGTTCTCACAAAGTCACATATGAGAGTCTGTTACATGTGAGATTCTTATTCAGCCCATATTGCGGCAGCAAACTGCAGCGTCAACGTGAATCATGGGACCTCTATGGGCTGGTTGCATTCATACTCTACGGTAATATAAGACCATGTGCTGACGAAAACCAAGTCTGATTTTTGAATTACTACTGTCGCATCAGTCACAGCTCCTTGAACTGAGTTATTTTTTAAAACATCTGCCGGACCTGAGCAGTGTGCAGGCTCTCGGTTTCCTGCTTGCCAACATGAAACAAGCGCATTTTGATGTAATTTTATGCAACACTTCTGACAAGGTGCATGTAATGATTGTAGAGTGGAGAGTTGTCGAAAATGTGCTCATGAAGTTCACTGAAGAGCTCCCTACCGTGGAATGCTTAAAGAACCTCGTGGAGAAGGTCAGTAAGTAGTGTTCTTGATGCCAATTTGTTCAGGCGCACTGCCGTCGTGATCACCGCCTCCAATTTTTTAGGGATCTTCAGTACACTTTCTGTTGGGTATTTCAGCCCTCCTCTGCTTTTCCTCTTAATTAATGAGTAAATGTTTCCTCGTTCTGTTGTGAGCAGTGCACTTGTGCAGTGCTCCCAAGTCAGCTTTGCAGCCAATTTTTGAGCTACATAACCTGCCATGTAAGCCACAATTGGGCTCCACATTCACTGATGTAGCCTGGAGCTATGATGTAATCATGGTCTGCAGCTGTTACCTGAGACTGCTGAACAGCATCACTGTCTACAAGTTGCCTCCTTGGTGCAGATATATTCAAGAGCTGAGAAGAAATAACTGTTGCACTGCTGCATGACAATATGGAGATGCTGTCCCGGCTCAGGCAGTTGCCTGTTGATACATCAACCAGTTCACTTTGAACAATCATTTTTTTGAAGGCAGCACGAAACTGCTGTGTAGCGGGGTTGTCGTTATGCCCGCCATGTGCTCGAATCAGGCCAAAAAACAGTTCAAAATAGTCCTGGAAAATTTTGTGGGCCGGAATGTACTTCAGCACTCGTTTTTCAGTGACAAGAAAATGAAAAAGACTAATTAGGCTTTGCATGCAGATGATAAAACCTAAGAAACCTGTCTTTCGGTTTGTTTCGATCATTCGTCTCCCATTTGCAGACTCCTTCAAGGAAGACAGGTAATGGGTTGTGGTTTTGAACATGCCTTCGAAAGCTTCAATGTTCTTTTCAGTTATAGGTTTCTTCCAACCTTTCTGATATGGGCTTCTAGAATTTAAGGAATCAAATGTGTCATTAATTTTCAACAAAAAATTCTCTGTTGCCTGTGTGCCAAAAAAAAACCCTTCTAGGTGAAGTTCCCTGCCCTCGGCTAGTGCGGTCGCAACAGAAGTGCTCATCACTTCGGCAGCCAGTCTAAGTTTCATGGGCTGTCGCTTCCACTCAATATGAGCTCTGCGCAACTTGTTAGCCAAATGTAGGCCTTCTTTCTGCTGCACAGTATGCAGCCACTCAATATGCTCCCACGACACTGTCCTTCCTTGGTGGTTAATAAAGCCCCTCTTGTGTGCCAGCGCATTCCTCACAAGTTTCAGCATATGGCAGGGATCCAAAGAAGCTGCCACTGGTTCCCGGGTAGCTGGGTGTGGAAAGGTTGTTTTTAGGTCTCCGACATGTTGGAAATCACACCCAAGCTCTTGTAACATTGTCATATTTGCAGGCGCCCCATCACAATTGAGTGAAACGACCATAGCTCCAGCATCATGTGCCTTATGAAGGCACTGGGTGACAAGGTTAGCCCTCTGAGTTCCAATTAAGCCATCAACTAGGAACTACCGAAAGGGCAACTTCCATCGCCCATTAATAGCCACAGCCATTACAACGAATGCAGCCTTTGCTTGTGGCAAAGAGTCGCTGTCAATGCCACTGCCGAAGTCAACAAACCCTTCAAAGTTGCGTTTGTTCCATTGGATGTTTTGCCGAATAGCCATTTCATCAACCATGAGGCTGCAAACTGTTTGGCGCCCTTTGCTTGCTGTTTCAGCACAAACTTCATTTTTAGTGCATTGAAAGTGTCTGTTGACAGTCCTGCCTGGCCATCAACAGTCTCATGCCATTTTCGCAGCGTTCTGGGATGTGGGAGGCACGTGTCAAAAACTTTCCTGACGTACTGATAGGCCCGTGGGGAATAGAAATTTAGAGTTAAGGCAGAAGTTCTCAGTTCAGGGGAGTACTGCTTTGGAGTGCCAATTCCACCATGCTTTGCGACTTGTCTTTCAAGTAGGTGCTTATTTACTTTACTCAGGCCATATAAGACAGACACTTGCTCTCTCAGGAGGATATTCTCCGTAGTTAATGCTGACAGAACAGATTTAAGTTCGGCGTTTTTCTTTTGCAGTCTCCGCCTTGTTTGCTGCAGCCTTTTGATGCTTTTTCTTGACTGAGCATGCATTGCAGAAAACCATGCAGCCCTTGCTCTCAGATAAGCTTTTTCGGGTGTGTCCTCCTATGAAGAGAGACAGAAAATGCAATGCATCATTAGAACAATGCACATCCAAGTCTTGCATACTGCAGTTACAGCAGTGTGCACATATAAAGCAGAAAGCACTCTGAATGTTCCATAAAAAGAAGAATCTCGTCGTCCTACTTTAATATCAAAGTGTTTCACCTCTGACGGAAATGCTCAACATGCCATCACCTACAACGCACAGAAAATTCACTTGATCATCCTTTTCTCGCACATTGTAACATAGTAACAGATGATTTGCCCTATCACATATTTTACCAGCACCTCACCTCGCATCGAGTCGGTAATTCCTACAAGGGTAACCCTGTTTTTGTCCAGATGGAAAAGTACAAATATTCACCCGCAACCTTAATAATAAAAGTATGCAATGGTTTACCTTCCAGGATTGCCATGATAGCGGAGTCTGTTATTTCAGTCAGCACCACTTAAATAACACCATCTGTCGGGCTAGTTGGTTGCGATCCATATGTATCAGCAGCGCGAACACCACACAGGAACACCACACAGCGCTCTTTACCTTCTTCTCCTTCTTCTTCCTGTGTGGTGTTCGCGCTGCTGATACATAAGCATCACTTACTTATATGGATTCCTCACACTTTCAGTAACAAAATTTGATTTCCCAGATGACAAATTCGCACCTGCTGTTTATTTTTTCTTCGTGAATTTTTGTAAGAATATTTACTTGGCAATGATGTTTCCCGACCTACGCTGATTTTTTTGTTTTTGAAAGGATTTTGTTCCGCTTTGAGTCCCCCCATCTCCCCCTATGTACTGCTCGTAGTGAACCTTTAGGGTATTTGAATAGATCAATAAATAAAGCTCTGACTCACCGATTCTCCTCTGGTAGATGTAGAGGTGTTGAAGAAGAAGATTCCATAATGTACTCCTCACCTTGACTTGCAGGCCACTCACACACTTAAAGGGTCAGTCTACTGAATTTTATCGACAATATTTTCTTTGCGGCAACCGATAGCTCTTTACTCAAATTACCGTTTAGCCAGCTGTGGTGCCAAGGAGTGCGGTAGAACATTTTAAAATAGAATTTATTAATGTGGGAACACATCTGTATGAGATGGTAGTCTCATCTGGCAACCATCTAGATTTCCGCCGCGCGGCTAGGCGCGGCGATAGCGGCGACAAAGATGGTGGCGCCCGTCGAAGCCGGACCTCTCGCTTCGGACTGAATTCTCGTTGTTGCTGCCTTTTTCAGTGCGTTCACTGGCCATAAATGGGGCGCCTGTCTTTCGCTTCGTCTCATCTCGCCTATAAGAAAACATATAAGAGATAAATTTGCTTTATTTTAATAATTAGAGTGACGATTCTGTCGCTCCTAGGCTTAAGTGGAGAGTCGGTTTGTTTACAGCAATGGTTCCCGTCCTGACGACCAGATGGCGCCACTATAGGCTGTTTATTTTTGCGTCTCTGCTAGCATACGCTGAACTAAAAGTGGGAATGTGCCTGCGTTTTGCGTACGTGTAACTATAAATATTCATGTGATTTACAGAAAAAGCGAGCGGTACGCCTTCTACAGTTTATTAGAACAAAACGTGCGTTTCTCTGACATTGGGGCATACAAATGGTACGTAGTATATTCACTTATGCTTCTACAAAAAAAGACTACCACTTTCTTGAACAAAATGAAGGTTTGGGGTCGCCACCATGCTTTTTTACGCGACTTTTAACGCCGAAATATAATATAAATTCCTGCCTAAACCGGGCGCACCCTTATAAAAATTTCTATAGACAGTCCATAGACTGTCTATAGACTTTAGTCTATGAAGTCTATAGACTGTCTATAGACAAATCCTTTAGACTGGTCTATAGACAGTCTATAGATTTATGGCCATACACTTTTAGTAGACTTTTGTCTATAGACAGTCTATAGACAAATGTCTACTGAAAGTCTATAGGTCTATAGGAAGTCTATAGACATAGGTCTATAGACAGTCTATAGACGATTTATAGACTTATGGTCATACATTTCCTATAGAGCTGTCTATAGACCGTCTATAGACACTTGTTTATAGACGGACTATAGACGACCTATAGACTTATGGCCATAGACTTCCTGTAGACTACTGTCTATAGACAGTCTACAGACAAAAGTCTACTGGTCCAGTAGACATATGTCTATAGACTGTCTATAGACATTCCATAGGTGTGTGGCATGGCAGCGCTATAGACCTTTGTCTATAGACAGTCTATAGACCTCTGTCTACTAAACTATTAGTAGACCATTATCTATAGACTGCTTATAGACTGTCCACAATCATTGAAAAAGGTCACCAGACAGAGTTCACACATGAAACAATCAATATACTTACAAATTTAGTTTATTTCCAAGCTATCCAGGCTGGGAATATGCAATACATGCACCATAAGAATGCACCACATTAACATAAAAGTTGAAAGTAACAGTCCTCAGAAGCATTCTTGTGGCCTGTTGTCTGCAGTAAATCATCCGGCGCCGCCGCGGTGGCTCAGTGGCTATGGTGCTCGGCTGCTGACCCAAAAGACGCGGGTTCGATCCCGGCCGCGGCGGCTAGAATTTCTTTGGAGGAGAAATTCTAGAGGCCCGTGTACTGTGCGATGTCAGTGCACGTTAAAGAACCCCAGGTGGTCGAAATTTCCGGAGCCCTCCACTACGGCGTCTCTCATAGCCTTAGTCGCTTTGGGACGTTAAACCCCATAAACCAAACCAAACCAAATCATCCGGGCATGTTCACCTGTACAGCACAAAGGAAAAAAATAATATAAGAGGAACTGAAAAAAAAATTCCCCTTCCATCTCTACACATGTGGTTTACAATGCAAGGCATATCCTGGCTATGCCATTCTAGAAAGGCAATCTTGATCTTTTGGTTTGGTTTTATGGGGTTCAAAAACCCAAGGCGACACAGGCTACGAGGCGCTGAAGTGAAAGGCTGGGGAGTAATTTCGGTCACCTGTGCCGAGTACACAGGCCTTTAGCATTTTGCCTCTATTAAAATGCGACCGCCTAGGCCGGAATCGAACCTGCATCTTTCAGGTCGCCATACGAACATGATAGCCACTGAGCTATCACGCCGGCTCAATCATTTCAGTAAATACACGACAGATTATAAGTGTCGTCATAAAATATTGTAACAAAGACCCCTAATCCCTGGAGCACTCTACTCTGAATCCAGTACTGATATTGATTTCTGTATGGCAATACTGTTACAGCCGATACTGATCTCTTTATGGCAATCCTTTTACACTATTTGTAACAGAAGACTTCGAACAATTGTGCCACATATCTGCATTGACTCGCAAGGAGCTGTTAAGAATGCCACCTCCATAAAATACAGATTCAGTGCACCTTACAGAGGGATCCAAAAAGGAGAATATTGCAGCATTTATTCTTATAACCGCTATAGAAGAAGCGCTTCAGAATACACTGCGTGAATTAAGCCTGGTACACCCGGCCAAATTTTTAACTGGCTCAGGTGTTGCATCGCGAAATGCACCTTGTAAAAAAGGTGCCTTTCGGTTACACTGCTGGCATATTCATGCTGTAATTTAACGAGTGAAATGTCATTTCGTTGTTCCTTTTTGTTCATATAATGTTTGAGTGCAGTACGTGCGTGTTTAGGTCAACGTTATCAGAAACATTCGTCTGCCACTACGAACAGCTGAAACAAGCGGCATACGCAGTAATGGATCTGGTCCACATGGCCTCATCCTCTGGGTAAAGTACCACTCCTTTCATGGCGGACAAGTCGTTTACCCAGATTAGTGCAAATGCGCCGCCACAACCATTGCTGCGTATTCCGCTTGTTTCGGCTCTTCATAGCGGCAGACGATGAATATTTCTGATAACTTTGATCATGCAAGTACTCCACTCAAATATTATATTAACAAAAAGAAACTATGAAATCCGATCTCACGCGTCAAATTACAACATGAATATGCCAGCAGTGTAGCCAAAAGACATCTTTTTACAAGGTGCATTTAGCGATGCAACACCTAAGCCAGTTAAAGATTTGGCCGAGTGTACGTAAGCCGATACTCAAACGGGCACAAGCTATACGAAACCAGCAGGCAGAAGCAACCAGTTCACCACAGATTTGCGCCTATAACTTGAAGCACAAAGACGGAACAGTATACTCGTACATCTGCGCGCGCTCTTAGAAACAAGCGGGTTGCAGCGCTTCCATGCCGCGCTCATTATTCAGAAAACTAATACAGCACACAGAGGCTGCAGCTGCGCCATTTCAAAAGCAGTCGCAAGGTTGAGACAGCAAATTACTGTCACGATAAAATACCGTCTGAAATTCATTTAGTTTTTCCTTCAAGTGCAGCTCCAACAGCGCAGTAAAGAGGTGTGTTTCTTGCATGGAGGCAGCCTAACCCAACTCTGCTAGAAAACTCAGCGAAAGCATTGAACGCGCTCAAAGTAGGAAGTATTTCAATGAAACAATTAACACCTTCAATAGGCGCAGCTATAATAACACGAGAGCTTAATTAAATTTTAGGCGCAAATTAGCGGCGAGTCACATCGGCGCTTCCGTAACGTAGCAGTCTGAAATCAGAAACACATACTTTGCCTCTCGCGCAAATGGTATTCTAGACATCTGTGCACGCGTGAGCGGGATTCATGAACGAACCACTCGGAACGAAATGTAAGCCACCTCTTGTCGAGCCGACCTTTACCCGGCTTTCAAAATGAAGTGCCCGCAAGCCAGCGGCGGCGGCCAACGGCTCTGATGACAGACACGGACGAATCCATACGTGTGCAACGAAGGGGAGATGGGATGGAGCTCGTGGCTTCTTCGCGGTGTTTGAGCACGCCGGCCATTCGCGCCGGCAACGAATTTTATTCACCCATCACACTACAAGCATTCCTCCAGCGCGGCTTGAGTACAACTTTGACAAACGTAACGCGCTCCAGTCTATAGCGTTACAAGACACCTTTGCTGAAACGTCGGCGTCCACGACGCGCACCGAGCGAGCGTCCATACGTAGCAAGCAATGCACACCTCAAAAAGAACAGCACTCCATGGTCCAGACAGGCGATAACACAAAGATAAGAAAATAAATGTAATCCACCACTGAACGAGACTGTATGTAAGTACGTTTTCGGAGGTGCAAAGTAAATTCAGCTCACACGGCGCTAACTAACACACAGTTCCAATTCGGCCATCATTCACAGGCTAAACGACATTTCTGGCCGCACACCAACCTTGAAACACGAAAAATCTAGTAGACAGCTCGCGAGGAGCGGCTTATCATCAAGGGCATCGCACAGACTGCCTTTCCGCGCGTTAGTAAAGACAGCGGGACAGAGATAAGCGGCATAAGTCGAGAACCCGATGGCTTCCGCCTTAGAAACGAAGATCGGACTTTTGTAACTGCGCACATAATCTGTTCTGCACACACAGTGGTTTAGGAGACCAAATGAATAAAATATAAACGTGTAGACTTACCGTAAGCGGACGATGAAGCTGGATTTTGAAGAAAACGTAATCCGCGAAAAACACGCCAACGCCATTGATGCAGCCACGCACAGGGTTGTTTGCAGCCCGAATGATTTTCCGCCGTCTCGCGGTAAAATGGGTAAAACGTGAAACACAAACCCATTTCACGGTCGTATCTTTATCGCTCGCACTCTTGCCGTGTGCAGCTTTATCTCATATCCAAGACCACAGAAGGCAATTGGTTTATAAGCTTAAATACTTCGCTTACCCTCTAAAAATCTTATTGTTTTCGTGAAAACAGAACCGAAATCTAACTTCTCGGTATACGCGCCGCATCTCCCACCGAATAGTATGTGGTACAATTCTCAAATAATAATTATAAGGTTCCATAGCATAACGTCTTTTTTGCGTGTGTTCGTGTTTAGAAAACTGATATGCGCCACATCAGCGTGTCATCGGCTCCGAAGCAACAGGTGCAAGGGTAGGAACGAAAAAATACTGGCTTTGTGATTGTTGCGTCGCCACTTATTCACGTGAATACAAACTGGCAGATGTTAATCGCACAGAGGACCAGGCTCTTTGAGATTAATCTAAGATGTTTCTAAGGGATGGGCGCTTCCTTGAATTCTCACACCCGTATTTCCCCCTTTGCTTTCAGGACGTTTTAAAGAGAAATGTAGAACCATTGATGAAATGTTTCTGATTTCAGCGCGTTGGACAGTAACGCTCGAAAGATGGCATGGAATTGTGTAGAGCGATTCCTTTAAGGGACAGCGTATTCGTTCGATGTAGTACAGTTTGCGGGCGCCCTTACTTCAAGAATGGCTGCCTTTCCTCGGCTTACTTGTTAGCATTAAATATCTAATTGTATTGACAATATACGTCACGGTATAACGAAAAGGAGCTTGTCAATGCTCCTGAAAACAATAAACAGGAGGGTGTTGTAATGGCCTTACGCAATACTTTTTAATTTCCGTAATAGCGAAGGAGGTGGGGGACTCCCGACATAGTTGCGGTCACTAGATGCAGGTCCCCTCAACATGCAGTGCAAAAAGAAATTGACATTGTTCTGGACTTAGTCGAAAGTCAGTGTATCGAACATTGTTAGATAAAATTACGATTGTTATAGACTGGTCTGTAGGCAGTAGACTATCTATAGTGTACAGTCTATAGACGAAAGGAAATTGAGGTAGTTGTAGACTGTGGTTTATAGAGAGTCTATAGACCGTCTATAGACAAAAGGAAATTGAAGCAGCTATAGACCGTAGTCAATAGAGAGTCTATAGACCGTCTATAGACGAAAGGAAATTGAAGCAGCTATAGACCGTAGTCTATAAAGAGTCTATAGGCCGTCTATAGACGAAAAGAAATTGAGGCAGCTATAGACCTTGGTCTATAGAGAGTCTATAGACTGTCTATAGACGAAAGGAAACTGAAGCAGTTATAGACTTTTGTCTATAGACAGTCTATAGACAAAAGGAAATTGTGGCAGCTATAGACCTTAGTCTATAGCGAGTCTATAGACCGTCTATAGACGAAAGGAAATTGAAGCAATTATAGACTTTAGTCTATAGACACTCTATAGACAAAAGGAAATTGAGGCGGCTATAGACCTTAGTCTATAGCGAGTCTATAGACCGTCTATAGACGAAAGGAAATTGAGGAGGCTATAGACCTTAGGCTATAGCGAGTCTATAGACCGTCTATAGACGAAAGGAAATGGAGGTAGTTATGGACTTCAGTCTAAAGAGAGTCTATAGATCGTCTATAGACAGAAGGAAATTGAGCCAGCTATAGACTTTAGTCTATGAAGTGTCTATAGACAGTCTATAGACAAGAGGAAATTGAGACAGCTATAGACCTTAGTCTATAGAGAGTCTATAGAAAGTCTATAGACGAAAGGAAATTGAGGCGGCTATAGACCTTAGTCTATAGAGAGTCTATAGACCGTCTATAGACAAAAGGAAATTGAAGCAGCTATAGACTTTAGTCCATAGATTTTCTATAGACTGTCTGTAGACAAAAGGAAAAGTCTATAGGATGGCTATATAGTCTATAAAAAGTCTATAGAAAGTCTATAGACCATTTTTATAAGGGCAGACCCCTCGTTAATGATGTTATAGGATGCCAACTACCAGATTATGCCATTATTTATACACTCATCTCGGTGAGTAGACTGACCCTTTAAAAATTGATTGGTTTATTGATTCATCATTGCATACACTACACCATGCAGATCATTCAGTGGATATTAGTAAAAATTGCCACGGCGAAATCAAGCTAGGTGCATTCACACAGTCTGGGTGCCTGCACATGCTGTGTTAAAGATTATGCTATAATGCGTGCTGTGGATGGGCCACTTATGCTATCAAATACGCTCTTGGCATATGCACAAGCATTTGACATTCATGGTGCTGAATTCTGCTTGAGAAATAGGCACATTTGACAGGCCCATTTACCATTGCTGGCCTCCTTCTTCGTGGCATCCCGGCAGAGGCTGGGGTGGTTGGCAAAGTAAGAAGTTCCTGCATAATATAAACTGTTTAGTAATGCAGCCCACCTTTGAATGCCCGTTGCCCTGTTCTCCTTCGCCATGCATCAAGACATAAGAAGGAAAGCAGGGCATGAGGCTAATCAAAAAATTACTCGGCATGCCCACAACTGGGCCATGCAACAGCTTCAGTGTATGTGTACTCAATTCCTGTCAATGTCACTGCAAAAGAAAAACGCTCGCACATTGTTAAACTGATATCGACTAGCATACCAAGGTAATGGTATATGTCTAGACATTTTATTTTTAATTAATGTTATTATACACTCAAAGTCTTGCAGAAATGAAGCAGGGGTAATAGCACAACAGTGTAGAAGCATGAATTCATACTGTTTTAAAAATTATTGCATTAAATTTTGTGTCGTGCAATCTTCTTTTCTGAATGCCCACTGGAACTGACGTTAAAGAGGTTGGCATGTACCCATATAAGAAGTATTTCATGAGAACTTTTACAACGAACAACTGAAAAAGAAGAAAACATGACAATACAAATTTTTCATGTAGCACGCATGCCAGTTTGCACCAAATACTTTCTACATAGTTGTCAATGGCCTTCTTCAAATTCAGTAAAATTAGTTTGGAATAATGTGAGAAAATTTTGCAGAAAAGATATCACTCACCTGGTGGAGTGCGTCTTGCATAGCCAAATGTTTCTTGATACTGACAGATTATTTGTAGTGGAACTCTGACGAGACGACTATACTAATTTGTGCAACGAACATAAGCAATGAAGGCACACGAAAGAATATTGTGGCAGTTACTCATGTGCTCATGTGTTTCCAGAAAAGGTACCAACCTATACGAAGGATCTTTGCAGAACCTACTGCACTCTGCTACTGTCTCCAGTAAGCACGGGGCCTGCCAAACAAATGCAGGTTCTGTTGCACTTTACATTGAAGAATTGCAACGACATCGTACCTCATGCAGTGAATAAACCTAGATGGAAACCACACTAAGATGATATGAAACTTACTGGTGTAAGTTGAAAGGCTTGAGATGGCCCTGGCTGAATGCCCAGCATTGTGGCCATATGCAAAGATGCCTGTAAAAAAAAATTGTTCAGGAGAAATGTGTGCGTACCGAGGCATAACAGGTGTTCAGTTTTAAGCACCTAGTGAAAAGTGGAGAAGCATCACACTACTAGACCGTTTTGACCTATGTCTGAAGGAATAAAAATATAATTAGTCTGTTGAGGTGGCTTGGTCAAAACTTCCTTTGAGCCTGTGCCAGGAAGCATTCGTAGCCTCTCAAATCAGGTGCGAAGATCGCTTAAAACGCAGCAGGCTGCCGATACAGGACTTTTGTTTGTCCTGATTGTTTCTAAAAAACCATCCGCGATCTGCGCGGCCGAATCGCGGATGTGCGACGCCTTAGTTCCGCGGGTTGCAGACAGTCCGTGCGGCATTGCTCCGTGCTGTTGAAATTGCAATCATAAGGAAACAATGAAAGTGGTTTCCCTGCGGCCAAGAGTTTCCGCGCTGATTAAAAAATATCTCCATATGAGTGATGAAGGCAGCGTCGCAAATAGCTGACGTACAGGGAATGCTGTCATGCGCATCCCTTGCTCAGGAGGGCAACGCCAAGTAAACAGCGGCGGCAGCTTTGCAGACTACGCGAAATCGGCCTATGACTACGACTATGATTATGAATATGACGCTGCTGCTCGCCAGTTGCATGAGGCGTGTAGCCAATACCTCCACACTGTCTTTTCCCGTAGCCGGGCTGACAACACTACTGCAGCTTCCATATATGTATCGGGTGCTGGTCTTGGCATCTGCTTCTACCTTTCTTTCACGGCCTGCTTCGGAAACACTTGCTGAATTACCTGAACCAATCCTTAAACAAGACTGTATCAAAGGATATTAGCACGTGAGATATAACACAAACGGTGTTCAAGATTATGGCGATGAAGATGGCAGCACAATAGCTAAACTGTTTAATTACTTAGCCACTTTGGGAACCCAGTGTATTTTCTCTGCTTGAGACTAAGTTAGCCGCACTCGACGTAGGAGAATAATTGCTTGGCAAAGCAATACATGCTACACTTCCTAGCTGCGAAAGCAAAAGAAGCGCTGGTGGATGCGATTGCCATGCTGTTGAATGCTTAATAGGCCATGAAGTGACCTCCAACGTCACGACTATTCTTGAGCAATGAATTTTCATGCTGCGATAGGGAGTACTATTTGACTCTCACTTTCGCGAAAAAGACACAAGTGACGAAGATAAGTAGACTATGCTCTCCGCCGTTATGTCTGGAGCCGGTCGTGTTGCAAACCTCCATCCAGGTTTTTTTCACCGTTAGCCTCAACTACTCTGACAGTACGACGACATCCAGTCGGCAGTTCTGATGGCGTCGTCTTCGGTCTAGTGCAATGCACGGTGTTTAGCGTAGTCTCCTAACTTGTCGACCGTTTGACGACTGCGGCGTCACGTGGCTGGATTTCTGCGATGTGAGCCAAGTCTGATCGCGCTTTCAAAGCAGCGCACAGCCATTCCGTCCACCTGTCTGCAGCACCATTATTCAGAATGCAGTTGAAGTAGACTTCTGCTCTCAGAACCCAGTTCACATTCTAATTATTCAAAGCTCACCTGTTACACCTTCCTTACTTTTAACTTATTATTCAAACTTTATATTTTCCGGATACTTCCATCGCGCCTTGCATGAAAGTGCGATCGGTAATCCGCTCGCCCGACGTGGCCTGCAGCTATGTTTCAAACTTAAAGCCATACTTATCTTTCCTACACTTAATGTCGGCGCCCGTCAGTAGCGATGCCCTCTCGGTGTCATGTGCTAGACTGTAGAAAATTTGTAGCTATAGCTACATAGCTACGGCCACCGCTCTTAGAGGCGCGCGACAGCCATTTCTTAACACCACTTGCTGCGCGTGTTGGTAAATAATGCTTACAACTACACAGCGCAAAGACAAACACGCACAAGTAAGGAAACACCACAAAGCGCTGACGTCTGCCGTTGCCTGGCAACCACCACACCTGGCGTGCTCGCCGCGCCCTCTGTGTGACGTCACACCACGGGCCTCGATTCTCCGGCAACTCGGCTCGTCGCGGTCACCGCGCGGCCACCGCTCCTGCCTTGGAGGAAGGAAAAAACTCAGGAGAGGCCCTTTCCACACAACACCCAGGGAGAAAAGTGTGGAGGAAATCACGTGGTTTTTCTCGATCAGGAGGCCATCTTGTCCGGGCGGCTTAGCAACGGCGTCGTAGTTGCTGTTTACAAGCAGGGCGGTAGCAGACGGCCGCGGTGAAGCATTTGCAGTGCGGCGTAGGCGTACTTTCCTCAACTGCTCGAGTTTGTTTTTGATCGCGCTCATAGGCTGACGTTGGCGCCGTTCCACTCAAATCTCAGGTGGAATTCACTGCAAAAAACCCGTTGTTGCGTGCATGGATTTCAACGTCCTCAGGATTTCAACGATCGCACGGGCATTTCGTGTACTGCGTCTCTTCTCGGAGCCGTCGGGAGACTACCGCTGCTCACTGGAGAGCATTCGCGCCGTTCGTTCACCAGTGATTCAATACGGCGTGCGCTAGAGAGGTCGTCGGCACATTGTGCGGACGTTTCGCGTCCTGTGCGTGCAGTATGCGTGTGCCATTCGCTCTCTCGTTTACATCGGCAGTGAAACCTCGTTGCTACTTGTGCGTGTTCTTCCAACGCTCCAGCGATTGTCACTGGTGTTGGTATAACTGTCATTTTAGTTTTTCGGCGATTGCGCTTGTGTGAGCGGCGGGGGTCATGACTTGGGCGGAGGGCGATATTTTAAAGAAAGCAGCTGCGCTCGGTTTGCTCTTAGCATACTGCAGAAACTTTGTTACACGCCCGTTTCAAGCGTGTAACGTTTGAAGCGTCTAGCGAGCTCTAGCTTCTGGGACGTGCCGGGCTCAAGTGTATTCGTTCATATCGTGGTCAAGTCTGTGTTTCTGGTCGCACGCTATGTTTAGACCTATTTCCTGTAGCAGGTTTGCTATTGCTTTTATAGCTGATGTCATGGTCAAGAAGTGCGAAAAAGGCGAAGCTCTCACTGAATTTAGAGGCCTTTTCTCACATGTGTTTATTGTGCCCATGTCCTGTGATAGTCATGATGAATGATGAAGTTTAGCGCCAAAAACGAGGACAAAGTAGGAGTGAAGACACAACACGAGCGCTTTTTCGCAACTAAAACTTTAATGGAAGAACACATAACATATATATATACCCATCTCGTGAAGTAAATCAAAAAGAAGAAACATACATGATATGGTCAAGATAAACCTTAGAGGGCGATACATCTGAAGAGTGCTGAGGGTGCAAAAGGTACATAAAGGGTGCAAAAACGAATTACCAGCCGGAGATAAATTGCAGTTTCTTGATGTGCTGCTATCTTTCAACCAGAATCATGTTTGCTGGCGCTATCATCCGAGATCAGTAAAACCCCTACTGCATTGCGCCTCAGGCCACTCGAAAGTTGTAAAAAATGGCATTGTACTCTCATGCCTACGTTCAGTCCTGGTAAAGTCCTGCACGCACGGCATGGCTAAAAGTTTTCATGAACAAGTAAATAGAATAAAGACATCAGGCTATCCGGACAGCGCAATTGGTTTTGCATGCGAAAAACTTATCCGCTGGGTAAAAGGTATTGCCCCAAAGAAGGAAAAGGACGAGAAGATAAAGAAGAAAAAAGTGGTGATACCATATAAGCATCAACTTTCGCACAACCTTGCCAACGTGGCCAGGCGCTATGGCGTACAGGTAATCTTCTCGGCCCCAAACAAGCTCAAGAAAGTGTGCGGCCTAGTAAGCAGAAAAATAGGGAACCAGAGAGGACAAAATAAAAATAAGAAGAAGACATGCCATCCTTCGGGATTCATCCCGTGCAAAACGGGTGTGGTATATGAACTGCCCGTCTCCTGTGGCAAGACCTACATAGGTCAGACAGGGCGTTGTGTAAACGTGCGGCTAAAAGAACACGAGAAATCGCTCTCTGGGTCGAAGTCCTCGCATTTGGTTGACCATTGCCAAGAATGTAAGGAGTGCAAGCCGGATTGTGTGCCGGAATGTGGCCCAGTGTGCAAGAAAAAATGCAATCCACTTTATGCGCAGGCTGAAATTCTGTCACATCATAGAGAACGCCTCCAGCGCGAAATTACCGAGGCTTTTTATATTTCGCGACAGGGAAATTCATGCATAAGCGCACCGTCCATTTCGTTAACAGAAAAAGAGCTGGCATACCTGGATCACACGTGGAATTAATATCTTTTCCTTTCCCCCTTTTTTGGTTTTTTTGGTTTTTTTGGTATTTTGGTTTCGCCTTCGTGATTGTGATTGCGACCATGAAGTTTCCTGTTTTTGCACCCTTTATGTACCTTTTGCACCCTCAGCACTCTTCAGATGTATCGCCCTCTAAGGTTTATCTTGACCATATCATGTATGTTTCTTCTTTTTGATTTACTTCACGAGATGGGTATATATATATGTTATGTGTTCTTCCATTAAAGTTTTAGTTGCGAAAAAGCGCTCGTGTTGTGTCTTCACTCCTACTTTGTCCTCGTTTTTGGCGCTAAACTTCATCATGAATAAGATTCAACTCGCCCAACTTTCCACCTTACTCCTGTGATAGTGTTATTTGTGGTAAAAAGTACCTAGAGTGAAATGAGGATCCAAATGTGCGTGAATTTCATTAACGCCTGTGGTTATGTTGAAGAAAAATAATTCGATGCATTCATTATGTACGATAGATCGACTTTCATTGTCTGTATTGTCGATCTAGAGTAATGTGTGCTACTATGCAGTGACATTACAAGCTAGTATTTCACCAAGTAGATAAAAGTGGTGCGTACAGCTGCAGCTCTGCACATTAAACATGAAACACAGCATTGAAATGATGCCCAACACCGTGCAACTGATACTGCAGCCACTGGGTACTCCCAAACTTCTAGAAGTCTGAAAAGCTACAGTCATATATATTTTGCACAATACTAGACGTGTGTATGTGATACATGGTATGTTACCATGCTACTAGGGGTGGATTTATGGAGGGGGCAGTAACATTTTAAACATATATTTCTTGGACTTTTAAATTGAAAAAAAGGTGTTCAGAATGGCTATCTTATGTAAAATTTCACTCTTTTAGTGGGGGCGAGACCCCCCCCTCATAAATCCTCCCCTGCCGTCTACTACATGCACTTCGGCCCTCTCCGTTTCTGTCACCTCTATGAGTGGCTCTTGGAGTTGTGAATCATTGTTTATTAGTATTTCATAAATACTGCCGACTGCCCTTTGGCGGTCAAGGCAGGAGTGCACAAAGTTAAGAAAGGAAATTACAAAGTAGTAACAACGAAATAACAGCAACAAAGGGCGATTACCGTACGAGGACATAAGTTCAATAAGACCATCGGGAAGCAAAAAAAGTACAGGAAAATCATCTGACGTCAACAAGATTGAGTGAACAGAATAAAAAGGAAGAAACCGAAATACACTGTGTACTGGACGCGCTACTGCGATACATGAGACGAAACAGCAGACAAAGATTCTGAAGATGCAAGGCTGGTGATATCGCTTGGCAGTCGGTTCCATTCGGAAATGGTGCGTGGAAAGAAGGAACAAGAATGTGCTTTTGTTCGGCATCGTGCATCAAGATAGTCCTTTCGTGTTTGTTTCGGGTGGGGCGTGTTGTGTTGTATTGCATGTAACTCTGAAAATTAAGTGTTGTTTTATTATGTATGATATTTAACAACATTTTTAGTCGGTGCTGTTTGCGACGGGATTCAAGCGTGGGAAGCCAAGATCTGAGTGAGCAAATCAGATACCGATAACTGCCGACCATAAGCGTGATAAATAAACCGGAGAGCTTTCCTCTGGACGCCTTCAAGCATTTTTATATGCGTTTTTGAGTGCGGATTCCATAGAGCGTCGGCGTATTCGAGCACTGGACGCACAAGTGATGTGTATGCTGTCAGTTTAGTTTTGCTCGTGCAATGCTTTAGGCGTTGCTTTAATAATCGAAGTTTTTTGGACGCTGCTGAGACAATGGACTGGATGTGTACGCTCCAGCTCAGGTTGGATGTCATGGTTACCCCAAGATATTTCACCTGAGTGATTGAGTTGATCGGAAGGCCATTGATTTTGTATGTGCATTGAAGCGGTTGTTTCTTTCGTGTTACTGTCATTTTCCGCTTTTGAACTGCTTATCGCCATTTGCCAAGTACACCAGCTGGAAACTGCTGTCAAGTAGTCGCTTAGGAATGCCTGGTCTTCGACGGATATGATACTATGGTATATAACACAGTCGTCGGCGAAGAACCGACAGCGTATGCGTGAATTCAAGGACCGGTCGTTCAAATAAATAAGGAAGAGAAGCGACCCAAGGACTGAGCCTTGGGGGACTCCTGAAAGTACCGGTGATTTTATGGAGTGAGATTCAGATATCTGAACAAACTGATGCCGCTGTGTAAGGTAAGAATGTAACCATTGTACTACTTGCCGATTATTCAACAACCACCTTATTTATAACAAATGGTTGCCAGGCGATACCCGGTCAAACGCTTTTTCAATGTCAATGAAAATTAAATCTACCTGTTAATTATTGTCTAGTGACATCATACTTTCATTTCTGATCTGAATAAAAGTCATTGTTGGCACGGTCACCATTACAACACGTTATATTACATTTTGCATTCAGGGTCAAGAACTCAAACTTTTTAGTATATTTGCCGATCCTCACTGCTGAATAAGAAAGCATTCCCTGTATGGCCAGCCGCAGGAAAACATTTCGCGCTGCTCGTTTTCTGTTTGCACTTTGGTATTATTGCTCAATTTGTGTTCTGTTCTGTATCCACTCCTGCTTGGGCCTCACGGCCTGCAGTATGCCATAAATAAATAAAAAATAAATAATTTCTTGAACTTTTTTGTTGAGAAAAAGGCGTTCAGAATGGTTATCCTATGTAAAATTTCAGTCTTTTGGAGGGGGGTGACACCAGCACCCCCATAAATCCTCCCCGGCCGTCTACTATATCCACTTTGGCCCTCTCCGTTTCTGTCACCTCTATGAGTGGCTCTTGGATGTGCGAACCAAAAGTCATTGTTGGCACGGCCACCATTACAATACGTTATGATACTACATTTTGCGTTCAGGGTCAAGAACTTCAAATTTTTAGTACAGTTGTTCATCCTCACTGTTGTGTGGGAAAGCATTCCTTGCATGGCCAGCTGCACGAATGCATGCTATGAAGATAAGTATAATATTTAAGACCAACAACAAAATACTGCAGAATTTTCTTATCCTCACTGCTGCAGCAGAAGGTACTGTTGGCACGGCCAGCTTTCTGAACATACGCAATGGAAGCAGATTGCCACATTCAGCTACGAGAGCTAGATTAAAAGGCAGGTTGAACACAAAGATGGGGTGTGACCATGCATGACAGCATTGTTCACGACTAAGCTGAAAGCAGACACGTGCACACTCATTCAGCATAAAACTGAGATGTTTGGGCTATCCACCAGAGAGAGGGATTAAAGTGTGGCCAGTATGTAGGACACTTTTATGCGAGCATAGCATGAAAACAACCCAATATCAATAACCTTGATCAGGGATCTCATGCATGAACCTCTAAACTCATTCTAGCAAAGAAAGATTTTTTTACAACCTCATGAGCAAATTTGAGAGCTGTCCACTCAAATATAATTATGTTCGCAAATAGAAACCGTTGCAGAGTACCATTCAAATATAAGCGTCGTGCCAGCAAGCTGGACATGTTAGGCTTCAAGGGTAGCCATATACTAAAACATTTCAGGAAGCTTAATTTTGAAGGCAGTATTTACACTGCATTGAGGTGGGATAGTTTGTTCGGAAGTTTCATGAAATACACTGTGCGGTCAAAGATACACAGCATAAAAAAAAGAAATTTAAAATGATGCAGGGCATAGGGTAACAAGTTCTATTTCAGTGGCACCAAGTATAACAGTTTGTATAAGAAAAAAAATAACAGAAACAAGCATGCTCTTCAAACTGTACATTAGATTTGGCTTTCTCTTCTGCTATATTTTGGCAGCAGCTTTTTACTGATACACAGTTCCGCTCAACCAAAAATTTTGTGCCATTCACTTCATCTGGTGAAATGAACCTTCTAGCCAGCCGATTAACACGAGACTACGATGAACCGGGTGTTCATCGTAGTATATTTGGCCAAGTGCAGCCTGCAAGGAAGCCAGGGTCACATATCTCCGCTGCGGCAAAATGACGCAGACAAAAGCGGCGAAAGACACTGCTTACCAAGCTGGGCTACCGCAATGAGTGTAATTTCCTTCTCGGGCTTACCGCCATCGCGATAAGCGCGTCCGCCTTATGCTACTTGATTCATCATCAGCCTGACTACACCCACTGCAGGGCAAAGGCCTCTCCCATGTCTCTCCAACTAACCCTGTCCTTTGTCAGTTGCCGCCACTGTATCCCCGCAAACTTCTTAATCTCATCCGCCCACCTAACTTTCTGCCGTCCCCTGCTACGCTTGCCTTCTCTTGGAATCCCCTCCGTTACCCTTAAGGACCAGCGGCTATCTTGCCTTCGCATTACATGCCCTGCCCAAGCCCATTTCTTCCTCCTGATTTCAACTAAGATGTCATTAACCCGCGTTTGTTCCCTCACCCACTCCGCCCTCTTCCGATCTCTTAACGTCACACCTATCATTTTCCTTTCCATAGCTCGCTGCGTTGTTCTTAACTTAAGCTGAACCCTCTTTGTTAGCCTCCACGTTTGTGCCCCATAGGTGAATACCGGTAGGATACAGCTGTTGTATACTTTTCTCTTCAGGGATATTGGTAAGCTACCGTTCATGACCTGAGAGAACCTGCCATATGCGCTCCACCCCATTCTTATTTGATTATGATCATGCAATGCCGGACTGTTTCATTCGAACAAGAGAGCAGGAATGACGCGGAGACGATGCGGCAAAGAGCAATACTTGGAAGCAGCCGAATGTCTCGTACGAATATATCCGATATCACCAGTACATGAACAACGGTCAGACACCAAGCGCCACTCGTACTGGAGTCTCTTTGGGCCAGCTCCTTCGCTGGGTTTGAAACGAGCGGGGAAAAATGTCTGTAAACAAGAGCGCGCCCGGACAGCATGGCACCGAGCACGTTTCCGGCTTCAAAAAATGTGACGTGACGGCCTCTCCTCTACATTTTCCTTCCTCCATGGCTCCTGAACGGCAGAAGCCATGGAGGAAATATACTAAAATTTTTGAGTTCTTGACCCTGAACGCAAAATGTAATATCATAACTTGTTGTAATGGTGACCGTGCCAACAATGACTTTTGATTCACAACTCCAAGAGCCACTCATAGAGGTGACAGAAACGGAGAGGGCCAAAGTGCATGTAGTAGACGGCAGGGAAGGATTTATGGGTGCGGGGGAAGGGGGGTGTCGCCCCCCGCAAAAAGAGTGAAATTTTACATAGGATATTCAGTATGAACTTCTTTTTTTCAATGAAAAAAGTCCAAAAATACATGCTTAAAATCTGACTGCCCCCCTCCATAAATCCACCCTTTCCCTTTCCAGCATGGCAATATACCATGTTTCACATATCCACAGATTAAGTATTGTGCATAATATATATGACCGTAGCTTTTCACACTTCTAGAAGTTTGGGAGTACCCAGTGGCTGCGGTATAAGTTGCACGGTGTTGTGCATCAATTCAATGCTGTGTTTCATGTTTAATGTGCAGAGCTGCAGCTGTACGCATCATTTTTCTCCACTTGGTGAAATACCAGCTTGTAATTTCACTGCATGTTAGCACGCATTACTTGTGATCGAGAATACAGACAATGAAAGTCGATCTATCGTACATAATGAATGCATCGAATTAATTTTCTTCTACATAACCACAGGCATCAATGAAATTCATGCACATGTGGATCCTCATTTCACTCTAGGTACTTTTTACCACAAAAAACACTATCACAAGACATGGGCACAATAAACACATGTGAGAAAAGGCCTCGAAAATCAGTTAGAGCTTCGTCTTTTTCGCACTTCTTGACCATGACATCAGCTATAAAAGCAATAGCAAACCTGCTACAGGAAACCGGTCGAAACACAGCGCGCGACCAAAAACATAGACTTGGCCACGATATGAAAGAATACACTTGGGTCCGGCACGTCCCAGAGGCAAATAGCTCGCTAGTCGCTTCAAACGTTACACGCTTCAAACGGGCATGTAACAAAGTTTCTGTATCCTAAGAGCAAAGCGAGCGCAGCTGCTTCATTTACAATATCGCTCTCGGCCGATATCATGGCCCCCGCTGCTCACACAAACGCAATCGGCGAAAAACGAAAATGACATTTATACCAACACCAGTGACAATCGCTGGAGTTTTGCAAGAACACGCATAAGTAGCAACGAGGTTTCACTGCCGATGTAAACGGGAGAGCGAATGGCACACGCACACTGCGCGCACAGGACGCGAATCGTCCGCACAATGCGCCGACGACCTCCCTAGCGCACACCGTATTAAATCACTGGTGAGCGAACAGCGCGAATGCTCCTCAGTGAGCAGCGGCGGTCTCCCGACGGCTCCGAGCAGGGACGTCACACAAAGGGCGCGGCGAGCACGCCAGGTGTGGTAGTTGCCAGGCAACGGCAGACGTCAGCGCTTTGTGGTGTTTCCTTACTTGTGCGTGTTTGTCTTTGCGCTGTGTAGTTGTAAGCATGATTTACCAACACGCGCAGCAAGTGGTGTTAAGCAACGGCTGTCGCGCGCCTCTAAGAGCGGTGGCCGTAGCTATGTAGCTATCGCTACAAATTTTCTACAGTCTAGCACACGACACCGAGAGGGCATCGCTACTGACGGGCGCCGACATTACGTGTAGGAAAGATAAGTATGGCTTTAAGTTTGAAACATAGCTGCAGGCCACGTCGGGCGAGCGGATTACCGATCGCACTTTCATGCAAGGCGCGATGAAAGTATCCGGAAAATAGAAAGTTTGAATAATAAGTTAAAAGTAAGCTAAAGTGTAGCAGGTGAGTTGTGAATAGTTAGAGTGCGAACTGGGATCTAAAAGCAGAAGTCTACTTCAACTGCATTCTGAATATTGGTGCTGCAGAAGGTGGACGGAATGGCTGTGCGCTGCTTTGAAAGCGCGATCAGACTTGGCTCACATCGCAGAAATCCAGCGACGTGACGCCGCAGTCGTCGAACGGTCGACAAGTTGGGAGGCTACGCTACACACCGTGCATTGCACTAGACTGAAGACGACGCCATAGGAACTGGCGGCTGGATGTCGTCGTACTGTCACAGTAGTTGAGACTAACGGTGAAAAATAAAAAAAAAACCTGGATGGAGGTTAGCAACACGACCGGTTCTATACATAACGGTGTCGAGAGCATAGACTACTTATCTCTATCACTTGTGTCTTTTTCGCTGAAGTGAAAATCAAATGTTACTCCCAATCACAGCATAAAAATTCATTGCTCAAGAATAGTCGTGAAGTTGGAGGTAACTTCATGGCTTCTTGAGCATTCAGCAGCATGGCAATCGCACCCACCAGCGCTTCTTCTTTTGCTCTCGCAGCTAGTAAGGGTACCTTGTATTGCTTTGCCAAGCAGTTATTCTCCTACGTCGAGTGCGGCTAACTTAGTCTCAAGCAGAGAAAATACACTGGCTTCCCTAAACGGCTAAGTAATTAAACAGCTTAGCTACTGTGTTGCCATCTTCACTGCCAAATTCTTGAACACAGTTCGTGTTAGATCGCCCCTGCTAATATCTTTTCATACAGTCTTGTTTAAGCATTCGTTCAGGTAATTCACCAAGTATTTCCGAAGCAGGCTGTGAAAGTAAAGCAGAAGCCGATGCCAACGCCAGCTCCAATACAAATACTTAAGCTGCAGTAGTGCTGTCAGCACGGCTACGGGAAAAGACAGTGCGGAGGCATTGGCTACACGCCTCATGCAACTGGCGAGCAGTCATAGTAATGGTCGTAGTCATAGCCCGAATTAGCGTTGTCTGTAAAGCTGCCGCCACTGTTCACTTGGCGTTGCCTTCCTGAGCAAGGGATACGCTTGACTGCATTCCCTGTACGTCAGCTATTTGCGACGCTGTCTTCGTCACTCATATGGAGATATTTTTTAATCAGCGCGGAAACGCTTGGCAGCAGGGAAACAGCTTTCATCGTTTTCCTAGGGATTGCAATTTAACGGCACGGTGCAATGCCGCATGGAATGCCTGCAACCCGCGCAACTAAAGCGTCGCGCATTCGCGATTCGGCCGTGAAGAAGGCGGATAGTTGTTTTAGAAACAATAAGGACAAACAAAAGTCCTGTATCGGCAGCCTGCTGCGTTTTAAGCGATCTTCGCACCTGACTTCAGAGGCGACGCGCGCCGTAATCCACAATAAATTCAAATTCCAATTCTTTTTTTCTGCCTTGTAAAGATACAGACAGCGGAGGCGCAGAAAAAGCTGTGAGACAGCTTGACTAAGCCGCAGCCCCCTTTCGCTTGGCAGCAGCTTGACAGCAAGGCTTTTAAGACAAACGGCAGTTGCAAAGCGTGATAACAAGTATTTTCAATTTCAATTTCAATTTATTTTCGAATTTCTTTTACAGGAAATACAAACACTTTTTGGACCCATAGCCAGCGGCTAGTTCGGGTCCAAGTACACGAAACACGTAAAAGCAAATTCAAAAACGGCGGACATATACAGAAAAGCGTAAGCGTTGTACAAGATTAAAAGCAAAGCAGTCTAAATAACACTGGTAGATAACATTCGGCGCGGCAAAAGAAAGAAAATAGCTTTGAAAACATGACATGCAAAAAGAACTTTCGGACATCAAGTGTTAGTAAAAACTATCGTGTTACATACAAAGTTTTTTATTTATTTACACATACTGCAGTCATAGAGACCAAGCAGGGGGGCAACATTCAAAAAGCAAAAATAATATCAAACACTACGCAAATCCAGCGTTCCGGCAACAATAAAAGAAGAAAACCAAACAGAGGGCAATGATATTGTTAAGTTTACACATACAATAAGACACTCTTTTCAAAAGCAGCGGCATCCTGAGCCGAAAAGACATTTGCTGGCAGTGAGTTCCATGTTGTGATTGTTCGGGGAAAAAATGAGTTTTTGAACGTATTTGTGCGTGCAAAGTACGGGGTAAGGTTATGGTTGTGGCTATTGCGTGTCTGCCGTGTAGAACGGGGGGATATATAGGGAGCAGCATTAATATTAAATTGACTAGAGTAAAATGAGTACAGAAATTTAAGCCTTGCGAGTGCTCTCCTTCTTTCTAGAGTGGGTATGTTCTTCGTGGACATCAGAATGGATGGCGAGATAGAGCTATGGTAAGCGTTAAAAATGAAACGGACGGCTTTTCTTTGGATCATTTCAAGTTTCTTTATATCCTTTTTTAAGTGCGGATCCCATACGACGGAAGCATACTCAAGTTTCGGACGAATTAGTGTGTTGAAGGCAAGTTGTTTAAGTTCAGAGGGAGCGTGTTTTAATTTGTGTCTTAGAAGGCCGAGGTTCCTTGAAGCAGACGAGCAAATGCTATTAATGTGGCTGGACCATGAAAGGCGATTTGTAATGGTGACTCCAAGATATTTGTATTCGCTCACCTGTAGCAGTGGAAGATTGTTTATTGCATAATTAAAACTGTATGGCGCTTTCTTGTTAGTAACCTGAAGAAGAACCGATTTGTCGCTATTTAATTTCATGGACCAAAGGGTGCACCACTCTAGGACATTATTAAGATTTGACTGCAGGCATTCTTGGTCGGTAGTGCTGCTAATTTTCTTAAACAGAATGCAGTCATCTGCGAATAGTCTAATACTGACTTCGGACGTATTTACGGAGTTAACCAAATCATTGATATAAATAAGGAATAAAAGAGGCCCAAGTACGCTGCCTTGAGGCACACCAGAGGTAACGGGTAAAATACCTGAATGAGATTTTTTAACATCGACGAACTGTTTTCTGTTGGAAAGATAGGTTTTAATCCATTTGACAAGTGCTGTTGGAAGACCAAGATGCTGAAGTTTAAAGATGAGCTTATTGTGCATGACGCGATCAAACGCCTTGCTGAAATCTAAAAAAATGACGTCAACCTGTCCAGCATTGTCAATCGATGAAGCGAATTCATGAACTGTAGTGACGAGCTGAGTAACCGTAGATAAGCCTCTTCTAAAACCATGTTGAAAGGGAGACAGGATGTTATTTTTTTCCAGAAATGACATAAGATATTTAGATATAACATGCTCCATAAGCTTGCAGGTACCTGAAGTTAGCGATATGGGACGGTAATTGTTAACGTTCAAACGATCACCTTTCTTAAAAATTGGAACAACGCGAGCTAAGCGCCAGTCATCAGGGACAACAGAATCTTTTAATGAAAGTTCGAAGAGGCGAGTTAAAATGTGGGCTAATGGTTCGGAATAACGGCGCAGAAACTCATTAGGGATATCATCAGGCCCCACTGCCGATTTCGTTTTTAAGTTTAGCAGCATGTTTAGTACGCCTTCATAGCTTATAAAGTCACCTGATATATCAGATCCAGATACCTGCAGTTCCAAATCTGGATCACTCGAGGCAAAGACAGAATGAAAGAAACGATTGAAGTGATTTGCAATATCCACAGGAATCTCCGAGACCATGCCGTCAATAGATAGCTGATTTACCTCATCTTTAGAATCACGTAGGTAACGCCAAAACTTCTCAGGGCTCTCTCTTAAGAAGTTGGGCAGTGCCTGCGAAAAGTAGTTTTTTTTTGCTTCGGAAAGCTTAGAAGCTAGCTGAGTTTTCAGCGTGCGAAAACAGGTAGATTTATGACCGCTTCGTTTAGCGCGTTTAATTTTGCGATGCAAATGAATGATTTCTCTAGTAATCCACGGATTAGGCTTATTTGTACGTACACGCTGGTTGGGAACAAAATTTTCAATGCAAAAGTGAATAGTGTCCTTAAGTGTAGTCCATATTGCTGTGACGTCGCCAGGCAGGTTATCACAAAAATCCCAGAGTTTGTCTAGGATCGCAAGATCATCGGCACGTGAAAAATTTTTTACAGTGTTATTGTTCGCTATCTTATGGTTTTTCTGGGCATCAAGCAGCAAAGACAAATGAACGCTTTTGTGATCAGAGATAGCCGTGTCAACATGCACACTGTATTCAGATAAACTAGCGCTGACAAATACCAAATCAAGAATTGAACGAGCGTTACCCACTTCTCTAGTGAAATCAGAGACAGTCTGCACCAAATCACACATCAGCATAATATTCAAAAGAGGGTTGGTTGAATCATTAAAAACACAATCAGGGTTAGCCCAATCAAGTAAAGGAAGGTTGAAATCACCAGCGAGAATAAGGCGGTCATCTTTGAACAAAGACATATGATCATACAGCTCAACCAAGAAATCGGGGGAGGCAGATGGTGGTCTGTACACTGCGCAGACTGTGAACAAACTACCCCAGCAGTTTACCCTAACAAATAAACTCTCATGATCATCTATCTGGTTAAGAACAGTGCCATTCAAACAGTTTTTTATTATGACGGCTACGCCCCCACCACGGGTAGGTCGGTCTCTTCGGAACATTTTATGTGACGCGGGGACAATAACACTGTCAGTAATGCCGTCATGCAACCAAGTTTCGGTAATTATCATTATGTGGGGATCATGGGCCAAAATGAGAAACTCAAGCTGGTCAACTTTATTGGCAATACTCTGTGCATTCAAGTTCACTACCCGTAACTCTTTGGGCGCAGTGGATGCATTCCGTCATGTCTCTACGGCGTTCCGAGAAGGAAGCGCGACGCGTGTGTTTTTAACTTCGTCCCAAACGAACAGGTTACCGTCAATTTTCAACTTATCATAAACAAGATACACCTTTTGTTTATTATCTCTTTCTGCCTTCGAGCTTTCCCAAAGCAGTTTGCGTTTGCGCAGCGTGTGCTGGCTGTAATCGTTTTGCAGGTATATATTGCTACCTTTGAGCTTGGTTACGTTCCGCCAGACAGCTTGTTTTTCATTAAAATCTTGGAAGTATGCAATGACTGGTCTGCGAGTTCCGCTGAGCCCAAGACGGTGAATGCGAGCGACGGACGTGCACTGGACGCCCAGTTTTACATCAAATACATCCGAAATCACCTTAGTTCTCAGTGTTTCTTCACTTTCATCCGGGGATTCATCAATGCCATACACAACAACGTTAGAACGACGACTGCGGTCCTCAAGATCCGTTAATTTGTCCTTTTGCCAAGTAATAATGCTCTGAAGGGAAGCGGTAGAATTTTCTAAAGTGGCAATCTCAGGGGACTTTACATGCATTTGTTTCAGCTGTCCATCTAAAGAACGCAACCGAGAATCGACATCACGCAACAGTTGCTCGTTTTCTGACACACAGGTTTTAATGGATTCAAGCTCTTTAAAGATTCGAGTCTGACCTTCCAAAATACACTGAAACATATCTTCGACTGAAGGTCCAGGGTTTTGCTCAACATCGCCGCACAGTAGCATTTTGCACATGAAGTAAAATTCATACACCAGGTTCATATAAGTGCGTGGGCACGGCACAACAACAAGAAAAATTTCGTTGCCAGAACGAACTTTTGAAAAGGAACAACTAACCTGTGTTGTGAAAAAGAATTTCGTGGTAAGCGACATGATGCCAATCGCTTCGCCGCGCCCACTGCCGAAGAACTGCTGTGGAGGCACTTTTATAGCTGGGTTCAGTGTTGACGTAACGGATGTGCGAATGTCGGGTAGAAAAGTATCCGGTTTGCTGGCCAGGAACGGAGGATGCGCAGAAAAGGCAGTGTCCACAGCGCAGCTTGAAACCTTTGGCCATGTACACATGCCGTTGACAGTTGATGAATCGGCGATCACACACAGGAGAACCTGTGTTGTGAAAAAGAATTTCGTGGTAAGCGACATGATGCCAATCGCTTCGCCGCGCCCACTGCCGAAGAACTGCTGTGGAGGCACTTTTATAGCTGGGTTCAGTGTTGACGTAACGGATGTGCGAATGTCGGGTAGAAAAGTATCCGGTTTGCTGGCCAGGAACGGAGGATGCGCAGAAAAGGCAGTGTCCACAGCGCAGCTTGAAACCTTTGGCCATGTACACATGCCGTTGACAGTTGATGAATCGGCGATCACACACAGGAGAACCTGTGTTGTGAAAAAGAATTTCGTGGTAAGCGACATGATGCCAATCGCTTCGCCGCGCCCACTGCCGAAGAACTGCTGTGGAGGCATTTTTATAGCTGGGTTCAGTGTTGACGTAACGGATGTGCGAATGTCGGGTAGAAAAGTATCCGGTTTGCTGGCCAGGAACGGAGGATGCGCAGAAAAGGCAGTGTCCACAGCGCAGCTTGAAACCTTTGGCCATGTACACATGCCGTTGACAGTTGATGAATCGGCGATCACACACAGGAGAACCTGTGTTGTGAAAAAGAATTTCGTGGTAAGCGACATGATGCCAATCGCTTCGCCGCGCCCACTCAAGTACATAATAACAGAAAACTGTGACGAAAAAAGAATTTCAGGTTAAATCAATTATTTCAATTAAGTGTTTTTTAAACATACCAGCAAAATTGTGTGAGTTTTTAAGAGAAATGGGTATCGCGTTCCAAAGTTTTACCCCAGCAGACTCCACTAAACGCTCACCATATACATTGCGGATGGTAGGGAGGTTGAAATTGCCGAAAGAGAGGTTTCTAGTGGACCGAAGCGGGAGATGTAGTATTGATGCATGAAAAGGGTGGTTGTGTCTTACTATGTTGTGAATACATACAGAGATTTTTAATCGGTACAATGAATCAAATGGAAGGATCATTGACTTGCGGAATAACGGTTTGCTGTGCTCATAACGGTTGGACTTGTTTATTATTCTTAATGCACGTTTTTGAAGACGGATAATAGGATTTAAATACGTATGGTAAGTTCCACCCCATGCTTCGACACAGTATGATAGATGGCTTTCGATGAAGGCAAAATAAAGCATTCGTAATGTAGAGATGTCAAATAATTCCGTAACCTGATGAAGAGCATGACATCCAGATGCCAACTTCCCGCAGACTGCCTCAATTTGGTGTTGCCAGTGTAAGTGGCTGTCAAATGTGACACCAAGATATTTAAATGAAAATGTGTGTTCTATTAGTGCATTATTTACAAGGATTCTGACATCAGTTGGGGCGATTAGTTTTCTTCTTGAATGGAATATCAGGTATTTAGTTTTTTTCGTGTTTATTGTCAGCTTGTTAGCTGAGAACCATTTCGCTATTTTATGGACTTCTTGATTCGCTTTTTCCTCTAGCTCTTTCATTGTATCTGCCGTTATAATTAAACATGTATCATCAGCATACATCAGAAGTTTTGAACAGCCGATAAATGAAGGTAAGTCATTAACGTATAAGGAAAACAATAATGGACCAAGTACGGATCCTTGCGGTACTCCAGTGTAAAGCTTGTGCGGTGAGGATGTAAAGGAATTCATTACCACAACTTGTTCACGGTCAGTGATATAACTAGTGAGTAGGTCGGAAATATTATGACGAAAGCCGTAGTGTTTTAGTTTTGTTATCAGTATAGAATGATCAACTGTGTCGAATGCCTTTTTTAAATCCAAAAATATTACTCCAACTAACATGCCATTGTGCAAAGCCGTGTTAATTTTCTGGGTAAGTGACAGAACTGCTGTGGAAGTTGAATGGTGTGACCTGAAACCATGTTGTTGTGTAGTGAGGATACCGTATTTATCTAAAAACTTGTTGAATCTGTTTGCAAGAATTTTTTCAAAGATGTTATTAATTGTGCTCAGAAGAGATATTGGCCTGTAGCAATTTGCGTCGTTCCGGTCACCGTCCTTATATACTGGTACTACCTTCGCTGTTTTCAATACAGACGGATACTTGCAAGCATTAACAGAATGGTTAAAAAGCGAGCACAAGACGGGACCAAGGATGTCAAAATTTTCTATCACAGCCCTATTGCTTATGCCGTCTAAACCTGTCGCTTTATTCGTCGGCATCGTTAAAACAACAGACTGTATTTCTTCTAGTTCAATTCGGAACAAAACAAAACTATTTGGAATCTTAGACTCAAGGTCTATTACATTTAAGTCCTGTAGGTTCTGCGCTAGGAGTGGGCCCATAGAGGCGAAAGTTGAGTTGAAGTGTTCCGTTGTCCCCCTGTCTACTGTTTCAGGGAGTATATGCGGAGCCTGTTTGCTACCCACAATGTCTTTGAAAATGTGCCAGAGTATTTTTGAGTTTCCATTTGCCCTCTCTATGCGTTCTCTGTAAAATTCTCTTTTACGAGCCCTCATCATCGTTACCGACTTGTTACGCATCTCCTTAAATTGACGCAGGTAAAAGTCGTTCTCTTTTTTATGCTTCCATTTCTTGTACCAGTAGTCCTTTTTCTTTAAAACTTCAAGAATGGGCTTATTCATCCAGGGACAAATTGATATGCTGCGAGAGCGACCTTTGATCTTTTCAGTACTGTTTGATATCGCACCTGTAAGAATATTAATAAAGTTTGAAAATTCGGTGTCAACATTCTCGTGATAAATCTCATCAAAATTTACTGATAAAAGATTGTCACGCAATAGTTGGTAGTTTATCTTGTTAAGGCGGTGAGAAAAATAGGTTTCTGCTTTTGGCAAATTATCTATGTCGACAAATATGGGAAGGTGGTCAGACAAGGGGTCATCGAAAACATCAGCAGTAATACCTGTGGTGAAATTAACGAGTGCATGATCAATTAACGTTGCTGATGTGCTCGTAACACGAGTAGGTGTCTTGATAATATTTTGAAAGGAAAAAGACTTGAGTAAATATGCGTAATCGCTGTGATTTGCATTGTTCATATCAATGTTTATATCTCCCACAATAAGAATGCGTTTGTTTGGCTTTCGTGTCAGGAAGGATAAAATTGCTTCAAATTTATCAAGAAAAGAAGCTTGGCAAGAATTAGGAGGCCGATAAACGACACCAACTATGAGCGAGGGTTCTAAATGAATAAAGAGGGCTTCAATAAAAGAAGTGCTACATGTGACATCATGCAAGACAGATAAATGTTGACCTGCTTTTACAAAAAACGCAACGCCACCGCCGCGAGTGGAAGACAGACGAGGATGAGATGTCATCGTGTAACCTGGAACGACTACACTCTCTCCTTTTTTCAGCCACGTTTCTGTTGTTGCGATTAGGTGAAATGTTTTTTTTTGTAATGATAGAAAGGTGATAAGTAGATCTATGTTTTTTCGGATACTTCGAATGTTACTGTGAAAGACGGAAATGGTTTTGCTGCCATCCGTTAGCGATGCCATGAGGGAACTGGTTTGTTAGGGAATAGGAAAAGATACAGCTAAAATACTTTGTCGAGGTCTTCTTCGCAAGTCACATGAATGACCCGGGAAGTTTCTGTTTTCCGTAACAGTATTTTGCCTTCAGAAACCCATGCAAAGCGCCACTCATTCTCTCGTTTTGCCTTGATGGCCTTTCCAAGAAGTATCTTTTTCTCAGCACACAGATGTTCATTGATGAATACTGGGTCTTCTTCCTCAAAGCCCAGGTGGGATGTGTTCAGTCTGTGTTTTTTGGCTGCTTGCAAGACCTTATCTCGGGTAGATCGTGAAAGAAACCGCACTATGATGTTGTCAGGTCCCTTGGCCTTCGTTGGAACCCGGTGGCAAACTTCAACATCGCTCTCTGAAAAATCTACTTTAAGTGATTTGGCAACTTTCCCAATCACCTCACCAAGGTTTTCATTCGAAGTTACTGGAACACCTTTTATTTCAATATTGTTTTTCCTGCTAAACTGTTTCAGTTCCACCAACTCTAGCTTTAAGTCCTTCATCTCCTTGTTTAGCTTCAGGTTTTCCTTTTGGAATTCTTTGCTCTGAGTTTTCACTTCTGTCAACCCCTCTCGTAAGGACTTCATTTCGGACCGTAACTCCTCAAAGGTTTCGTTAATGAAGTCCATTGAGGAACAAACCGATGTGATTTCAGTTTTGATTGACTTAGTGGATGCGTCAATGTTTCTGACTTCATTTCTGAGCTCAGATAGGGCTTCCACAAATTTTGAAGTCATTTCTACAAGAACCTTTGCGACCTCTTTGATGCTACCAGGTGCCTTCTCACTCAGGGTGGCAGCGAAGCTGGAAATGGCGTCACCATTTTCACCAGCCATCACGACTCGAAAGATGTGCTCCAATGAATCAATACACGTGTATGATCAATACCACAAGAACATCACAGCTTCAGAACGGTTCAGCAGCCGCAAGGTCTACAATGTAATGCAGAGTGGTGAATTGGTTAACTCACCTGCACACAAGAAGTGGCGGTTAGCAGACGTAGAATGCGCGGCTGCCAGAACCGTTCTGAAGTGTCGATTGCAGTTTGCAGCTGGCTTATATGGTCGACGATGATGACGTCACAGTGGGGCGTTGTCAGACGGTCAGCCACGTGGAATGATAGCCGGTCAGCCTGATTGAGCTCTGGCTGCGTTGATTTCCAACTGCCGGTGCGCCCGTTGGGAATAGGGGGCCGTATCGAAAATGCCTGCACACAAGAAGTGGCGGTTAGCAGACGTAGAATGCACAATAATGAGCAGGTACAAGAGAAAACGAAAGAACATTATACAATATTGACACAATATTCACATTGGGTAAACACAGGTAATGGCAGCAAAGAAAAAAAAAGCACAAAACAAATATCCTACATGCTAGCATACAAAGCACGCGGAGACCTGTTTGACGAACTGAAAAGGTCAAAATTATTATATACATACGCGTTTAGCAGGGAAGGAAGAGTGAACTGTAGGCGTTCTCTACCCGAGTTTAACCGTGGGGTCGGGACTATCCATGTCTCCGCATACCTTGTTGTATAGCTTGCATCTCGGGTATGTAGTTCAGCAAGTTTACGTATGTGGTTTACATTTCTACGTGCTGGAAAACGTTGGAAATCAGTTTTTTTTGGCAAGGACAGCGCAAGTTTAATCGCCCGGCGGGAAGACATGTCAAATCCAATTTTGTCTATAATAAATGCATATTTCGCTCCTGGAGAAACGTGAACATAGCCAGGAAGGAGCAGAGAATCAATTCCTTCTGACCACATTTATTTTCCCGCGCTGGTGAAACGGACACATCCGAAGGTGTAGCTTGCTTACAGTGGTACATATATATTTATTTATTGATTTAGTTATTTATTTATTTTACCCTCAGGGCAAAGCATTACAGAGGGGAGTGGGTAATACATAACACTGCAAAAAATACTAACAGCAGAGAACAACAAATTGTCAAAACAGAGAAGTTAGAATAAGTGATAAACACAATATATCATTCAACAGAAGCGGTAACAGCAGTCCGAAACAATACAGGGTCAGGAATTGTGGCGACTGAAGAAGGAAGGTGGTTCCAGTCATATGACGTGTGAGGAATAAAAGAATCCGAGAATGTTTTAGTTTTGCATGCAGAAATGCCTACTTTATGTATGTGATCTGTGCGGCGTGAAATATATGAAGGGGGAAGTAACTCGCAGCGAATGGACTCATGATGAAATATTTTGTGAAAAAGACACAAGCGTGCAATTTTGCGTCGTGATGCAAGCGAAGTTAGGCCCAATGTAGCCTTCATAGCCGTTACGCTTGACGTACGCCGGAAGTCAGAGAGAATAAAGCGCGCTGATTTGTGTTGTACCATTTCCAGTTGGTCGATCAAACTCTTAACACCAGGGTCCCAGACTGATGACGCATATTCTAGTTGTGAACGTACGAGTGTGGTATAGAGTAGAAGTTTGTTGTTAGTCGGCGCTGCGTGAAAGTTACGTCTCAGATATCCCAGCATGCAGGTATCGCCTTGGCTATTCTTTGGAATGTGATCCTTGCTAAGAAAGAGCCCGTTGCTTTGTCATATCAGATTGACATCTTAGCCACCATTGCCATAAAAAATTGGCTTCCTTTTTAACAAGATTTGGATATTTCTTCAAGTCGCTTAAGGCAGACTACAATGACAAAAAGTCGAAAAAAAAAGAAGCGGAGCCAGCTCTTCCCTTCAATATGGGCTGGACTCCGCCTCTACAGCTGGATAAATATCTCGGTCTCTCTACAAAGGCAGAGCCCAATGACGCCCTTCTGAAATCGAAATGGCACTCTCATTTAAGGAAAAAGCTCCGTACAAAGAACGAATTGCTCGAAAACTTTTTTGACACGGTTTCCGTCAGAGTCATAAAGCCGACTGACAAATGTGCTGCTATTGTCGTCATGAATAACTGAGACCACCAAAATGAGGCACAACGACCGCTGTAGAACACATTTCTACAAACCTCTAACTTTTCACGCAACTTCTCGTTTAAAACACTTGGTCCAAAAAAAAAAAACGCAACAGGGCTTTGTGATAGAGAAAGAAAATAACTGACAGGAAAACTTTGCGTCTTCTCCGATTTTCCATATATCTGGTAGGTTCTGCCTCCTGCCAAAAATACATAAATTGTTTATGCCGGACTAGCAATATTTCGGCGACCCCCCCCCTCCCCATCAGAGATACTCACTCGACTTTTCTGTCGTTTGCGAAAGATGTAAATAATTTCCATTCTAGCATAAGTGATTTCTAAAGTTGAGATAACAGGCTACTTCTTAGCCTCGACGTACTGTCCTTATACACCAACGCAGCAAACTCCTGTAGGATCAGGGCTGTCGCTGACGCTTACAGATGTTCGCTAGTTGAAAGTTAGCTTGTTTCCACGAGCCTTTAAACGCTGATTTGCTTTATATCACTAGTGAAAAAAGCTCTAGATTGCAGTAACCTTCTACAGGCTCTCATAGAAATGTCACACGATTATCGTAAAAGTGTGATACAAATATTCTATTTCACACTAAATTACTGAATTGTGATACAAGTGTGAAACATTACCATTCACCTTGAATTACATTTGTATGACAAAGCCCGCACGAGGTTACTACATCATACAGCTTTTTCAATACGTGTTACCAAATCTGATGGCCACCAGTATGTAAATTCAGTGGGCCTTAAATTGACAGTAAAATCGATCGTAATTATTGCAGTATATTTACTGGCATTCTCGAAACAGATTTTAACCCATATGAATTACAACTCGTCTAACGTGATTGGCGAAGTATATAGCTTGACACCTTTCTCTGCAGTCACCATGGCATTCGCTAGTCTTGCTTAGCTCTAGGCCTAAACATAAAACTAATCACTGCGCTACAAGCTGCGCCAATCTCGACCTGCACAAGAGTCTTCATCTATGAAGTCATTAATTTTAAAATCTCTCCAAAAGGGGGGGGGGGGAGGGTGGGAGGTCACCAATAGCATCTTTTTTCGCGAGGGGTGGCTGCGAAGCAGTTGTCCATTTCTTCAGTTCCTTTCGTTTATATATTTACTTGCTCCAAAATAAGGTAGTGCTGTTTCCCTTGGAAACGGCGACAGGAGAGGCAAACTGGCACGGCAAAGTAAGTCACAGTTTAGAGACGATGGGTGTTCTGTCTGGCTTGAGCACCCAATGCATTGTGATTACGTTAACAATTTTAGGCCATGAAAAATGCTGATAGCTACAGATAATGGCGAACACGTGGTGATAGAGTAAATATTTAAACGAATATTTTTCATAGTTGCTTGTCACAAGGGCTAGGCTAGAAGGGGAAGAAGATTCCGAAAGGAAGAAAGACAGGATCACCGGCCAGAAAAAGAATGCACAGAATCTTAAACTGTCTTCAGAGCAAAAAATGTGCACCTATAACACACAGTTGAGGACGGACCGATGAGGAGCAGGAAGTGGAATTTTGTGGATAAGACGAAAACGAGGCAGGAGGTGTAAAATTATGATCAGTATGAAAATATTTTATATTTACAAAAATTTGTGGTCCATCATCCTATTCGTGGAGTCGAATGGATCTTGTACACACTCTAGTGCTTTGAGTCAGTTACTGCCAAACATTCGGTTCCTGAGCAGGTTACCATTTCCTCCCACTGCTCAATCGCTGGTTGTTTTTTTTTTATTTTTGGTTTTTGAGGAGTAGTCTTTTTGGGCTACAGCATATGTGTTTTTTTTTTGCTTTCACCGTTATTTCTTGCTCCTTGTCCAGTTCTTCATCCGAGGGTTCGTATTCCCTTCTGCCTAGCTCATAGTGGTGTTGGATTTCTCAGTATCTGCTCAGCGTGTTTGAGTAGTTGTGTAAGCATACTCAAGTAAAATTGGTTGCTGGGCGAGTTGGTGCATAGTTTCTGAAAAAAGTTAGCGCAACACAGAAAAACAATCACAAGACAGAAAGACAGGACGACGCGCTACTGACAACTGAATTCTTTATTGAAATACACACAGAATATATGCGGTCATCGTCACGCCACCTATCAGCTGCAGTAAACGTCAGAAGCCGGTAAATGATGATGAAACGATAAAAGAAACCCTTTGACACGAGGTGAGTTAAAAGCGATAAGAGAGTTCATGACTCTTTAAAAGCGAAAAGGAAAACAACAAAAGATGTGACGTGGTCTATAAGGCCAAAATAACATGTTTAAATGGAATCCGAAAGGACGAAAGTCGTATGAAAAATCCAGAAAAAAAAACAAAACACACCTTTTTACATATTAAAACAGAATTCAAGCACTGAACAGCAGCGACCACAGCAGAAAAAAGCCGATACCTGTACAATCGTTGCTCACTCACGCAAATCTTTCTAAAAACCCTTCTTCAGCCTTGTACAGAACGATCAACACACCACTGACAGAATTCAGGCCTCTTTTCTTAATCAAAAGCATGTAAGCATGCCGGGGACAGGAGTGCTCCTGCTGCGACGTCTGCGTCTTCGTTTCTCTCTACGGACTGATGCACTGGTGTCCATGTGATCTCTATGGCTTTTCGGCATCTTGGTGCCCTTCACAATCCTTATACCTGCCTGACCTATCCCGCCCCTGAGGTTGTTCCTGCACGCTTCTCGTGAATGCGTGATAATAATGGCTCTTTCTTTTTCTGTGTGGTTACTCCGGGCACAATGGACGCCCTCCTGCGCTTGGGCTGGGTAACCGCATGCGATTGGTGCGATGTTTCGGAGGTTGCCATCCATGCCGGTGACTACTATGGTAATGATGCTTCCAACCGGCCCTGCCGCGTCTGTGTGTAGTGTGCATCTATTGTTGCTCCACGGCTTTGTACCGTTCGAGCTCTGGCCTCCCGTCTTCCCGCGTGCTGTATCGGGCACATGTTTTTTGGTATTGGCTTTAGTTCTAAGATGTCATTCTGCTCCTGTCGGGCTTCATGTCGGACTTTCGTTGTGCTTATGTATGGTAGTCGTGTCCTTCTAACTCTTCTTAGTCTTACTTTTGACTAAGTGGCATTTCTGGGAACTAATAGGTGTAACAAGTGAATGTGCTCCGCGTACTGGGAGCGTTACGTTGGATAAGTTAGTGCTTGTTCTAGGCAGCCGGCACACCTCGCCACTCATCCCATTGGCTATCGACCAGTCTTGGACCCAGCGCATCCCGCTACGGTTCAGCGGTTCATGGTGATCACCTTTTCACAGAATGATTCCCTTCTGTGAGCGCATCCAGGACGCCGATGCGACGAACTGCTTTGCCTAGGCCTCTGCCACCGGTACAAGGTGTGCGACCCATCGACCCCATGCTCAGACATGGCCATGGACCGCTATTCTTCTGCCCGGGTCCTTGTCACGCGCAACTAGGACCCGCCCGCTATCTGTAACGAGCGCCTCGTTTTAGGTAGTGTTTTAGGTAGGTATACTGACTAGCTCTGTTATCGTTAGGATTTTAATAATCTGTGTACTTTAACATGTGTGCCTGGGCTCGTTAAATTGCGCATTTCATAATCTTGCGTGTGTACAATCACCTCGTACATCTCTTGCGATCAGAACAAACGCACACGCAGAACGCCCACCACAACGTAGCAGTCATATAAGCGTGTTCTGCTATCGTGTATGTAGCTCAGGTGCGCCATGTATCGGCGTTTCCAGTGAATATATTCTTCAATGCAAGCTTGTAGAGGATTATAATTTGTCTCGCATATGAGCAGTACGCACTATATCCTCTCGGTATCTTTCTTTAGATTTACGACTTGTCACATTGTAGATCGTACGCATTTTATTGCATTGTAGAAGCCAATCTCAATGGTACTTACAGCTATTTCACAATCGTCATGTGATGGGCTGTTAAGGGTCGGTTGCAGACGCTGATAATTTAATTGGCTGTGAGCACCAACGTTCAAACACAAGCAGATCACTCATAGCAGCTATAAAATGACGAAACATGTTCGGTATCTTTTCACTTCCGGGCTCTCTGCACAGTGTATTCAAGCAGAACTCCAGCTTAGTGGTGGTGGTGGTGGTGAAAACTTTATTTGCAACAGGGGAGTTTGAGACACATAGGTCCTTAGGCCTCCGCACGGCCCCACTGCACTCAAACGTTCATGTCCCGGAGGCTCATGACGCTGGCAGCGCGGCCTGCGGCGAAGGCTTGCTTGGCCTGGTCCTCGGAGCGCAGTAGGGTCTCCCAAGCCTGCCAAGTGGAAAGGTGCTCCAGGCCCCGCGGGGGAGGATCCGCCGGACAGAGGAAAAGAATATGGTCGAGAGTGGCTTTGGGGTGGTGGCAGAGGGTACAGGAGGGGTTTGTGTGGACTTGGTGATAGCGCGAGCGTATATAAGGGGAGGGTAAAGTGCGTGTTTGGAGCCCCCTCCAAAGTGTCTGATGATAATTGTCAAGGGAGGGGTGGGGTGGAAGGTAGAGCCGACGCTTGGCTTTGCAGGCCTGCGTAATTTCACTGAATGAGTGCATGCGCTCCCGCGAGTACCCGAGACCGGAGGCCGCCGGTGATCGGTTGAGGGAACCACGGGCTAAAGCGTTGGCGGCCTCGTTTCCGGGATTCCCGGAGTGGGCAGGCACCCATATCAGCTCCATATGGTGGGGCGGGTGTGCGGCGAGGGATTTCAGTATGCGAAATGCAGGGACGTAAACTCTCCCGCGAGCATAATTTAGTATGGCGGTTTTAGAGTCAGATAATATATATCGGGCCTCTGTGCGTGTATTGGCTAGGGCAATGGTGGCCTCTTCGATTCTCCTTCGAAGTGGCAACGGGGGATATGGGAAGAGTGGCAATCGGTTCGTGATGGCTACAACCGCGTCCTCGCCTGTGCATGCGGCATCCACCCAAACGGCATACGGTTGCGTGCCATAGTGTTTGTGGAGCGCCCGTGCGCGAGCTCTGTGGCGGGGTTCGTAGTAGGCGGGGTACATGTTTTTAAGGAGAGGTTTGACAAGTAATTCGTGGTGAATGTGGCGGGGGACCTGGAGCTGTGTGGGATCCGTAGAGGGTAGGCGGAAACCGAGGGTGTGCGGGATATGTCTGCCGGTGGTGGTTTTCGCGAGACGTATGTTTCGTGCCTGTCGGTGGGCCTCGATTAGCTCCCCTACCGTGTTGTGCAGGACTAGTTGGAGTTGGTTGAGGTATTTAGGGGTAGGTGTAGTGCTGTCTTAAATGCTGAAAGGATTATGGCACCCAGGGTGGAGATTTCTCCGGCCTGGAGTTTTAGGTAGGAAAGTGTGAAGATAAAGTGGCTGAGGATGAAGGAGTGAACAAGACGAATAGGTCATGCTCCTTCAAGCCCCAGTGGTGTGCAGAAACGCTGCGGATAGGGTGGGATATCCACATCGTTGTCTGCTTGAGTTTCCGTATGGTGAGTGTGTTTATCTCGTTGTTCTGTATGTGGAGGCCTAGCTCTCGGAGAGTGTTTACTTCTGGGGTGTGCCGGTTTTCCAGTGTCACGGTGATGGGGGCTGTAAGGCAGTTTCGGGTTGTGGGGCGGATTTTGAGGAGCTCCGACTTCTCCGGAGAGCAGGAGAGTCCGATACTCTGCGCATGTTTTTGGGCGAGGGTTGCTGGGGATTGTAGAGTATCCTCTATGTCTCCACCACTGCCGTGGGTGGTCCATAGCGTAATATCGTCGGCATAGAGTGTATGCCGAAGGTGAGGATGGTGTGTAGATTGCTGGCAAGGGAAATGAGAGTGACATTGAGGAGAAAAAGGTTGACGACGGATCCCTGGGGGGGTGCCGACCCACTAAGGGTGTATGTAGGGATATCAAGTCTTATGTGGTTAAGGGAGACCTGTCAACAAGAAAGTAGCCCCGAAATGTGCGGAGCCTTACCGCATAATTTTTCGTGTGGCAGCAGTGAGGGCAGATATGATTTCTTGCCTCAATGCCCATACCTTTTCTCGGAGACAAGGGGCTGCAGAAGGGCAAGTAAGGGTAATTAAGCGGACGGAAAAGTTTGCCTAGTCACAGGTTTCACATGAAGCTATAAAGCGGAATTGGGTTGGGATTAAAAAGCTTTATCTAAAATTCTCATGCTTTTCTTCATTTTTTTCCAAGCTTTACTCGTAGGGGCATTTCTAATGCAACTGCGCATATTGGTATCCAATCTTGTTGTTGTTATTCTCTTCCCCATTGTCACTTTATTGTTCTTTAGGTGGCAAAAAAGGAAGATGTGTGTGCAGTCTGTACGCATGTGTAGGCATGCTTTGTCCAGAAGTGTTGCAGGGTAGATGCGCAGCTTTCTTCTAATGACATAAGTATTCGGCACAGCGGCACCACTTCATCTCCTGTCCAGATGCTAAAAACCGCTGCCTGATTTAGCAGGTTGGTTATTAATGCAAAAAATTATATATCTCAATCTCGTCCGAAAAGTGATGACGTCATCAATATTTACTGTGACTAATTAATAGAAGTATTTGTTGAGCCCTCTGACATGATGATTTGCAAAAACGTGTCATGTGTCAAGGTGGCGGCGTCATACGAAAGTCACGTAGCAAGATGACTCGCAAAAGAAAGTCATGTGTGAAGGTAACAGCGCCGCGCCAAAATCACGTCCGAGCTGAGTCAGTCGCCGCCACTTGCAGACAGCAGACGGCAAGACAGATGAAAAGAGACGCGCGGCGCTAAACCGCGTCCGACGAAGCTGAGACGTTGTTTGAGCAACAGATATCGCTGAGCAAAATTTAGATAAACTTGGCCTGCTTCTTCACGTCAGTTAGTGCCTGCTGGAAAAGCTTAACGTGTTGGCCATTGATCTAGAGCTTCCGCCGCTTTCCGAGACAGATATTGAAGCAGCTCATCGATTCCCCTCTCGATGGGCCAGGAAAACGATAACGACAGCTGGAGTGGTAGCAATCACGCGGAAGTGATGAAAAGTTATAGAAAGGTTGCAACTGTTCCCCTATGCTTCTTAAACCGCTCAACCAGAGACGCTTGCAAATAAAGAAAGCCAAGAGAATTGAAATCTAAGATGTGCTTGGTGGTAAAATTTTATTGGATGCACCTGGGCGGGTTTTAAAAGAGAGTAGAGGGTTTTACCGCTCCGTTGTGGCAGTCCTCATTCCGGGACATCATTGGTGGTAGCCGCTGCCCGCGCTCCTTGAACCAGAGCCCTGTGGGGCTCCAGACCTCCGGACAGGGTCACCTCCAGCCCTCTCTCGTTGGCTGATTTACTCTCTTTATTCTCGGATTTTTCAGTCAGGCCCATACCGTAGGTTATAGGCTATGCGTCTGCCGACATCTCACAAAACTTACACTACCCCGAAAAATTCGAGTCTTTGTGTTTTAGAATCGCAGGGCTTAGAAACGACCCCGTTATAGCCTTCTGAAGTGTGGTTCCTCAGTTCTATCCATGACCTTGGCGGGCTCTGGGAACGACTGCCTACTGAGGCGTGTGATGGCGTGAGATGGCGTGGCGTGAGGGGTGAGATGGCGGGCTCACGCCATCTATCACGTTGAGCCTCCCGGGGAAGCCCATCATGGCTATGTTGAAGAGCAGAAGCGACATTGCCGCCCCTTGAGGCGTGCCTCGCGTTCCCATCTCAATGGTCCGAATTTGCTGTCGTCTATCCTGATGTCTGCCTTCCTGTCCGTGAGAAAGTCCTTGACGTACCGGCAAGTCTGCTTTCCGCAGTCTGTGGTGCTTCGATCTTCTAGTATGTTACTGCGATTAACTTTTTCAAAGCCTCCCTTCAAATCCAAAGCTAAGCTAGCTTTGTCCCGTTGGGTGCCGTAAAGAGGGCCTATGACTTTCCTATTAAGTTGTAAAAGCACATCTTCTGCTGCAAGTGTTCAGGGAAGCACAGTATAGCTCTAGATGAAAGCTCCTGGAAATCTATGCACTCAGTCTTTTCCTGAGCATCGTTTCCTTAAGCTTGCCAGCGTACAACGTAAGGGAAATGGTCTTAAATTGTCCTTGTTGATTTGCTTACCCGGTTTGGCCGGTATTGATGTTTTCTAATCTTCGGATATATATAAATTTATATTGTTACGACCAGGCGGTGTATTCAGGCCACTACAGGCGACTGAGAACCAGCTCGAGACATATCCACCTCGTTGTCCTCGTCTTCTGCGTAGTCAGCGATGCCGACCAAATAGAATAGGCATCGTCCCTTCATGGGCGTCACACTTCCCCCTAGGCAGCCGAAGCTCACTGGGCCATTTAAAAAGCAGCGCGCTAATGGTAGGGCTTCAGCCGTGCAACGTGAGTCAATCGAATTCGTGCAGAACGGCGGCCGCCTGCCATGAGACGCGCTATGCGGTAACTGAGCTCGTTAATTTGCTAAGCGAAATGGGTCTTAAATTGTCCTTGTTGATTTTCTTACCCGGTTTGGGTATGAAAGTCCACTAACTCTGTGAATTCTCTTGTTTTTGTAATTCTGATGTGGCTTGTAAATATTTACTTTATAATTATGTCATTGCAAAAATATGCACCTTCCTCCAATTTTTGCCTTGTACAATTATGTGTGTTTTTTTTTCTAAGGAGAACGCATGAGGTTCTTGCTTCTTTCCTGGTTGTCCTGAGCATTGTGTCAGGTGCTTGGGCCCCGTCAGGCAGAGTGCATCTGCCTTTTGCCCTTGTATCCGAAACCTTGTTGTCCGAAATAAAAGATCTATCCATCTATTGACGTTTTCCAGTCTTACCGGTTCTATATATTTATATGCATGTATGTAAGTATGTGTATATATTAACTGGTATATATATATATATATATATATATATATATATATATATATATATATATATATATATATATATATATATATATATATATATATATATATATCAATGCCGGTTTTTGGCCGAAATATCGACCTAAGAAATGTGTAGATATAAAGCGATGTTCTTCCTTTTACTTGTAAAAAGCAGTCGAGAAAGTTTTTCTTCGCAATTTATATATATATATATATATATATATATATATATATATATATATATATATATACACACAAAATGAAGGGGCACAACTTTCCGATTATCCTCGTTCATTACCAACAGTTTCGGAGGAGGACCGTCCCTTATCAGGGTATATTCCTCTGTATACCCTGATGAAGTACGGTCCTCCATCCGAAACCATTGGTAATAAACGAGGATAATCGGAAAGCTGCGACCCGTTCATTCTACAAGTCTTCCTGGTCCATTGAACGACACGTGTTGACTGATTTATTAGGGTTTGACGTCCCAAAGCGACTCAGGCTATGAGGGACGCCGTAGTAAAGGGCTCCGGAAATTTCGACCACCTGGGGTTCTTTAACGTGCACTGACATCGCACAGTACACGGGCCTCTAGAATTTCGCCTCCATCGATATTCGGCAAGCGGCCGGGATCGAACCCGCATCTTTCGGGTCAGCAGCTGAGCTATATATATATATATATATATATATATATATATATATATATATATATATATATATATATATAGCACAATAATATAAACATATTTGGTTGCTTGAAATAAGATGCGAAATTAAGAAACGCTTCTTTTAAGTAAACATTTATTGGGAGTCGACGTTTCGGACAGAGCCTGTCCTTTTTCAAGAGTGAAGTTACATGGTTCTTCCTTCTCTTCTTAAAGGGTCTTCATCTGTACAGGTGTTCGACACATGAGCCAAAACAAGCAGACGATGCAGGAGGAAGAATGGCTGAAGGGAAAGAAAAAAGAAAAAAATAACTAAAATACACAAACGGAACAGGGAGGAGGACGAGTAAATGTCGTCGCCCGCCACCCACGTATGCGGTCGCGGGGAGAAAAGACGAAAAAAAGGAGAAGAAAAGAGAGAGAAAAAAAAGCGGGAGGGGAGAATGGACGGCGAACCTGAGCCCCAGCACAGCGGGCAGCTAGTAAAATGTATGGAGACAGACAGTGCCCGAAGCACAGCATAGATTTGAGATGCACTCAAATGTTGTCCCCTTAAGCGAGTAAACAAAATACAAAGAAGCAAAGAGGGGGGCGAGGGAACTTCCGCCATGCGTAACTCCTTTGGCAGGATGAGTCAAGGCGGGCAGAGTGGATTTTAACTTAGACTCCCGTGGGGTGTAGATACGCTCACATGCGCACACCCACAGAAGCAACAACAACAAAAAAAAAAGAAAGGAAAAGAAAAGGCCGGAAACGGAGGCGACTTTGGGGAAGAATTGTCGCGTGGGGCCACTGTGAATGGCGGGAGTGCTTAAGGTTCTTTGTTTGTGCCGCTCTCGTCAAGACGGTCGAACGGGGTAAGGTAAGAGCGTGGTGTGCGATGAAGACATCGGTGTAAGCGTGTGGGGGAAAGGAACAGACGAGGTTTCTCAAGCCGGTATTGCAAGGTCAGTGCTGGATTTGCAAGGGGCGTATTGAAGACAAAGCTCCCAGGCTCTCATCAATGCCTTGGGCGATTGTTACAAATTTATAAATAAAGTATGACTCGCGTTGCTCCCGTTCCCGGGTGTTGTTGAACCCACCCTGTAAGACTGTTAATTTAAATGCTTCAAATGGGTTTTTTTGTCATTAATGTGTTTTGACAAGGGGAGGTTGGGTAGAGACAGGGCATGAGCGCGGTGGTTGTTAAAGCGAATTCGTAGAGGGTTAACCGTCTGTCCAATGTACTGCATACTGGACACACCACATTCTAGGAGGTAGATAACGTTGGAGGAGTCACAATTAAAATCGCCGTTGATTTTCCATTTAAAGCCTGAGGCTGTGCTTATTGCAAAGCTGGTTGTTTGCATATGTTTGCAGACCTGGCATCTACTTTTGGCGCAGGGTCGGCAACCCAACCCCAAGTGGTTACGTGTTTTTGAGTGTACGAGAATGTTTTGAATGTTTTTCGGTCGTCTGTAGACTACGTGAGGGGGAGTAGTGAAAATTTTGGCGAGGCGCTCGCTTTGTTCGACAATGTTGAAATGTTTTTTCAGGATTTTGTTTACGTTGGGGGGATTATTTGTGAAAGTGAGTACCAAGCTTGCCCGGTGATCTGTTTCTTCACTGCGTCGACGTCCATCTAGTATTTCCTCTCGGTTGAGTTTCGATGCTCTTTGAATTGCATCGTCGACAATGGCGGGGGGATATCTTTGTTTGGTGAGGACTTCTCGCATGCGATTGGAATTCCTCACGAAGTCTTGATCTTGTGAACAGATTCTCTGAAATCGATGTGCCTGAGAGTATGGGATACTTGTTTTGGAGTGACGAGGATGACGACTTTGAAAGTGTAAGTATTGTTGACGGACCATCGGTTTTCTATATACGCTGGTGTTAAGTGAGCCTTCCTTTACCGAAATCTCGACATCTAGGAAGTTAATTGTGGTGTGGGAGTACACGTGAGTGAACGATATCTTGGGGTGGACCGTGGACAAGGCTGAATTGTTCAATAAAGTGTAGGAGTTCTTGCTCCGTGTCAGTCCAAATTAAAAAAAATGTCATCCAAATAGCGTTTGTATAGGATGGGCTCGATGAGAGATTCTTGCAAAAATTTAGATGCAATACTATGCATGAAGATGTTGGCCTAGGTGGGGGCCATCCTTATACCAATGGCTGTGCCATTAATTTGTAAGTAGTGTTGATCGTTAAATTCAATGTTGTTGTATTCGAGTACGATTTTCGCAAGTACTTCTAGAACACGGGGGGCAGGGGACTCCTCTTTTCTACCTTGCTTGTATGCTTCGGTCAGAGATCTGATGCCATCGGAATTTGGAATGGTAGTGTAGAGTGAGATTACATCTAATGTTAGCAGAAAGGCTCCTTCCGGAAGTTTAAGGCCTGCTATTTCGCGAAGGAAATGGTTTGTGTCTCGTATGCAGGATGGGTGTGTTGTTGGAATATGCCTGATTAATGTGTCAATGTAACTGGAAATTGGTTCCGTAATCGCGCCAATGCCAGATACTATAGGGCGGCCAGGATTTTCCTTTTTGTGGATTTTCGGTAGTCAGTAGAATCGACCTGGCGATGGGATGTGGTGCGGTGAGGACTTTAGGTAACCTTAGGGTTATGTCCCCTTTTTGCGCAAGCTGATCCAGAGTCTGCTATATATTGTTGGTATTGTGGGGTTGGGTCTTTTTCAAGAAATTGATAGAAGCAAGTGTTAGAGAGCTGTCTCAAGCCTTCCTCAATGTATGCCTCACTATCCATGACTACTATACCGCCTCCTTTATCTGCTGGCTTTATGGTTACATCTGTTCGTGTGCTGAGAGCCTTCAATGCATCCCGTTCTTTTTTGGACAGGTTCGGTCTCCCTGGAGGGTGGCTTTTGTAAGCGCGAATTATGACGTTCTGTACGGCATTGATATACATGCCCAAGTGTTTGTCTCTTCCCATGTTAGGAGTCCAGTGTTGGTTTGTAACGCAGAATTCTCTGCTGTCCGCATTAAGTTGGGGCCTATCACAAAAGTATTCTTCGAGTCGCAACATTCGCGCAAAATTGTCCAAATCTTTTAAAACTGAGAATTCATTGTATTTACTTGTGGTGGGGCAGAACGTAAGGCCGTGAGAAAGAACTGATCTCTTGTCAATTGTTAAGGCACTGGATGATAGATTAATAATGCTATCCTGGAAACCAGAGACAGAGCTTGTAGCAGTGGGTTCATCATTAGTGACTGCTCTTGTTCCAGAGCGTTCTGCTTGTGTTGTCGGTATTAATGTCGTTTGTGTCGTTGCGTTGAATTTGTTGTTGGGGCTTGCCGTAACAATGGGGTGATTATTTGTAGCTACCTCCGTTTCGGATTCTTCGCGTGCTGCTGCGTTTGTCCACGCGAGGTGTGGAATCCCGTCCCTAATGAATTTTTTTGCGTTTTGTCTCGCGTACCTCGCTGGTTCCCTTTTCCTCAAAGAGCGTAAGTTCGGTGGCCTCAGGCGCGGTTAGGGGAGTGTGTTGACAAGCACGACTCTCTTCTTTCTTCAGAGCCCCCAAAACCCTCTCAAAATAGCCAATCGTAACTCCAAGCAAATCCAAAGAGGCAGATTCTGGTACACGATTCCAATTATCCTTTTCCTCATCACACAGGTTACCCGTTGATGGTGTTAGTGAAATTTGTAAACCTTTTGGTGCTATTTTGAATTGCATATAGATCCTTAGGCTATGGATATTGGATTTCGTGCCTTACTCGTTTATCCACGATTTTTCTCAACTTTAAAAATTTGGAATTATTTGAGGAAGGCTGTCGGTAGGCTGAGAAAGAGAGAGTCGGCGTGCTCACGCGGCCTGATTGTCAGCGCTGTGGTTCCGCACAACGCGTTCGTCAACACTGACAATCAGGCCGCGTGCGCACGCCGACACCACCAGCAGAACGCTCTGGAACGGGAGCAGCCACTAATGATGAACCCGCTGTTACAAGCTCTGGCTGTGATTTCCATGATAGCATTATTAATCTCTCATCCAGCGCCTTAACAATTGACGTGACATCAGTTCTTTCTCGAGGCCTTATATTCTGCCCTGCCACAAGTAAATACAATGAATTCTCAGTTTTAAAAGATTTGGACAATTTTGCGCGAATGTTGCGACTCGAAGAATACTTTTGTGATAGGCCCCAACTTAATGCGGACAGCAGAGAATTCTGCGTTACAAACCAACACTGGACTCCTAACATGGGAAGAGACAAACACTTGGGCATGTATATCAATGCCGTACAGAACGTTATAATTCGCGCTTACAAAAGCCACCCTCCAGGGAGACCGAACCTGTCCAAAAAAGAACGGGATGCATTGAAGGCTCTCAGCACACGAACAGATGTAACCATAAAGCCAGCAGATAAAGGAGGCGGTATAGTAGTCATGGATAGTGAAGCATACATTGAGGAAGGCTTGAGACAGCTCTCTAACACTTGCTTCTATCAACTTCTTGAAAAACACCCAACCCCACAATACCAACAATATATAGCAGAGACTCTGGATCAGCTTGCGCAAAAAGGGGTCATAACCCTAAGGTTATCTAAAGTCCTCACCGCACCACACCCGTCGCCAGGTCGATTGTACTTACTACCGAAAATCCACAAAAAGGATAAACCTGGCCGCCCTATAGTATCTGGCATTGGCACGATTACAGAATCAGTTTCCAGTTACATTGACACATTAATCAGGCATATTCCAACAACACACCCATCCTACATACGAGACACAAACCATTTCCTTCGCGAAATAGCAGACCTTAAACTTCCGGAAGCAGCCTTTCTGGTAACATTAGATGTAATCTCACTCTACACTAACATTCCCCATTCCTATGGCATCAGATCTCTGACCGAAGCATACAAGCAAGATAGAAAAGAGGAGTCCCCTGCCCCACGTGTTCTAGAAATACTTGCGAAAATCGTACTCGAATACAACAACTTTGAATTTAACGATCAACACTACTTACAAATTAATGGCACAGCCATGGGTACAAGGATGGCCCCCACCTACGCCAACATCTTGATGCATAGTATTGCATCTAAATTTTTGCAAGAATCTCTCATCAAGCCCATCCTATACAAACGCTATTTGGATGACATTTTTTAAATTTGGACTGACACAGAGCAAGAACTCCTACACTTCATTGAACAGTTAAACTTTGTCCACCCCAACATATCGTTCACACACGCGTACTCCCACACCACAATTAACTTCCTAGATGTCGAGATTTCGGTAAAGGAAGGCTCACTAAACACCAGCGTATATAGAAAACCGACGATCCGTCAACAATACTTACTGTTTCAAAGTTGTCATCCTCGTCACTCCAAAACAAGTATCCCATACTCTCAGGCACATCGATTTAAGAGAATCTGTTCACAAGATCAAGTCTTCGTGAGGAATTCCAATCGCATGCGAGAAGTCCTCACCAAACAAAGATATCCCCCCGCCATTGTCGACGATGGAATTTAAAGAGCATCTAAACTCAACCGAGAGGAAATACTAGATGGACGTCGACGCAGTGAAGAAACGGATCACCGGGCAAACTTGGTACTCACCTTCACAAATAATCCCCCCAACGTAAACAAAATCCTTAAAAAACATTTCAACATTGTCGAACAAAGCGAGCGCCTCGCCAAAATTTTCACTACTCCCCCTCACGTAGTCTACAGACGACCGAAAAACATTCAAAAAATTCTCGTACACTCAAAAACACGTAACCACTTGGGGTTGGGTTGCCGACGCTGCGCCAAAAGTAGATGCCAGGTGTGCAAACATATGCAAACAACAAGCTGTGCAATAAGCACAGCCTCAGGCTTTAAATGGAAAATCAACGGCGACTTTAATTGTGACTCCTCCAACGTTATCTACCTTTTAGAATGTGGTGTGTGCAGTATGCAGTACATTGGACAGACGGTTAACCCTCTAGGAATTCGCTTTAATAACCGCCGCGCTCATGCCCTGTCTCTGCCTAACCTCCCCTTGTCAAACACATTAATGACAAAAAACACGTACCCATTTGAAGCATTTAAATTAACAGTCTTACAGGGTGGGCTCAACAACACCCGGGAACGGAAGCAACGCGAGTCGTACTTTATTTATAAGTTTGGAACAATCGCACAAGGCATTAATGAGAACCTGGGCGCTTTGTCTTCAATACGCCCCTTGCAAATCCAGCACTGACCTTGCAGTACCGGCTTGACAAACCTCGTCCGTTCTTTTCCCCCACACGCTTACACCGATGTCTTCATCGCACACCACGCTCTTACCTTCCCCGTTCGACCATCTTGACGAGAGCGGCGCAAAGAACCTTAAGCACTCCCGCCATTCACAGTGGCCCCACGCGACAATTCTTCCCCAAAGTCGCCTCCGTTTCCGGCCTTTTCTTTTCCTTTCTTTTTTTGTTGTTTTGTTGCTTCTGTTGGTGTGCGCATGTGAGCGTATCTACACCCCACGGGAGTCTAAGTTAAATTCCACTCTGCCCGCCTTGACTCATCCTGCCAAAGGAGTTACACATGGCGGAAGTTCCCTCGCCCCCCTCTTTGCTTTTTTGTATTTTGTTTACTCGCTTAAGGGGACAACATTTGAGTGCATCTCAAATCTATGCTGTGCTTCGGACACTGTCTGTCTCCATACATTTCACTAGCTGCCCGCTGTGTTGGGGCTCAGGTTCGCCGTCCATTCTCCCCTCCCGCTTTTTTTTCTCTCTCTTTTGTTCTCCTTTTTTTCGTCTTTTCTCCACGCGACCGCATACTGGGGTGGCGGGCGACGACATTTACTCGTCCCCCTCCCTGTTCCGTTTGTGTATTTTTGTTAATTTTTTCCTTTTTCTGTCCCTTGAGCCATTCTTCCTCCTGCATCGTCTGCTTGTTTTGACTCATGTGTCGAACACCTGTACAGATGAAGACCCTTTAAGAAGAGAAGGAAGAACCATGTTACTTCAGTCTTGAAAGAGGACAGGCTCTGTCCGAAACGTCGACTCCCAATAAATGTTTACTTAAAAGAAGCTTTTCTTAATGTCGCATATATATATATATATATATATATTCATTCAGAAACGCTTCATTTAGGTAAACATTTATTGCTAGTGTAGGTAAATATTGAACTTCGCATTTTACGTCGAGCAACGGAGTACGTTTATTTTTTGTGCTATATATATATATATATATATATTTATAGTAGTAGTAGCAGGTGTCATCGTTCAATAGCCCCGCCGCGGTGGCTCAGTGGTTGCGGCGCTCGGCTCAGCTGCAGAGCTACTGCGGCGGGGCCATTGAACGATGAGACCTGCTACATATTATACATATTATGCACATTAAAGAAACCAACAACCACAGAAACCAAAGAAAAATCAGATGAAACAGCTGTCGTTTTAGCTCAGTTCGTAGAGCAACGGATGCGTAATTCGGATGTGGGTTCAGTTTCCACTGGCGGCAAGTGGTTGTTTTTCGTCTCTTTTTTAATACGTTAAGGGAAAAAGTATATACAAATATTCTCCGCTCATCAATATCATAGATAAAAAAACATGCCCCAGGCTCTCTCGTTTTTTTGCCTTTTGGGTTCTTTCGTATACAGGGTGTTTGAACTTAGACTTGACAGAATTTTCAGAAAATAGGCTTTTCGAATTAGAAGAGCGCTTTTTCTACATAGCATTGTCAGTGGTGTAGCGCGTCAGAATACACCTAAGCCATGCTACCTAGCAGGCTGCTTAACTAATGTGGAATGGTTAACTTTTTAACTGTTTCCTTTAGGCTCTTTAACCATTGAGAGGTGTGTAGCCCACCGTAAGTAATATCATATCAGTATTTTAATTTAAAAAAATCTCCGTTACCCTCAGACACAACTGGTGCATAGAATTCGAGCCCGCTAGTGGCTTCATCGTTAGCATCCTAAAATTTGATGATGGTATACAAGTCTATGTAGAATTCTCCGCCTATTTTAACTGAGTCACCCAAAAGATAAATAACATTACCCTTGTGCTATCTTGAGAGTACATCTGATATTTTCCATTGTATAAGTTTCGGCTGACAGTTGTTGGGCCATGTGCGTTCTATAAAGCCGGCTAGATCCTTTGCATATAAAATACACTTATTTTATTTCTCTTAGGCTAATTCATAAAGCTTGCGAGAAAATCCACGCCTATTTCATCTATGAGGTCGGAGCCCTTAATTCGTTGTTTTTTAACGCATCGTTCATGTCTTGACAGTAGTGGACAGTATCCTGTCTAGCTACACTACCCCTACGTCTATTGCTCATTTTGTAATTATATATGTCAGATTAACCTGTATGTATGCTTATTGGAGAACTGCCAGCTCTATAGTGACTCCATCTCACCTTACCAAGAACTTGTATATCTTGCACTATGCCAGGATGCGCACAAAATATGACGGCTTTTAATTTCAGTTTTCGCAGTTCACGCTCTTCAAAGTTCACTTCCCATTCTAAAAAGTTTTCATAACAAGGTATTCATGATGCGTTGATAATTTCGTCCAGTGAACTCTACTATCAGTACCGGGTGCTATTCCTAGAATATTGGCACTGAAGTCGCCCATCTCGACAGTGTGCTGCCTTTTCCCGGAACTGATTGCTGATTCCACGTTCTCAAAAACCCTTCGATTCTTTCGTCATCATCACTGGGTGTAGGTGCTTACTCCTGCAAAAACATCAACCAGTACCTCTTATTAAGCTTTACTATGATAACTAAACCCGTTTGTAAAACTGGAGAACGTCCCTGTGTTGCCAGTAGCATCCTTATTGATAAGCAATCCAACTCCCAGCTCTAGATGGTCCGCTAAACTGCGGCAACACAATGCAGGTCGGCTCCTTAACACTGTACATGATTCATCTGTCCTCCGTACTTCACTAAGATACGTGATAACTAATTTATAGATGCCACTCTATCGAGCAGCTATGCTAAGCTAGCTTCTAAGGATATGGAGAGAATGCGCAGTCATATACAAAGAGCAAATAAATGAAAGCCGGAAGTAAACGCAGAGAATTAAAACGTTTCGGATGTATGCACGCAAGTGCTGAAATATAGGATTTTCAGCACCACTCAATCGCGGGACTGTTTCTGTGTTTGCGGTATTTTTTTTCCCTCTTATCGATCGTCACGCTGCAAAATAAAAAGCAAGCTCTATCACGCCAGCTGAACTAGATAATTAGGTCGCCTGGCAGAATAAAGCGCCCAGCTTGGCTTCACATAGGGAAGGGTTGCGGTCCTCAGAGAACATTTGATAAACCTCCTGCATGTGGAAAACTGGCTCTCTGGTGCGTATTATTCTGCCGTTCTGAAAATTTTGTTATTTCCGTGCAACTGAAATTATAAACCGAGAAATGAAGGATAAATATTAGTTTTTTCATTGGGCCTGTTAAGACGCAATCGCTGTCTTTTTCCGTTGCCGTTTACTTCAAAATTTTGCATACTATGTCACCTATGTATGCGCTTATGTGAGCTGATCACATTCTTTATTCGAGTATACCTGTCGCATAAACCCGGGTCCTCGCTTTGCGGACCTGGATTTTCCCGGGATCTGGTGGCCTATATCCACGAAGCATTAAAGTTTTTTTGGTGGTTGGTACTGGTGCACAAATTCTCACGCTTTTTCTTTTCAGGAAACACAATTATTCTTCGTCTATCTCATCGAGTCTTCGGAATGACTTCCTCGGAGCATTTCAAACTCTTGCTGATATCGGTGGTTGCACTATTGCCCGTGATAACTTTTCCCAAGGCCATTGCACAAGATTGCCAGCGAGATCCCGACGAATGCAACGCCAAGCAGGTAAGAACAGCGGGACTGGGGTATTAAGGCGGAAGCCTTTTATGCCTCATCGTTGTAAGCAGGAGTTGTCGACAGAAATGTCACGCTTTTCAATTGGTCGAAACGGTTGTGACGTCACGGGACGCTAATTTCGAACGGGGCCAATTGCACTTTGGGTAGCAAGCATGCAACCAATTAAAAGGGATGTTATAGTGATGGTCCAAGTGGGACTGAGCTTAGTTAATTGCTTAATTAACAAATTAGCTTAATTAACCTTTCTAGTCCGACCAGATAAATATATAAAACCGTGTAGGAAATTGGCCGCGTTGGGGAATCGAACCAGGGTCTCTGTAGTGCGAGACGAGCACGATAACGACTCCGCCACGCCAGCTCGATGGTTTGGAACGAACAAAGGCGCGTCTAGTTAATACAGTGTCTTTGTTTACTCCCATCGTCCTCCCTTCCCGTTACGGCGAGGTTCAAGTGTCCACCGAGATATGCGTGACAGATACGTTTCCTTTCTTCAAAAACCGATTTTCCGACGAGCAAGGCGTAGAGCCAAACGGGCGATGGCGTTCTGTGGACTCCCTGGCAGCGTTGCAAGGCACTGTCGCGTTCCGCTCTTAGAAGCGAAGCTTAACATCTTAACCACACATTGGTGACACAAGCAGCAACACCGCGCTTAAGGCTTTTGCCTCACCGCACTTTAAGTCAACAAAGTGCCCCCTGAATTTTTCTGGTCTTGCAATGAAAAGTATGATAACTTAAAAACAGCAGAAAAGGAGTATGTTACAAGAAGCTTAAAGTTTCTGCATAAAATGGCTTGCTGAATATTAGGGAACCCAAAGGGAGTGGTGAAGGAGAATTTTAGCGCTACTGCGCAGCGACATCAAGGTGCAGATTTTTTCTGCTGAATTTTAGGAAAGTTTTCATTTTCGACTTTTATTAACGTGTGTTTTCTGCTGAACCGAGAAGTGATGAAGCCTGTATATCTAGTATTCAGCCGGGCCATTCAGGCTAGAAAATATTCTGCGTGGCCCAAGCTCTGACGGTACACTCCATGTGCTAAATTAGAGAAAACGAGGCAGCAGCTATACATTCTTGCGACATTACCATGAAATGCGGTGAAGGGCTTCTCAAGTCTTCTAAAAATGGTCATCTTAACTGGCACCCAGAACTAGGTTACCTGAAGATGTCCATTGTGAGGACCAAAAGCAGCAGGGATTTATTGAAAAGTATGCTATAAAATTTTTTTAAAGCAAATGTCTTTCTGCTAGGAAGGCGTTCCTATATCGCTTAGACATTTTCAGCATTATTTATTCCTGTTTGCACTCCATTATCGTTTGAAATTGAGAAGACTTCGCATTCGAAGAAAATATTCGCAATCATTTCTTTAAACAGTTGCTGCGGTGGCTTTGAAGCGTTCTACTAAATCTCGTGCGGCACGCCGAAACACCGTGCGTAAATGCCACATGCAATAATTACTTAGAAATGCAGTTACTCCATCGAATATATTCTTTGGACAATAATATTAAACAGTTAATAATTGTTCCCATAGACTGAACCCTGAGTCATGCCAAATATAAGGTCAGTGGCAGTGCTCAATCGGTTAATTTGTACAGTTTAAAGAGAAAAAGCTGCTTTTCTTTGTTTGAACCATTTGCAGTGAACGTATAACGCATTGCGCGTAACGCTCTCACTCTGGCCCGCTGACGGGGGGAGTAAACGCCGGAACCAAGAGCCGCTTCTTGCTTTGGCATGGGCAGAGCAGATTGCGTTTTCTGTGAGGAGAGCGAAAGCCTTCAGCCACAGCTGGCACAGCGAGGAGGATAGGAGGAAAGGAATAGAGCGGAGCCGCTCTTTTGGAGTAGACAGGAGTGTGGAATTTAAAAGAGAATGACTTAAAGAGCGCCCGAGGATTTGCAAGGCTCCGGCGGCACGCTCGTCGTAGGACCAGCCAGTTGAATCACCAGCCAGTTTCCCTGGACATCGGGTATCTACATCATTTAGCTATTGCCGCAGGCCACTGCATAACATTTCAGTGGGTACCTGCTCACTGTGGCATTCTGGCTAATGAAAAAGCAGGTGAAGCGGCCCGTAAGGGCCATCAACATCGGAGATACATTCGAACTTTTTTCACGAAATCTGATGCGTCCCAAATGGCTAAAAGTTTTGCTTCCGAAGAAACATATCGGCTTTGGAGTTTGCCGACACATCAGTACCAATTTCTTCACTCAATCAACCCACATCTTAGATCAAGACTCTCACCCAGAATTCCTCGACATCTGGAAACACTTTATCACCGACTTCGTCTGAATGCTGCATATACAAACGACTTGCGATACCGTTTTGAACAAATGAACATTCCTCATTGTGACAACTGTGCCTCGATAGAAACTGTGGAACATATCCTGCTTGAGTGCCCTGCGTATGCTAACGAGCGTGCGTACTATGAACATTGCATGTAGAAGCTCTGCCCAGTGCCCCTAACAATGGACAAAGTTTTAGATCCCTTAGCCTGCCTTAGGCAACAGATACTTGCAATGAACATTCTATTTACATGTTTAAGAGACATTGGACATATCGATAAGCTTTAAATTCACTTGCACGTTACCGTCATGCATTCTTCACGCAGTGAACTTCGTCAGCCCACTTGTCGGACTATGCACTGTATCATTGCATAGGTTACATCAATACTCGCCGTTGCATCCTGAGTAGCCATTTCATGGGCGCATTTTATCTTCGTTTTTTTTTACCTTTTTCACACTGCTCTCCTTCTGCATTTATCTCCCAAATTCCCCTCCCTACGCAGAGTAGCATGCCAGCGATTTTTAAACGCCGGCTAAATTCTCTGTTTTTCATTAAAAAGTCCCTCTCTCTCTCGTCGCGGAGGAGGGGAGAGGGAATGTCTAGAGCCTTGGCGGGACTATGCGGTGAGGAGGATTGAAAGCCACTGTTCTAGAGGGTACCAGCCCCATGAGGTTTGAGATTGTCAAGTCTGCAGCTCTGAATCTCAATGCCGCGTTGACGAGCTGCGTAGCACTGGAGAGTACGACGGATGTTGGCAAAAAGTGTGCCATGTCGACCGAAATGTGTATTTTCTATTCTGATAGGAAAGTCGAAAGCGCGTTTATTTCCCAGCTGAAACTGCAAGACTGCGACACTAGCGGTGGTGAAGACGCTGGTTGTGCTGCGACGACAAGCGATGGTGCGTGGCGGATGGACTTCGATGGATATTGCGCTAAATCATTAAGCTTAGCTCTGCTAACGTTTTCTTCCACCAAAGAACTGTATTCTCATGAAATATGCTGAGATGGCGGTCTTCTGGTAACTTCTCAAACCTGTGGTAAATAAGCCAACATACACTGCAAAAAACTATCGCTAAAGGGTATTTCAATTAATGCTGAGATACAGGTACTATACACACACATAGGGGGTGTGTAAGATTCTGGTTCTTCACAAAAGCACGTTACGCGCATGAATCGAGCGGCAAGAAAGTTCTTACATTTCATTTGCTCAGCCAAAAACTTTTTCATGCCAAAAAACTTGAACTTACGAACAAATTCGCAGTGAATAAATTTTACTAATTACAATAATATTAATACTCAACCCATTGTTACTTTAGTTATATATAGAGAAAGGCGACGATGAAGAGGGAAGACAGGAACGTTAACCAGAAGGGTGTGTTCATTGGCTACCCTGCACTGAGGAAAAGGGATAAAACAATCATACAATCTTTATTTCTGGTGCTCAACGCGCACGCACACACAAAATGCAATAATTTTAGCACAAACAACAATAATCAGGACAAGTAAACCAACACTCAAGCCGATAGAAAAAACATCTCAACCAAGCCTCCTGTTTGAGACAACGGCTTCAGAGCCGGCAGAAGGATTAAAAAGCGGCAACATGAGAGCAGCAAAAAGTCCAAAATGAAAACATCTAAAACAGACAAGCAAATATTGAAAAAAAAAACAGAAAGAAAACCGTGATAATGTGCACATATCAAAGAAAGCTAAATAACTGCACTTTCCACTTTGAAAACAAAGTTAAAAGAGTATCTGATCTCGCTTCGGCGAGCGCGGCTTCGGCCGCTTATCTGATGTTTTCAGCAGCGTCCGCTCCGGCGGACGCAGTTGTTGCTGCGACGCGCGTCTTTTCTTGCCTTTTTCTCTTTCCTCTGATCTCTTACCTCTCCTCTATCTGCACGTTGGCAGCGGTGGTGGCTTGGCTCGAGCCAGTAGCAGGCCCGTGCAATTTCCTTTTCATCCTTCTCTCAGTCACAACAACAACAACAACAAAGTTAAAAAGCTGTTCTAAAATGTAGAGATGGTCAGGGAATGTATTATACGAGGACTGAAAACTGTTAATGGGAAAGTGTCGACTGTGCAACGCATTAGTCATGAAGGGATGATTGGACCGGACAACTTTTTTCGCTCCACGAATGGTGACACGCCTCGGTATGTCATCACACAAATTATCACAACTTCAAATTGTGAAAAAGAAGAGTTCTTCTTACAACCGCCGAAACAACAGAGTGAAAAGACTTGCCACAAAAGAGCAAAAAGCTTAGATTTTTTTTTTTTGGATTGTAAAACGTTTATTGCCAACAGTCTGAAGGGCATATAGGCCCCCCGCCTAAACGACGGCCAGAAGGTCTTGGCTCCTGGCGGCGTCTTCGGCCAGTTGGACGACTTTTGTTTGAGTCTCCGGATCGGAGCTGAGTAGGAGAGCCTCCCATTGTTCAAGTGACTTTATTTTTTGTCCCTCCAGGGGGGCAAAAGGGCATTTCCAGAGAATATGGTTGAGATCCGCTTTGGCCTTACATTGCTTACACTCGTTTGAATATTGTCCCGGATAATAACGACTACACATAACCGGGTTCGGAAACGTATAAGTTTGGAGACGGCGCCAAGAGGTGGCCTGACTCTTTGTCAATGATTTATCAGCAGCGGGGTACTTTGTTCGATTGAGCCTATAATGTTGTGTGATTTCTCTGTAACCTACAAGACGATCCCTGTCTGCGAAGCCCTCGGTATGGCCACTGGCTCGGAAAGCAAGACCTCGAGCCAGTTCGTGAGCTGCTTCATTTCCAGCCAGGGATGCGTGTGCAGGTGTCCAGACTATGCGAATTTTGCGGTCGTCCCTTGCAGTCCGCAGGATTCCGTTCGTCAGAGGGGAGACCCTCCCCTTGGCAAAGTTCATCACTGCTACCTTTGAGTCACTGACTATCATTGACGCATCCGTGCCCACTATTGCAAGTGCGTTGGCGGCTTCTTCTGCAATTTCGGGACTGTCCGTCGTGATCGAAGCGCCGGCTCGGAGATATGTCTCGGCGCTAGCTACCGCTATCACCATTCTCCCCCTCCCGCAATTAGCTGCGTCCACGTAGGCCACGTCTTCTATCGGATAGTTTTTGAAACATTTGCCGAGGGCTTCAGCCCGTTTCTCTCTGCGATCCTTGTGGTGGACGGGATGCATGTTTTTCGGTAGTGGTGGGATCATCAGCCTATCGCGCACGCTCTTAAGCATGTCCACTTTCGGACCTCGCTGACTCTCGTAATTTATTCCTAGTTTCGCGAGGATTTGCCTGCCTGTAACGCTTCCCGACAGCCTTTCGTACTGCGAGACTGTCACGCCTTCCACAATTTCATCCAATGTGTTGTGAAGACCTAGTTCTAAAAGTTTTGCGGTGTGGGTCCGAATTGGTAAACCCAGCGCCTGCTTGACACTTCTGCGAATGATCCCTTCCAGCTTGGACTTCTCCGCTGCCTTGAGATTAAGGAAAGGAGCTACGTAAGCGATCTTACTTATTACAAAGGCTTGAACTAATCTGATTAGATTCGTTTCTTTCATGCCATAGCGCCTATTTGCGATTCTGCGGATGAGCCGCATAGTCTGTTGCGCGCATATCTCCAACTTCTTTATTGCTTCTCCATTGAAACCGTTGTTTTGATTGTACAGCCCTAAGACTGTAATCCTGTCCACCGTCGGGATATCGAGTCCCTGAGCCTTAAGAGATATCCGCGGGGGATCCGACCGTGATTTCCTCTTTGGTTGGTAAAAAAGCATTTCCGATTTTTGCGGGGAGCACCTAAGCCCCCTATCATTTACATACTTTTCAACTTCTCCTATGGCCATTTGGAGAGTCTCCTCTATTTGACCGTCAGTTCCTTTGCCAATCCACATAGTAATGTCATCCGCATACATGCAATGACTGAGACCTTCAATCGCTGCTAGTTTGCTAGGAAGCCCGATCATGGCCACGTTGAAAAGAAGCGGGGACAGTACAGATCCCTGCGGGGTCCCCTTGCTACCTAGCTCTATGTAGTCTGATTTACTTTCCCCGAAGTTAATTTGGGCCACTCTGTCGGAAAGGAAATTTTTAACATAGTTGTAGGTTTTCGGGCCTACTCCCAGGAGGCTGAGATTATCCAGGATCGCCTTGTGCGTGACGTTATCGAAAGCCTTCGCCAGGTCAAGACTCAGAATGACCTTCGCGTCCCGCGTTTGTGAGTCCAGAATTTCATGTTTTAGTTGCAGCATCACGTCCTGCGTTGAGAGATGAGACCTGAATCCCACCATGGAGATATGATAAAGATGGTGGTCTTCCATGTAGTTGTTGAGACGTGTCTGCACTACATGCTTCATCAATTTCCCTGCACAGGAGGTTAGGGATATAGGCCTTAGATTCTCGATCGACAAAGGTTTCCCCGGTTTAGGAATAAGTACCACCTTAGCCGACTTCCACTGCTTAGGAATCTCACCCGCCTCCCAACATTTCTGCATGTAGGCAGTGAGTGCTGTTATAGAGTTGTCGTCGAGATTTCTGAGCAATTTGTTGCTTACCCCATCCGGTCCGGGCGCTGAATTAGTATTTAATCTAGCAAGCTCTGCTCGCACTTCGGATTCAGTAATGGGTTCGTCCAAGCGATCGTTGGGTATCCCACAGTAACCATGCAGAGGTACCTTCTCGGTGTCCCCTATGTACTTAGATCGAATCTCATCGAGCAGCTCTTGCTCTGTACCCTCATGTTTATGCTGGATCTTTTGGAGGTTTTGCCTCTGGGCCGTTTTACATCCGTCAGGGTCTAGGAGGTATCTGAGTAAACTCCATGTGCGAGCCAGACTTATATTCCCGTCCATTTTGTCGCATAGCGATTCCCAGTTTTGCCTAGAAAGTTTGAGCGCATATTCCTCTATCTCTTTGTTGTGCCTTGCTATCCTTCTGCGAAGGTTACGATTCCACTTTTGACTTTTAAGTCGCTTTTCCATACTGGTTTTGGCTTGCCACATATGGAGGAGGCGGGTGTCCATTGTTTCTAGGCCTGAGTCTTCCGCCACAGTCTGGGTCGCTTTACGAGCGTCCAATTGGAGCTGCCTTATCCACTCCTCAATGTCATCAATTTCTGTGGTGTTAGCGCTCTGTTCCCGGATTTTTCGGAAGGCGTCCCACTCAACAAGTGAGTGACGTCGGCCTGGGCGTTTATAGGGCCCAGCAGTAATTACCGTTTCCAAAATAAAGTGATCACTGCCTAAATTTTCTTGAGTGTTAACCCAGTTTGCGCTGCCGACGTTCTTAACGAGGGTGAGGTCCGGAGATGTGTCCGTACTGACGCTATTTCCCGTTCTAGTGGGAGACTGAGGGTCCGTAAGTAGGGTGAAGGCCCCTTGTTGCATATCGAGCCAGAGCTCTCTACCCTTGACACATTCTCTCTGGTACCCCCAAGCAGCGTGATGGGCGTTGAAGTCCCCCATTACCACCACCGCTTGTTTGTTAGCAATGCGTAGAGTTTTTTGAAGAAACGACCCGAAGCGAGTCTTTCTTTGTTTTGGACTGCTGTATATATTCAGCACAAATAGGCTGGTCTTAATTTTATTATTCGGAATGAGTTCTAGAAGAACGTGCTCTACGTGACTGATCCCCGTGTCATGCGCAATAGCCGTTATGTTTCTTTTGACGAGGGTGGTAACTCCCGCCTTCTCGCCAGAGGTATTAAAAGATTGATAGCCTGATAATTTTGCAATCCTCCCAGTTTCCTGAAGAGCGATCACGTCCGGGCAGTCTTTACCAATGAGGAGTTGTTGAAGAACTGCTCGCTTCCGGCGGTATCCCCGACAGTTCCACTGCCAGAGCGCATATCTATTGTCCTTATGTTGCCTGGCCATTTTGAAGTTGTTGAAGGGTTATCGTAATAGCGTCTGTCTTATTCTCTACGGCCTGCCGCCATGCATTCATAGCTAACAGCTCGTTTCCTAGCCTTTTGGTTTCTGTAGTGATTTCCTGAACAACGTTAAAAATGGACTGAATTTGTGCCTGAATTTTGTTATCTGTGGCCTGAACCTGGGCATCAATTTTGTCCTCTAGCCTCCTGCATACCTCTGCGAGCGTGAGCTCGGGCTGCGTGTTGTCACACATCAGTTCGCATCAGTTGGCAGCAGCAGTTGCGGCCGCGTGCACGCATATTGAGCCGTTCCTTTCCGCAACGCAGGTTCGTAATTTTTTATATGCTTGTTTTGTATAGTGAGATAGACATTCTACCTTAGCTGCTGCTGCTGCTGCCACATTTGTGTTGCACAAGTGTTTATTCTATTGTACTTCGGTGCTTCTAAACATCTTTGGCTTGCTATCACGTTCGCTTATTTTTTCGTTTGGCTCTCATTTTCTTGGCAATGTCAGGCAAGCAAGAGCTTGCCAAATTGTTCGAAGAACTTAAGCGTGAATTGAAGAATGAATTTAAAGAACTGCGTGAATGTCTTGAAAGAGACATAAGAAAAGAAATCAGAGAAATGAAGGGGTTCTTGGAACTTGCGAACGAGAATTACGAGGAAATGAAAACGTCAGTCAATGAGCTGAAAAACGAGAACTCAGAGCTAAAGAACACAGTAACGGCTCTGGAAAAGGACAGAGAGGCCCTGCTTGTACAACTAAAAGATCATGAAATAAGACTCTTGCAAAATGAACAGCACACGAGGTGTTTCAACGCAGAAATCAAAGGTGTACCTCTTGGGCAGAAGGAAAACACTCTCGAAATAACAAGGAAACTTGCAGTGGCCCTTGATGCCCCCTTTGAGGAGGGTGATGTTGAAGCTTGCCACCGGGTTAGGACTGCCGGCAACGACCAAAGCCCTAATATTGTGGTACAGTTCACACACAGGGCTAAGCGTGACTGTTTTCTAGAAAAAGCTCGAAAAAAACGACTGACAACCGAGGACATTGACATAGAATTGCAGCCCAGCACTCCCATTTACATCAATGAGCACTTATGTCCAGCCATGAAACGTTTGTTTGGTGCTGCAAACAGCAAAAAGAAAGAACTCGGCTGGAAATTTGCATGGTGCCGAAATGGCAAGATCTTCACCCGAAAATCTGAAGGCAGCGCCATTGTTCCCATTGCCCACTATGACGATCTGCAAAAGATGACGTAGGAAAAACAAATGTGAAAACTTTTGTTGGACTTCGTTGTTTTAGATATGGGTTATCTGCCTTCTGAACTAAAACAGCTTATATCAGACAAAAAACCAGCAATGACCTTCTTCCATCAAAATGTGCGATCTCTAGCAAATAAGACAGACGATTTAGAAATGTTAATCCACAGCTTCGGAATACCAATTACTGCTATAATGTTAACCGAAACTTGGCTAACGCCCACATCGCATAGGTTCCAGCTTTCTGGTTATCAATCCTTTTTCTGTAGCCGTCGAGATAAGCGAGGGGGAGGCGTAGCGCTTATGCTCAAAGAAGATATAGTTGCTGAACTTGTTCACGATTTCACTGATACAACTCCTGATTATGAGGTGCTTACATTGCAAAACCGGACAAATGTGTTCTCTGTTGTGTACAGACCGCCGTCAGGTGATGCAACCCGCTTTCTTGCTTTCCTTGAAAGGCTCTTTATTTATGTAACGGAAGAAAAAATGAACCTTGTTTTAGGAGGCGACGTCAATATAAACATGCTATCATCGTCCCAGGTACAAAAAGATTTTCAGTCTCTAATTACAAGTTCAGGTTTCTTAAACACTATATCTACTGCAACGCGTGTGACTGTTGATAGCGCCTCTTTATTAGATGTGTTCATTTCAAACATTAGTACCGATTCTTTGGAGGCTGATGCCGTGTACACTGACATTAGTGACCATCTGGGTATCATCTTGCTAGTGAATAAAACCCCTCGTGTAACTCGGAAAACGAAGAAACCGGTTTATGTTCAGTCTATTACTTCACCACATCTTGAGGCTTTTCGCTGTGCAATCGCCCAGCAAACTTGGGAAACCGTTTACGGAGCACAAGATAGTGACTCTGCCTATTCATCTTTTGTAAATATTTTCAAAACTTTATATAATACACACTTCCCACTGAAGAAACTTGCAAGCACATCTAAAGCGCGGAAACCTTGGCTATCTACCGAGCTTCTTGACATGATTAAACATAAACATGCCTTGTATGCACGTTTTGTGAAAAGTCGAGATGCAACGCTGTTTACGGAGTTTAAAAAATTTAGGAACAGCCTGACAAATAAGCTTAGGGCAGCAAAAGATTCTTATTTTTTAGGTATATTTAGTAACCCTGACAATCAACGAAGTGATGTAATTTGGCGCAAATTGAATACGTTATTGCATCCCACCTCGAGTTCAGGTATTCCAGATGTTTTATATTATAATGGACAGCAACTTTCCGGAAACGCAATTCCACAAATGTTTAATGAAGTTTTCACCATAGAACCTTCCCAGTACGACGATCCCAGCCTGAACAACTGTTTGCAGTTTCTACCAGTTATAAGGAATGCAACATCGCTTTTCCTTGCTCCAACTACATCACTTGAAGTTTTTTCCTGCATCCGTGCCACAAAAAATAGCAAGTCACTGGATGCCGATGGTATCCAGATACGCCCTTTAAAGTACGTGCTCGATATTATCAGCCCGGTCCTTACCCATATCTATAACATAATATTGTCTACGGGTGTATTCCCTAAGAAAATGCAAATTGCCCGCGTTGTTCCAGTCTTTAAGCGCGGTGATAAGACTGACCTAACTAATTATCGGCCGATTTCAATCATTCCAGTATTTTCAAAAGGTATTGAGAAAATAATGCACGAAAGATTACTATCATTTTTTAATCGCCACAACCTGCTTCATGACTTTCAGCATGGTTTTCGACAGCACCGCTCTACCGAAACAGCCCTCCTCACTCAAAAAGAAATTATTATAGATGCATTCAGTCGTAAGCACATGGCATTAGGTATATACATTGATTTCTCTAAGGCATTTGATTTGATCAATCATTCTATCCTTCTCAACAAATTAGAAAATTACGGCGTGCGGGGAATAGCACATGCGCTTTTTAAATCTTACCTTTCTTTCAGAAAGCAATTTGTAGATGCCAACAATGTCGTTTCTGCAATGAAACCGGTTAATGTTGGTGTGCCGCAAGGAAGCATTTTAGGACCACTTTTATTTTTAATCTATGTAAATGACATTGTACACTGCACAGAAAATTCTTCGGTTATTTCTTATGCTGATGACACAACACTGTTTATTACAGGCAGTTTGTGCAAAGATATTGAAAGCAAGGCCAACAAGACGCTGGCTGATTTAAAGGTCTGGGCTGAGGTGAATTGTTTGAAAATAAATCCCACTAAAACAAAAGTAATTTTGTATACGCCTAGAGGCAAAGTGTTGACAGAACAGATGGATTTGTTTCTTGGCTCCCAACAGCTAGAGATGGTGGACTCTGTAAATAGTCTTGGAGTACATTTTTCAAAGCATCTTACCTGGAATGAGCATATCGACTACCTCCAATCTAAGTTGTCATCTGCCATTGGTGCCATTGCGCGTGTGCGGCGCTTTATCCCTGCTAAAGTGAAACTTATGCTTTACAATGCTTTAGTGCTATCTCTTATGCAGTACTGTAACATGGTGTGGGGCACAACTGGTGTGACCAATTTGCGCAGGCTACATTTACTGCAGAAGAGAGCAGTGCGTTATATTGCTGATGTACATTACACTTTCTCCACGAAGCCTCTTTTTTCAAAGTTTGATATTCTTCCTGTGTTTTGTTTATACAATTATAGGTTGATTGTACGCTATAAAGCTTTCGTTAAATTTCATATGGATTATGCAATTCGTCTTGCAAGACTACAGGTGAACACAAGTGATCGTCAAACCAGATACAAAGATATATGGTCCGTGCCCACCCCTAGGACATCCTACGATGAACAATCATTATCTTACACGTTGCCCTCATTGCTAAATTTACTAAACCGTGTGGAGTTTGATCCCACCTGTAACCAAAACGACATCGTCAAACACTTTTGCCAACTTGTTTTTTTGCAAGACTAAAATAATTTCATTTTGTTCGCGACAGCTTCTGTTGATTTGTACCGGCATTTTTGTTTGAGTTTCATTTGCGTTTGCCTTTTTTTAGTGTGTCCTTGATATTGTCTGTTTATTTTTTATGTATGACTGGCCGTCATCTTGCTGTTTGCCAACCAGTAAGGGGTCGGGACCTCGTCAAGCTCCCCGAGCTTTTAGTCCCGCACTCCTCCTTCTCAAAGGAAATAAAGGTGATTGATTGATTGATAAAACGTCCTCTTTTTTGTAGGCGGGGGAAGCGATGGTGGCGCCACCGAGGCATCACTGACACCGGCCGCCGCCTCCACCAGTGCAGGCGTTATCTTTGGTTGTTGAGTAAGCCGGGATTGGCCCATCTTCCGGAGTTCCGAATTTTCCTTCTCTAACTGTTCTGTTTTTTTAGTAAGTTTCCTTACGGTGTCAGTAAGGGTCTCAACCATCTTTCTCAATTGGAGGAGCTCATCTGCCCCCTTATCCGAATTATTTTGGGAGGATCGACCTACCCAGCTCACCTCTTTATGGTCGGCTGCCGTCTTGTTCTTGGCTGAAGACACCGACGGTGATCGCCCTCGGGAGCTCAAGCGGCCCCTGGACTGGGACCCGGTCCTGGAACCAGAGTGGGGCTTGGATCTTGAACGGCCCCTGGAGCCGGAACGGTCCCTAGAGCTGGAATGGCCCCGTGACCCGAGACGAGGGAAGGAAACCGAGCGGCCGCGATAGCCCTCTTCCTCCTTGGTCCTAGGTCGGCTCCTCCGGTTTGATGTATTGTCTGATGAATTTGCCGTCTTGTCGTGGGTCTTCTTCTCCCACTGGCGCTTTTTGAGTATGTAAGGAATCCTATACATCTCACGGCACTTTTTGTGTCCCAGTTCATGTCCCTTGCCACAAAGAGCACACTTAAGTTCACACGAGTGGTCTTGCGTTGGGTTGTCCATGCCACATCCTCGACATTTGACCACGCCTGCGTTCGGGCAGACATCGGCGCGATGTCCGAGCTGGCCACACTTGAAACACACTTCGTATTTTTTCTTATATAATAGGCACCGAAAGGGGGTGCTCGCGTAGTAGATCCAATATGGCACCTTTTCATCTGCGAAGAGCAGCAGAATAGAGCTCGAGTCTTTTCCTAATCTTCTAACCCCGACAATCTCAGGGTTGTACTTGTTGATCAGGTTCTCACGCACCCGTTCAATCGTGTGAGTCAGCGGAACTCCGTGAATAACTCCTTTGCCGTGTCCATCCGGCGTCACAAGATACGCAAACGTTGCAAGTTTTTCCGTCCCTAAAGGGAGATGCCCAATATTCATATACTTCCGCACTCGTTCAGAGCTGTCGGTGCCTACCAGAATGGTGTTTTGCTTCTGATTCAGAAGGACGATATCATCTCTTGCGTCAGCCGCCGCAATACCTGCCGCCGACTTCACGATGTCAGAGACCGTCTCAGTTTTGCATGCTGAGAGCGGTCGAAGTCCGCCTTGCGGTCTAATGACGACTTTATGTAGTCCGGGGGGAAGACGAACGTGCTGCGTTTCCACCGAACGCATTGCCATCTTCCTGCCCTCCGTCTTAGCTGAGTTGGCAGCCCCTCGCTGACCATCTTGTTGTCTTCCTTCGTTCGGAACGCCATCCTGGCGTCCCCCTGCCTCATGGCTGTCGCTCTTACGAGCGCTGCGTTTTGACTTATCAATCGTAAACCATCCGGCTTGGATGGAAAAGTCCTCCGGCGATAGCGTCTCACCTTCAACCGTAACTTTCATGTCGGCCTCCGAGTGCAGTCCTGGGCCACAAGAGGCCGGTGACTTGCCTCGCCGGCACCCTACGGGCGTCGGCGGCCAGAGTCGACGTTAGGCTTAGCTTGGTCGTCAAGCTGGCGAACTGAAGATCGTGATGTGAGCACAAAAAGTCAGTTCACTTGCCGTGGATTTGTTATCCCGGTAGTCCTGCAGACTTCCGGCGTCGGTCCCCGCAAAAGTTTCTGAAGACGCAGACTTAAATCCGCAGAAAGCATCGAAAAACCGCGGAGGCGATGTGAGACGCGTCCGCTTGCCTCAGCCGCTCGTAGCGCCAGCAACATCAATTATAAAAAAAGAGGGTAGTCAGTACAGATCACTGAGGCACAGCACTGATTGCTTTGTACCTGAAATGTGTCTGTCCATCAACGCTGACATAGCATTACCAGTTTTTGAGGTAGCCATGAATAAGCGCACCAGTGGAAGCATCCACATCGCAAGCTTCGAAGTCAACAAAGGGTGGTTCCCTACATCGCATACCTTACTTGAGTCACAAACACCTGTATCAAGCTCGCTCCCTCCGAGGAAGGCAGGGGAAGTCTCCTTCATGGAACATAAAAGGTTTTTTTTGTTCTAGAGGGGCCAGGAATAAAGATGTGTTCACTACGAGTTAGTACATTCTAAACTCACAGGACAATATTAGCAATAATAATAATAATAATAATAATAATAATAATAATAATAATAATAATAATAATAATAATAATAATAATAATAATAATAATAATAATAGTAATAATTCTTTTTCCTCCAGGTCTACCACAGCAGAAACAGTCCGGTCTAATCCTCTAGTTGGCCTGTATGACAGTGCTCAACGTGCAAAAAAACATATGGTGAATGGAAATATAGATCCATGAGGGCATGGACAAATGAAAAAAAAAAGTAATTACGAGAAATAGAGAACGCAATAAAAATTGGTACGCCTACTCAAACTGAAAAAAACGGAACTGAAAAACGCTAATTATGACCACACTGGAAAGTGTACCTAGGAGTTATCAGCCTTTTAACCTCGTATTCTTTAAAATTACTTCAAATTCTTTTAGAACTCGTAAAAAATGTTTCTAAGATTTCGTCCGGTAGCTTGTTTAAAGTATCTCGTGGTTCAGTAAACGTTGTGGCTGAACTGGTGACAATATACTGTTGGTGTATTTTTAATTTCCCGTACGCTGCGTTTTCAAGTTTAAAAGGTGCCCTGACGAAGTCACCATACGCGAAGTACCAGCACTACCCGAGCATCAAGAATCTGAGTAAGGGCAGCCGACCTGCTACCAGCTGTTGTGAACGCCTCAACCATGGTCGGTTATATCGCGTTCTTAAGCTATCAAGGGACTAAGGTAAGAGAACGTCAGCGCACTGAACTGCTGGAGTGCGGAGAGTAAGTTTGAGTGGAAAGAAAATGGTGGAGCTGCCGCTTATGATACACTCGTTAATACATAACCCCACTTCGGTGTCGTGCTTAGAACTTTTGGTTGTAAAATGTGCAGTACACTTGCTATGAGCATTGCATACAGCTAATTCTACCAGCGCCATGACCTTAAGGTTCGTTTTAAGTGGGCTCAACTGTTGCCTCGGCTAAACATTGCCTGAAGGGTCGACTAAGAACAACGTAAAACACGAATCTTTTGGCGACTTTTTAAAAATTAGAATGAGCAGTGAACTCGAGAATGAACCTTCGTACGTCACAACAGGAAGAAAGAACAACGAGAAAATGTTGACTTACTTTACGCTCATGTTCAGCAGAACTGAGTCTATACAACGTTTGGGAGGTTTGTCTTCCACTCTCAGCAACAATTATGGTTGACGTTTCCGCAGGTACTGTCTGATTTCACCTTGTTCACCATCGATGTCGCCACAGACCCTGAGACCATTGCGCACTGCCAGAGGTACGAGAGGACCTCGCTATCCGAGGACGGCACCACAGCCGTGTATAAGATCGTCTACACGTTCGCTGGGAATACCACGCCGTGAGTTTCAGTCAAGAGCCGGCTAGGAGTAGGAGAGAGAAAATATTCTGTTCTTTTTTTCTAGGTCATGGTGTCGTAGTGGAACAGAAGAGTCCTATAGGCTCAAAAAATAACACAGCGAGCAAAATGCACACTACTAAATGTTTCTTTATTGAACAAAGCTCAGCTCACATATGCTGTTACGAACGTTTAAGCATAGAATACTTTTCGCTGCCGTTATACGCAATGTAAAGAACACATCAGCGGGAGACCACTGCGTACCTGAAGCCGAACATGAGGGCTAATGTAGAGACGAAGTTAAACGCAACATTAGCTCAAATTTCTGTAAGAGCGGTATTAAGCAGCAAAAATACTTCACCATATAAAAAGTACCGATCCCAATTCCAACCTGCACAGACAACACATGATATTTGTTTCCGAATCCCTTAGACGGCTCGTCCGGCGCGGAAAGCACTCCCGCTAAGTACTCAAACTGGCTGCTACGTGCTGTATATTTTAGAAACCATCGGCATCCTCGCAGTTCTATTATACGTTCTTCGTGCAAAGGTTTTCAAGTGTGCTGGTTTGCGGGCGACAGCTATCGTTGATGAAGCACTGAAAACTATAAGAGGCATTGCGGCCGCTACCCGGAACTAAAAAAAAGAATAGCCGGCGATCACAGTGCTCAGAATTACGAAATTTGAGCGCAGCTATTGGGGAAGTTTACGCACAGGTGACTTCAGACGGAACATTTCCGTGCCTACAGGCGGCAGTTTGTGCGGTTTGCTTCTGATCCTCAGCTCAGGTGGCAAGTTTTCCCAGCAGCTGCCGTGCACGGAATGCTGCACCCCTGTTGCATACTTGCGCGATGCCCTCCTCCTCTGCTTTCTTCCTCTAGTTTCTGCCGTTCTTCCCGTTTTTATTTTCTCCCTAATTCTACCGCCCCGCCGCCGTACTGTACTCCCCCTATTTCGGCGCTGCGTCATATTCGCTCTCTTCATACTTTCATTATTTGCTGCTTGCCTCGATTTCCCTCTGCCGAATGCAACGCTACGACTGCGAGCCTCAGCTCAGGAACGGCGCTTGAGTGCTCTAAATGCGCTGACGGAAACCCAGAACACAGTCCTTCAAAGGAAAGCATACAATAAGGGAAACGTCTAATGTCGCGAAAATAGACGAGGAGGCAATGCCTGCTGTTCAGCTTGTAGCAGTATAGGGAGTGAAATTCGACTGCACGCGTTGAAGTCAGTACAATATGACCAATAGCGATTTTCGCATACCGTCATCTTGAGCCTAGGATGCCTTACGCCTATCTGTACTTTTGATGACAATAAAGACGAGTAATTTTTGGATGCCCAGGCGACGAAAGATAAAACAACCGAATTCGTAGCTATAATGCTGGCCGAATGCCATCAGTTTAGACTAGAAAACAAGACTTGATAGTGATATCCTGGGGCTCTTCTGAATGGTAGGAGCTGCTTCTGCAGTGCTCAAGAACAGCGCGAAATAGACAAGGACTAAAGGAAGATATACACAGACACAGCGCCTTTCTGTGTGTATCTTTCTTTAGACTTTGTCTATTTCGCGCTGTTCTGCTTGAACATGGCATACCAACTCGCCCAAGCATCAGTTCTGTAGTGCATCTGGCCACATCAGGTAGCTGCAGTAGACCGAGCATGTGCGCAGTTTTCACCAGCAAACAGTGCTTGATGTGCCGCAGTGGCAGTCATCTATTTTATTGCAACGTTTCTGGTGGAAGCGTTGGGAGTGTGCGGCTTCTCATTCTGTCGCAATGTGACTGAATCCATGGTCCGCATGCACGAACAGTTCTTTGATGAATTCGCAGTGCAAAAGTTTGCTATTATGGTGGCTGATGACTTGAAGCGAAAAAAATGTGTAAACAGGTAACACAAAACATTAGCACAGCCTTACGCTGACAGAAAACGCTAGCTGTGCATAGGAATGTACACACACACACACACACACACACACACACACACACACACACACACACACACACACACACACACACACACACACACACACACACACACACACACACACACACACACACACACACACACACACACACACACACACACACACACACGCACACACACACACACGCACGCACGCACGCACGCACACACACGCACACACACAGACACGCACGCACGCACGCACACACACGCACGCACACACACGCACACACACACACACGCACGCACACACACGCGCGCACACACACAAACAAACACACACACACACAAACACACACACACACACACACAAACACACACACACACACAAACGCACGCGCGCACACACACACACACAAACACACATACACGAACACACACACACACACAAACGCACGCGCGCACACACACACACACACACACGCGCGCGCGCGCGCACACATACACGCGCACAGACACACACACACACATGCACGCACACGCGAAGCGCAAGTAATAACTGCTTATTTTTCGAAAAAGACGTCGGTATACAAACACCAAACACGGCACGATGCCACACGATGCCTAATAAAAGGAACAGTCGCCCAACATCCGCGCCATCACATGTAAAAATGAAAGAGAAAGAAACAGGTATAAAAACAAACACCGGAAAAAATTAAAATCATTGCCAACACGTCAACCACAGGTAAGCCACCTGAGGCTATGAGACAAAAGATGTAAACGTACCATGAACTTTCTTGTAGAGAACAACCTTCGTTTATTGACTTTGGATAAGACAGGAAGGTGAGCGCGCATCGACAAAAGCCAGTATCATATTAATGACGGGGAAGGACTAAAAAAAAATATTGACCGGGTCAAAATCGGCCAGAGGAATTTGACAAATATTTGCAACAGTGTATGTACTAAGTGCGGCTCGCTAGGTTATCAAAAGTTGCCAATAGAAATCTTAGATTACAAACAGACCTGCTTAAAGACCTTCTTCAGCAACAAGACGCAAAAAAAAGACAGGACTTTCTGGGTTATGGTGAAGGATAAAGCAACCTTGCAACGCTGTTTGTCTCGGTTTCTTCAAGCCCGAATGTAAACCTTTCCGATTCAAGACCCATTCATTGTTTCAAGGTTTTAGGACATCATTGGTTTCCTAAGAACAAGCCTGCCGGTTGTATGCATTTCGGAGGATGTTGTGGACATGTTCTGCAGCATACCAGGGAGCGCCGCCTTAAAAGCCGCTGAAGAAAGCATTTCAAAACAAACGTTGAATGACTGTTTGGGAGGCGTTTCTTCGTATGTCCGTGTTTCTTCGCGCTGTTCTTTCTTTAAATGCATTACCAACTAGCCCGGAACCTTGCTCTTCTGCGCTTTAGAAGCATGCAGTGCTACATTAACCCATTTTACGTTAAATTTTAGGTAGCCTATTTTGGCAGAAAAGTGGTATCAGCCTAGCCTCTTGTTTGACGGTTGTGTCGGGCGACATATTGTTAGGCACAAGGCAATCGCAGCCTCTCGGACACTCTTAAATCGCATACCATTTTAGGCTGCTTCCGATAGATTGATAATTACTTGATATGCCTAGAAGAATGCCAAGCTGAATTCCACCGCCGCGGTGACTAAGTGGTAGTGGCACTCAACTGCTCTCCAGAAAGACGCGAGTTCGATCCCCTCCGAGGCGGTCGAATTTCGACGGAGGCGAAGTTCTAGAGGTCCGTGTACTGTACGATGTCAGTACACTTTAAAGAGCATCAAGTGGTCGAAATTGCCGGAGCCCTTCACTAGAGCGTCGCTCATAGCATGAGTCGCTTTGGGTCGTTAAACCCCTTAAACCAAACCGAACTAAGCGAAGCTGGAGCCCTGAGTAGGGAAGGGATTATTACTGAATGTAAAATAGCATTTCCAATGCTCGAGCTCACAAACCCACAGCAGAAAAGCTGTTGTTGCACTCTAATTCCGTTCACGCATTAATTGCCAAGTGAGGTGTTGCATCGTAGTTCTCAGGGCAAGCCATCAAATCGTCGTTCCCCACTCGACACTGCAAGCCTCGACCAGCAAGTCACCATACTGAAGGCGAGCGGATACCTTGGAGAGTTTGTAGCCAGCACTACGGAAACCTTGTGTTGATTGCAGGTTCCAAAGCGGCAAATAAAACAAGCTGCGAAGGACGCCCCGTTGTGATGGCGTATATGTCTGACATTTCTCAAAGAATAAAAGAAAGGCTGCCAAGAACGGCGTAAAAGTATTCATACCCCTTATCAGCTGATAAGAACGCGCAAAAAATTGAACTAAGAACAAAAATGATGGCCGATTTGATTAGTTAGGCCAAATGCGAATTAGGTGTGCAAGCAGTTCGGTTATCGCATCGGTTCTTGTGTTTATATTCAGCGTTCACGGATGGCAGTTGTCCAAATAGCGATAATGAGTTAAGGTCCATATATGCGGAACTGCTCATTCCCTACATTCATAGATCCCTGGGAGTCTTCCTACTCCTCCGGGCGCAATGGAGTAGGGGTCCAGCGATCCTCCACTTCTATGGCACGATCTGCCATAGTGGTGGCACATGGTCACCATCGGTGGCACATGGCTTACTGTTATAATATAATATATAATATATATGTTGTAATATATAATATATATATATATATATATATATATATATATATATATATATAATGAGTTAGGGAAGTCACATTGAAAAACAACAGATTTATTCAACGTTTCGACCAGGGACTGGTCTTTTTCAAGAATGGAATGGTCATACAGTGCATGGCCTGTGTGCAATGCACTGTGTATGCACTGCATGATCATTCTTGAAAAAGACCAGTTCCTGGTCGAAACGTTGTATAAATCTGTTAAGTTTTTCAATGTGACTTCCCCAACTTCTTAAATTTTTAATCAGTTGCCTTGAAGATTTTGTTAACCCTTATATACACATATATATATATATATATATATATATATATATATATATATATATATATATATATATATATATATATATATATATATAGTAGCAGGAGGTCTTGTCGTCGAACGGGCGCGCTTCGATGAAGCTTAAACGGAGGTCCGGACTAATCTGTCAGCGGTCAACGTCCTTCTTTTATAAGATCGCTTCCACGTCTGTTTGTCCTATGCGCCAGAGTACACGCGCACATACACATAGTGTCGGCTGTGCAGACTCCCTCCCTTTCTCGCGCCGGCCGCGCGTCCTCATTGGTCAGACGTCGGGGCCCGCTTCCCGAAGGTTCGGGCTAGTTCTGGCGAGGCGCCGTCACCGACGTCCGAGTGTAGTGGAGCGGGACATGTGTTAGTGCACGCAAGGCTACGTACGCCCTTTCCCCCCGGTTAGCAGTAGAAGCGACTCGGACGTTCGAGAGAAATCGGCATGGATGACTCATTCCCTCCGCGCATGCCGTGTCGGTGAGCGGTGGTGGAGGGGAGAGGGAACCACGCACACAGGCTAGGCGCTCAGCGGGGGTTTCCTTCTCCCCCGTTCGACTTCCGCCGGCGAGACGCTTCTGCGCGGCGCCGTTTTTATGCGAAGCATACTAGCCGCACAACCGAGCTCTTCCTTGCTGCGCCGCGCGCGGCCGCGTAGCTACTACTTGACCTACATCGGCGCACCACGTGATATGACGTCACAACAGCTGTGAAAGCTGGGGCTCAACTCGTGCGCTCGCTTGCGGACGCGCAGCCTCCACCGGCGGCCTAACTCCCGCTCCTTCCGCTAGGGGCGCTGACGTAACAACAGCTGTGAAAGCTGGGGCTCAACTCGTGCGCTCGCTTGCGGACGCGCAGCCTCCGCCGGCGGTATGCTTCGCATCCTAGGCTTAACCATAAGCTAAGCCAGGCCATTTTTGTTTTTTTGTTTCTTTGTTTCCAAAATTGCGCCGAATTTTGTGACAGTGTCGTAAGTTTAGCGTAACATAACGTCGCTTATGTATACGATCACCAACTACCCCGACAACAGATCTTGCAAAAGCGTATATTCCTTACACAGTGGGCCCATATGTTTGTGCTTCCATTTTATGTGTTTGCGCTCGTCCTGTGTTTGTACTCTTCTCATGTGTCGTAGTTCTAGCGCAATATAACATGGCTTATGTAGACGATCACCAACTAGCCCGGCAACTGGTCTTGTTAATGCATTGTTTACAGTTAAACACAGCCTCTGCAAAGACAATGTTTGAGTGTCTGCACTGTTGGGCGCTCAGCGCTTAAGTCTTTCTCTCTTTGTTACAGAATTGAAGATACAGCGACCATTGAAGTGGTGGACAATACTGCGCTCAACATCAGCTACGCGATCTCTAAGTGGATTAGCGTGAACTGAAGCCTTCAGAAAGTGCCCGTAATTCGAGTTCTGCATTCGTCTTTCTGCCTGATTCGAAGTCTGTATTTTGTTTCCACACAGATAAGAAATTCACGACAATGACCTAAGTATAAAGTATAAAGGTTGCATTTTACGAATACAAAATAGGAGAAGCCGCTTAAATGTCATTCGGATCTTTCCCTGCGACAGGGTATTGTGAGGGTGGGGCATGGCGTAAAAACAACTTTAGTGTTCAAAACCATAGTCGGAAAAAACATGAAACCTCAGTCAAATGATGGTTGTGAACCTAAAAATGCACGAGTAAAAACCGCAAAAAGCAGAGAACAGGAACAAATGTCTTGGGACGCCGGTTCATTCATCTGCGAAGACTCCTACAAGAAACAAAAGGTGCATGTGACTTGCCAGATGAACGAGGAACAACGCTTTTTTCAAAAGCGCTTCCTTTCAGGCAGGAATGACAAGTGGACTGCTGCGAGTTTTACAAAAAGCAGTCACTTAAAACTCTTTCGCTACCGCGGAAAAATGCACGATTTGGAGTGTACTGAAAGAATTTTTTTTTCACAAGAACTAATACACCCAGCACATATTGCAATGCATGAAATTGTAGCTTATTAGTTACACTTTTGAATGAAACAAACAGAAGAGTTGTGTGTGCAAAAGTAAATGAACATTTATTTGTGAAATTTGCTAAAAACACAAAAAAGTATATAGCAAAAAAAAAAATTGCCGGCTGCACTAAGCCCGAACTTGATTAGAGGAAAACTGGAATATACAAACTGTTGCACATGTTTATAGCTGTCATTATTCACAGTTTCAGCTATGAGAAAAATTTACTGCACTTTCCATGGCTTGTCAAGTCAGGGGTCATGACTGTGGTGCCACTGTGAAGAGCAATCAGGGGTGAAGATGTGAAGCAGAGGTAGACTGGCAAGTTCTTCACATAAGGTTTTATCTTTGTTCCTCCATTGTTCTCTGATAGCCGAGCTTGCGATTTCTTCTTTTTTTCTTTCTTTTCGGTTGGTGTTGAATGGATTCTATGGGAGGATTGGGGGCGTGGACTTCTTTTCTCTCATCATACCCGAAGATGTCTTGAATGAGCTGCTCCCTGAAAGCCAGCTGATCAAATTTGGCATTTTAGGCAAGCTCTAAAACATCAGGATCGATGAAATAAGTTTTATCGATGTGGTTCAATAGCCAGGACACTTTCCAAGTCTTGCCAATAGAAGCCGCCACTGAATCATCCGGGTCCGTTACGTGCAAAAAACAAAAAAAAAACAAAAAAAACGCGAAAAACAAGTTTTGAAGAAATGATTTTTGATGGCAGAGGGCCAGAATAGATTATTCTGGTATTTCGTGTAGAGATACAGTCGTCGCACGTCAACAATTCCAATGTATATGATGAATCCAATGAACATCAGAATCTCCAACAGATTCAAGTCTTCCCATGAGCCGTCACGCCGAATTTGCTGAAAATCTTCATCCATGCGTACTTATTGGTGTTTCCGCACACGGTCTTACTCATTTCCGCCGTGAAGAGCATCAAAAAAAAGTCGAGAAGTCGAGCGAATCTCCGAGCGCCGCTCCGCAGCGATGTGCCGATATGGACACCTAGCTGTCGTCTTGGTTGAAAAACGCGACGCGACCTTGATCATTTGGCAAACTGTTTTCGCCATACGTTGTCAAGACCCTGAAGCATAAAAATAAACCACTGTCATCAATTACAAACCGTATGCACCGCAGAAAACACACAGCGAACGAAAACAGAACTTACATGCAAGTACGCGCTGACGTTCCAGGCTCCCGAGGCGAAGTCTCGCTGTCGAAACCGAAATCCGACGTTTGTACATTGTTGCCCGACTAATAACCACTGCTTTCGTCGCAAAAAACGAAACCGAAACCGGCCGACGTGCTCGGTGTCAGCTTTCGCTTTCGAGGAGCGCCCGGCGACGCGGACGCCATTTTCTCCGGCTGACGCTGCTGCGGCCGTTCAAAGTTTTATTTTTCACGGCGCCCCCTCATGTCATAACACTGAAACCAAGACTGCAATCGAAAGAGCAGTTGTAGAGCTCGCTAACTAGATGGCGGAGCACATCCACGACGCTCCAAAATGAGCTTTTTTGCGCGGGCGATTTGAATCGATCATATGCGAACGATGGCCTATGGCGCGGTAGCGAAAGCGATGGCCGGTGGCGCGGTAGCGGCGGCGTACCGCTTTGAAGATACTCTTAAAACTCCGGGATTTGAATCGAGGCAAGTTGTTTCCCCGTTCGCAGGCACTTTATGAACCTGCGAGGAACGCTGCGTTCGCCGAAGAGTGCGGACGTGCCTCACATGCGCTCCGTGATTTTGGGGTCCTTTGACCCGGTTAATCCCATCGGACTACCGAAATTTTGGTCGGAATCGACGTCGGAAGTGAAGAGGACCACGAGGATACCAATTTCAAGCCGGTGGGTCTATTTTTTCGGATTTTATCGGCATTTGAAGTTCCCACGTGGTCGGCAAGGCGTTAAGTACGGGGCTCCGCGGCCTTCCCGGCTTCGGCCCGCGGTGAAGACGCATCGGAGCGATGTCCCGAACGAGAAATCCGAGCTACGACCAACCCGTGACCTTAGGACCGACAAGATTTTCGGCTGAATCCCAGGAAAACATGGAAGAAGACTTCCACGACACCATCGAAGTGGCCCACATGCAGCAAGACCGAGACGGCCTCGCTGCAGCAGGGATCCAAGTTCCGGGAAGCAGCACCTCACCGATCGAACGCTCACAAGTAAGCGGAATCGACAGAGAAAAAGAAGACGACTGGATAGTCGCCATGTCGAAGAAACAAAGGAAACGCCAAGATGGCGGCGGCAAGCAGCAAGTTTTGGAGGGAAACGGCCTAGATTGCGCGCCTTCTTCAGGGGCGACGAAGAACGCAGCTGGCGCGCCAGCTGCGGCGGAGAAGAAGGAGAGGGAGGGAGCGCCGAGGCGACGCCTGCCTCCGCTCCCCAGAGACGACCTTAAAATCGTCCTCCGGCCGAGAGGACTCGCAGTCAGAGACTTGCACCAACACCACGTGGCGCGGGCGGTAGTCGCGGCTACCGAGCGGGGATGTAAGGAAGAAGACCTGATCATCCGGCTGCGCAATGGATCAAACATCATAATTGTGAGCACCAGCAACGAAGAAGCGGCCAAGAAGATTATGCGCATCAAGCAGCTGAGCTTCAGAGGCAAGAACTACGCCGTAAACGCACACGTGGCGGCGCCGGAAGGCACGCTACGTGGGGTGATCCACGGAGTGGATCCGGAGACTTCGCCCGAGGAACTCAAGGCAAGCCTCAGAGTTCGCACGCAAGGCGTGAAGATACTAACAGCCAGAATGCTCGGGAGATCCAGCACGGCCATCATCACCTTCGACGGCCCCACCCTCCCGAAGCAAGTTCTCTACCACAGCGGAGAATTTTGGTGCTACCCGTACCGGCCCACGAGGCAGGTATGCTACACCTGCGGCCAACAGGGGCACCGAATGGACGTCTGCCCGAATCCGGAGACTAGGGCCTGCAGACAGTGCGGACTCCAGAACCCGGCGGCAGACCACCAATGCACACCCAAATGCCTGCTGTGTGGCGGCGACCACGTGGCGGGCACGAGAGACTGCAAACAGCGACTCAAGTCGGCGAGCGAGCTGCGGTGGGGCCCCCTGCAGCAGCAACGCCGTAGCCGGGGCCGCAGCCGGGGAAGAAAACCAAGATGGTTCCGTGACGAGAGTCAGGAGTCGGGCCGGAGCAGCCGCGGGGGCAGCCGGAACCGGAGCCAGAGCCGGGGATCCGAAAGGGACGAGTCCTTCCCACCCTTGGGCGGCAACGGCAAGCAACAGCAGAAGCAGACGCAAGGGCAGCAACAGCAAAAGAAGAAGAGCGGCGGCGTTAAGGTGAGCTGGGGAGACGGCCCTTCCAAATCACTCTTTGCTCCGCACTCGAACACAAACAACACACAAACCGCACGCGAGAAACAGCTAGCGGAGGAAAATAAGACACTTAAACGTGAACTTGAGCAGCTTAGGAAGCAGCTAAGCGAGGTAATCAGAGAACTACGTGAATCGAGGACAGGCTATGCACCGCCTAGGACTCAGACCCCACCGCCTAGGGCGATGGAGACGGGGCACCAACACCACGAGGGAGGGACCTCCAACGATGAGCTTAAAACCTTCATGATGAACATGCAGAGGCAGATGCAAGAGCAGATGCAGCAGTTAAAAAGCGAAATGCAGCAGGGACAACAAAAGTTTGCCCTGTTAGAACAGAATGTCAGGACGCACATCAAGAGCCAAAACACACAGAGAATAACCAATGATGCTAGAGACAGACTACTTAACGAACGCAGGTTCGGCACAGAAACCCCCAACGCAAATAATGGTAACCCATCATGGCAGAACGCCTCCAACAATTAGAGCTGTGGCAGTGGAACTGCAGGGGGTACAGGCAAAAACAAGGCCTCCTGCAGCAATTCATCTATGCCAGAGGAACCCCACCAGACGTAATTATGCTACAGGAAACAAACTGCACCCCTACGCTTAGGGGCTACACGTGTCAGGAAAATGGCCGTACGGCAACTCTCATTAGCAAACAAGTAGTAGCCATAGCACATAACGAAATAGAGGACACCCGGATCGAACACGTGATCACGGAGATAATCCCCAAAAAGAAAGCACGATCTAAAAGCACTTATATTATAAACCTATACAGCCCGCCCAGACAGAAAGATGGGGACTTTATTAGGCTCTTTACGGAGGCGAAAAAGTTAGCGGGGAACAACACCCTAGTAATAGCAGGTGATTTCAACGCCAAGAGCCCGAGGTGGGGCTACAATAAAGCCGACAAGAAGGGACGTGGCATTTGCGCTGCAGCAGAACAGGCAGAGTGCGAATTGCTAACCGACGAACACCAACCAACTAGACAGGGGAACAGCGTCAGTCCAGACACGTGCCCTGACTTAACCTTCGTAAGGGGCGCCAGACAAGCAGAATGGGAGAACCTGCTCGAGAACCTTGGAAGCGACCACCACATAATAAGGATCAGCACAACCGCAAACAATATCAAGCGGAAAATAGGCAAGGTCCGCCTAACGGACTGGGACGCCTTCAGAGCACACTGCAAGCAGATCAAGGGCGACATTGTATCTGCGGAGGAGTGGAGCCAGCAACTCAGACAGATCCAAGAACTCTATACTAAACAGGTGGATAGAACCGAACAAACTCCGGAGGTGGACAAGCGGCTCCTCAAGCTATGGGAGGCGAGACGCGGGCTCACCAAGCATTGGAAAAGACAGAAGTTCAATAGGAAGCTAAAGATTAAAATAGCCGAAATAACTAAACAAGCGGAGGAGTATGCAACGCAGCTGGCTAGGCAATGATGGCAGCAATTCAGCAACGCGCTGAACGGCACCCTCAGCACGGCCAGGACGTGGCAGATCCTCAGGTCCCTCATGGACCCGAGCAAGAACAAATCAGAAAGCGGCAAATCGATTCAGAGGCTGGTGCACCAGTACACGGGCACGGACGAACAGCTACTCGAGGAAGTCCGGGTCAAATGCTACGGCAGAGACCAGGTCGAAAGCTACCAAGAAGAGTACCAGGGCGAAGAGAATCCAACCATGGATCGGCCCATAACGAGAGAGGAAGTCGTCGAGGCGATCAGGTCGGCAACAAAAAACACAGCAGCGGGGGCGGACAGAATCAAGAACTCGCTCATAAGAAACCTCAGCGATGGAGCCATAGATCAGCTCACAGCCTACTTCAACAAGCTCTGGCAAGAAGGAACAGTGCCGGCCGAGTGGAAACACGCGGTAGTGGTAATGATCCCGAAGCCAGGCAAGAAACTCCAGGTCGAGAACCTCAGGCCGATCTCCCTCACGTCGTGCCTGGGCAAAATGTGCGAGAAAGTAATCACAAAAAGGACCCAGTCGCACCTAGAGAAGAACCAACTGTACCCAGACAGCATGTACGGGTTCAGAGCCCACCTGTCTACGCAGGACGTACTACTCCAACTCAAGGAGGAAGTACTCGAGAAAATGCCGAGAAGTGGCGAAAACGTTGTCATGGCCCTCGACATAAAGGGAGCCTTCGACAACGTGAGCCACGCCGCCATCATGGAAGGCATCAACAACACCAACTGCGGGGGAAGAACCCACGACTACATCAGGGCCTTCCTGAGCGACAGAACAGCGACCGTGGGACTAGGCGAGCTGAGAAGCGACGTCTTCACCACGCCTTGCAAAGGAACACCCCAAGGCTCCGTGATATCGCCCGTCCTGTTCAATATGGCGATGATCGGGCTAGCAAGACGACTCAAGGAAATCCCGGGCATCCAACACGCGATATATGCCGACCACATCACGGTGTGGGTCACCCAAGGATCGTTAGGGGAGAAGCAAGACAGACTACAAGAAGCTGCGACCTGCGTAGAGACCTACGTCTGGGAGAGAGGCCTCAGATGTTCGACGGAGAAGTCGGAAATCATCAGGATCGGAAGAAATCCTACCAAAGCCTCGCTGGAAGTAGTTCTAGAGGGGCAACTGATCCAAGAACAGAACATGGTACGAATCCTAGGCATGTGGCTGCAGAGCAGCCGAAAATGCAGCCATACCATCAGCCTGTTGAGAAGAGCCGCGGAGCAGGTTGGCAGAATGATCAGTCGAGTCTCTCAGAGAAGGTACGGGATGAAAGAAGAAGATACCCTCAAACTCGTCAACAGCCTAATCGTTAGCAGAGTTATGTACTCCTTGCCCTACCACGCAACAACAAAGGCGGAGCGAGAGCAAGCCGACTGTATTCTCAGGAAGGCATACAAGATTGCTCTACACCTGCCCAGAAACGCATCAAACGAGAAGCTACTCCAACTCGGAATCAGCAATACCTTCGATGAGCTTGCCGAGGCTCAATTGGGGGCACAACTCATCAGACTCAGAGGCTCCTCTACGGGAAGGGCGCTCCTGAGAAGGTTGGGTCGGAACACGTGCGGACTCATAGACAGATACGCGGACGTACCGGACGACCTTAGAAAGACCTTTAATGTAGGACCCCTGCCTAAAAACATGGATCCTAACCTACACGAGGACAGACGAAAAGCAAGGGCCGAGCAGATAGAAAGGAGGCTAGGCCGATCAGAGAACACAGTCTATACGGACGCCTCCATGTACGTACATGCAGGGAAGCGCTTAGCCGCTACGGTGGTAGTTAATAGCACAGGAGACATGGCCACATGCGCCTCAGTGGAGGTCGTGGGCATAACGGAGGCCGAGGAAATTGCCGTCGCGCTGGCGGTAGCAGAAGGCTATAGGAAAGACCGATCCCTAAACATCTTAACAGACTCGAAAGACACGTGTAAAAACTATACGAAGGGCAGAATTAGCGGCATGGCCCTCAGGATAATCAGTGGGGCAGCAGCCTCTGCTGAGAAGACACCCATACAACACATAATCTGGGTCCCAGGCCACGCAGGCGTAGCGGGGAACGAAACAGCAGACAGCCTAGCTCGAGGGCTTACATACCGAGCAGGCATGTCAGATGTTCTGGAGCTTCAGCTACTAGCATGCGAGGGGGGATACACAGAGACATTACAACTATACAGAGGGACTAGATTCAAGTACCCACCACCACACAAAGCCCTCACGAGGGAGGAAGCAGTCGGCTGGCGTAGGCTACAAACAAACTCCTTCCCCAACTTGTACATCTATAACAAGATGTCACCAACACAATACAGAGCAAACTGCCCCTGGTGCGGCGACACACCCACACTATACCACATCACATGGGAGTGCGAACGAAATAAAGCATTCCACCAACACGAATTCCCGAGTGCGGAGCGATGGGAGAGCCGGCTCACCAGCAGCGAGCTCGCGGCCCAAAGGGCCTTAGTGCGGCACGCTACTGATGCAGCGCGACTCAGTGGAGCCCTGGACTAGGGGCCCAACCTTGCTGAAGAGAAGCCTCAAGTCGTCGGCGCCACGAAAGACGACGGAGGCTTCGAATCCGCGAATCTCTTAAAAGATCTAAATAAAAGTTTTCTACTACTACTACCCGTTCGCAGCCACTGAGCTTTAAAAATTCAGGGGGCACATTGACTGTCTAAGTGCGTAGAGGCGAAAGCGTTTTCCGCACCACTTTGACTGCTTTAGTGGCACTGGTGGCGTCACATATAATTGAACACTAATTACTAAGTGACGAGAAATCACTAATGCATGGTTAATTACTGATTAATGCCAGAATACTAATTAACTGCTAATTATTGACGCTTAAGCTTCGCCTTTCCGAGTGGAACGCGACAGCGTGTTCTAGCGCTGCCATGGAGTCCACGAAACGCCACCACCTGTACGGCGCGATGCCTTGCCCTTTGAACGCAACGCTTTTTGAGGAAAGGAAATGGCGCAGTAATTCTGTGTCATCTCGGTGGACACCTGAACCGCACCGTAGAGGAAGGGAGGAAGTGGGAGTGAAAGAAGACAAAGAGGGCCCGTAATGAAGAAAATGAAAATTGTATTTGAGGAAAAAAAATCGCGCAGTAACTGTCTCACATATCTCGGTGGACACCCGTCAAAATTCAGGGGGACACTTTTTTGACCTAAAGTGTGGTCACTGATGTGTGGTTAAGATGTTAGGCTTCGCCTCTAAGAGTGGAACGCGACAGCGTGTTGCAACGCTGCCAGAGTCCATAGGACGCCAATGCCCATTCGGTTCTACGCCTCGCTCGTCGGTAAATTGGTTTTTGAGGAAAGGAACTTATCTGTCTCTCACATCTCGGTGGACACCTAAATCTCGCCGGAAGGGAAGGGAGGAGGATGAGAGTGAGCGAAGACACCATATTCACTAGACGCGCCTTTATTCATTCCAAACCATCGAGCTGGCATGGCGGATTTTGATTGGAAAACGTTTATTGTCAGCACTGAGCCCTAGTGGGCATGCTTTTCTAAATCGATCTCCGCCATGCCAGCTCGATGGTTTGGAATGAATAAAGGCGCGTCTATTTCTTTCCGCGCGATTTTCGAATGACTTTCTGTCCACTGTGAAACGAAAGAAACTGTACCGTGCTTTGTGCGATGTAGTTTTCCCCGTGCCCTTGTACAGGGCCTTGTACAGTGGAGGCCCAGGCAATGATGTTTTAAAGAGAGTGAAAAAAATGCAGGTGCCGCCAGGAACAAAAACCTTCTTTTTTAAGCTGCACAGCGGAACCGTACCGGTTAAAAAATTTTTAGAGGGAAATGAATTCTTTTTACCCTGGGGATCTCACTGTTTGATTGGCAGGAAGCCGGAAACAATAGACCATGTTTTTTTAGACTGTTTGGAAGGGGTTTATTTTTGGGATGTGTTGCAGCGAACCTTAAAGAAATAATTTCCGCTAGACCCGTACGGCATTCGGTACTTATCTGTTGAAAATGAGGATGGGGTGCCTTTCGACTTAATAATGCTGACAGGCCTCCACTGTATATGGCGCTCCAGAATGGCAGGCTACCATTGTGACCGAGACGCAAGACCTGCCAGGATTTACTTTCGCGAAAATATGGACATGTTTCTGGCCATTCAGAAGGCCGCTGCGGACCCTCCGGAGTGGCTCTCAAAACTAGAGCCGCTCTGTACTCTGCCTGAATTTTAATTAGATGAAGCCAGATTCATGCTGGCTGACCACGAGTCGTATGTACATAGCGTTTATTGTGTTTTGTTGATTGTTTGTTTGGTCCAATTTTCTTTGCAAAAGCCAGGCAATAAAGAAAAAAAAAGCTGGCATGGCGGAGTGGATAGCATGCTCGTCTCGCACGCCGAAGACCGGGGTTCGATTCCCGAGCGCGACCAATTTCCTACTCGGTTTTATTTATTTATATGGGCTGACTAGAAAAGTTAATGAGGCTAATTGGGCAATTAAGTAAGTTCAGTCCCACATGCTTGGAGCATCACTATACGATCCCTTCAATTGGTTGCATGGTTACTAGCCAAAGTACAATTGGCCCCGTTTGAAATTCACGCGCTGTGACGTCACGACTGTTTCGACCAATTGAAGAGCGTGACATTTCTGTCGACAGCTGCTGCTTACAACGATGAGACATTCAAGGCTTCCGCCTTAAAAGTCGCAGATGAGCGCAAAACACCTCTTAGGTGCCATTTTTGTGCTTAAGAAGGCATTTAACGGTAAAAAATTGAGGTCTTGCAAGCTTTCTCACCGCGGCGCACCTGGAAGAATAAAATATTTTGGAAAGGTTTCGTGAATTTCCTACTCATCATTTGAAAAAAAAATTATATACCGTATTGCACTTGGCAAATAAGACAAGGTAGACAGGGTAACGACACCCCGAGTTTTTAGTACTGTTTGCATCATCACCCTTGATGAAGAGTAACCTAAAGTAAGATTCCTTCTTAAATTCACAAATTTTTTTCGAGGACTTGAATTAAGCGAAATTTTGTAAATGTACGAGTTGGCGGCAAATTTCCCGTGTGTCCTTCTTTCAGTTCCAAACGTTTACCTGCTGATATTGGACTACGTCAATGGTGACCAATGCTTCGTGAGCCACTGTAACTGCACTCTGAGCCCTGAGATAGGCAAGTACAGAGACTATGTTCCCGCCATTAAACACCGTCTACCTGCATTACATGGTCGCCAAAGCATCTGAACGAGAGTGAAAGGGGAACGGCATTCCAGTGTAGTACTCTGCACTGCGTACCAGGAAAGACAGGCTGTAATAGCGAAGCATGAAGAAATGTGGTAGTAAAGGAGTGCTGCAAAGTGACAATCTGTTTGCCTGACAACACGGGCGAAGTGAAGCAGATCCCATGGTCACGTCTATAAAGTATTAGAAGTTGTTTGTTGTAAATTTTAAAAACGGGAATGGAATCACTTGTGCTTGCTTGAACTTATCGTCTTCGTCCTGCCAAGAATTCACATGGATAGCTTAATACCGTAGACACGGGCGCCCCGGGAATTCTTTTGCGTTACTAAGACGCATAGCTTCAAGACGTGCTGTTCTATGTAGCTCACTCTTACATCATGTCCTAGGGCTATATTGTCACGTAGTGGTGACTGCAGTCCGGCGAACAGGAACACAGCGAGAATGTCTTCGAAACGAAACTCTTTATTAGGGCTGACTTGCGCCCGCAAAGAACTGAATCACTCGACGGCGGCGTAGCAACAAGCGGGCTCGGCGGTCGTCGAACAGGATGCCCGCCGCTGTCGGCCGTACTCTTTTTAAAGCTGATAGCGAGCATTCGAGATAAAGCTTAGGAAGTTACTAGAACCTTCTGGAACAAACTAGAACCGGCTCCGTCCGGATGCGACCAATCGAGATAATTCTAGGCGAGTCTTGCGTCACAAACGAAGCGATAAAGCGGCGTGCCGGCAGCCTTGAAGCATGAAAAAATAAACACAACAAACAAACGCTACGAAGGTTCGCGGCAATATTAACGCCATCCAGTGGAGCCCAATGGGATGCAGTGGAGAATTTGCACTTTGCAGAGATGTGTCCAGTCAGGTCTGGCGGATGTTGATGAAATATGGCCGCCATCATATCGTGTTAGAGATTTCTGAATGTGGCTTTGAGTTGGCATCGTGTAGGTTGCCAGTTTTATTTGCCAAGAAAAGCGTTTAGGAGTAATAAGGCCTCCGACTTGGCTGCCTAGAAAACGGCCTATATGCTGTGATGCTTTGCCGGCATGGGTTGGGAAAAGGGGGCTGTGAGCAATCGTCGAGCCCCTTCTTACCAGTCAACACATAAACCTAATCCTGTAATTTCTGCTAGCATTTTGAGCAAGATAGAAAATTAAGCTTTTGGAGTTAGAAAAGTGCGCTCTTTCGCATAGCATTCTCAGTGTTCGTGCGCATCACCGCTTAGGCAAGACGTTTCATCTATTGGGCTCGTTAACAAATAATAAATTGATAGTTTTTTACCCGTTACAACCACGATTCTTAATTTTTGCGAAGCTTGTAACCCAGGGTAAGAGAAATTCATATTAGATTCCAGATTATCGCAAAGTCATTTTCGTCACCGCTGCTGTACAGAAAATTTTTTCGGACCATCTTCGGGCGGTTCGTCTCGCTGCCGAAGACCTGTCTTACAAACTATTCCGTGTTAGTTAACCAGCCTGATGGTCATTCGTCTTAGCTCTATTGTAGTGTACAGAAGCACTGACAATGAAGTAGTGAATAATGCACTCTCCTCTTTCAATACGCCAATTTTTAAAAGTTACCGACAACATTCGGTGAAGCAGTCTGATGAATTACCGAATGTAGGTTGCGTTGCCTTCCGCCGCATTACAGCGTAATGAAGCGAGTGCTTATTACTTTACGTTCTTCTTACTGCAGCCCCAGTCCGGCCGGAGGGTCGATCAATTAATGTTGCTAGTACATGGCTTTTTATGCGAAGCATACTACTTTAGCTACCACTTCAGCCCTTCACCGTGGTTATGCGCCTCCAAATCACGTGATACATGACGTCACACCACGTGACACGATGACGTCACGACAGTAGAGAAACGGGGGCCCACCTCGCGCCGTCGCTGTGGTTGTGCGCCTCCAAATCACGTGATACATGACGTTACACCACGTGACACGATGACGTCACGACAGTGGAGAAACGGGGGCCCACCTCGCGCCGTCGCTGTGGTTGTGCGCCTACAAATTACGCGACACGATGATGCTTCGCATTCTCCAGGCTTAACCAAGTTAAGCCTCAGCCATTTTTTTAACTATACAGTCATAAAAAAAGCAGCCTCATGGATGTCTTGAAATTAAGCGCTGAGACACGTGTGAAATCTACTTCTGCAGATAGTATGTTACAAAGGCAGGGACTAAAAAAATTAGATAATTCTCGCCACTCATCATCTCACAATATAATAGAATAGTGGTTTTCTTAGTGAGTGCCGTAGAGGCCAGTTTTATATGGAAAATTAAAAGCTACTCGTAGTCCTACACAATACAATTTGTAGAGTTCTCTTAGCAAGCGTTTGTTCCGAGATATTCTCGTCCAAGTATGCATTATACTCCGCTTAATTGCGTGCACATGGAGACGGTGATGGGCGCGAAACTTTTCCCAACGTCAGGTAATTTTTACGCCTTCCAACGGCACAGAGCGTCCGGTGACGCTGACCACTGTATCCCGTTTACTTTTTGAATATCGAAATAATACCAATTGCTGATGCAACAGCGGCGTCAAAAAAGGAGTGAAGTTCCCTTGAACTGCCACTGCCATGCATGCATAATTACCCCGCGGTGACTATTTTTTCCTCTTTCTTTAATACGCAGTCGCTATCCTTCAGTCTGTAGCAAGGGGCGAAGCAAAAAAAAAAAGCGCACTAGTGCTTCAATGAAGAAACTATTGGAACTGGGTGTCGTAGCCACTGTAGCACATAACCATCAGACGAGGAGTTTGTAGTGAGCTTACTACGCCCCTATGACATCAGCTCTGTATTGTTCTTGTGTTTTTATTCAATACAAATTGTGCTTGTTCAGTAGCAATTTACTGACGGTTACATCATCATATTAGTCATTTCGATAAATATAAAGCGCTTTTGACTCGTCTTAGGGTGAGGACAACCTCCGGTAAGATGTTTGCTCAGGCAGAGCACTGCACAGTTCGATGACAATACTGCTGTGCACATGTGACTACAGGTTCACCTAGTAGGATTTAGACTTCATTTCCCTCTTAAATTTCTTTACAATTATATGAGGCACCTACTCTTAATTCTCATGTCATGCAACAGTGCCTGGCGCTCAGTCTTTGTTACAATGCCAACGGCCTATGTACTGTGTAGTCTGGCCTTTTGGTTTAGAAATGCGTAACCATGGTATGGCTAGGTTTGCGGTTTCGTGTCATCACAAGATTGACCGCTCAATTACATCCGAACGAACGGGTTTATGCAAAAAAGATTGATACCATCAGAAAGAGCATCAAAAAATGTCGTGCGGGGAATCGGGGGGTTGAGGTTGGTTATTTATTAATTAATTAGAGCTAAAAATGTACAAAAAGTGGGCCGAGTTTGTCTGCGCGATTACGTTCGAACGAATGGGCTTACGCGAAAAAAAAATGGTACCATCGAACAGAGGATCAAAAAATTGCGTAAAGAAAATCGGGGGGTTCAGGAGGGTTAATCAGTTAATTAATGATAAAGAGTGGGCGGGGCCGGAGCAATAATGGCGCCAAATTTGAAAACACGGGAACTGTGCCACCACGTGATCGGAGGTGTGGGCGGAGCCAGCGCATGGCCCCAAATTTGAAAGCAAAGCGTGCCGCGAAGTTTGAATACTAAAATGGGCAATTGATGGCACTTAATTAAGTAAGCAATTAATTGCTCCATTGATAAAGATTTGTAAGTTATCGATAAGTGATCGATAAGTGGTCGATCAGTGATAGACTTCCGGATTGAGAGGCTCGAGTTCCGGTCACGAGTCTCAGTTGACATGAAAGAAGTGGAATTGTTGCGTCGACGTCCTTGTTGACATCATGAAGTGTGACGTCATGCTTACTCATTTCTCCAATGCGGGTGACACAGACATCCCTAATGTTTTTAGCTCAGATATGGTCTCATTTTATTTTACATTTAGAATTTCAGCGCACCATAAGGACATGCTGTATCGGTGCTGAGCAAAGCACGGCTATAAGCGCCTGTCAGGAAGAGCATATTACTCTTTTGCCCCATCACGCGAAAATGGTTTTGTTTCTAAATAATATGTTCAAAACAAATGAACAAATTAAATCTTCAATATTATTTGCTTCTCCTAAAGTAATGTATTCCCGTGTGAACTATAAATCGAGCCAATGCATCTGCAGCCAATTCAATCCATAAATTGCCGTCCGTAAAATATTTTATATCTTTTAGAGGAAGGTCGTCTAATTTCTTTTCACGTGCCGTGGTGGCTCAGTGGTTAAGGCGCTCGGCTGCTGTCCCGAAAGACACGGATTCGATTCCTGCCACGGCGGTTGCATTTCGGTCGAGGCGGAATGCTAGAGACTCGTGTAATGTGCGATGTCAGTGCAGTCCAGTAGGTTGAAATTATCCACAACCCTCCAATATGGCGTCCCTCATAATGCTAATTGCTTTGGGACACGAAACACCCGAAACGAAACCAAACCAACCATTTCTTTTCATTTTTTCAGAATACTACGTGTTCAACAACCCTGATTCGGATATCCTGCAGTCGAAGAAGTGCTACACCAAGTTTTATCACTACTCTGGTGGCAACGTTACTCTTTTGCGTGATCAAGAAAACTGCAAAAACATTCCTCCAAAGCCAAAACCATGAAGTGCAAGAAATCTGTCCAGGAAACCTGCTTCGTCACCTGATATTGCATAATGTTGTGCACGCAGCCCGACTGCCATTCGATAGAAATCCTTGGAAGGAATTTTCTCTACAGCTTCTAATAAGTCTGTCTGATATATTTTGAGACCGCTAGACACCAAGAATTGATAATGCGCATCCTGTTTATCTTGGCTTGTTCATAAAAGGTTGCGGCCAAGTACTACACCAGGGTGCCCAAATCCTGCTCTGGTGAGGAAGTGCATTGTCCGTTCTGGTCACCGAGATCAGGCAGCACTCCAGGCCTGTTAATGATATCCTAGTTGAAATCAAGAGGAAGAAATGAGCTTGGGCAGGGCATGTAATGCGAAGGCAAGATAACCGCTCGTAACTAAGGGTAACCGAGTGGATTCCAAGAGAAGGCAAACGTAGCAGGGGACGGCAGAAAGTTTGGTGGGCGGATGAGATTAAGAAGCTTGCGGGGATACAGTGGCCGCAACTCGCGAAGGACGGGTGTAGGCAGGCAGACAATGATGATGATGATGATGATGATTCTGTTTATCTTGACTTTCACCGAGTGCCGGAATAATAAATAAAAATTTGGCTGGTTGTTTAGCATTTCAAGGTACGAAATACTATGCGAAAGCATTTTTGCTCGTGGACAACACTGCCAAGTGTCTGAAAGCGAGACTGACTTGTCCGCTGCCTCAGGGACCGGTTATGCGGGTCTTCAACTTTTTAATCAACATGTAAATTTACCCGATATACGCCAACAGCCTATGCTCCAGTACCGCGCTTCTCCAGCAGTGTTGCGAACACCAGCGCGTTCTGCTGTTGTGCCGTATTTTTGCCACAACGTTGTGCTGCACGCCAAAGCTTCCACTGCACATCTCTCTGTCACTACTGGCACATAGCTGATATCGCGAATATTATCATCACAGTAGTATCAGTGGATGAAAAAGATGATATGCTATCCACAGCGCGAGAGTGTGGCGCAGTTTAACACCAGGCGTGATCAGCTCCAAACTGAAAAAAAAAGAAAAAATAAGCTTCAACATATCTTTGCAAGCAGCACTAATTTTCTTATCCATTTCAACGCAAGCAGTCTCAGGAAAAATCATGAATCTGTCGATAATTTCATCACCTCACTTCAGCAATCGTTTTCTTTAAGTTGCATTTCCGAAATTTGGCTCTCCAATTCTGATGGAAACCTATTTGGTCTTACATCTTATATACCAGAATACTGCAGTCGTCCATCCAGTAGCCATGGGGGTGGTGCATTTTTATTTCCCCAGAAATTTCATACCAGCGTAGATTAGATCTCGCTCTGATTACAACGCAATGCGAAGCACCTTGGATTGAAGCCAATCTTTCACTATTTTCCGCTGACTCCTTTAAGTGGGTACTCGGCGGAACCTAACGTTCCCTTCACCATCAATTGCGGTGTTCCTGTTAGCGCTAGATGCCAGGTTAAATAAAGTACCTTTGAAAACAAGAATGTTATAATTGTTGGAGGCATTAATATTAACCTTTTAAATACAGAACACTCTTATGTTGTTTCCTATATTGACTGTTTAAGTGATGTCGGGTACGAATGTATCAAAAATGCTTCAACCAGATCCATCCCCAGTTAATCTTCCTCGTTAATCGATCATGTTCTTATCAATATTTCGCCCTCACCCTACTGAGGGGTCATCGAACTCGACATTGCAGATCATTTTCCTATTTTCTTTACGCACGTGAAGTTTCCCGTCCTTCGCGTTCAGTTTTCCACACTTCTACGTTTAATAGCGAAGGATTTGTTAGTGCTATCAGTAATACAGACTGGTCTACGTGCTTTTCATCGAGGGATTGGGAGCGACGAATGGAAAATTTTACAGCCTTTTTTCCATCTGTGTATCTGAGAGTACAACATGAGTAAAGTGTAGAAAAAATGATAAATTTCCCCACAACCCACGGCTGACAGACAGTTTATTAAGCTGTATACGACGCAAAGAAAATTTATGCAAAAAAACTAAGCAGCAGCCTTTTAATATTTCTTTAGGTGCACGTTACAAAAACTGCGCTGCTGCCGTAAATAACCAACTGAAACATGCGAGAAAATCTTGCTAGGAGCAAGAAATACATAAAAATTATGATAACACTAAAAAGCAGTGGAAACGTTTGAGTGACCGCCTCAAATTACCCAGTGTGAACAGCCCCCTTACTGAAATTAATTCCAATGGTACAGTCTACACTGAGCCATACGACATTGCGAATGCCTTTAGTGACTTCATTTTTGCGCCTCATAATAGTCGTCCACTTAGTACAGAAATAAACATAAAGCGCTCTAAACGATCTTTTTTTTTCTTTTTGCTGCTTGCCCCCGTTAAATCGAACCACCGATTACTGGCCTCAAGGACACTAGCCGTGGATTAGATAAGATATCCTCACGGCACCTTAAATTTGTGGCCAATCTGGTTTCTGAACAACTTTGTCATGTTATTAATCTCATCCTAAAGACAGGTGTTCTTCCCGCTTTCCTCAAGACAGATAAGGTAATACCAGTGTTCAAGAAAGGAGACAGACAATTAATTTCTAACTATCGACACTTATATATTTTATCTTATCTAAGTAAGGTCATCGAGAAATTGATAGTTCTACGCTTAAACAATTGGCTAGATAAATTAAAGAAAATTTCCCCCAGTCAGCTTGGTTTTCGGTCTGGCAGCTCGAAGAACTTAGTTCTGATCTCTCTGACTCATTTTATCAAGCAAGGTATTGATAACGGCGGATTTGTTGGCTCTCTCTTCGTAGAATTTAGAAAAGCTTTTCATGTGATTAATCACTTCATATTGCTTAAAAAGCTCGAATTTTATGGAATTACAGGTCCCGTGTCGCGACTGCTGCAAAGCTATATGCAAGATCGTCAGCAAATAATGAATATTGGTAGAAGATTCTCCCAAGCAATAACAATTAACCAAGGTGTTCCTCAGGGCTCTATTTTAGGACCCTTACTATTCATAATATATATTAATGAGCTTTCTAATTCTATTAGTCCAACTCACTGTGTCTTATATGCTGATGACACCACCGTGTCATTATCTAATGCGTCCATAGACGACCTCACTTTTGAATTGAATGCCATTATAAGTAATGCAGCCACATGGTGTGGTGATAATCAGCTTCTCATTAATCGTGCTAAAACAAGATTCATAGTTTTCAAATGTGGCCAAAAAACTATCGTGTCCTCCTACGTTAGCCCCTTGCTCTTGTAATGTTCCGGCTTATGATAACACCAACTTTCTTGGCGTTATTCTTTATTCACCTCTTAAATTTTCCGTCCATATTGCTCATGAAAAAAAAAATCTGTTTGGCATCAGAGCGTTAATTATGGCGCGTCCATATTTTACATGCAACCTACTCCTATCTTTGCATTATGCCTTTGTGCAAAGTAACATCACTTATGAGACTATTGCATGGGGAATACTTATCAGTGCCATTTATGCTCTCTGCAACACTTACAAAACCACGCCATCCTCACTATTACCCGTAGCCCGTTCTCTACTAAAGCTCGTACTTTATTGCATGAGCACAACATTTTACCATTCCACCAGCTTTTCGAGTATCACCTTGGAATCTCATGTTCTTCAGGTCACTACATGGCACCCTACATTTTCAGTTTCTAGACACCATCCTGCTGATCAATCGCAATCCTACCAGATTTGCAGCAAGAAACATTTTTCTGCTCCCCAAAGTCCATACCACTTATGGCAAAATGACGTCGTCCTTTCATGCAATTTTATTTCGGAATACCTTACCATCCACTCTAAGAACATCAATTTCCCTGCCTGCATTCAAGAATAATCTCAAGGTATTTTTGTTGGAATGCTGATGTTTTATTTTCTTTTTATGCCTATTACTTACGTTATTGTGCTTTTTGAGTGTTTTTGTGGTGAAGTATTTATGTGCTATTTTTTGTATTTTATAATTATCCTCTAACTAGTCTGTAATTATTTCTTGTGTTGTTGATCTATCGTTGGTCCCGGTACAGTCTGACTTTGGGACCCTCGTCTGTACCCTTATAATGACTAGCGTATGCTTGGAAAACCAGCTAAAGCAAATCTACCAGGTTCATGAAGCACGTCGGGCCACTGGAGTTCTGGAATGGGGGCCAAACCTATATGATTGTCAAGTAACTCTCAAGATCACTTTTTCATTAAAGTTTATTCTCTCCCCCTCTCTTCTTTGTTAGTACAGCGCAGCTCTACGATGGAACAATGGCGTGGGGTAATCACAAGGGCCATTTTGTGCTTTAGCAAAACTAGAGTATGCCACATGCGTCCTCTCAGTATAATGCCGCCGTTGAACTTCGTGTGCTGCACAGAATAGAACCGCCAGCTGGCGACATCCGCTGGCTTAATAGCTATAGTTTTCACTGCCTTCCAGAGGCGAACACATATCCTGGCTGAGAGATCTCCTGGAGAGATGATTCACTTTTAGGTCGATGATCCTTACAAGAAAGGTAGCGTGCACTGTTTCCCGCTGTTAACACGTTTGCGGGCTTGTTTTTGCCGACGAGCACTGACACATGAGCGGCGTCGGCATGCCATGTTCGTCGAGAAGCAGCTCGATGGCGTACATCTAACGATAAGCGTGGTAGACTGAGTGACCCTGTTTTTAGCTTCAAACCATCGTTTGACATAAACTTCTTTATAGCAGATTCGTTATCCATTTCTATATCACAGTGCACTGCTATTTTAGCGCTCCTACGTGCATTATGGAGTGAAAAACATAAGTTCTTCTCAATAAATTCCTTTTGCTCTTCACAAGAGATTTTGCAGGCCACCATGATTCCATAGGCGGTAAGTTTTCTTCGCAACACAAGCTGTGGTCGCCGTTCCCGCATTTCTTGGCTCCTCACATCTTACTCTAAGTTTGCGCGCTTTACACCAAATCCTTGTGCTTATAATTGGGAAGGCTCGTGTCAAAGGCCACCATCACCGCATCTCTCAGAATTGCGTTGATGATTGTGGTGACGTTGAGGTGAAGGCGGAAACAGATTTGTTATAAACTGCTTTAAACGTTCATGATGAATGCAGTATTCACGAAACTTCATTACAAAGGGCTGTCGAACGTGGTTTGGGATCCAATCTAAAAACCTATTTCAGGGTCTTGGAGAAGTTTATATTGAGTCGATTAGGTAATCTTGTACTGGATAAATTGCATTACTGCATATATTTGAAGTTACTTTTTTCCGGTAGATGACAGCATCTTAATGATAAAGGGGGAATGGTGACTTAAAACAAGGCTTTTTTTTTTCAAGCTAGAAAAGATAAAAAAAAAATGATATAGAGGTGCAAATGGCCACCAGTCATTTGCACTTTAAGTGAGGTAACGTCAAGAAACTCATGGACAGATTACAGAGGCTAAGATAGAATAAAATTCCAAACGGCGATTACAGAGCACGTTTCGGTCTTGAAGTCACGAGTTTGGATCAAGTGGCGGGAAGGAAAAGTTCTAATTTTAATTCCTATGTTTTCAGTGACCGTTTCCCGAATATTCACCAACGAAGCGCGAGGCAGCATATAATACACTTTAAATAAGTAAAATTAGCTTAGCTTTTTCTCAGTGTATCTTTAATAAAAGCGAAGAAATACTAAACAAAACAATAACTTATTTTCAACCCAATATTTGCAGACCAACTCGATTCTCTCTTCGGGGATGATTGAAATGCGAGCCAGCAGCAGCGGGGAGTGGCCTTTGCTTTTCCTTTAACACGTGGCGAAGTCCATTAACCTACCCGGAAGGCAGCGTTCCTGGAGTCCTATTCACTGTCACCTTTGGGATACCCGCGGTACTTCAGTGGAGCGGGCGAGGTCACTTTCAACCTCAATCTACTTTCTGTCTGTCACCTTTGGGAAAGCCCGTTGTGCTACAAGCGGTGCGGGCCGGCCGCTATTATTTTCCTTTCCTTTTTGACACGCCCACCCTAATTTCTGTCACCTTTGGGAGTTAGATGTCGCACGGATCTAAGTGGCGCCTCTTGAACGAATGAGGCTCCACGGACGGACAAGACGCTCACCTCTCGGAAGGCGATCCTGTGATCGGCATGTTCGCAGTGCTCGGCACGAGGGAGTTGCCTTCCGAATTCAGTGACCGGACGTCATTCTTTTATTGCCTGGCTCGCTGGTAGAGGTTTTTTGTTCTACCGAATGACCTGCTTCGAACTCCACAGCAAATCAACGGTACCCGTGTTTTCAGCAGAAATGAAGAAAACATATGTTCCCTTCCTGTACCCAGACAATATGCGCGAAGGACGGGAAAGCATGCTTTAAGAGCCTTAATTTGAAACGTTTTCTGTGTAGCTTATGACCAGGACATGATAATGCAAGCTTGAGAAGAACACTAAACTCGTTGAACCCATCGACGGTTGACGATGGCGGAACTTTCTGTCAGCTTTTTCCGCGCTACCTGCCAGTCTGCTCTTTTAAACGTGCATGCCGGACACGAAAGGTATTGGGGTCGTCCTGGCCAGAAAGAACGCTATCCGGTTACGCTGCTGAGTTAGTGCTTCTAGAAATGTATCCTACGTGTTCATGCTATCACGGCTCGCTTGCCCTATCTAGGTTGTGTATTTCACGCAGTAATGATAAAATGGCGCGGCAGCCATAGACCGTTCGCCGCCGGCACAGACATTGAAGAATGTGAGGATTTTTTATCTACTCTCTTATCATAGCTCTTATTACGTGTGCCGGTGCTATTTATTTGTCCAGAGCAACGGTTCACCACGCAAGCCCAAAGTAGAGCCGGACCAATGTTCATACATGAACTCAAAACACAAGATAGCCTATGCAAGTGTGAAGTCACAAACACCCTCTCAATACAAAGAAACCGTCTGTGCTGGAAAGTTCACACATTTTGCCTCAGTTGCTTAGCGGCCATAGCGGTTGACACTAAACCCAGGAACTCGCGTTTAGCAGCCAAAGGCTACGCTGTAAGCGATGCTTTGTCCTCTCGGGAGAAAGGACAACCGTTGGTCCCATGAGAGGAAGTCTGGTAAGCGAAAAGTTTAACTCTGGGACAGGGAAGGCCTGCGCAGGCTTCAAGGGCTAAATATTTAGCCCTAGATAGCAAAGAGACTAAAGTAGGTATCACCAGCATATTTTTGTCGCCCCATCCCTACTCTTCTTCGTTGCAAGTGACCAACTTTGATGACTTGTTTCCTGCTTATAAAATTGACGTCTATTTTAATGGGAGCAAGGCGAGCACGCAGCAGGGGAAAAAAGAATGCGATAAGGTCGTCCCTGAACAAGCCTTCGCTATCCGGTAGGGGCCATGACTGCCGTTTCAAGAAACTTTTACTGGCAGCGGAGCGACAGTCAGCTCTGAGTTCGACTTCGTGCACTGGAACACTTTCGGAGCGTGTAAAGGGGTGTCTGAAAGGTGGGAATAAATGTTATATAATTTTTTTTTGTTGTTGTTTAAGTACATGGTTTTGTACTGTGGTTTACCGAAACGAACTTCCAGTAGTCTTCGCGGCAATGTGCATTACACGTCGCCCGGAGCAATATTTACCGTCCTCGGCGGCAAAACTTCACATGCTGACAGCGGCAGCGGCGAGGAAAGAAGACCACACCGACACGGCGCCGGCAGCGGTCCAGTTGCACTAAGTGAAATTTGGAATGATAACCGCAGCGCCAGCAGCGAAGCGCTCTGCTTGAAGACGCACCCGGCTCGATCACAGTTCCTGAGCGACGAACGGCGTTATAAGCACAGCTTCTATGTTTAAGGCTCATAGGAGTTTGGTGCAGAAGCGAATGACAACAAAGCAGAAATTATTGGCACGAATAATAGAAATACGGTCCATAAATCGTGAGTGGTTTGCGCTAACAACTTACATACTTAATATACTACGTTTTTTTACGATCGAAAATTGTTAAAAACATTGCTTTTGAGGCAAAGTGAAGCGTTTTGAGGCATATTAATACCTATGTTGGCGGACTTCAAAAAACAGTCGAATCATGCTCACTAGTAAACTTATTAACTAAACTAAAGTGCTTAACTTTTTCACTATGAGGGATATGCACCTTACTACAATCACAGATTCGTTGCGGGCCGTTAGTAATAGCCATATTAGTTTTTAGAAACTCGAACGCGCGATTACCGTCGCTGCTAGGGCTCAACTAATTGGGGCCATTTCTCCTGCCATTCGAAAACCGCGCGCTTGAGAACGGTGGGGGGATACAAATCGGGGTCAATCATACCGCGACAGTCCGTGATGTACGCTCCTGACGACAATCTCAGCACTGCTCGGGCTGCAGTGCTCCCAGTCCATGCCACTTCGCTGCTCCAGCATGGGCCAGGCTCAGGATACTAAGTTCTACGTGCGTCACGCGGTGTTGAGATTTGATTGACGTCACTCTGCGCTTTCCTGCAAGCGCGCAGCTTTCGAAAGGCGCGAGAAATGGCCCAAATTGCCCGAGCCAGTAGCGTTCACGATAATTCCACTTTCAAAATTCTAATAACTGATGTGGCTATTACTAACGGCCGGCTACCATTCTTTAATTGCAATCATCAACACTGGTAATACTATGCCGCAAAAAGTTTCTCTTTAGCTCAAAAACCGTATTTGTTTTTTTTTTTGCTTTCTCAAAAAAAAAAGCACACACAATATAAGCCTCGCATTCGAAATGGGCAGTTCTTGTACCAGGGGATTCAATGAGCCTTTATGCAGGAAGCCTGAAGCTGTAGAAAACTTATTTAAAATTTTGCTGGGATGCGGTTTTTTGGACGTTTTCCAGCCAACTTTCCAGAAAGAGTTCCCTTTAGATTCCCATGGAACCCGGTTTCTGGTCATTTAAAATATTGTTATGACAGCATGTCACAGGGCGCCAGTTTAAACTATACGCCCCATACTTGAGCATAGTTGTCAAGCATGAGGCCTTTCAACCTTTTATATTGTAGAAAACCTCGAAAGCATTCAAAACCGTGCGGCCAGATTTGTTTCTGCAAATTATGATTTTCGCTACATGAGCTTGGCGCATGATGGCCTTAGCTGCCTATGTGCCTTAAAACCCAACACAACACGATTTTCGCTACAGTGCTAAATTATTTAAAGAAAATCTTTGCGGGAAAAATATAGCGCACAGTCAATTAACTGAAAAACTAGAGCTCTTTTCCCATATATATTCTGGTTTCACCGGAGTGGGTAAGGATGCGTTGATTTTGCCTTTACACTTCATCTTTAACCGATGTGATGATGATCTTGAAGTTTTTGAAACACCCTGTTGCATTGATGCTTATCGCAATACATGTTTTCCGCACACTTGCACGCTCTGCATGTGAGGGGAAAGACTGCAGGCAAAATTTTCGCGTTAAAATTCATGCCTTAAAGGTGAGATGAAAAGAGGGAAGAAACAAAAGAAGAAAACAACAAAAAAAAACACGGAAGACAAAACAAAGCACTCGCGAAAGGTCCGGCAGAGAGTCAAAAAAAGAAAAGGCACACTTGTTTCTTTTGCGTCCCAGTGATGAGCCTGGTGCGTCGAGCGAGGAGGTGTGGCTTGGCATCAGGGCAGTCTTTAGGCCGGTGTCAGCGTCCTAGTGTTGACGCACGGTTGACGGCGTTGTCCACGGCGGCCTCAACGCTGCCGCAGGAAACGATAAACGTCTGTGGACTCCGGGCACGGCCCCCAGGTCAGGTAGCCCAGGTACGCCACGGAGATGCCAGAGGCGGCCCATGTTGAAAAGCTGTAGGCTGGGAGGGGAGAGAGGCGTCTGGGTCTGGTGGCTGAGGCTCTCGACGACGGCTGTCCAGGTCTAGTGTCCCGGACGTCTGAAGCTCAGGCCCAAGCCTGGGAACTCGGGGAGCCAGCAGAACTCGTCCACGTCCGTCGCCGACCGCGCTCTCCCTCTTGTTGTTGTTGTTGTCCTCTAAATAATGGCGCGTACTCACTGCGGGCATTGGCAAAAACACGGGCGGCCACTTCTCGCCCGCACCTTCTCTATGCCACGTATCATTTCCTTTTTCTTTTCTTCTACGTCCGCCATCCCGTGCTTCTTATGTAGCCTCAGTGTGGCGCTGGCTCCTTACACTGCAGTAGGCTGCCCGCTAGCATTAATGAATGCAAAGCCTGTTATGAGTTTAATACTTTTTTATCTCTCTACTTGACCTAGACGCATATCCTCCTGATACCATTTTAGAGCGCACCTATTAGGCGCCCATTTCTGCGTTTCGCGGCGTAGCCATCGCGGTCGCCGTTGTCTGTTGTAAGCAGCAGTGGACGCCCTTTAAGCTGCGAATGCCGTGGAGCGGGGCTTGGAAAGGAGAAAGTAAAAGCGCTACCTCCTCCCCTCATTAGAAACCGGCGCGCCTGGGGGTGGCGCAGCTGCCCATAGCAACCGTGACGTCACGCAGTAGCGGTAGAACAAGCGCGCGCACGTCGGCGGTGGCAGCTACACAGCCGCTCCTTCGCCAGACGTCTCGTTGTAGTCGAATGAGTGGATGCACGGTTCCGAAGCCGCCCAGTGATTCCGCGCAAAGCGGTTCTGGGAAGCGGCAGTGGGTTGACCACAAGGCTTTCGCCAAGCACACTTTAGAATTTCAAAAATGTCTTCGGTATTTTTTTGAGGAAAGGAAATGCGCTGTTTCTGTCTCCCACAGCTGCCAAACCAACAGAGCGGGGGCTTGGAAAGCAGAGGGTAAAATTTGTAACCTGGTTTTTGAGGAAAATAAATACGCAGTTTCTGTCTCACACATCTCGGTGGACACCTGACCAGAGGTAAGGTGCATAACGGCCCTCTTGGAACAGGGGACACTTCAATCGTGCTTTAAGCTAGGTGGCGGTAGTGACAGATGTGCCCTGAATGCTTTGGCATTGACAACGTTGTGCCAGAAACGCTGCCACCTGCCAGGGTGGCCGGGTTGTTGGGGACTTTAATGTAGATGTAAGGCAAGCGGGAATTTCTTACCACTTATACGGGAGAACATCCCATTCCTCTCGCTCGTAATGACTCCCTTATCTGTGACAACCTCGCTAAATACTTGCGCAGACCTCAACTCTTAGAACGAGGCATTGCAGCAAGTGCAGCAAGTTGAGCATATATCCATCTATTTCTCCGTTCACAAAGCTACCTTCATGACAATGCAGAACTCTTAGTGGAGTGTTTCTTGAAGAAGGAATATGTGTGGAAAATAAGTTCTCTGCAACTGTACATACATGTCATGATCGAATTCTTTGCCTCAATCTGTCGAAAAGCTAGAACAGCTGATGAGCTCAACCCCCTTATCTTTATCCCCACCCTCACTGGCTTCCTTTTAAGGGTTGTTCGATCCCGGCCGCGGCGGCTGGAAGTTCTTTGGAGGAGAAATTCTAGAGGCCCGTGTACTGTGCGATGTCAGTGCCCGTTAAAGAACCCCAGGTGGTCGAAATTTCCGGAGCCCTCCACTACGGCGTCTCTCATAGCCTTAGTCGCTTTGGGACGTTAAACCCCATAAACCAAACCAAACCAAACCTTTTAAGGGTTGCTTAATAAATGTTTTTTCCTCCTCCTCCTCCTGCGCTCAAATTTCGCAATAGGAAGTAACGTAATCGTCAGCATTTTTTTCGTACTTGTTTTGTTGGAATGTTTTGTCTGATGCGGCATTTTTTCCTGATATAACAATGAAACCGTTCTTTATAGTCTTCTTGAATTATTGAAATCCACTGGTGCTTGTTGCAGTCAGAAGGGCTTGAATGCGGGCCAGTTGGTACATTGTTAATTTAAAACAACCAGTCACAAAAGACAAGGGACAAAAGAAGGAGTGTTCACGCCACAACGACTGGTTATTTTCCAGGCTGTATTTTGTTGTTGTTTTTTAAATAAACGCAATTACAAAATAGAGTAGGGTTGGTCTGGTGAACAGCGCGCATGACTCCCACCCGAGGGTACAACGGTCCAATTACCGGCACGGAGAGGAAGATATTTTTCTCTTTCAGCCGCCTCTTTCTTTGCATGAACGGTTACACCCCGACGTTGAACGCTTCGGACGAACCCTTTCGCTCTAAGGAATAATTCGTGGCAGAGTTACGGTTAATCTGCTCAATATTTAGTCCTGAAAGGAACAACAGTTGCGGCAGCTCCGTTCATCCCCGCAAAGGCTAATATTTTGCCCAAAATAACTACAACAATGTTAAGACTGTGTAGCCACTAGGCACCCAAAGGCAGGACGTTACACCTACTGACAAGGCTCCTGATTATGAAGAAATGCAACATTTGCTTTCAAGTAAGCTTCCGGAGAATATAGCATATATCGGGCGCCCTCGGTCAGGCCACAGACCTCGCCGCAAATGTCATCTCACTGCAGTTTAGGCAGTAAACTATTGAATAAGCTCTAACTTAGTCCTTCCCCTTATGTGGACATTATCTACGGCGCTGATCATAGGTTATCACTGTGATTAAGTAGTGCAGCGAAGATCGCTACGTTTGCGTTACCAATTTATTTATTCATTCTAGTCGCCACGTGTCTCTGTCAATTTCTCTTTGAGTTGCGAGTACCGTTCAGATCACTCCGGAACGGCCGCAATTAGGCGCGATAAGTTTTTCTACACCCTACGAGGTTGCGAACAGTGTTTTAAGCGCATGAAAACCAACTCACGTGAAACAGACTTTTAAGACGATGTCTTCGCACTGACAACACTGCAGCCGTGTGTGCTGCAATCAGCATGCGTCATCCACTGCACCTAGATATCAGGACGTCGGGCGTCAACATACGATCGTGCGAGATCAGCTTGACCGGCGAATGCTTCGACGCCAGCCGTGTTACGTAGGTCATCGCAAAAAGCTCGTCGCTTCTTTGTCAACGTATATAGCACATGGGGTTCGGCCTTTATACGAACAGTTTCCAGTCATCAACAATGTGAGCTTTGTGAAATGGGGCGGTCGTTCTGATCCGAGCGACGGCGAAGTACGCCTGTTCTTACCACCGGCGCCGATGACTTTACACTGTTTTTCTCGTGGGCACAAGTTCTTTTAAAATGATTTCCTTCAAAGGTTTTTTACGCCTCCCTGTCTGCTTCCTTCTCACTACACTGCGTAACTGTTGGCTGCCTGGATTGTGTGCCGTTTCTTCTGGAAGAGTGCGTGGTCGCCCCTGCATATTATATCTCTTATTTCCTGTTGTGGCCGCCGCGGTGGCTCAGTGGTTACGGCGCTCGGCTGCTGACCCGAAAGACGCGAGTTCGATCCCGGCCGCGACGGTCGAATTTCTTTGGGGGAGAAATTCTAGAGGCTCGTGTACTGTGCGAGGTCAGTGCACGTTAAAGAACCCCAGGTGGTCGAAATTTTCAGAGCCCTGCACTACGGCTTCCCTCATAGCCTCAGTCGCTTTGGGACGTTAAACACCATAAAATAACAAAACTAAACTATTTTCTGTTGTGGCTGAGGGCAGAGGTAATTGTAGTTACCGCGCCAAACGTAGAAAACGCAAAGCAAATCGTCCGAACATTTCTGAATAAGCGCAACTGTGCGTTACACTCCGAACAGGAAATCGAGATTTACTCAGCCTTGTCGGCATCCGGCATACCTGGTGACGTGCATGGCGATGCAGGACAGGATAGTTGCTACATGTTTTTCTTCAAAACAACCATTCTGGCCAGCTGCGCGGTATTCGTCCGAAACGCCGTTGGCATTGAGAAGGAAAAAAAAGTAATGCGCATTGACCTACCATCACCAATAAACGCACAACCACGTGTTTGCTATTCGGCTTATTTTAGTCAGCACGCGTGGAGGCCAAAGTTTCAGTGGGACTCCATCCGGTCTCTGTGGCACGTGTGAGCAAGCACTGAGCACAGCAGCGCTCTTATATGGAAGTCCATTTGGCGAGAATGCTATATGAGTGAAGTCAGCACTGCGCATTATCTCAGCAACGAAATAGAATTTCCATAAGTGAATACCGGACGAATTACAGGAGCTGCTGGTGATTTAGTAAGTTGCAAATTTAAATTCATTATTTTTATTCATGCTACACTACGGATCGACAGTTGACACACCTTCTTCTTTAGCTCCTTTTTTTTTTGGAAAACTGTGGTTTTAGATCCATAGTGGTTAAGCTAAAAAACTAAACAATAGCTACCACAGGTGATTTTATTTTCTTACAGTTGTCGTAAATGACTTACTGACCGTTTACAATTGTTGCAAATAAATTTGTTGTACCCTAAAGAATGCAATGCTTTCCAACTACTGCGCGTCTTTTAACATGCGGGTTCCTGCACATTTTTCAACAGTCTCAATGCAAAGCTGAAGCTTAAAAGAAGCCTTTATTCATGTCATGTCAAACTGACACTCGGTGGTGCATATTGCCTTTCGGCACTTATCTCGCCTCAGGAACTGCTAGAAATACCAGGTCGGCCCATGGAAATGCTGATATGAGAGACATTTGAAGTGGTTTGCCAACATGCATTTCATTAAAGCGCAGTCATTGTTTTCTTGAAGGTTAAAAGATGTGTTTTTCATGACCGTCTGTCATATGTATAGTTCTTTGTTGTCTAGAGATGCTGTAAAAAAAAAAGAACTTTGAACGGCTGCTTCTCATTGAAATGCCGCGTTGTATTTCACGAAATCGCTATTCATGGCGAGACTGTCTCTCCCTCAGCGGAACATTACTGATCGGGAAGGCAATTAGCTGGAAACAATGTTTTAGGGAAATAGCAAACTTAGCTCGTTCATGATATACAAGTGTATGCTCACCGCTAGAACTACTTGGAAAACAAGCCATCAATAACGCCACAGGTGTTGGCGTTTTGCACATTTAAATAAGGTGCATGCATATACCTGGCTTCACTTATACATAGCACATGCAGATGAGCAATAGAAAATGGAGATTCGGGATTTAAATAGTTTACCCCACGCCTTTCTTGCTCAAATTTCTGATACGGAATTTCAGAACACTGGTACAAGATTTTCAGTACGTCCAAGGCACTTATGAGCAGATTACACACTTAATCTGGTTCTATTTAGTAACTAGAAATTTGAGTCGAACTTTCAAAAGATTCACTTTAATAAATGGAACAGCATACCAGATAAAGAAGTCAGTAAAATATGCAGAACAGTGTTTCAAATAAGCGCTCCTGAACACCGTACTGCTATATTTTGGAGAATATAATGTGGAACCGCGTTCCTGGTAGGACCACTTTTCAGAGATTGAGCCTGCAAGCAGACCCTTAAACGGAATATCATCGCACCTCTGCTCTCATAGAACGTACAACCACTCTTACTACATGCCGCTGTAAGTACCGTTGTACCTTGTTACTACCTGCCGTTCTTACATGTGTTTGCGATATTTTGGACAATAATGATTCATTATGGTAAAGAATACTGAACTTAACAACAGAAATAAGCCCTGTCCTTGAACCAACACTTTTCCATGATTGCAAGTACCTCGCTCAAATTAGTGTTCTTAAAGCGAATATTCCGCCTTACTATTTATGACATGGCAAACCACTATCTACGTCGCAATAAACAATCGCTAGTAAAAAAGATTAGCACTATGCCGTCATCGAAGCGGCGAAAATCGCACCGTGTGGCTTACCCCGCGCTGTCCTTTGTGAAGACACCTGGCGTTTTTGTTACCGCCGTGCTCGTAACCACAGCACCGAGCGGTGCTGTCTGCCGCTCAGGTAGAGCATCACTAGAGCTAATCTTTTTTACTCGCGACTGTAGCAGGTGTCCATGTTAAAAGCGGCTAAGCTTTTAAAATAGAGCGAGTGTCTTTGCTCGGGGAAACAAAGTGATATTTTTTGAACGCATCTCCTAGTGTGAAACATTTTTTTCGATTTGCAAAATTAATTGATCAGTAAGCATTAATTGGCGAATTCTATAACATTAGGTTCAGGAATAGAATGGCAGTTGTAAAGTTTGAGATGCACCTCAAAAACACAATTACCTGAAATTTTCACACCAAAACACCAGGTAGGCAGCTTTATTTACCGCCCTAAAAAGAAACCTACAACGTGACAGCTGTTAGAACACATCTCTCGCCCAATACATTCGCATAGCTCTGTCACAACTGAGTCGCAGCTTCGGAAAAAGGCGAGTTCTGTTCATTGAGGAGTGCCCTGGGAGGCTATAGCAGCATCACTGTCATGTAGAAGCTTTTTGAATTTTGCCATCTGTTCGACAGATAATCTACAACTTGTGCACTGGCACTTTATTAGTGTGAAATCACTGATGCGGAACTTCAGAGCTTATCCAAATCGTCCCTTGCTGATGTACAGCCTTTGTCAAAAGTTTGGAGTCCAGGGGGTTTTCTTTTGAGCCACACTGTGTCGTTCTTAATGGGTCTCTGGCGCTCCAAATTTACTGGACATGAGAAGATTTCTGGTACTGCCTCCTGCAGTAGGTAGGACTTCCGTGAATGCTCCAGGAGTCCCAGTATAAAGCTTGGAAGTGAACCCCCTGGGCTCTAAACTTTCGACAAAGACTGTACGTCCGCTCCGCCCCACGGCAGTGCCCGCTTACCGTCGTCTTCTAAGCGGCACTAGAGCCTAGGAAAATCGGGTCTTGCCGATTGTATGCCCGAGAAGCGTGAACCGTCCGCCGTGTGCCACTGTCCACTCATTGTTGTCTTATAAGTAGAACAAATACGTGCATCCGCACTGACTCGAATGACGTAAACCCGAGGAAAATCATTTCGTGCGTGTTCTCAGCTGGCCTAGCGCGAGCACTCTATACTGCAGCACTATCCGCTCATCATTGTCCTCTACGCTGAACAAATCCATGCTTTCGCACTGTTTCGAATCTATAGTTGTGTACAGCTTAAGGCTGCCGTGAAGCTCCGCCCACATTCAAGACCAGCGAACAGAATTCTTTCACGACAAAAAAGTAGTTCGTTGTTAAAACTTTTCTTGTCACCCCCTCAAAAAAATCTATTTTACAAGAAAATAGTTATAAGCTAATTTGCAAAAAGATAGTTAAGCTCTATAATTTTGCCACCTGGCTTGTCAAACGTTAAGACGCTCACGTCGTTGACTCCTTTGACTAGCTGGCGAAGTAATACAGTACGCCGCGGAGCGTGGTGCAGTGTTAACAACTGCTGTTTCTTTAATTTGTATCCTTCCTTCTGCGACATTTTGTCGTTCAGTCACTGCAGATAACACGATCCTTGTCGAATGAGGCACATTCTTCAGTAAAGTAGTCTTCGATTTCTAAGTCATTAGACAACTTGCCACAAAACAAGCATCGCTGAACGGAAGTGTTGCCCTGAATTTTGACGCTAATTGAAGCTCACAAATCACTTGATAAAATTTTTTTTTGCTTCAGTACGGTGCGCTCTCGCGAGGAAAGACAAACAGCCAATTTGCTGGCTGCGATTCTAACCGGACCATTTCTTCCTTCAGTAATAGCTGGCAAAACGTTGTGTTGGGCAGTGCCAGACAAACGGTGACAAAATAAAGTTGTGATTTGATTTTATTTATTGGGGTTTAACGCCTCAAAGCGACTCAGACTATGAGGGACGCCGTAGTGAAGGGCTCCGGAAATTTCGACCACCTGGGGTTCTTTAACGTGCACTGAGATCGCGCAGTACACGGGCCTCTAGAATTTCACCTCCATCAAAATTCAGCCGTGCGGCCGGGATCGAACCCGCGTCTTTCGGGCCAGCAGCCGAGCGCCGTATACCACTGAGCCATCGCGGCGGGAAAATAAAGTTTCAACCGGTTTTGGCAGAAAACGGTCGCGCTATGTTAAAATGGCGGGAAAATCCTGTTGGACGTGCTTCTTCGGCGGAAACGTAGCCATATGTGCGGCGGTGTGGCCCGAGCGTCCGTCTGCCGGAATTTCACGAATACAGAGGCCGCATGTCGGTATCTCTTTGAAGTGGTCCTTTGTGCATATCAACAGAGAATACTGATGGTGAAGGGTACAACATTTAATCGCAGAAAAACATCAAAATTACATCGTAGGTGGCAAAACCGACAGCCCAAATGCTGTTTTCTTCTTTAAGCAAGCGTTAAGCAGGGACCTAACTGTTTACCTCTCACACAGTTGGCTCCACAAAAGATAATTTATTTTTATTTATTTATACAGAATACCCCTAAAGGCCCTCGAATACCCCTAATGTTGCAGTTATTAGTTCTAGGCTACAATCTTAGGGTTAATAATTCTGTAAGCTGACTGACACCTCTGCATACAACTATATGATCGTAAGAAAATAAATGATTTTCCTAGTTACTCGAGGTATAATAAAGTGTAGAGGCAACAAAGTCCTCGACTAACTAATGTTGGTGACGCTGAAGATGTACAGTTTAATTCAAAGGCAGTCCGGTAATTAGGAAACAACAAAATAAATAATGCAGATGTCACTCCTTATGTCCTAAATGTAACGGAGAATACAGGATAAGAAAGACAGAGAAAAGAGGCAGTATTCATGAAATTCTAATCTTTGCATCACCGTCGCTGATTTCATGCATATATAGGAGCGCGAACACACAATCAAAAGGTGCACAGCGAAGCGGGGTACGAAGTGCAAAACCTTGGGGTGCTGTCATTGCAGACACCAAACTAGATGAAGATAAAGACATTATTCATAACCCAATATGGCACACGTAGCCTTCATAAGAGCAAGGCATGTGGTTCAATAAAAAGAAACTATTCTTGGCGTCCAAAACAAAATAAAATAAAATCGCAGTAAGCAAACTTAAAAATTGGGTAAATAAATAACCACCAATAACACAACTAACAGGTAGAAATTATTGTTTTTAATTGTCGCTGAAGAAGGCCGCAAAACCACCTGACGTACAGCGCAGGCAGTTTTTGGGTTAGAATTAAAAAACGGAAAATTTTCATAAAGGTGGATGGTAAAAGGATTAAAAATGGAGGAATAGACCAGCTGCAAAAAGCTTATAGGCCTAACAGCAGAATATGAAAGGAAGTGCCAAAGTGACATACCCTTCGTAGAGTCTTAAAAACAACAGCATAATATTATGACAAAAATAAATAAAAAAGGGAAGCTTAGCCAGATAACACCAGAAGACAACGGGAGGGACACCGTGCCTCTAATCAACCTTAACACTGAACAAGCCAGCCCAAACGAAAGAACGTCTTGAGCATAACCAGAACTTCGCCTGGTTTTTGCCAGTAGCAGAAGTTTATGTCCCTTTTTTTCTTGTACCCGAACAAGGGGAGGGTTCTCTACTGATTCGTTTTATGTTACATATTCAGGTTTAAAGATTTACACTTTGTCGGTCTTCAGCTAGTCTCACTTTCAACCTTTGGATTTCAAGAAATGTACATATGTTTAGCTCGTGCATTACTTAATTTATGGTTTATCTTTTCTGTATTGGTACTATTGTACCGTTGCACTATATTGTACAAGGAGGTATTTAGAGAGCTCCATTGAGAACAGTTGGGGATAAGAGTTAATGGCGAATGATGAATACGAAAAGCGTTCAACTTAAGAACAGGTCAGCGAACTATGAAAACAAAAATGATAGGTGTAACGTTAAGAGACAGGAAGAGGGTGGAGTGGGTCACGCATCAAACACTAGTCAAGGACATCCTAATCAAAATCAAGAGGAAAATGTGGGCTTGGACAGGGCGTGCAATGCGAAGGAAAGATAACCGCTGGTCCTTGACGGTAACAGACTGGATTCCTACGGAAGAGAAGCCTAGCACGGGAGAGCAGAAAGTTGGATGGGCGGATGAGATTAAGAAGTTTGCGGGAATAGGATTAATTGAATACATATAGTAGATGCCTTTATCCTGCAGTGGGCGTACTCAGGCTGATGATGATGATGACTTTATAAATCAGAGATTAGCCGATGACATTATCTTGCTCAGCAAATCAGGCAGCGAATTGAAGAGCATGGCCAATGGCCTACACATGCACAGCATATCGGTGCGTCTAAAATTATTATGCCGAACTCTAAAGTTGCGTTATTACCATGCAGTCGCGCTATTAATAGGCATAACTGCATGTTGTTTGCATGCAGCCGCTTTAATTCATAGATCTTTCTGCACAGGGACAATCTTATCGTCCCAAATTAAGTTTAAAAAAATTGATATTAATTTTTATCTTTGAGCAATGTCATTTCTAACCTATTCATTTAAATTTGTTGGACTAAGTTTACGAGCAGAAATATATTTATTGCACGCTTTCGTTGCAATCTGTTCTTAAAAGGCGTGCTTCATCCTTTTGTTGTTTTCAAGTACTATTCATTTTTTGCTAGTATTTTAATGTTAGTTTCTTTTCTCCTGTGTCCAGGTGTCAAGCGATTTTCTGCCCCTTTCAACTTTCTGCGTTTTGTGTGCACTTTTCATGCCTATACATACCTTGCGGATTAACTTATAATAAATAATTCTTGGAAATTCAGGACTGCCTGTGTCCTTTCTTTGTTGGGACTTGTCGCTTTGTGTTAATGAATGCCTATTAATCCGGTCATATTTGGTATATTTCGAGGTAGACCTGTAGAGCGGTAAGCTATAAGAACAGTGTTGTGTTTCAAGTAAGTCGGTTGTGTGTGTACTTCAAAAAAGGAATTTGGGCTCTTTCATGGACCTCTGTCAGCATTGCGTCTATATCATGAATTAATCGGATGCCACATGAATCATGAATTCGCCACTTTTTCTCGTCGGTAGATCGCAATTGTCTCGCTTAGCCGCAGAGCGTAACCGGACAGTGCTGATGAGAACGGGTCGGGCGTTTTTCCGGGATTCTAAAAATACTGATATTTAAGGGTATTACGACATAAATAGCGATAACAGAAATCTCCGAGAAGTTCTGGGTCCTCAGAAATATGAACCACAGTAGTGTCAATGAGCACAAACCTTCGAGGTATGCCACCCTTGAAAGGTTCAGAAGAAAGTTTGTGCAGCATATATTAAAGGCTGTCCTCTCATCCCTAATATTGCGGTAACTGCATCTCTATTTAGAGGGAGGCGCCTGCAGATGCTGTGTACTCAGTAGAATAAAAATTAGAATTGAAATCTGGCATCGCCTCGTTGTTACCTTAACTTCAGTCATGTGCGAAGGTTGTTGAAGTGTTTGGAAGCCTGAGTACGACGAAAATTGCTAACAATTATAGAACTGTTGGAATAGTACGGATTTCGTAGTTCCGGTACAAGGGGAAAATAACGAGGCTGCCCTAAATCGTTCAATTCGGTGACGCTCCAGGTCACTGCTGACTTGCTCAATACACTGTACATAAATGCAGATTTGAAGTGCCCAAACGCCCAGCGTTTACTTTCTACTGTCGCAACAAATGACCTTTTTTGATTTTGAGATGTGAAGAAACGTCTTAGGCGGTACCATTTTTTTTTACAAAAGCGTGACCACGAAGACAGAGAGCGGTTTTTTTAGAACAAATAAATTCATTCCCATTGGCAATAATATTGGACTGGAAGCGAAATGTAGGACACTTGTTCGTTCTAAAAGGCTATTATAAGAAGTGGAAATGGCTTCTTCGGTCTAGAGTATCCTCTTACTCTTGCGCATAGAACATACTAAATGTTGTTCGCCCAATGATCTACTTTCTTAGTTAAGTAAACAGCAGAGCGTGAAACTAACACCTAATCAGTGCTTAATCGGCATAACTGTAAATAGGAATGGCTACCAAAGTGCTTGTGAGATCGAAGCTTCCAGAACGTTGCAGGTCGGAATGTCTGCTAGCATATTTCCCCATATTCATAGCGAACAGGAAGTGGCATGCTTTGAGGGTGTCGTGTGGTCGTGTGTACCCATCAAATTTTTCTGCTTTTCTTTTCCAGTTCCCAAATCCAACGCTTCACTATTTTTTTTGTCTTTAACTGCTGCAACGCCCTTCCTCGTTTTCACCTTTTCCCTGAAATGTGTGCACACAGATTCAATCTCAACTTAATTGCCTCCGCATGTCTTCTCGCGCTCTGCGAAAAGCGGGATGCGTATTTTCTGCTTATTTGTGCCCTGCCTAATCCTTTACTCTTTTTAACCGTTCGTCGGCGCCGCCTTTGTAAGCAAACCCGGAAACAGCATTTCATCCTCCCTCGCGGCCTACCCCACTATTAGAGAAAGCAGCTCGCTATTCTAAAAGGACAAAATAAAGCATCGGCTAATGTTATTCGAAATTTGTATTTCGCTTGGTTATCTAATATATTATTTGCTCTGGGAAAGCTGTCAAGTGCAGCTCAGCTTCGATTGCAAGCAAGGAGGCATTTCTTTGCGAACATATTGTTACTCGGGCTGATATCAAGGAGCGGCTTGTTGCTCAAGTTTTCATACGTGAGTTGAAGTGTGTGGTTTTCTTTACAGATGAATCTGAAACCTGCTTTAGGAGGACACAAAGTGATCAAGAATGTGCCTGAAAGTGCTTTCTCTTTTCGCAGTGTTCATTCTCACTGTAAGTAGTGGTTGCGCACTTCGTATCAATGCAAGCTACTCTGTGTACAGCATAATTCGCGAAATAGAACTGTATTGAATTGAAGGCCTTATTACACGCACAAATCCAAGTATACAGTCCCGGCCATCATTTAACACAGCACGCTTCGCCTATCAAGCCCTTGTCACGCCTTAGGCGACGAAAATTAGGAAGCGCTTTACACATAATTTACCACATGCGCATCATTTCAGTAAACCATCGCATATTTTGTGTGGAAAAAGTGAACGCCTGTGCGTGCTCAGGGATAGTTTGGCCGCACCTTTACATTGAAAAGGTGCAACTTATAAGTAGACATTACTCTTGAAGCTTCTCGATCCCACCGTGCTCACAGCGATGTCGTTGCTCGCAAAAACAGCTGCAAATTGTACCGTATAACTAGAAAGCATGCCCACACTAATAACATGGCGTATGTGAACTGACATTTAAAAGTAGCTTGTTTTAAGCATGTCCTTTCCACGCGTAATGTGTAGTAAAGCCATAAATTCTTGGTTCTCTCATTGTGCTATGCTAACCTTAAAGGGCAACTGCAGCACTTTTTTGAGAATTTCGCGATATTCAAGGATTCAAATCTATATAGGCTGTAGGTAAAGCGTGCCAAGTGTTTTTGCACTAGCATTTGAAATAGTGTCGTAATCGACGATTAAATGTTGCGCTTCTGCTCAATGCACTGGAGGTGTGCAAGAAAGTTCAGCGTGACGTCACGGAAGGTATGATTTCCAATTACCGCTTTCGACAGCCACACCCTGCCCTGACTCGTTAGACGCCGCCAAACAACTCTCGGCAGGGTTTTCCTTCGGTGGCATTGCTTTTTTTCCTTCAAAGCAGGCGTTTGCGCGTTGGAAATGTATACAGATACCTTCGATGACGTCATCATGCCCCCCCACTTGGCGTTGTGCGCGGCGGAGAAGCTTGAAGGGCGTCCGGATTTTAATCAGCGACTACTTCACTATTTAAAGCGCTAGCCCAAAAAGACTTCGCATGCTTTACCTGTAAGTTTCACACATTCGACCCTCTTAAACTCGTTGATTTCTAAAACCTATGCAGTTTCCCTTTAATATTGTTCCACCCTATTTACGACGTGCTGGCAAGTTGGATTTTCGTGCCTAATAGGGATTTCAAGCTCCATTGTTAGCGTGGCAGACTAGGAAGAGGTGCACACAGGCGCTATTCCCAGGTTCACTCATTTTCGGCCCTACATAAGGGCACTACGCGAGGTTATTGTAAAAATAATAATATTAAAACACCAGCCAAACTTCCTATTATTATTAATACTGCTATCATCATGCATACATCTCAACCATCGGCGCCTAATTTTGCCAGGCTGCAGACCGATCACGTATACACCGCATTTTATGACCTGCGGTGCTTCTACATGCTTATTATTACTGGCTGAACTTTGTTTCCTGGCGGCGAATACTGCGTTTCCTATACGCTGTAGTAGTTTACTTAGTTATGTTAGCTTTGTTACTTAGTTATGTTAACGTCTGCCTCTGTACGCCCACTGGAGGGCAAAGGCCTCTCCCATAGCTTTCCAATTAATCCTCTTCCGGTCGCTTAATTTTACAACTATTCTTATTTTATCACAGCTCGCTGCGCTGCCATTAACATGAACCCTTTTCATTAGTCCACGTTTGAGCTCCGGTAAGATGCTGCTGTTTTACGCTTTCCTGTTCTGGAATATCGCTAAATTTCCAATAATGATCAGAGACCGTTCCAAATGAGCTCCTAGCCATTCTTATTCTTCTAATTAATTCATTCTCATAATCCGGACCTACGCTCCCTACCTTCCCCAGGTAGACGTATTACGAGACAGCATACACATCTCGTTCGGCCCAAAAGATGTCAAGATGTCGACGTAGCAGTTGTCGGCACAGCGCGTCGGAAAAATTTGTACCGCGCTAACCGTTTGCCGCAGAATGTTCCGGATGAAGTCATACGAGTCAGCGTTTCGTGCAGCATAGTCTTGCTAGTTAGATTAGAGCCTAGCTCGCGCCAGGGATTGGAACCAGTGACCGATATGTATCATGCACTGCTCGGGTGTCCGCCGAGACAATTTAGACTGATACTGCGTCCTTTCCTGAAAAAAAAAATTTCGATTTGTCCAACGGGCAAATCGTCGCGCTGAACGGGCGATGGCGTTCCGTGGACTCCATGGCAGTGCGGCAAGACGCTGTCAGGTTCCATTCCATAAGGCAGCGCTTAAACGTGCTCCAAACTTTTTCCGTACACCTTTGCAGCACCTGGTTACCAATTGTAAACTGCTGTTCTTTTCCGACACTGCTGAATATTACGGCCGTTTTGTACCTATTAGAGGCCTTGGGTGCAGTGAACTTAGGCTGCTGATGAAGATATTCTTTTTTTACCCACAGTACTTCTCTGACTAACTCATTGATCATATTTTGCAGTTTATCTTCTGAGTGCTTAGCAAGGCTTAATCATTACCGAATAGCAGATGACTACGGTATCCTCCAGCAACTTTTATCCTAACAATTTCCCGATCCAGGCCTCTTAATATCTCCTGTAAACAGGCCGCATATAGTGTTGGCGGGATCGTGTCTCCCTGGCTGACATCCTTTCTTATTGCAATTTTATCGCTGACTTTACTAAGGACAACGTTTGCTGAGCACCCGCCATGAATATCTTTCGTCATTTTTACATTATAGCTCTTCTACACCCTGATTCTGCAATGCCTGCATGACTGCTCAAGCTTCGTCTGAGTCAAATGCTTTCCTGTAATCTATAAAGGCTACATACGGGGCTTCATTATCCTCTGCACACGTCTTTATCACCTGGTTTATGCTGTCAATGTGGTCTACTGCCAGGTGCCTTTTACGAAAGCTTGCCTGATAATTTGTGTGATTGAAGTCCAAGGTTCTTCTGACACTATTAGCGATCACCTTAGTCAGTAGCTTGTAGACAATGGGCATTAAGCTGATTGGTATGTAAATTTTCAAGTACGTGAGCTCTCCTTCTTTACTGATTATGATGACGCTACATTTCAAAACTTCTCTTACGCTTGATGTCATAAAGCAATGCGTATACAGGGTGGCTAGTTTTTCTAGCCAGATCTCCCCTCAGCCCTTCAGCATACCTGCTGTTATCTAATCCTCACTAGCTGTTTTTACTCTTTTCATGGCTCCTAATGCTTTCTCTACTTCCTGTTTCGTTACTGGCGGGATGTCCCAGTGTTTTGCACTACTGTCTCCCTCATTAACTTCCATATTACATTGCTTGATGTATAGATCTGTGCAGTACTCTTCAGCAAGTTTAAATATCTGATCCATACTGCAATGACATTGCCCTCTTTGTCTTTTAATGTATACATCTAGGTTTCGCCTATGCCTAGTTTCCACTTCACCGCTTTAGGCTACCTTTTCTCTTCCAACCATGCTCCATTCTCTTCATAATAAACTTCTTTATATCAGCTACCTTGCGCTCATTGATTAACTTCGATAGTTCTTCCAGTTCTATCCTATCTGTGGGCTTAGACGACTTCATGGTTTGGATTGCATCAGATCTTTCATCTACTTAGCTTGTCAGTATCCTGTCGAACCAACCAATCTACTACTTTTACTAAGCATTCCATAATGACAGCTGCGAGATTATCGTTCATTGCTCGATTGTTAAGGTCGTCGTCCTCAATGAAATTCGAACATCTCTTCTGAAACGATATTTTGAAGTGCTCCACTCTCCTTCTAGCCGCTATCTCATTAATGGGCTTCCGCTTCACTTGTTTCTTTCGTTCCTTCAAGTCTAGGTTAATTCGATACCTTACTATCCTGTGGTCGCTACAACTCACATTAAGAGGAACTTCACATTCTGCACTATGCTAGTGTGAACACGCATTATGTAGATGATTTCATATTCAGTATCATCGTTGGACCTCTTGCACGTCCATTTCCTATTTTCTTTTTGGCCATTATTAGGAAGAATATGAAAGAAAGAAATGTCTAGCACTTAGCAATGTGACCCTGCCCCCTTAGAACAGGGAAAAGGCTATGTTGCTACGCTCTCAAACTTACGCATCCAACACACTTGTTAAAATCCTTAGTTCCTTAGTTTATAACAGCCATGAAGCACATCGGCAAGGTGAACTTATTGGATTGAGAAATTTGAGAGTAAACTGCTAGCAAAGACATATGGGGGGCACAAAGAATAACAGAGAATGTTTATAGCATTCGTATGCAGTGCGAAAGGACGGCGTAGTTTAGCGAGAGACTGTTTGGTCCTCTCAGAACTACCTCATTATTGCTAAGAAGAAGATGATAACGGCTAGTGCCGCTGGACGTAGCGCCGGGTTCTAGTCTCGCCTTCTCATTCGAACAAGATGGCGACAGTTTAGTTAGGCTCGGAATCTCCGGATGAGCCCTAAAAGACAAAACCCTGCATGCATCGCTCTGCCATCCAATCCGCCACTTTCAATTTTTAGTAATTCTTTAACAGTATATCCCCTCTATCATCTCATCAGCTGTCAAAAGGAAACCTTACTGAACTGTTTAGTTTGGTTGACTTAATATTTTGGCCATGAGCAACTCCGCCAAGTAAAAGGACTTAAAGTTCTGAACGCCGCACACAGCCCATGACCACAGTTGTACCCAAGGCATGCCGAACTTCCTCCTGCGTGCTCATAGCTTTCATCTCAAGCTAAGTACCATTCAGCCAGGGATGCTACGATTCCCACATCTGTAGACGTGGATGAGCAGCTGACATGAAATAAGCGTATCTCCAAGCGGCAGCATCTGATTACTGCAGTAGCTGCCGCTTCTGGAGAAGTCTGTTAGTCAACAGCACTCGAGCACGGCCTTGAAAGGCGGTTGCGGCTACACCAAGCGCAACTCGAGCATGAAATGAAAGACAAAAATATTTTCGCCAAAAATTCTAAAATTACTTGTTGTACCTGCTTTTTCTCATATCCTACGGCGCGCTTGGACAAAACGGTTTCGATGAACGGGTCATCAGTGTAAGGTACATTCTAGTTCTCTAGGTCTCGAAGCAGTTTTACACCGTTCTTAGAACTTGGTTTGGTTTATTGGTTCATTGGTGTTTAACGTCCCAAACCAACTCACGCTAGGAGGGACGCCGTAGTGACGGGCTCCGGAAATTTCTACTACCTGCGGTTCTTTAACGTACACTGGCATCGCTCAGTAGACGGGCCTCTAGAATTTCGTCTCCATCGAAATTCAGCCACCGCGGCCGGGTTTGAAGCCGCGTCTTTCGCGTCAGCAGCCGAGCGCCGTAACCACTGAGCCACCGCGGCGGATGGTTCTTGGAACTTCTAGAGTAAATAAGCTCAGAATGGATGAAGCAAGGCGGTGCTTTGGTCCGTATTCAAAAATTTATACTCCTGCATGCATGCGAGGTCATTGCAACCAAGTAACAATTCTTGCCCCGGTTCTTCCTCGCAGGTACATGCTTCTGGTGAACGCCGGCCGTTTTACCTGTTCGGACATATGGCAAACAGCTTGGAAGAGGTGGATAATTTCTTGCAACAAGGCGTGAACGCTTTAGAGGCTGACTTCACCTTTGCCTCCAACGGAACCGCATTGAAGTTGTACCATGGGCCTCTCTGTGACTGCGGTCGTGACTGTAAGAAATCCACCGAAGTTACGGCCTACCTTACTTACTTGAGGAACTCCGTCAGCGAAGGTAAGCGCTAGCAAGTATGCTGATTCACATGAAGAGACACGAAATGTGTTTAAAGAAACACATCATTAATGAATGCAAACGATGCCGGGTGAACGCTAAAGCACTATGAGGATTTTCCACAGCAGCGGCAGACAAATTCGCAGAAGTGTGTGATGAGAGGATAGTTGGTAAGGCATTCTGAAGACATAAAGCTACGCAGGAGACAGGACACAGAAAAGATGCAGACAGGACGAGCGTAGACATAGCGCACTGTTCTTCGAAAGAATGTTGGCATTGAAAGAACGTTGAAGGCCAGGGTTACGAGTTTTCAGCTTATTAAATATGTCCAAGCTGTCTTGTAGCTGTATGCTCGGTAGATCACACCTCTGATGGAATTTTGCGGTGCCGGGTCCTAGGCGGCGACCTTATCCGTTGGTCTTCAATCTTGTGCTCCTGTAGTTTAGCGTACGCAGCGGTCCTTGCTGGTTAAGGGGCGCACATCGCGACTGTGTTTTTGAACGGGTGTACCCTCACCTGGTCAGTCGCGAGGGTGGTCTTTGGGTCGAGTTGGGCGGCTGCCCAGATGATGTCCGCCAGCCTTGCCGGACCAGTGTCACATAGGTTGAGTTGGACTTGCGGTCTGGGAACGGCTTTAAAGTCTTCGGCCGGTAGGTGGGGGAGAGGCCTCTTCCTTTGTTTCGGTGGCGATCTGCCACGTGGCAGCAGTTGCAACCCGGCATGGTTCTCAGACGTTGTCGGCGCTTTTGAACTTTGCTCTGTCGAATGCCAGTGACGATGGCACTTCTTTTGCATAGCTAGCGCTGTCCACGTTCCGTCAGACAGCTCTTCATCGGTGATGTCGAGGCCCTGCACGACGTAAGCGTGCCCCAGGCACCGTCGGAGCGGCGTCGTCTCCGCCGTAGTCGACGCGCAGCTATTAGGCCTGCCGCCTGTGTCGATGTGGCCGGCTGAAAAATGATGGAAACATGAATAAATTGGCTCGGTTCGTCCTCCCCGCTCTCAATACCAGGTCCAGGGCAGTGTCCGAGAGTCAATGGCGGGAAAATTGCGACTCTTGGTGACTGTCCGCTAAGAAAATCTGGCAACAATCGCGGAGTTCATGCCTATATTAGGCAGACATGCAGATGGTCAACAGAAAGTGAAACGAACGTGGCTACAATATTTTGCTAAGAAACAAACAGCGCCACCTAAGCCTGCGCTGTCGTCAAGAAGGACTTGATCTTTTTTCATCGGAGTCAAATTATCAACCGCCACAAAGAAAAGAAGATTAGGGAGATTATCGAGGGTATTTATGTTGCCATTGCAGGCAACAGGTGTGTGGGCGCGACATCATTGGCATTACCAGGAAAAGAGCTGACATGATTGCTCTTTTCCCTTCCTTGCTGGTGGTTTCTGCATGTACTCATACATAGAAACTACAAGAAATATGCGGCTAATATTCAGCGCTCATGTCGTCGTGTGTTCTTTCTCTGTACCATATTGTTATGCGCTGTTCTACCATTATTGACAGCTTGACTGAAAACCTCATTTACAGAGTGGAAATTGTTAAAGAGTTCCGTGGTCCGCCTATTCCGGCAGCCCACTGGCATGTGCCGCACCGTGGGCCCTGCTAACCAGTCCTGGTTGCTGGTCAGGGTCCTCGCTGCGTAGAATGGCGTCCCAGTTCTTTTTTACCGCTACTCAAATGAAAAATTCTGAAGTTACAAAAAGTAGCCCATGATCACAATTTTGCCTAACCCTACAGAGCCATACGCAAACTGTTCTTGATTTCATCATTCTTTACTTTTGGAAATCGGCGAAGATACCGATATTTTTATAATCTTTTTTGTCTTATTTTTCAGTAAGATTAATTTGCTGTTTTTGTTGAAAGTCACCTTTCCATTATATGAAATTTAATCTCTGAATAGAGGTGAAATTCAGCTGTCTCACTGGTTGTAATAAACCTGAGATAATTGATTGAATTGAAAGCGCAGTCATTATGGCGCCATTTTATAGCGTCCTTTAGTGTCGTATCTCCTCCCTTCCCTCACGACTATGAGCACTGAAGTACGACAGGAATGCTGCTTTGTCTTCTCCACGAAATTGTTTTTTTGCACAATGCAGTACAAAATGAGGAACTCGTTCTGATTGACGTTTTCTTTGCGGTTCACATAAAAGGAACCATCTACTGAGCAAACAAATTTCATGGCACTACACAGATGCACCATTGTGCTGATGCTTAAGGTCCGACTGCCCTGCAGCCCAACTCTCTTTCGGGCTGCTATTTACGCTAACAACTGCAAATCAATCTGCTTGCTGTGGTATCATACGTTAGCATTTAAGCGAATGCACTTGCAGCTACCTCATGCACCGCGAGAGCCATGCTTCTCTTGGAAAATCGTTAACACATTACGCATTTCATTGCAGTAGTGAAAATCATTATTTTAGTCTTCACAGCTTTTTGCGGTCGGTAATTTATCGCGACCAAGGTCGTGCAAACGAAAACAAAGCGGCAGCAAAGATCTCTCGCTCTGACTTTAATCCCCAGCATAAAATGCACTGCGAATTTCAAAATGTTTCCCTCTTGCCCCATGAATTTTTTTTCTTGAACCTACAGGAGGAAAGTACGCTGACAAGTTGCTGCTCTTTTACGCTGACACCAAGACTAGTGACCTCTCTGGGGACAGCGTGTACCAAGCAGGAGTCAGCCTTGCCACTAACCTGATGAGTTACCTTTGGAAAAATGGTAAGAGGCTCATTGAATACAGTGTGGATACGAGTGTAGGACGCTGTCTGCATTTTTGCTCGTAACTTGCAACATTATCAAAAGAAGCTAAGATATTCATTTCCACGGAAATTTTTTCAAACCATCTTTTGGCGAGTGTATGTTTTATTTTACCACTATATTCATTTCCTCGCGTAAAGAACATAAGGTTCGCACTTAACGAAGATGTATCCAACATAGAAGGAGAAGCTCAATAATATGTTTGGCATTGAGCACTACCGTGAGTTCGCACGTGCAAACGAAATAATCGCCATTTTTCTTGCTCAATTGCAACACTGAAAGTAAAGTCATGAAAAAAAAATGAAGTACCATTGCTACAGCAGGCCCCTTAGCGCGCAGGGTACACTTGGCGCCGCGGCCTCTAAGAGGAAGCTCTATGACTCCTTGCTTCCGCTCTGTATCCAAATGTCCTCGTTCCTGTGTCTATGCCGTGCAAAGACCGAAACCACTTTTTGCTCGGTCACACGGACCTATCTGTGTCCGATTTAGAGTGCAGGCGGTGCAATCAAGAAAAATGCTGTGAGATCGTCAAAGCAGTGTTCTGCGCAGCATTCGGCTGTGCGAAAACGAAAGTCTCAACTGTGTCTTTTTTTGCTACTTCCCAAGAAAGAACCAAGCAGCTCATTGGCTCGCTGATGTGAAGAAGAACATTTTCAGGCTCTAAAGTATGTTCGTGTTTGGGATCACTGCTTGGGCGATGAATACTACCAAATTCGGCACATAAATGTGCTATTGCGTTTTCACTCATGTCAGCTTCTTTATGGCTTGTAACAATTTCATCATTCCTACTTCATAAAAAGTTGCTTTTCGTCGTTGGCGAGAGCAGCTTTCGTGAAGAAATGCACAAGAATTCACAATAAATAAGTATTTTTCTAATTCAGCTTCACCGAAATTCTTACGCTCCGACCGACATTAAGCCAACAAAATCGCGCTAAACAGAAGGAAAGGGAGACCTTCCAAGCCACCACGGCAGATTGCATATACCATGCAACATAGTATTCAGCGCGGCCAATCTCACATAGGCAATAAAACCAGGAAAAGAACTCAATATACCGTATTTAGCATAAAAATAGTAATAATGTTTATTTTCCATCAAAAAGATGTAGGGGGCCGTGGGTAAGCGCTGCAAAACAGCTAGACATGAGGGAACGGTCCCCTCTAAAAGGCGATACAAAGGCACACGTTAAGCACACACTGCAAATGTATTGTTTATGGCTGGACAAAACGGTGAGAAAAAAGCTATTTACATTCATGGTAAACAAAGTGGCATAGCTCGCGAAGCGTAGTGGAACGTAAATCAAGCCCATTATCGTTTATCTTAATAAGGAAAGTAGGCAGGATGTGCGACAGTTTTTCCATGCAATAACTGGCACGAGGAGTGACCACCTTCCAGTGGTCAGGGTGACGCGTAGCATGCGAAGAATTTTTTATTTCCAGCTCGGCTCAGTTGAGAAAAAAGAAGCGGTTTTGTTATAATTCACGCTTAAATGCGACACTGAGCCTACAACGGTATAATTTCTAGTATTTCCAGTATAATTTACATCTGCTTGCAGGAACAGATCATTAGTACGAGCTTGATATGGGACACCAAAAATATCCTAAGTACCTTATATTTGGAGGACGAACATCTTTTCTAAGTTTGTTGCAGTGGTAGAACCCCGCACCCAAAAGCAATAACAGAGCTGGGAGAAAAAGAAGAATCGTAGATAAGTTTTTTATGCCAAATGGTAGTGTTGTTCTATATCTTGACAGCACCTCAACAGCACTTGACAGTTTAGCGCAAAAGGAATGGACATGGATATACCGGAGCATGTTTTGCGAAAAAGTGACCCCAAGAATTTTAGTACAGGTTACTATTTCTTGCAATTTCAATTTTTGTGCTGCTGTACACAAGACCTAGCTGCGCTTAGATCAACGTGTTTTGATTCCGGTTTGAAAAGTATAGCTTTAGTTTTATAAGTATTTACTCCTAACTGGTTCGCATCAGACCATTGCCGAAGGATTTCAAGAGCAGAGTTTGCTATGCTGCTAAGGCACACACAGTCTGAGGCAGAAAAAAATGTTCTAGCATCATCGGCACATATTATATATTTGGCTTCAGTGCTCGTATTTCGTACGACACACCCACCCACCCACCCACCCACCCACCCACCCACCCACCCACCCACACACACACACACACACACACACACACACACACACACACACACACACACACACGCACACATTATATATATATATATATATATATATATATATATATATATATATATATATATTGCAAAGAAAGAGAGAGAGAGATAAATGGACGGAAAGGCAGGGAGGTTAACCAGGCGATGCCCGGTAGACTACATACAAAAAAGAAAAGGTCCGAGAATGCTACCTTGAGGGACGCCTTTTACAATCGGCTTTAGATTAGAGCAGTGATGAATAAATTGAACATACTGTCGATGTTTCCTCAGATATGATTTAATAAGATTCAAGCAATGACCACGCACTCCATACATTACTAGTTTCTCAAGTGCAAATTTATGGTCAATACAGTCAAACGCTTTTGCGAAGTCGACAAACAGGCCGAGTACAAGCATATTTTTTGAAAACTGTGAAAAAGTAAACTCTTTTTGCTCCAGTAATGCTAGTTCAGTAGACCTTTACTTTCTGAATCCAAATTGAGCTTCAGTAAGGAAATTATATTTATCGAAAAACTTGAAAGGCGGCGGTGAATAATTTTCTTATAACTTTAGAAAATGTGGGTAGCACTGAAATAGGACGATAGTTCATGATATCATACACGTCTCCTTTCTTGAATAGTACTGTTACCTTAGCTACTAGCATTCTTTCTGGAAAAGTAGCACTTGAAGAGCAAAGGTTAAAAATGAGCGTAATAACTGGAGTAATGTTGACAAAAACATATTTAAGAGGTCGAATCTAGTTACCTTCAACATCAAAAGTCGAACTACTTTGAAGTGACTTAAAAACGGAACGTAATTTCTCCTCACTGAGTAGCTGAATGAAAAAGATAAATTCATTACTCGGGACATAAAGTTGAAATACTCGCTAGGGCTCTGTCGGTCACCTAAACATCACCAATGTGAAGGTTATCAGTCTTTGTCCCAATTTTTTACAATTTAAAACTGTGTTCAGCTTTCTTCACAAAAGATCAGTTTTGCAAGAGAAGCCGTCAAGTTCAGCATGAAAATCACTACCTCTGCTTAGTTTTATTTCCTTATGTAGCTTGTTGTGTAGTAAGGTGTGAATTTTGCAATATGCAAAATTCACACCTTGGAAAAGTGAGAGACTGAGTAGAACGCGGGTTCTAAGCCAGCACTGCCGCCTTTGCGGAGGCTATATATGCAGGAAGCAGAATAATTAGCATGCCGGTGGGCACATAGGAGTGTGAACTTTTACTATATGCTACTTCCAAGTAATATGTTCTAAGTGCGAGTCTTCTGATATCCTGCACAAGCGTTTTCGTTCTTTATCACAGAGAGGCGCAGTGGTGGGAAATCATGCATTACGAAAAAGGATCAGTATACTTTGTGCTTTAAATATATCTGTTATAAACGGGCATTCCGCGATTTACGGGAATGCAAACGGTAAATATTTGTCTGGCCCTCTTTACTGAGTAATCCTTGCAGGGAGTGCTGTTGGGAATGCCGAACAAAAGTGTTGGCTTTTTCGTAATGTTGAGGAGTACAGAAATTTTGTAGCCTTGGAAGATTTCCATAATTATTACCGCTATAACTAGAAACGCGCTTAAATACGCGCATCAGAAAATGAAATAATAAACTGGCCAAACTCTGGATAAGGTATATAGGAATTTTTCGATTCCAATCATGCACACTAGAAAAGATTGCCAACAGCACCGTACTTTCAACAACGCGTCATGCCGACATGGCAGCGACCAATTTTTAAAGTTGAGTACATTTAGAGCTGATGTAAATTGCAGGAGAATTGACATTAATGCATTAATGCATGACACGCTATAATTCCACACAGGTCCTCACTTAAGCGTTTTTGTTGCCAGAGAGTGATGCTTTCAATAACTGCTTTCTTGTTCCCCACCATGCTCCCCGCCTAAAAGGAAGGAAGCTGCCTAATCTTGTAAACTGACATTTTGTTTGGACATTACCCTTTCAACCGCAGTTCCCTACGAGCGGATGCTGAATGTGATCCTTTCAGTCATCGACGTCAAGTATAAGGACCTCCTCCGGGGAGCACTGAAGACTCTATCAGAGGCTGGAAACTCATCGTACTATCTCGACCATGTTGGTAGGTAATCCTTTTGGCTGATCACTTATGACGCCCAGTGGCATTGTAGGCCACTCCAGATTTACAAGCAAGCAGCATCTACTGTCCATAGATATGTCAGATAGGGCTGATTTCATCACCATAATGGTATGGTAGGCTCATTTATTCGCTGTGGTTGCTACTATTCATCCAGAAAGCCTGGTTTTCTTTTTCATAATATTAAAGACAACCACATGAATGATGAAAACGTTTGAATCGTAATGTTCCTAGGAGCTGATCGGTCCATTTTTACAAAAAAGAACCAGAAAACTGCCGTATGCATGAAAGCGCTACACACAAGCAAGCGAGTTGGCGATACGGAGACACCGCAGAAGAAAGGGCATTATGAACATGAATTGGACAGAACGTGCTCGACTTTCCCAGCATAATTTCGCTGTGTGTGTGTGTCTCTATCTTTCTGTCCGTGTCTTTTAAGCGCAGGTATATTTCAATATGGTAAACCAACTCGCCCAACAAACCACTCTGCTAATTTCGCAGTATGTGTGCTTTCATCTTTTTGAAAAGTTCCTAAAATACAAAGAAATTGACTCTGCGCTCAGGGGTACCGATAGGAATTCCTTGCGGACAGCGCATGACGTAATATCATGGCGGAACATTTACGTGATGCGGATTAGCGGAGGACGGCTGACTCTGGGTGGTCGGCGAAAGACACTTGAATAAAAAAAAAGTAAAAGCATCTAGGGGTTGCGTGCTATCTCTGTTGAAAGCATATCAGCTGACTTGGCTAGTAAGCAAACTGAGAACTGATTTTTTTTTCTGCGAGCCTGCATTATGTAAGTTTTTGTAAATAACTGCCCATTGCTGAGTAAATTACTGGCCTGTTATTTTTTCTGAAGAACCAAAGCAAGCTCCAGCAACCCTGATGTAAACAGGGCGATGATTTTAAGGGCCAACTATTGCCCTTTCCGGTCAATGAATTCTAACTAGCTTTATCTAAACAAGCATTGCGATTAAACGTGACACACCGGGAGCGTTTCAATCTTTGGCGTCTCTCATACAGTGCTATAGTCAAATAGCTGCGCGAAAAGCAAAGAGCAAAACACGCTCTTTGTAAAGCGCATGAAGGGTAACGGCTTAGCGTCAAACTGTCTTTCTTTCAGCTCTTCTCTGTTCTTTTTGAAAAAAAAATTTTGCTGCTCACAAAGTACCTGTCCTGAACGTCCTGACACGAATGATTGAAAACAGACACTCCTAGCAACGATGGTCATAAAATAATAGTTATTAGCGGTTATCGAGCTAATTTTCGATGCAGCGTTGCTTATATTCGGCATTATAACTAGCAAAACGTAAATCCTATTCACTTTCAGGTTTTGACGTGAGTGGCTACAACACTCTTGACAGCATTGCGGACATGTATAAAGAACTGGGCATCGACAGACATCGATGGCAGGGTGACGGTATAACCAACTGCTTGATCTACTTCTACCCGACACAGCGGACAAATTCTGTGATTGAACGGCGTACTGCGGATACATCGACCCAGAACTACGTAGACAAAGCTTATGTGTGGACCGTTGACGACTCTAACACGATCAGCCGGTTTCTCAGGTGCAGGCTGTTTTCTACTCTCGTGGTATATGCCATGGCGGTGGTGTATATTTCATTTTTCAGTCGTCACAGATATCAGTTTGATTCTCAAGATCTAGTCCGCACCGCATGCGACTAAAAGGGCCACCGCCAAGCTTTTTGCGGCCATTGCTGCATTTCTGCCGCCACAAGTGCTGAAATATACAATGTATGTCACTAAATGCTTTCGAAGCTGTACATTCCACAAAATTTTCTTACCAAGCTTACAGGAGACGAAATCCCTCCGGGTGACGTAGAAAACCTTAGATAAGTTCCAAGGAGATTGTGGTTTGATTGTGATAAATTCAGACGTCACTCATCTGAGGCTAGCCCACGCGGCTGAAAGAAGCTTTTGTAAATAGTTTCATGAAAAGCATTTCTCAATATAAACAGTGTGTAGCGCAGCATTGATCCCATTAATTTGGCGATACGTCTTACTTTTTCTAACTCACACAGAGATGTTTTGGTGGGATTTCAGTCGGTTATCGCGCTACCGCCGTTACGAAGCAACAATGGCGGGAAAGCAACGCATATAAAACGGGTGCAAACTTTCAAGTGACTTTTATTGAGCGGGAATTCAATACACATCAGCTGTCGCAAGAATACGCATAAAAAAATGAAACGACGCGACAGAACATAAAAAAATGATTGGGTCAGGATGCTTAAATTATGCTTCCTTTCACCTTTGGGCAATGCACGGAGGGCTCAACTTAGTGAAAACTCTACCGCTCTCTCCGTCAACGTCACTGACGGATGACTAATGCAGGTGCCTTCATTTAGGGACTACATGTAACAGACTAAACGCTCAAAGGGACCTTGAGGACACTTTATGTTGCTATTATTTTAAGCAAAAAAAAGTGAGCCGACGCTGAGACAGCGATGAAATATCGGGCGTGAACACACTTAAGATAGGTCGCCAGTTCCCATCCCTGGCGTGAGCTAGACTAACTTAACTAGCAAGTTTGTGCGGCACCAAACGCGAAATCGTATGGTGTCACCCCGAACACTGCGACAAACGGTGGAGCCGCATTGCTCATATGAAGACTCGTAAAAACGTGTAACTGAAGCTACATAGGTCGCAGATTCGAATAATGGCCGCAAGCTAGGCTCAAACTTAGCGAGTAAGTTTATGCTGCACGAAGAGCTGAATCGTATGAGACCATCCGGAGCATTCTCCCTCAAACAGTTGTCGCACAAATTTTACACAGATGTCGGGACTAAGCTGGCTGACTATGAAGCCTGCAGGCAGGGATATACATGTATACCAGGTGTCCCAGCTAAATGTAACCAAGCTTTTAAAAAACACGGGGTGTCCTAGCCGTCTGAAACCAAATGAGGGTTGTTTAGAGCCGCGTGACCTAGTCTGCAGTATTTTTTTCGTTCTTCAAGGTTGACTAAGTAGTTAAGCTTAATTAACTAACTTTTAAATTATTAGCTTGAGGAACAAAGTGTCAATGCAAAAGTTGTAGATCGCTTTGAAAAACAGCTTACTGAGACATTTGCAGCAAAGTAATATTTACGTAAAGTAGTTTTTTTTTACCGGCCTTTAACCATAACCCGCACAATAAGAAAAAGCCTCCACAGGACAACTGTGCCACTTCAACGTCCCAAGACGCGCCGTAAAGAATAAAATTCCTTTTTTCCGGAGTCCTCTCCTCGATGAGACTTTGGGTGCACATTGGGGCCGAGAAGTGAGCGAGCAGCTGGTCACGTGACAACTTTCTTTTAAGGCCTATAAATGAAGCTACGTAAATCGTAACTTGACGGAAACAGCACTGCTAGCGGTTTTTCGAGGTGATCTAGAACTTTTGCATTGACACTTTCTTCCTGAAATTAATAATTAAAAAGTTAGCTAATTAAATTTAATTAACTTTGAAGAGCGAAAAAATACTGCAGACTAGGCCATGCGACTATGAACAACCTTGAGTTGGTTTCACTGGACTAGGACACTTCGCACTCTTTAAAAGTTTGGTTAAATTTATCTGGGACGCGCGGTATACGGGATCGACGTAGTTTAGTTTTGAGTTTCTCTGCTCGGGCGCCATGCGGCCGCCTTTTATTGTTTAATCCATTATGTAACATCCTCGATTACAACCAAAAACTGGGATACTATGTCGTTGCTATGGGGCGGCCATCTTGGATTTTATCCACGGATCAGCATAACTCGAAGGCTTGAAATGGGACCAGTAGAGCTAACGGACTAAAATTGGTTCTCTCGCCCCTTAGTGCAGTGTGGACGTTTTTCTCGCACCAAAAGACGCATTTTTAGCGAACAACTTGAATTTCAAAATGTCCCCACTGGTCGATTCAAACGTGTAACATTCTTACATAAAGGACACATTGTCGTCGCTTCGAAGTGAATGCCGGTGTAGCTGGTCGTCTGGGAGTCGCGCAGAGAAATCGGCTTTCACAGACGCATTTTATTTGCGAAATCAGCCTACGATGTCGACGCCTGTATTCGTATTTCTGGCGTTTAGAAACCTGCATCTATTTCCAGCTGCAACATATTCGCTGCCTGTTTTGTAGGAGGTGGCTAGAACCCCGAGAAGTAGATGAATTTCAAGTTTGTATCGAGCCTCCTCTGCGTTAATATAATTAATGTCTAGTTTATTCTATTCTTCAAAATCTACCTTTTCGGTCAGACGTGTCGCTTTGTGATTATTACGCGCTACTCTCTCGAAACATGTGAGTGTATTTCTCCTCAGTGTCCCTTTAACCACGAATTGAAATATGGCTGCCAGCACATTGAAGAACAGTTCGCAATTCTTACTCCTAGATCAATTCTTACTCCTAGATCAAGAAAATAATACGTAGCCCTGGTGTCAAAGGTTCAGAAAAAAAGCTCTCATAGAAGTAACAGTATTCTTTACCGGATATCCTCCTTCGATACCTGGATAAATGCAGCCTTCTGCATATAATTTGAAAATGAAGGTACGTGCATACGTTACGGGCAATGACGTTGACGAAGCGAGAGGTAGCGTTCTCAAAAAAGTGAACTCTGCGCATGCCCAGATAGGGGATGGTGGAATTAAGCATGTGACCCCATAATTTTTTCTCTTGGCTTGTCGTGTTCTTCCATTTCATATTGCAACAGGCATTGTTTTAACAGCGTCGCTAAATGAAATCACATGATGGTATCTCGCGTTCTGTCTCTCCCTATGGTTTTTGTCACTTCTAATTGCTTCATAGCCATGATATTTCAGTAAAAAATAAAGCATTAAAATCTAAATGGACCGTTCCCTGCTCCAATTTCATTAGATATTGTTTTAGTGCACTGGATATAAAGTGGTTAAATTAGTTTATACCATATTCTTGAGAATGTTTTCCCTATCACCATGTGGCCGCTGAATGCCTCAAGGATACTGGCGCCTTATATTTTTTGTGTAAAGGTATGATTGCTAAACATATGGGGCAACGTACGAGCTCGAACTAGAATGCATTACAGTTTATTATTACAGAATAAAACTCCAAGAGCCACTAGTAAAACCTTTAGATAAAATTTTTCCCGTTGAGAGATTTCCAGCGCTTGAGTTTCTATAGACTCAGGAGTGGAGATTAGCGTGAGCCTTTGAAGAATGCGTAGAGGTCGCTTGCAGTAATAAATCATACAGGTGGCGAGGCACACAGCCATAAGAGCTGTGTGAGCCATGAAGTGAACGCGGAAGGCACAGTGCAGTGGTCAGTCTTACTGACAGGCACCACATGGTGGTCAACCGGAGCGCATCATCACATGTTCCCCACTTTGAATTGCCGATGACTAAATATGAAAGGTCTCAGGGAAATAAAAATTGGTCAGCCAGTATTGGATATACAAGACGAATCAAATTCGTTTTATTGCCTGAAATTGCGGCGTTCGGGTTGCTGTTTGCATCCTATGGCCGCATGATGACGTCCCCCTATTGTTGGTACCATCACTGCGATTTTCTGCACAATCTGCGAATGCTCGTATTAAAACACGCCGGCGACTTTTCTCGTAATAAGCTTAGTAAGACAGGCGTTAATAATGCAATCGCCGCACTTACTATCGCACAGCCAACGCTACTCAGCCTCTCTTGCCCTCCCGAGAGAAAGCAAGCCTTCCTTTACCCCTTCTCCAAGAATACTTGTGATACAAGCTCACCGCCACTCAGCCCCGCAGCCGCTCCGGGGTCGTCCGCGCAGGGCTGTGTATTGTTGACAAAGGTTGCACGTACACAAACATGTAACGAGACAACCAGACACAATACTTGCCCATGAAACTACCCAGTGACACGCGACGTTCGATCTGTTCACTCTATTTCTGAATTTATTATGGCGTCTCGATATGATGGTGATGAAATATCATGCAGAAAGAACGCTTAGATATTGCTGTCCCTATTTCCTACCCATCGTTACCGCTTTCAGCCAAACGGGTGTTCTGTTCCGGAACCTCCAGCTAGACTGGCCAGAAAATCGCATTTCCATTCTCACTCATGCAACGTGCTCTAACAGACAAGTGGGAACCCGCAAACGGTACGAAGTCTACAGACTTCGCTCCTTTTCGCGCAGAGTCTTCCACATAAGTTTGCATCCAGAAATAGATCTTACTGCTTATAACAACAAAGAAAAATACATTCGTTCTAAAGCAGGTCGCACTGAGGAGCTCAGGAATCTTCTCCGGTGCTCCAGGTTTCGTGATACACCACAGAACCTTTGCACGCAGGCATTTGTGCAACTGTTATCTGTCGAAGACAGCTGCGCGCAGCCAGGGATCAATTCGCTAAAGCGTCCTGAGCACCAAAAAGTGCTGCCTGCTCAAACGCTGTTGCATTGGAAACAAGCCCGGCTCAATTACTGCTTTTTGCGGAGTTAAATGCAACATGGCACGTTTGTGAAAGATCCTCGCTTAGGAGTGTCATCATTCCACAGTCCAAAAACACTGTTCTTCTTCATTGTAAATCCTTGTAACTCATTAAATGCGATGTGAACATTAATGTTCCAGGCCGTGGCTGAAAAGGGCCTGCGAAAAACAAATTCACGGCGAAATTGCTGAAAACATAGCTCCCAGATATTTCTATTATTTTCGTCAATGTTTTGTCTTATAGCGCGGATACTTTAAATATATATTTCGTGCTCGAAAAGTAATAGAGCGAATCAAGATATATCCAAAATACATCTTTGCGGCGCGTCATAATTAAATAGAAATAAACCTTGATGTTCATTTTCCTTCCTCAGCGCTCACGTCGACGGAATGATCTCCAATAAACCAGGCAACGTATTGGCGGCTCTCTCTAAAGAGCCATTTTCAAGCAGCTACCGACTTGCAACAAAAGATGACGACCCGTGGAAGCGGATACCTTGAGTATCCTAAAACAGTGCTGTGGACGAAGACTAATGAAGAAAACGAATAAACAGGTCGTGCGAAATAATCAGTGGCATTGTTTTCAAGAAGATTCTCGCCATTAGTCGACTTTTGTAAGGAAGAACCAAAGACTGTATCATTGCAGGCTGCTGTCAACAGCGGGTAATTCCCTGCTCAGCGAAGTATGCGATTCGGTCTGCAAGAACTTTCATGAGAAAAAACCGAAATCTTATACCTTTAAGCTTTAAAGTCAAACACTAAAGTGGTCTAAACTTGGAGTAAATGTAGTTTTTTAAAGGGCCTGCTAAAGTGCAATACTAAGTCACGCTAGACTAATACGTAAGAGAAACTTTGCACCAAATATGTCATGTTTACTAAAACCAACCTCGTATGAGCGATAAAATGAAGTAAAATGGAAGTACACGTGGCGCCGTTATGACCGCATTGTACAACTACAGATGGCGGCGGACCGGATGCACCAGCTGCGATTTTCTTGCCAGAAAAAAAAATCATTGATTGAAGGTTTTGTTGCGAAAGCAAAACTACGCCAGGTCTACCCGCTCGTAGCGTGGTCCGTGGACCCCCCTGCTCCTCGAGGAGCCGCCGCCGCGCCTAACAGATGGTGTGTTTTCAATTGGTCGAAATGGTCATGACGTCACAGTGCGTGAATTTCAAACGAGGCCAATTGTACTTTGGCTAGTAACCATGCAACTGATTAAAGGGATCGTATAGTGATGCTCCAAGTAAATGTGTCTCAGTTTCGTTAATTGCTTAAAACCAATTAGCCTAACTTTTCTAGTCAGACGAGATAAATAAATAAAACCGAGAAGAAATTGGTCGAGTTGGGGAATCAACCAGGGTCTCCGTAGTGCGAGACGAGTACGCTAACCACTCCGCCATGCCAGCTCGATGGCTTGGAATGAACAAAGGCGCGTCTAGTGAATGCGGTGTCTTCGCTCACTCTCGTCTTTTTCCCTTCTCGTTACGGCGAGGTTCAAGTGTCCACCGAGATATGCGAGACAGATACATTTCTTTTCCTCAAAAACCAGTTTCCCGAACAGCAAGCCGTAGAGCGGAACGGGCGATGGCGTTCTGTGGACTGCCTGGCAGCGTTGCAAGACACTGCGCGTTCCACTCTTAGAGACGAAGCTTAACATCTTAATCACACCTCAGTGACACAAGCAGCAACACCGCGCTTAAGGCTTTCGCCTCACCGCACTTCAGGTCAACTAAGTGCTCCACTGAATTTTTTAGAACACTGCCGCAGGACTGCAGGATATCAGTTCTGCAAAAATGTCGCTTGCATTGAACCTTTTCTTGATACTATTGAGACGGCCATTATAGGTATAAATATTTGTTTCCAGGGCCAAAGCACTACTTCAAGAGGTCGAACCCGCTCACCAGTTTGTGTGGTGCATCACCTTGATGGTGACCTTGGGCAAACCGTAAACAAATACAATGATAAAATAAATATTGCTGTGACGGGGATTCGAACTAGGGGCGGCGTGAACAGATCGTTTTCTCTGGTCACTGCACGAGAGCGCTTCGCTATCGCCGCCTTTTCGCGCCGGCTATCCAAAGAGCGGTGAGAGCCGCCGCGCGCCGATCGTACCTTTCGTCTTGAAGGACATCGATGCGACACAAACTCGCGACGAATGTCTGGTTCGAAAGGTCTGCAGACCCCCCGAAGTTTAAGCACTGCCGGACGGAACAGTGTCAGGGCGCTGTTGACGAAGGGGGCAATGAAAATTACGAATAGCCAGAGACAACGCGGCTAGCCGAAGACGGCGCGGGTAGCCGAGGACAGCGAAGGCCTGAGTGGGGTGACGCGACTGACCAGCTGTCGGTGAGGCACCGACTAGTAGTTAAGATATCACAGGTCTCCCCACAGTGCCGGCATCGCCCATCCGTGTTAGTATCGTAATGTTTTATGATTGCAGGACAGAGTAGAGTACCTGTCTGCAGGCGCCTTGAAGTTCGCTCCTCCGTCTTACTCAGCCCTTTTGCAGGGGCCGGGAAAAGGCGGTGGTTGCCGCTATAATGCGTTATTATTTCCCTGAATCGCACCAGCGGCTGGTTAGTCTCCGAGCCATAAGAGCTGGGATGAGGAGCCCGGTGAATAAGCGCTCGGGCAGCCGCGTCAGCGGCCTCATTACCTCGTAAGCCCTGATGGCCAGGAGCCCAAATGATTCTTTTCGGTGTTGGATCAGTGGCAGTCCGTCTTAGAATGCAAGCAGCTAAGGGGGAGATCTCCCCCGCCAAGTAATGATCACATGCTTTTCGGGAGTCCGTAATGATGATTCTCGAATTGGCGTGGGCGGTAGCAACCGCTATCGCTACTTCCTCGGCTCGCATTGAATTCGGGGCTCGAAAAGAGAGTCCATCAACGTGCATTTCCTGGTGAACGACAGCGGCCGTGTAAAATCCCGTGGGCGATGGTCCTGCTACGTCTACATAATATACACCGGGTCGGAAGCCGTGTTGCCTCTCAAGAGCCCGAGCCCTCGCTTGTCGTCTGCTTTCGTGCATGTCGGTGTCCGTGTTACGGGGGAGCGGGGAGACCCAGAGCATATGGCGCCACAGTACAGGGATACGCTCCGCCTCCTCTGGAGTGCAGTCTTGTTGGATGTGTAAGCGGTTTAGCAGGCGGCGCCCATGGGCCGTCTGCATGAGCCGCGTGTATTGGTTCACGAGGTGGGCCTCCCGAAGATCCTGGTACGAGTTTAGCACCCCCAATGCCTTGAGTTTGGCGTTAGAGGTAGCCACCGGGAGATCCAGGGCGCGCTTAGTTGCCTTGCGGATGATGGTGTCTATTCGCGCCTCATCTTGCTTAGTAGTGCGGAGATGTGGCACGGCGTAAAGGATCCGGCTAGTCACGAAGGCATAGACGAGCCGAAGCGCGTGCCTGCCCCGCAGACCGCCCCGCTTGTTGGAAACGCGGCGGATCATGCGCCCTACCTGTTCGCCTATTATCTTGAGTTTCACAATGGTGGAGTCCGGTCTAAGTCTGTGGTGAATGAAAAGGCCCAGAATACGGAGCTCCTCCACCTCTCTAATAGGACCTCCTGACAGAGAGATGTGAATTGCTGTCCTATCCTTTGGGTTCGCTCTGACACGCAGAAGCTCTGATTTCGCTGGAGCACATTGGAGCCCACAGTCAATAGCATACGCATCGACTATGGAAGCGGCCTGCTGAAGGCGGGCCTCCATGTTCCCAAGGCTCCCCTCAGTGGTCCAAATTGTAATGTCATCTGCATATAACGCGTGTTGAATGCCTTCCACACGGGCCAGTTGGCTTGGGAGGCGCATAATAGCTATGTTGAACAGGAGCGGTGTTGGGTACCCCGTGTTCTCATCATGTAAGGGCCGTATTCCTCGCCCTCAATCCGAAGAAAGGCCTTGCGATTAGTCAAGAAATCTCCTACATACGCGTAGGCCCTAGCCCCACAATCGGTAGAACTCAAGTTGGCCAGGATGCTTCCGTGTTTAACATTGTCGAAAGCCCCTTTCAGATCAAGGGCGAGGATGGCTTTGTCATTGTGCTGCATAGTTGTGGGTCGTATTACATCCCTGTGCAGCTGGAGCGTGTACTCAAAATCCCCACCTGCCCCCTTCCCCTACCCCTTCCAGAGAGGCATGGGAGACTGCCCTCCTCAACTGCTGCGAGAGACGGGTCATTGTCATGCGGTGTCCCGGACTAGGGACGTCGACCATGTAGCGGGGCCACTCTGTGGCTCTCAAACTCTATTTCAGCAATTAAAAGTTTTCGCCACCAACACCACTAGTAATTAACAGCCTTGGGAAAGCTAAGTCGCCTGGGAACGCGGGTCCGTGCTCGCAGTGGCTTACAGCGGTAACTGCCCGTTTAAGCCCGAGAATCCCTAATTCCCAGACGACGCCAAGGTCGAAGGTCATCGGGCAAATCGATCGCATGTGCTAGCACGATTCTGTGGTTGTTTTTTATTTTATTTTATAAGGAAGAGGGTTATTTATCTTACGGGAGCTGGAGGGCTGGCCATGCTCTCGATAAACCAATCATATGAAGAGTGTAACGTGATTGGATGCTACCAAATGTGGGCCGGGCCTTTAGGCCTTTAAAACCGGACTCTGGAGCCGGAAAAAGGGTTCTGGGCTAAGGTCAGATGTAATGTATTTTCGGCTATGCCGAGGAGGGAGCTCCCTAGTGTTAGCCAGTTCCGCGTTTTTTTTTGTTTCATCTCTTTGCTGCTTAATATGAGTCTAGTGTCTAAACTTGTACGTACTGGGGTGAAATGTTTGGAAAAAGGGTCTGGACCACTGTTGAGTTAACGGGCCAGTGATTCGTTCCGCTCTCAAGCAACCTTAAATATGCCTCGTGCGGTAAAAGCCCATTTGTGGCCCTTTTTTTTTCTCGCAAGTCAGGACAGCCGGAAAAACCTGATTGTCTGGTCAGCTGTGATAGTCTGAAGTTTTCTCTGCGGAACGAAGGATCGCTTACAGTAATTTTTCAACCCGTACATCTTGAGACAAGCTGGTTAGAGCGCACGAGTTTTCAGCTGAACTCTTGACTTTGCAGTGAAACATGAATCACCTTTGCAGGCTGAGTGCTCGAAACGAGGTTTTCCCCCGAAAGGGCGCAGCGGGGTTTGAGCAGCCTCCTACAAGAGCACACCCCTGAGGAAACCGGGCGCCGGGTCGGGGATGGCTTGTACCCATCTCTACCTGCGGTTGTCCGTCCGGCGGAGGCCCAGCGGACGCCCAGACTACTAGGCCACGACTGCAGTCGAGGCTGCAGCCGCAGCACAGTCGTGGGCCAGTGGTTTGAGCGCCCGTCTGCGCTGCGGGAGGTGGTTGGTTGGAAACCCACCGCCGGACACCCACTGGTAAAAATGGATACAAACGTCCCCCGGCCTGGCGCTCGGCTTTCTCTAGGGGTGTACGCTTAAAAGAAGCTTCGTAAACCGCGCTGCGCCCCTCCCGCACAACTTAAATCTACGAGTTAAGTTAGGGCCTAGCTCTCGGCAGGGATTCGAAATGGCGACCTTTGTAACCCCATTTCCTCATCTTTTCGAATCTCGATATGGACATTGCGGCTGAACCGCTCAACCGTTTATCACAGATTGTCGGAAAAATTCAGGGGGACACTTTGTTGACCTAAAGTGCGGTGAGGCGGAAGGCTTAAGCGCGGTGTTGCTGTTTGTGTCAGTGATGCATTGTTAGATGTTAGGCTTCGCCTCTAAGTGAAACGCGACAGCGTCTTGCAACGCTGCCAGGGAGTCCATAGAACGCCATCGCTCGTTCAGTTGTACGCCTTGCTCGTCAGTAAATTAGTTTTTGAGGAAAGGAAATGTATCATTCTCGCATATCTGGGTGGACACCTGAACCTCGCCGTAACAGGAAGGGAGGAAGATGGGAGTGAACGAAGACACCGTATTCACTAGACGCGCCTTTATTCATTCCAAACCATAGAGCTGGCATGGCGGAGTGGTTAGCATGCTCGTCTCGCACTCCGGAGACCGGGGTTCGATTCCCGAACTCGACCAATTTCCTGCCCGGTTTTATTTATATATCTGGCCTGACTAGAAGGGTTAATTAGGCCAATTGGGTAATTATGAATTTAAGTAAACTCAGTCTCACTTACTTGGAGCATCACTATACGATCCCTTAATTGGTTGCATGGTTACTAGCCAAAGTACAATTGGCCCTCTTGACCTTCTTGACCTGACATCACACCGTCCAATTGCGCTGGCTAGTTGTGTTGGCAAAGTACTGGAAAGGATGGTACTTACACGCATTGAGCGGTACCTGGAGCGCGACTGCATATATCCGGATATAATGTCCGGGTTTCGACGTGGACGCTCTTCAATCGACAACGTGGTCGACTTAGTGTCATCCGTCCAGCGCCGAAAACATTTGAAGCGCTTGACCGCGGCATTGTTCCTGGATGTAAAGGGCGCATACGACAATGTAATCCACCGGTCTATTTTGGACGCTCTGGAAGCTGCCGAGCTTGGTGGCCGCGTATTCTGCTGGATACGTAGTTATTTATCCAACAGATATCTCTTTGTGCAGACAGAGGAAGGCCCAACATCATCTCATTTCTCTTCCCGTGGAGTCCCGCAGGGTGGAGTGCTCAGCCCTACGCTGTTCAACCTTACACTTGTCGGCCTTGTCGATATACTACCACAGTCGGCGCAACTCTCAATATATGCGGATGACATCTGTATCTGGGCATCCGGAGTTACGCGCCCACAAGTTCGAGTGAGACTTCAAAAGGCGTCAAGTATTCTTGCGGCCTACCTTCGCCAGCAAGGCCTAGATATTTCATCCGAAAAGTGCTCGCTGGTTGCCTTTATACGCAAGAACATGTCTCCTTATACCGTATGCATAAACGGCACAGCAATACCCTACGTAAAGAGCCATCGGTTTCTGGGAGTAATCATCGACCGAAATGTATCTGGGCCCCCCATATCTCATACATGAAATAGAGACTGACAGCGATTTCGCACGTTCTCGCCTTTCTAAGGGGAAAGTCGTGGTTAGCGTCGGTGCGGTCGATGATGCAGCTTTACAACGCCTTATTCATGGGATTTCTTCGCTACAGCCTCCCTGTACTTGCAAATATTCGAAAAACAAACATACGAAGTCTGCAAAGCGCTCAAGCTCTTCGGACTTGCCTAGGATTGCCGAAATGTGCCTCTACGGCCGCATCTGTACTCATCGCCCAGGAGCATCCAATCCCTACCTACTTAGCAGTCGACGCACTGAGGGCACATTTCCGGCACATTTCCCGGGTTCCCTCTCACCATCTTGCCAGTCTTCCTATTACCAGGCCGCGCACATCGTTTACAGCCATCATTGACGCACATCCCGCCATTCTGCCGTCCCAGTTTACACCCGCCTCTAGACCGTCCTCGCCACTTTGGAGCCTGCATAATCCCCGTGTGCTGCTTTCGATACCTGGCATCAGGAAAAAGATAGACTTATCGCCGACAGAACTACAAGTCACCCTTGAATATTTACATGAGCACCATGCAAACCGGGTGCACGTTTACACCGACGACTCAGTAAACCCTATCACTTCTTCTGGCTCCGTCGTCATGCCCGCAAGCACTACAGAAATTAGAGTTAGGACAGGTCACCGCACTTCTTCGACGGGCGCAGAACTCACCGCTCTTCGTGTAGCCATTGAATACATCAATCAGCAGCGCCCTCAGCGGTGGTCTATTTTCACCGATTCGAAAGCTGCCCTCCAAGGCTTACAAGCTGCTCTTCGCCGTGGAGCCCATGAACAACTGGTCGCAGAAATTCGACAACTACATCACTCTGCTATCAACAAAGGACATGACATTATCTACCAATGGCTACCGGGGCATAGCGGCATAGCAGGCAACACCGCGCGGATGAGGTCGCGCGAACTGCTCACGACGACGGCGATTTTGTGTCGATCCCCATTTCGAGATCGAACGCAGCGAGCAGGCTTCGCGCACTTGCGCGGGACATCACGCTTGCCGCGTGGAATTCCGGCCAATTTTGCAATTCCCGTTTACAATCCTTGGACCCAGATCTGAAGCTCCGGCTACCATCAGGCCTACCACGACGAGAAGAAACTTTGCTGTGTCGCCTCTGGCTTGGTGTAGCTTTCACCAACCACTACTCATTCTTAATCGGTATGGCTGATAGTCCTGCATGTTCCATCTGCGGGCATGATGAGACCATAACCCACATTCTTTGTGACTGCCCTGCCTACACCAACGAAAGGCAGTCTCTCAGCCGTGCGCTGGAGCGCCTAGATCCACGCCCTTTCACGGAAATGAAGATTCTCGGCCACTGGCCGCGGCGGTCGTCGGCGGAGAAGGCCTGCAAGGCACTGCTCCGCTTCTTGAGAACTTCTCGCCTGCACGATAGGCTGTGACTTTAACGAACAGCGACGTTTTAGAGTGACTTCAATTTTCTGTTACTCTCCTTTCTCTTTCTTTTTTTTATCCCCTGACTCCTTCCCCCCCCCCCCCCGTGTAGGGTAGCAAACCGATTATTCTTTCGGTTAACCTCCCTGCACTTCCTCTTCTACATCCTCCTCCTACAATTGGCCCAGTTTGAAATTCGCGCACTGTGACGTCACGACCGTTTCGACCAATTGAAAAGCGTGACATTTCTGTCGGCAACTCCTGCTTACAACGATGAGGCATTAAAGGCTTCCGCCTTAAAATTCTTTACTTTGTACATGAAGCAGAGCAAAGCAAAAGGAAGACGCAGGGCATGCAACTAGTTGGTCAACACCTCAACAAGAAAGGAGAAAATTAATGAAGGACCCGGCGCAGCACCCGCGTGTCTATGGAGGAGAAACGCAAGAGGCGCCCGTGTGCTAAGCGACCCACACACACCCTAGGACACGCTACCGACGCCCCCATGGGCCGCCGAGTCTGGCTATCCACACAACAGGAAGGCTTCACCGTTTTTACTGATTCGGATCGCTCAACTCGGATGGGTAAAAATGTGAGCAGGGACGGTACATTGGATGTCAAAATCACGCACTCAATTCCTCATGACAAATGGTGTAACACTAAAGAAAATGTAGACAGCGATCACTATCTTATCAAGATTATGGTCCATGGCAAAATTGTCAAACCTGCCCCTAAACATCCAACTATCAGGAACTGGCAATCTCAGAAAATGACGAAGCAACACAACGGCAAAGCCATCAGGGGCATAGAGCCGTGGGCTAGGTTTGACGGATCTTTACCTCTTTTTCTAGCCCGTTTAAGTCTTCGACGAACATGTATGATTTCCTTAGTCACCCATGGGTTGTTTTTGTTCACTCTAACGTGCTTATTAGGAACAAGTGTACTAATGCAATTATTAATGGTCGATTTCAGCATATTCCAAACTAAGTTGGTAAGTATCTTTCTCTGCGCCACCCAAGACGTCAAGACGACGAACAAGCTGGCCTGGGAATTCACCCTGAAGTCAGGTGAGGGTTCACTTCCTCTTATTGGCCAAGCGAAACTCAACGGCGAGGTGTGCCGGGGAGTCATCACCGCTAACTAGCGGGAGACCTCGGCTACTCTCCGCGAGAAAATCATCTGGTTCGACGGAGACATCGGCTTCGTCCGCAAGCTCGGAAAATCCTGTACTGCACTGGTCCCCTTTCCTGGGCCGGAAGGTGCCGCTCTTTGTCCTGTACAACTCGGTGGTCACACCAGTGCGGGAGTACAAGCGCACCATCCCTGCTTGTTACGGGTGTGGAACCATCGGATACCAGGTGACCAACTGTCCCCGCCCGGTAGAGGAACGCTGCGGCCATTGCTGCCAAAACGTAGGGACGACTGCCGACGGCGGCATGGCACCCATCAGTGTAAGCCAGCGTGCATGCTCTGCGGGAAGCCCACCTCACGGGCTCGCAGGCCTGCAAAGGCGAATTTCGCCGACTCCACAAAGCTCCAGGAGTCCCTACCGGCCGGAGCTTCAAGGGGCCCCCAGCAACACTTCCTCCCAAGTCGCCGGACGCCGTACCAGGAGGTGCTTTCGGCGGCAAGGCTGGTGGCGCGGCGACTAGCGGCACGCCGCCGCTCGGTGTCGCCAAGCACGCGCCATCCAATTCGAAGACGCCACCTGCACCCTCGCATGCCAAGGCTCGAGTGATCGGGGTTTAGGAGTGGAATCCAACGGGTACGCTTTGCCTCAGTTTGCCCGTAAAGAATTAAAGCTCTTCATTGCAGCCGGAATAATGCGTAAGTAACAGCACGTACACCGGCTCAAAAAAATTGTTTTGTCTATTTCGCTGTTCAAGCATGTGTCAATTAAGTGTTTACGTCTGATCGACTAGGAGCAACCGGAGATTTCTTAAATGCACCAAATTGGCTAGCCATTTTGATCTCAGTCAACCAAGAATCAAGTCTGTTGCATGTTATTGACAAAAAGCAGCTGAACAACTTCATGAAAACCCTGAGTGGACACCAAAAAACGTAAACCTGCAAGCTCTCTTACCCATAATACCTCGCAATGCATTTGGCGTTGTAAAACCGTTCCCACATAGGGAAAAAAAATGGCTGAGGCTTAACTTGGTTAACCCTGGTCTGATGCGAAGCATATTGATGGCACATGAATTTCAATTTTTTCTTCACTCTCCTCTAACCTACAAATGCATGTCATCTGCCGTGACATATTGACATCAATCTGTCGTGACGTCATGTGTCACGTGGTATGTCGCCACTGTACCACGTGGTCTGCACGGCGTGCAACCACAACGACGGCGCGAGGTGGACCCTCATCTTCCTCTGTCGTGGCGTCATGTGTCACGTGGTATGTCACGTGGTGTGACGTCACTGTACCACGTGGTGTGCACGGCGTGTAACCACGGTGAAGGGCTGTAGTGTACCTCCGTCTTCCTCTGTCGTGACGTCATGTGTCACGTGGTGTGATGTCACTGTACCACGTGACATCACTTTTGATCTTGCAATAAATTTGGTGTTCTCAAAACCAGGACGGCATTTGCAGCTTTTGCAGTGAGTGGCCATGTGGCTGCCATAGCCATTTTTTACAGCAATCTTGTGCTGCCTCACTCTTTCATTGTAGCACTGACCTGTCTACTGTGAAAGAGTGAGGCAGCACAAGATTGCTGTAAAAAATGGCTATGGCAGCCACATGGCTACTCACTGCAAAAGCTGCAAATGCCGTCCCGGTTTTGAGAACACCAAATTTATAAGATCAAAAGACAGATTAGAGCGTGAAATAATAGAAGCCTATTACATCAAGCAGAGGGGCGATATCTGCATAAGCAAGCCATCTGTGTCACTGTCAGAAGAAGAGATTAGGTTTCTTAGTGGGTCTCTTGCAGCATTATAATCATTGCTTTGGTCCGTTTGGCACGTGTATCTTTGTTAAATCACCCCTTGTATCTGGTTTGTCTGTATCTTTTTGCATGCAGTGTGGTTCTTAAGTGGTTTTTTCTGTGAATAAACTCAGTTGGAAGTTGGCGCCAGTCCTGTCCTGTTGTGTGTGTTGTCTTCGTTTTTTAGCGCCAGTATGCCTTTTGCGTAAACATGTCATGCTACAACCAACTAGCTCAAATCAAAGTATTGCTGTAGTGTACCTCCGTCTTCCTCTGTCGTGACGTCATGTGTCACGTGGTATGTCACGTGGTGTGACGTCACTGTACCACGTGGTGTGCACGGCGCATAACCACGGCGAAGGGCTGTAGTGTACCTCCGTCTTCCTCTGTCGTGTCGTCATGTGTCACGTGGTATGTCACGTGGTGTGCACGGCGCATAACCACGGCGAAGGGCTGTAGTGTACCTCCGTCTTCCTCTGTCGTGTCGTCATGTGTCACGTGGTATGTCACGTGGTGTGACGTCACTGTACCACGTGGTGTGCACGGCGCGTAACCACGGCGAAGGGCTGTAGTGTACCTCTAGTAATATGCTTCGCATAAAATAGTCAACCAGAAGCTCAAACTCGCCGTCTTTCGATATGCCTCTTAGTGTCTTCGCAGATAACGCAGCGTAGCGGAATAGTGTGTCCAAAATTCGCCTTTCGCAAGAAGCACAGCCGTCTAAAGCTAAGGCCGGGCGCCGGTTTCGTTTCCTTCAAGCACCCTGCATTGGGGGGCTATTAGGAGCACAAAGAGATGGAGCATGTCGCATATGGTATATTCAGCCGAGTGAGGGGAATAGATTAAAGTGTTGGCATGCGCGCTACCGGGGGTTTTATGTAGCTGCAGACAAAGGCGAAAAGATGGCCCAACCTGTCCCCACCCTTCTCTAAGGCCTATTATGTGACTCATGAACAGTGGTCGAGCGCTACGGTGCCGGGAACGGCGAAAGGAGCGAGAGATGCTGAGTCCTGAGCAGGCCGAAAATCAGGACGGCTGAATGCTGCGTCACGATAAACTCAAAACGCGGCAAAGCAATGCAAGAGGAAAGTCCGGCGTGGAAAACCGGCTAATAGGGGTACGACCTGAAGCCACGAGAGCAGACATGAGGGGCAATACACTGAACACACACCATAACCGGGTGCAATGAACAGAACGGACATAGACGGGGTCACGTAAACCAGCCACTAAACCCGGCTGATATCCTAGTGCGCCTACCACGCTCTATGCAAACTCCTGGAATGCAGAAACGCTTCCCGATGAAACAGTTGGAGGTTAAGCCTACTCCGGACGAAGAAATAGGCTGCAATTATATTGTGCGTTTGAAATGTGCGGGCACACACTTCACGGCATTATCGACGAGTGCTTTGTGCGTAGCGAGTGTCGTGAGCGCGTACTTTGAAAGTTTACCGTGTCGTATGTATACTGGCTGTTGCCTTCCGCATCCGTGCACTATCTGACATGTATTTCAGACCGTCTGGCGAACTCTTAATACTGCGCAATCCACTCGATGATGACGAAAGTTGCCCTAGGTGGTAGGCACAATGTGCGTGAAAAAAGGTGTCAAGGAGATTAGAGGCGAGTGCACGCAATATGTGGAGATGATAGCGCGAGACAAACTCCTGCGGAACCGCACAGGCATACCACGCTAAGCATCGTTGCTCTGCCCTGCTCCTTCAATGATACTCAGTTGTGCTACTGCCCCGATTATAGCCTCAGCAGTATAATGAGGTGCTAGTCGCCGAACACTCTTCAGTATTCGCCGCTCTACGGCGCCGGGGCCGGATGGCATAACATACAAGGCACTACTCAGTCTGGACGAAGTCTCCCTCCGGGAACTGACGGACCTCTTTAATAACCGCTGACAAGCTGGGACGCCCCCATCAGCCTGGACCCATGCCAGCACGCGATTTATACCCACACCGGGCAAGCCCCTCACCCTTCAAAATTTGCGCCCCATCTCCTTAACGAGCTGCGTCGGCAAGCTCATCGAACATGTCATTCTCAATCGCATGCAACCGTTTCTAGAAACAACAGGCTTTCTCTCCAACGTTCAATTCGGCTTCCGCCCAAACATCTCGGCGCAAGACGTACTTCTTGCCCTTAAAGAGTCGCTCTTTTGCACCAAGCGCCGTACAGCCAGTACGCGAGCCATACTGGCCCTGGATATTCATAAGGCTTTCGACACAATAAGCCATGACCATATCCTCGCGACATTAGCCACCACGGGATGCGGCACCCGCATATGGCAATATATTCGGGCGTTCCTTCAGGGACGCACGGCAGAACTCCACCTTGGGGATATTGCCTCCCAGCCTTTCCCCCTGCTTAACCGGGGTACCCCACAAGGGGCGGTTCTGTCACCTTTACTTTTTAACATTGTCCTAGCGCCTCTGGCAAAGGCCTTTGCTGCTGTCCCAGGGCTCCACACAGCCATATACGCAGATGATATAACCCTCTGGACAACGGGAGGATACCTTGGAACAGCCCGGGATATCCTGAAATCTGCCATAGACATCACCACCACTCATTTAGCAAACACAGGCCTCCGTTGCTCTCCAAATAAATCGGAACGCCTGCAGCTGAAGCCCCCCCCCCCCGCCCAGTGACCACCAGATTGAACTGCACATGTACGGGAATCCAGTGCCCATTGTGCCTCAGGTGAAGATTCTCGGCCTTCTCATTAACAACACACTCGATACAACCGCTACCCTCCAGCTCTTGCAAAGACAGACCAAACAGGTCGCTGCACTTATCAGACGAGTGGCAGCACGCAATCATAGGCTGTCTGAACGCGAGACCCTCAATATGACAAATGCACTAATCATTCGTGACGGAACAGCGCAAAACAACGGGACAAGAGACAACATGCCCAAGCTGCTGTCCTGACTAATCATTCGCCGCATTACATACCACCTCCCATACCACATACTCACTCAGCGGCAAGCACAAGAGGCAGACATCCTAATACGCACGGCTGTCATCTCCGCCCTACGTCTTCCACGGACAGTTAGCACGAAACGTCTCCTGGCCACTGGTACCCACAATACAGTGATCGAATTATAGAGGCTCAACGCACCAACCAATTAGTCCGCCTGAGTCGCACAGAAACAGGACAACGCCTACTGCAACAGCTACGTCTCAATCCACCCATTCCCACCCCAACAAGTCCTACACCTTACATGATTTCTCTGCGCACTCAGGATCACATATATCAGAAGCCCCTACCGCGCAATATGAGCGCTAGTCTCCATCAGGGTAGGCGGCAGGCACGAGCGAGATATTACACCAAAACATACAGCAACCGCTCCGACATCCATGGCGACGCGGCACAAAATTCTCAAGCAGGATATTTCACGGCAGTCGCAGCCTATGAAGACGGCACAGTGGGGGCCGCCGCCACTATCTAAACTAATTCGCCTGCAGAGGCGGAAGGAGCCGCCATCGCACTTGCTCTGGCCCACTCCACCATTGACAAAAACGTAAACAAAATTTGCATAGATTCCCAGGCCGCGTACGGCCACTACCTAAAGGGCGTGGCGACACATCGTATTCTTGCTACAGTCACCTCTCTCGACCGAACGGTTACTCTGTCGTGGGCCCCTGGGCATGCCTCGATCCCCGGTAATGAGCGCGTTGATGCGCTTGCCCGAGAACTCTCCCCCCGGACCCCGGATGATCACGCACCCAACCCTGCGAAAGAGGCCCCATCGGCACTCTACATATCATCAAATCAATACATTCTAGAAACTCAGCCGCATGACACTACCACCACCCCACAGTACCTTGTCGCCCTCATCCAGCGCCACATGGCGACAATTATAGACTGGCTGTTTTATTTCCCCCCACCGTCTCTCATGCTTTCACCCCACCTTTCCTACTGATTTTAGCACCTGTGGCATGACCAGATCCACACTTTTCCACTACTTTTCGGAATGTCCTTCCCAAAAGGCAGTACCCCCATCCCCAATCCCACTCATTCTTCCTGGGAGGCTGCGCTCAGGCCGCCGGCCAGAAATGGCTGGTGGATCGGGCTTTACGTGAAGCACAGGCCCGTGGACTCCTGGACCAGTAGAGGACCACCCTGGAAGATTTTTTTTGTGTAATAAAGTTGTTTCCATCCATCCATCCATCCACTGAATACCTTCCTTTTGGCTCTGGCTGCCCCCAAGACGGTGTAAAGCATCGCAGCTGAAAAGAAAACGAATATTGGTTTTGAGGAAAGGAAATGACACAGAATGGATAAATGAGTGAGTGAAAGAAGAAAGGATGAAATAGGTGCCTTAGTGGAGGTGCGGTAACGTACAAAAACCGCGAAGGATTATTGCCTCCACTACGGCGGCTCTGCCTTCCTTTTTCTCCCTCTCTCCATCATCTCTTTCCTTTTGGCATGGCTCAGCTGTCCACCGAAGATATGACAGATACTGCGGCGCCTTTTCCTTCCCTGACAAAAAAAAAGAATTTTCGACGTGTATATATCTTCTGAAACAAATATTAAGGAAGTCATAAATAAAATGCATTTTTTATTCTTCATTAACAAATTGTTTTTTCGTTTCTTATCAATATTCTTAACAATTTTATCTAAATTCAATTGGAGAATGTTTCTTTACTATTCATATTGGCATTTCGCGGAAAATCTTGCTAAAATTTGTATTTAATTATGGACGGGTCCGTTTCTTGTTTGAGCGCTGCCCGTAAAACTATACAACAGCTCAGAGAGGACTACTCGGCTCCAAGTGTGGTCCGTGCAATGTAACAATGGCCAACTAGTGGTGGTGGAGGGAACGCGGCTTCGTATTTTCGCCTTTTGACTAGCTGGTGGACGCTGCGGTGTGTGTTCCGGCCGCCGGCTTGCGTCGGTGGCCGGTGTTCGACCTTTGGACGTGCGCTTTTGTTAAGGTGTCCTTCGGCTGGCGGGCGCCTCAATATGGTGAGCCAGCCACCTACAAAGGCTCTTGCCTTTGATGCTGTCGTCCCTGAGGGGGCTAGTCCGGAGGATGTCGTCGATGCGACAGCCTCCGTTGTTGGATTGGAAGAAGTGTACTGCGTCCAGCACTTCGGTGGACGCAACTACCAAGTCACTGTGAAAAGTGAAGCCGCTATGGCTAAAATCGTTGAAGCTTCCTGCCTCATCGTCGGCAAGGAACGCGTCGCCATCGTTCCCCTGAGCCCACAGGTGACCCAGGTGACTGTCCTCTTTCTGCCCGCCCGTGTACCTAGTGACGCCCTTGCCAAGGCTCTCTCCCCTTATGGCAAGGTGCTGCACATAAGTCGCGGCGTCATGGGGTCGCGTCCCACTGTCACCACCGGGACCCGTTATGTGCGGATTGAGATGAAGCCGGAGTCACCCGTACCAAACTACATCAAGGTCGCGGGCCACCGCGTGACGTGTGACTACAAGGGAATGCAGCGTGTTTGCCGGCGTTGTGGGTCCACTGCGCACTTCAGGGCACAGTGCACGGCTCCTTTCTGCGCCCGCTGTGGGGTCTTTGGGCACCAAGGCCAAGGTTGCGTGCTCCCATGTCGCCGTTGTGGCGATCCACACGCTACCGTGGCGTGCGCCATCAAGCCCTCGTACTCGGAGGCTGCGGCCCGCCCTGCGCCCCCGCAGGCCGCTCAGGGAGCCGCTGAAACCATCAAGAAACCCGGCGCATCCAACACCGACGCCGTTACGGTTGCTTCCGCTGCGTCCCAGCCTCACTGCGTTGAAGAACCGGAGTCTGCTCTTGATGCGTCCAATACTGCACCAAGTGAGCAGACAGTAAATGTGCGTGCTGCGTCAACCTCCGTCTCTCCGTGCGTCCCTGATGCCACGGGGGTCGAGCCTACTGTGGCCCTGGAAAACCATGATGCTGAGAACGTGCCCCTCTCGGAGCCCGTGCTACAGCCCGCGGCCAGCGTTGCGGATTTGAGCAGGGACACCGACATAGCTGAGGTTGACGGTGACGACAGCAGCTTGCCATCCTCAGCCTCTTCAGTCAACCTCGTCATTGACGAGACTGTCATCACGCCTGAGGAGGACCCGACGCCGCCGTCGTCGTCGCCGACATCGCTTGGAGAGGAGCCAAGATCATCTCCAGACGCTGACCCTGTGCAGTCGCCGTCCTCTTCAACATCGAGGATCAGCGCTAGCACTTCTAGCGAAGAGTCGTCGGATATTGAGATGGTCGCTTTAAGTTCGAGCTTAAAGCGTCCACATGCGTCGACTACGGACTCGGACAATTCTGCCGGTCGGCCAAGGAGGCCTCGTGCCTCCTCTGGTCCGACCCTCCGCAAAAAGTGAGGTGGTTTAGCGCCGTTCGCGGCGCGCTTTGTATTGCCTAAACATCACGACTGTTCAGGTTTCATTTTTCATTTCCAAAATGACTAACCTTCAAATTATTACTCTAAACGTGCAGGGGTTCCGCAGTGTTTTGAAGCAGGCAACGGTGGTCGCATTCGCTCGTTCCTCGGGTTGCGATATCGTCTGCCTGCAAGAAACCAATTTTTTTCGTCTCAGTGACGTGTTGAAATTCAAGCATAGGTTTGGCGTCGATGCCTTCTTTTCGTACGCCAGCACGCGTTCTAGCGGCGTTGGCGTTCTTGTTTTGAACCGCTCACTGTTGCGCGATCATCATGTTACCTACGATGCGCTTGGACGCGTGTTGGCGTTCGACTGCACGTTTAACGCACTTCGCCTGAGAATTCTTTGTATTTATGCGCCTGCGCATTCCAATTTGGTAAACGCATTCTTTAAAGATTTAGATGTGTATTTTCTTGGAGGGCGTAATGTTGTGATGTTGGGCGATTTCAACTGCGTGCTCGATACGGTCGCCGATGTGCAAGGCCCTGGTAGGGGTAGGCCAGGCTGGAATGCGCGTGAGTTGCGCCGCTTAGTGAATCATTTCATGCTCACGGACGCGTATGAGCTCCTCTATGGCAACGTCTTTGTATGGACTTGGCGTCGCGGGTTATCGTCGAGTAGGCTAGACAGGGCGTACGTTCCGGCGAGCCTTTCGCGGTCAGTGTGTGTAGCTAATGTACTGACGCTGCCATCCTCGCCGGTGCACATATCAGACCACCGCCCTTTTCTTCTATCACTCACGGTTCCGGCGCCTGCAGTATCACCCCATAGACCATGGCGGTTGGATGTACGCATAATTCACGACGCCAGCACTAAAGAGGGGCTCACACGGGTCTTGCGTTTTTCGGTTGTTGGGGCGGTGCCTGGTGACTGGGACCGTCTGAAGGAGCAGTGGCGTCACCATTGCGCCGCATCTGGTCGAGCCCTTAGGGCTCGCGTGTCAGATGAGGTGCGTGTGGTGACGGCGAAGCTACGTATTGCTCAACGCACCCCGTCGCCTTCGTCGCTTATGTGCGCATGGAAAGAGGAGCTTTCGGAGCGCCTACAGCGTCTTTTACGTGCCTCCTCTTTGACAGCGGCTGCATGGCGTTGTCGACGCAGTCCAACTGCTCATCCTGAGGTGCTTCGGTTGGCCCGCCAAGAGCTGTTGTACACTCAAGGTGCCCCTGCGTTTACATCTTCCGCCGGGGCTACGTCCCAACCAGGTGGCAGGAATTTCAGTGCGTTTTTTAGCCATTTCAGGGGTATTGCTCAGTCGGTCATTCTAGTTGATCGCAATGTCGTTTCCGCAGCCCCATTTTTAGCAGGCTTGCCGCAGGTTTCAACTGAACTCCATGACGGCCTTATGGCTGTGCCAACAACAGATGAAATCAAGGACGCGTTGGACTCCATGAAACGAGCCTCAGCGCCTGGTCCAGATGGCCTTCCTGTGGAGTTCTATTTAGAATTTTGGGATATTGTGGGCCCTATTTTCTCGGAAGTATTAAAAATATGCTTTACTGAGCACGTATTTCCTGAATCATTCAAAAGAGGCCGCATTGTCCTTATTCCTAAAAAGTCTCCTATGTCGACATGCCCGGCAGATTGGCGCCCTATCACCCTGCTAAATTCAGATTACAAAGTATTAGCAAAATTACTCGTTCGTCGTCTACGAGCTCTCCTCCCGTCACTTATTTCCTGCCACCAGGTTTGCTCCATCCCAGGCCGTGAAATACACAGTTTATCTTCTGTAACGCGAGACATCCTAGCGTATACTTTACGACGGCGCGCACAGGGTCTTCTTGTTTCCCTTGATCAGGAAAAGGCGTTCGACTTCTTAGAGCACGAGTACCTTTACGGGATGCTGGATGCTTTCGGCTTCCCACCTTCATTCGTGCTTCTCATTAAAGAGATGTACAGAGATATTTCAAGCACTCTGTTCCTCGATGGCCGGGAAAGTACCGCATTTGATGTTCGCCGCGGCGTCCGTCAAGGTTGTCCGCTCTCCCCCCTTTTGTTTGTCTTAGCATTAGAGCCTTTCCTCTTGGCAGTCAATCGCCACTCCTTTATTAGAGGTCTGGCTTTGCCAGGCAGCGAAGCGGTACGCGTCACTGCTTATGCAGACGACATCACTCTGTACTTAGCTGATGAACGCAGCCTGCTTGAAACTTTAAATGTTTTCCGTGAGTACGCCTCCTTGTCTGGGGCTGCTCTTAATTACTCGAAGAGTTGTTACTTTTTTGTGGGGTCTTCCCAGACTCGTATTACATCTTCAATACCTTTGCAGTGGTGCGCGCAGATGCGCATTTTAGGTGTGACCTACGACTGTGCTGGAATATGGAATGGTGTGTGGTCTTCGGTCGTCGAAGACATTACAGCTCGTGTGCGAAGGGCGCAGACATTCGAGTTGCCTCTGCTTGAGAGGCGCTACCTGGTTCAGTCCGTCATACTTGGTGCCTTCTGGTACCTCTGCTACACTGTTAAACCACCCCTCCGTGTCATAAGGCGAGTCCAGACTACAGTTTTTTCGTTCTTTTGGTCAGGCGGAACCGAGCTTGTAGCCCGTGCTGTTCTTGGACAACCACGGGAGAGAGGAGGGTTTGCCTTTCCAAATTTGTCCGTCACGTCCTCGCTGTTAGCGTTGGAGTATTTTGCGTATCCTGCTAGGAAACGCGTCTCCGGCGCGAATCCTGGCTCGGTACTTTTTGGGCCCTTCTTTACGCTTTTTGGATCCGGCGGCCCCTGTTAATCATGGACCCCAGTCAGAGCAACCTACCGCTTTCTACGCTTCATCAGTGGCCTTTTACAGGCATGTAAGAGCAGTAGCACCTGCTGTCAACATCGTTGCAGACCGTGTGGTGGACATTATGGGCACACTATTGTTACCTGTTGTGCCGGCGTCTCGCCGCTCACCTATGCGCCGCGTTCAGTGGGCGCGTTTAGCGTCGACACCTCTCCCAGATCATCTACGTGACTTTGTCTGGAAACTTGGCTGGGCAGTGCTCCCTACTTGTGACCGGTTAGAGCGGTGGGGTGTGTTACGCTTCAGTACCTGTCCGAATTGCCCGCTCCCGGAATCTAATCGCCACGCTACAGTCACCTGTGTTGTAGCGCGTGTCTTTTGGCGCGCGGTTCATGCGGGATTTCGTGGGCAGGGCATTTCGTGCTTCGTCTCCCGCGGCCGCTTCCCCAGCGGCCGTTTTGCTCGCCTGTTAATTGTTGCAGGTCTTTTTAGTTTATGGCGCAGTCGATGCGCCGCGGTCGCTAGTGGCTTTCGACGCCGCGCTGTGTGGCCAATTCTCGGCCGTCTCCGACGGGAGCTGATTAGTTTTTTGTCCGAGGAACTCTTTTTCTTGGGTGAAGAAGAGTTTCTCCGACAATGGTCATGCCCATTTATTTCTGTTAATAACGGTCGTCTTGTCTTGGTTTTTAAGCCAAACTGGCGCTAAGGTTTCGTTTTCAATGCTTCAATGACTAATTATCGACTTTTCGCTCTTCTGTCAATCGGTATATGTGCATTCTTATTTTACATTGCCCATTCCTGTTAGTTACTTAGAAATGTTTACGGTACCTGTTTAATTGGCTCACCTTACATGCTTAATGTCATGTGTTTTTGTTAATGTGATTGTATCTTGTAACCTTGGCATGTGTACATATGTAAATAAATTTTTTCTAAACAACTAGTGGTGTGTTACGCTCCAGTACCTGTCCAAATTGCCCGCTCCCGGAATCTAATCGCCACGCTACAGTCACCTGTGTTGTAGCTGTGTGTTTTGGCGCGCGGTTCATGCGGGATTTCGTGGGCAGGGCATTTCGTGCTTCGTCTCCCGCGGCCGCTTCCCTAGCGGCCGTTTTGCTCGCCTGTTAATAGTTGCAGGTCTTTTTAGTTTATGGCGCAGTCGATGCGCCGCGGTCGCTAGTGGCTTTCGACGCCGCGCTGTGTGGCCAATTCTCGGCCGTCTCCGACGGGAGCTGATCAGTTTTTTGTCCGAGGAACTCTTTTTCTTGGGTGAGGAAGAGTTTCTCCGACAGTGGTCATGCCCATTTATTTCTGTAAATAACGGTCGTATTGTCTTGGTTTTTAGGCCAAACTGGCGCTAAAGTATCCTTTTCAATGTTTCAATGACTAATTATCGACTTTTCGCTCTTCTGTCAATCGGTATATGTGCATTCTTATTTTACATTGCCCATTCCTGTTAGTTACTTAGCAATGTTTACGGTACCTGTTTAATTGGCTCACCTTACATGCTTAATGTCATGTGTTTTTGTTAATGTGAATGTATCTTGTAACCTTGGCATGTGTACATATGTAAATAAATTTTTTCTAAACAACTAGTGGTGTGTTACGCTCCAGTACCTGTCCAAATTGCCCGCTCCCGGAATCTAATCGCCACGCTACAGTCACCTGTGTTGTAGCGCGTGTCTTTTGGCGCGCGGTTCATGCGGGATTTCGTGGGCAGGGCATTTCGTGCTTCGTCTCCCGCGGCCGCTTCCCTAGCGGCCGTTTTGCTCGCCTGTTAATAGTTGCAGGTCTTTTTAGTTTATGGCGCAGTCGATGCGCCGCGGTCGCTAGTGGCTTTCGACGCCGCGCTGTGTGGCCAATTCTCGGCCGTCTCCGACGGGAGCTGATCAGCTTTTTGTCCGAGGAACTCTTTTTCTTGGGTGAGGAAGAGTTTCTCCGACAGTGGTCATGCCCATTTATTTCTGTAAATAACGGTCGTATTGTCTTGGTTTTTAGGCCAAACTGGCGCTAAAGTATCCTTTTCAATGTTTCAATGTCCAGTTATTGCCTTTTCGCTCTTCTGACAATCGGTATATATGCATTCATATTTTACATCGCCCATTCCTGTTAGTTACTTAGAAATGTTTATGGTACCTCTTTAATTGGCTCGCCTTACATGTGTCATGTGTTCTTGTAAATGTTAATGTATCTAGTAACCTTGGCATGTGTACATATGTAAATAAAATATTTTCTAAACAACTAGTGTTTATGTCCGCTATGTTTGTTTTGTGGCGTCGCCGCTGTCTGGCCGAAGCCCGGCGTCAACCGGCGACGGCTATGTACCCCGCGTTGCAGAGCCTGCGTCTCCTCATCTGGCAATACCTGTCTGAAAGGCTTGCAGCGGATGGGGAGGCGCGGTTTCTGCGACGGTGGCACACACGCTTCTTTGTGGTGCACGAAGGTCGGCTGGTTATGCCGGCGCTGCTGTATTAGCCGGGCCGACCCCCCCTCTCTTTACCGACTATGCTGGTTTGTTCGAGGATGGTGGTGTATAATTTTGAAAGGGCCAATCACCCTGAGAAAGATCCTTGCCACCCCCCCCCCCCCCGTGCTTCGTTGCTACGGGAGGCTGATTCTTCTTTGTCCAGTGTTCGTTCTATGCACTATAGGCTGTAATTTGTGTTATGTACAGTGTGTTAAAATAAGGTCATGGTGTTTCTGGGTGGCCACCCACTTTGTATACATTTGTTTTGCCCTCAGTCATGAGTGTGTTTCCAATGTTTTGTTTGTTTTTACTGTTGAATAAACTTCCCTTTTATTCAAAATCTGTTCTGCTTCGTACACAATAAATTCGCTGCCTTTCGTTAACCCCGCAATAATCGAAGCTCGCGCGTGTGTTCCTCGAGCTTATTTCGCACGCCTCTTAGTTGTGGGTGCCTTGTTTGCTTATGACAATTTCGTAAGAGGTTTTAGAAAAAGAGAGAGAGAGAGAAAACTTTATTGTAAGACGAATTCGGGGCACGCCCCAGGGTCCCCGCGCGACCCCACTCCTAAGGTCCATAACACTGGCAGCCCGGCCGGTGGCGATGGTCTGCACGGCCGGGTCCTCTGAGCGCAGCAAGGTCTCCCAGTCCTCCCAGGTCTTGAGGTTCTCTAGGTTCCGCGGGGGAGGGTCCGCCGGGCAGAGGGAAAGGATATGGAGGGAAGAGGCGAAGGGTTCTGGGCATAGGGCGCAAGCAGGAGTGCGGAAGGAGGGATGATAGTGGGAAAGCCAAAGCTCCACTCTGGCCTAAAAACTTCGAAGGTTTTTTCATGGCGCAAGTATCAAATTGAAGCGGCCTGAATACAGCTAAGGCGTGCTAAATGGGAAACTCGTTAACTAATATTGAATATTTTACTTTTGAACTGTTAGTCTTACGTGACTTAATTATTGAGAGTCGTGTAACACCGTAAGTAATATGAAAAGTAAAAATCGGTTTTGAGGAACGGAAATCGAGAACTAACTGTCTGAAGTTTCTTGGTCGACACCCGAACCGCATCGCTAGGAAGGTATAAAAGAGAGATTGAAAGAATGGAAGAGGCGCCGTAGTGGAGGGCTGCACTTCGCCGGCGCTGTGAGCGCGCGTAGCGAGAGGACGTGCAGCGCGTCGTCTCCGCCAACCTTTGGCTGGAGCCACGGAATTTCGACATTAACCCCGTCAACACAGCCGCGTCTGTCTTCGCGAAGTCGACAGCTACTTGTGGATACCAATCGCCCACAGGTGGGGCAACATTTAGGCCTTTTAGGGCCGATCCTCACCTGCGTTTCGTGGCTACGGGGCTAAGCCTAACGCCTACGTCGATGCCCGGTTGTGTGTCGCCCACCCGCGTCAAGATGGCTGCCGAAAACGTACAACTCGGCTATGACCCGGACGCCATGGCCTGGTCCGAGGTTCCTTCAACTCCAACGCCTCAGACCCCAGATTCTGCGGCCATTGAGAACTTGAGACTCTTCAAACTAGTGGAACGCCGCTCCCGCGAGCGGAACGCAGCCTCCAAGAAAGCCGACGCCACGTCGGCAGGCCGCTCAACACGGCACAACGCTGCTCCGCGCGCTGCAGCGCTTCACGGATGGGCCCAATTTAAGACCGGACCCTCTCGGAAACCAAACCCGCTTCCGCGGCTTCATCCAGAAGACATAGTCATCATCCTGAAGCTCCAGATGACTGTCGTTCTCAAGGATGTCTACCAACATGGCGAGCTGGGAGCAGCGTTCACGGCCTACTTCGGCGCCAATGCCGCAGCATCCCTCAGCCTACTCCCCACATGCGATCAAAACCTGATCGTCACAGGCACCTGCGAGGCGCACGTCACGGACAAGCTTCTGCGGGATTTTTAACTAACATCACCGAAGGGCCGGCTCTCAATGTACGGCCAATTGAAACTCACTGGCGACGTGTGCCGCGGCGTCATCACCGTGGCCAAGCACGAGTTGGGACAATAAATTGATTCGGACAATGAGGACAGCTGCCTCGCTCCTTCCGTCATCACCCCCTTAATGGCGCAAGTAGCTGGCTCTGGAACAGCGAATCCCTCCCCCTCCCCCCCAAGAATTTTAAATTATGGCGAGAGACGCCTTAGTCAAAGGAGTTCCGCCATATCCAATTCGGCCATGTCAACTTCTATAACACAGTGGAACTGTAGAGGCCTTAAGGACCGCACTAAGCGGGCCAAGTCCTTACCAGCCGTGGTTGCCCTCCAGGAGCCAGGCCTGGACACCACAATTTCAAATTACACGACGTTCCAACAGGATCCCGCGTCTTGTCTTCTCGTTCACAAAGACTACACAGCCAACTTAGTGGATCTCGACCTCCAACTCGAGTATTATGTAATGGTGACCCTCCAACCAGTCCGCCGCAGGGACCCACGGTTGCAAATACTCAATGTGTACTGCTCTCCCAAACTTAAGCGAGTGAGTTTTGCGCATCTCTTTAGCCGCGCGCTCAGAGTAGGGGGTCGCGATCCCCTCCTGATTGTGTTGACTTTAACGCTCCCAGTCAGCTGTGGGGTATCGCAAGGAGCAGTCGCGCGGGCGTAAGCTGGCAGAGCTTGCGTCCACGTTGGGCCTCACCCTCCACACGGACCCTGTCAACCCAATCCAGCTGGGAAATTCCGTGACACGGATACGTGTCCGGAGATAACCTTCACTCGCAACATACGACAAGCAGACTGGCTCAACACCGAGGGGACCCTCGCTAGCGACCACTGCATCTTTAACATTACACTAAGCACGCGCCCCCTCAAGCGTCCCAGAACACAAGCCCGTATCCCAGATTGGACGAAATTCAGGCAAAATTTTCACTCACTTGATAACACACCCATTTATGAGAAAGACTACCCAGTATGGTGCCAAGAGCTGCTGACACACATTTTCTCGCACGAAACTCAGATCCAACTCACAGAGGCGGTCATGGACGTGGATAACCACCTTCTACACCTCTGGGAAGCTCGTCGCAGCCTCGTCCGCCGTTGGCGACGCCAGACACATAATAGAAAGCTTAAAGCTCGAATTGCGAGCTTACCCCTAAAGCGGCAGAGTACGCGGCCCAACTGGCCGACTCCAACTGGGTGGATAGATGTAACACGGCCGCGCGACAAATGTCCAGCCGCAACACGTTGCGTCTCTTTCGAGCCATACTCGACCCAACCCAAGCACGAACCGAAACACAAAAACATTTGCAGCGAGCCATGCACGCTCTCACTGGCAACACAACTCCACTGGCACAGAAACTTCAGGACCAGTATCTGTGCACAGCCCAAGACCCCCGTGGATCTGCGTGCTCTTATGCAGGCAAGGACAACACGGAGCTGGATCAACCTTTTCAGCCCCATGATCTGCGGGCGGCTCTTGCCAAAATGAAACGGGGCACTGCGCCAGGAAGGGATAAGGTCGCCGTCAAGCGTTTGACGAACCTGCCCGACTTGGCATACCAGCCCCTGCTCGACTACATCAATCCAATTTGGCGCGGGGACACCCCCCTGCCAATTGACTGGAAAACGGCTCTGGTCACATTTTTTCCTAAAGAAGGCAGACCAATTGACACAGATAACCTTCGCCCATCTCTCTCACCTCTTGTGTGGGCAAACTAATGGAGACGATGGTGCGGGATCGGTTATCTGCATATCTCGAACACAAACATGTCTTTGCGAGCACCATGTTCGGATTCCGCCCACACAGGTCCGCACAGGATGTCCTCCTGCAACTTAATCAGGAAATCCTTGACCCCCTCGAATGCCCCCACAATGACCGAGTAGTACTCGCCTTGGATCTTAATGGGGAATTTGACAATGTAACACACGAGATCATACTCACTAACCTAAGCCAGACCGACTGTGGCCTCAACACATTCCGATACATATGCGAATTTTTAATGGATCGTCAATCCTACATTCACATCCAAGATAGAATGCATGGTCCTTACCTACTCGGCACGCGGGGAACCCCCCAAGGTGCGGTACTTTCCCCGCTTCTCTTCAATCTGGCTATGGTGCACCTGCTGGCACAGCTGTCGCCGGAGTGCAGCCCGCCCTGTACGCCGATGACATCACTCTGTGGGCCACGCAGGGTAGCACAGGGGACATTGAAACCAGTCTGCAAACAGCTTCGAAGATATCAGACGGCTACGCCCGCCGCTGCGGCCTTCAATGTTCTCCTCAAAAATCGGAATTTGCGCACCTCCGCCTCTCACAGAAGCGCACAACTAAAATATCTCTTTCTCTTTTCAGTGGTCCCATACGCGAAAGTGATGATATACGGGTACTCGGACTTTGCATCCACAAACACAGACGGCCAGACACTACATTGGCCAAACTCTGTAAGGTGGGGGACCAGGCGGGCCGCATTGTCCGCCGGGTTTCCAACAAACGCGGGTGGCTACGAAGTAAGGATGCCTTGCGGCTGGCAAGCGCCTTCGTAACTAGTCCAATTCTGTATTCGACTCCTTATCTCCGCCTACGGAAACAAGAGGAGGATGCCCTTGAGGTCATCCTTCGCAAAATTGTTAAACGTGCCCTTGACCTCCCCATCACTACTTCAAACAGCCGGCATATAGCCCTTGAGGTGGTGAATACTTTCAGGGAGCTCCGGGAGGCGCACCTTACAAGCCAGTGCACGCGCTTGACGCTACGAAGTCGGGTCACCGCCTTTTGGCTCGACTCCATATCCAAACAGGTTTCACATCCCAGAACTGTGGAGACGTGCTCTCTACGTGCGGCCTCTTCCAGCCAACATGTCTCACGAAGACCATAATGGTGGGCGCTTGGCAAGAGCGCAAGCCCTAGCCCGACATTTGCGGTGTAACCTTCACTGCCTGCTTCGCTATGTTGGCTCATTGCTCGAAGGACCTCATCCTCGGGTTTGATTTTCTTCGGAAACACGGTGCGATAATCAACCTCCGCGAACTTGTCGTGACGTTCTCACCTCAGTGTGCCATAGCCGACAGCAGCGAGCCCGACAGGCCTGTTTTTCGCGTGTGTGATGACAATGTCATGCTACCACCACGCTCCAGTTTGTTTATTACGGTGGAATGCTCCAACCCACGCACGCCTCAAAGGGTTGCGGAAGGTAACCTGTCGTTACTGCTGAGTCAACAAGTCTGCGTTGCGCGGGGTGTTACTTCCCTCCGCGGAATGCGAACGCAGCTTTTTTGTTACCAACTTTAGCGCCGAATACCGCCACTTGCCGCAAGCAACAGCCATAGCCTATTCCGATGAAATTAGTGACTCAGTCTCCCACTGCTCCTTGTCCCTCAACGATACCCATGCATCGACGTCTGACGCCCCCGTTATGACTGACGTGAACCCCGACCTAACCGCCGATCAGAAACAACGCCTCCACATGATCCTCGACTCTTTTCGTGACTGCTTTGCGACCACTTCTAAAGTTCGGCAAAAATCGGTCCCTAAACGCCGCATTGTAGTGGATGAAGGCGAGAGGCCTATGCAACACCACCCCTATCGAGTGTCTGCGAAAGAACGGGAGGTGATTCGGAGGCAGGTTGAGGAAATGCTCCGCCACGAGGTTATCCAGCCGTCAACAAGCCCGTGGGCTTCACCCGTTGTGCTGGTCGCCAACAAGGATGGCACTCTCCGATTCTGCGTCGACTATCGTCGCCTCAACAAGATTACTAAAAAGGACATTTATCCGTTGCCCCGAATTGATGACTGTGCACACTGTGCACAACACAGTTGTGCACACTGTGCACAACTCACTGTGCACAACACGTTTCAGACGCCTACGCGGATCGGCAACAGTGTCAGCATGGACACCAGTCCGGACCTGACGCTGAGCCGCTGCATCCACGGCGTTACCTGGAACAGAACACAACATACACTGGGCAGTGATCATTACATTATACAAATCACTGTCCCATACAAACTACCCCGTCACGCAAATACAACACACAAACTCATTAACTGCGATGCCTTAAGCGCTGTACGCACCGCCCTCCCAGACACTCCCATCGCGGACATCGACGCATGGGTGCAATCACTCACGCATGACGTTCACCACAACACGCGACACATTGAAACTACAACCGAAACCCCTACACTCGACACAAGCCTAGCCCACCTCTGGGAGGCTTATCACAGCCTCCTGCAACGCTGGAAAGGCAACAAACTTAACAGGGCACTTAAAAAGCGGCTGGCCGCGCTGCAGACACAAATTCAACAACACTCTGAGGAGCTCTGCCGGTCCAACTGGCGACAGATATGTGACGGAATCGCAGGAAACCTGTCCGGCAAACGCGCATGGCAACTGCTCCGATACCTCATTGACCCCACACACACCAAATCAGCGACAAAACACCACGTGACACGCCTCACACACGAACACATTGATGATCCCGACACCCTCCTAGACACACTTCAAACCATGTACACCTCTCCAGGCGACCCCACACCTTTACCCCACTACACAGGACAAGCAAATCCCACACTCGACACCGACATCACGGAGACGGAAGTCAGAGCGGCCCTCCTGATTCTCCGCGCCAACTCCGCACCTGGTGCAGACCAAATCACAAACTCCATGCTCCGTAACCTGGAAGACCGATCAATCACCCAGATTACGAAATACTTCAACCAGTGCTGGGGGGAGGGTAGCCTCCCGCAGTCGTGGCGCCAAGCGGAGGTAATATTCATACCCAAACACAACAAACCACTTACCAACCAAAACCTTCGCCCTATTTCGCTAACCTCATGCCTCGGGAAGCTCTTCGAGCATGTTGTGTTAGCGAGACTCACAAGTCAGATGGCGGACAACAATCTTTACCCGCATAGCATGGTGGGATTCCGCCCCCATCTATCCGCACAGGACGCAATGCTGCAACTCACACACGACCTTTTTGACCCGCTTCTTCCAGGTCACACCAAGGCAGTCTTAGCTTTGGATCTTTCCAAAGCTTTTGATCGCATTGAACATCAGGCGATCATGACTGCTCTATCCCCCTTGAATGTGGGTGTGCGCACGTATGCCTACATTCAAGCATTCCTCACTGACCGCACAGATGAGATACACTTCGGCCCTTTGTCTTCCCCCTCCTACACGCTTCAGAGTATCGGCACCCCTCAAGGATCCATCCTTTCCCCGTTTCTCTTTAACATTACCCTCACCCCCCTCGCCCGAAAATTGGCAACTATTCCCCACCTGAAGCACACTCTTTATGCCGACGATATCACCCTGTGGACCACCCACGGCAGTGACGGCGGCATAGAGAACACCATACAGGAAGCAGCCACACTCACCCAAAATTATGCACGGACCATCGGACTGTCTTGCTCCCCAGAGAAGTCCGAACTGCTCGTCATCCGTCCTAAGAACCACCGCTGTCCCCGCTCCCCCATTGTCATTGAACTGAATGGTGACCCGGTACCTGAGGTTGGCACCCTCCGTGTATTGGGCCTGCACATACAGAACGATGGCAAAAACACCACCACCCTCAAGAAACTCAAGCAGGTTGTAGGCGTGATATCGCACCTCATCCGAAGGGTTTCGGGACATCACAGAGGCATGAAGGAGCGCGACCTATGTCGCCTCATTCATGCCTTTGTCCTCAGCCGTGTGCCGTACACTACCCCATACTTACAACTATCCAAACATGACATAAATGCTTTGGATGCTTTGATTCGCAAGGCATTCAAGGTAGCACTTCATCTTCCCCTCAACACACCCACAGACAGATTACTAGGCCTGGGCCTCCACAACACGATCGGGGAACTGGTGGAGGCCCACCGACAGGCCCAATACATCAGGCTCACACAAATTTCCACAGGTCGGTATATCCTGGACTCCCTCGGAATCAGAATACCGGCCAATGACGCAACCCTCCTCGCCATCCCCCGATCCCTTCACCAGGAGCTTCTCATCAGGCCGCTCCCGAGGAATATGCACCCGTCCCACCATGAGCAGCGCCGCAGAGCCCGTGCGAAGGCACTCCATCGAGCGTACGGCCCCGAGCCGGACGCCGTATGGTTGGACGCTGCCTGCACGGGTGATGAAGCCACAGCAGCTGTGGTGGACTCCTCTTTATCCGCCCTTCTCACACTACCTCTCCCTCCAGACACCACCCCAGAAGCTGCAGAGGAAGCCGCCATTGCACTTGCTATCACCCGCACGGAAGCACGGTACATTTTAAGTGATTCTAAAACTGCGATTCTAAATTTTGCTCGAGGCCGAGTCCATGTCCCTGCTTTTGGCATACTTGACTCGCCCGATGCACCCCCGCCCCGCCAAGTGGAGCTGATATGGGTGCCAGCGCACTCCGGGAATCCCGGAAACGAGGCCGCCAACCTTCTAGCCCGAGGTTCTTTAAACCGGGCTCAGGTGTCCTCGGATCGGGGATTCAGGAAGGAGCGCATGCACTCATTCAGCGAGCTGACGCAGGCCTACAGAGCCTCACGCCAGCTCTACCCCCCGCCCCACCCCTCCCTAGATAACAAACACGCAACGCTCTGGCGCAGACTACAAACACACACTCTTCCCTCACCCCTTACCCTAGCCCACTATCATCCCTCCTTCCCCACTCCAGCATGCGCCCTATGCCCAGAACCCTTCGCCTCTTCCCTCCACATCATTTCCCTCCGCCCGGCGGACCCTCCCCAGCGGGACCTAGAGAACCTCAAGACCTGGGAGGACTGGGAGACCCTGCTGCGCTCGGAGGACCCTGCCGTGCAGACCATCGCAACCGGCCGGGCTGCCAGTGTTATGGACCTTAGGAACATAAACACTTGAGTGCAGTGGGGTAGTGCGGGGACCCTTGGGCGTGCCCCGAATTCCTTGTACGATAAAGTTTTTTTTCTCTCTCTCTCTCTGTAAAGCTTCTCAAGACATTCTGAGAGCTAAAGAATCTTGAGCCGACACTCTACGGTTCTCGGTCATTGACGAGACAACGACGGCTTTTCACCTGCTACTCTCTGGAGCTCACGAGCTGAGATTTAGCTAACACTGTCTTCTAAGTTTCCATCCAGACGTGGGACATTTGAAACCGCCCGATGGGAGCGATTTCACTAAAATCTATGACGCACCGTGGGGCATCTAGAAAGTCCTGAACACGACAGGAACAGCCAGCACGGTGCGCGTGCAGAAAAGCGGTGTTGAAAGCCACGAAGCGTCATTTGTTCAAGCGTGTTAGAAGGGCACCAATTGAACGCGTTCTAGTGTTTCATTTAGTAAGATGTGTTTGTGATATCTACTGATTTTAGCGATTAAAATGAAAAATAGTATGCTAAATCGGCTTCCGAAACTCCGCGGCATGAAAAGGCGGTGTTATGAGGCTTCATTGCACTGAAACAAATGGTATATCATGCTCCATATCCTAGATAACCATTGATGGAAGGTAATCGAGAATTTTGACGAACTCCCTCTCTATAGAGGGCAGGTAAAGGCCTTTCCTTTGCTTTGCTTTCGAAGCTCCCGCTCTTTTGAATTCGCAGCTTAAAGAGCGGCTAGTGTGTCCGCTGCTGGTTACAACGGACGACGGCGACGGCAACGGCGACGCTCCGAAACGCAGAAATGGGCGCCAAAGAGCTGAGCTCTAAAAAAATTCAGTGGGGCACTTCGTTGACGTAAATTGCGCTGAGGCGAAAGCCTTAAGCGCAGTGTTGCTGCTTGCGTCACTGATGCGGTTAAGATATTCAGCTTCGCCTCTAAGAGTGGAATGCGATAGCGTCTTGCAACGCTGCCAGGGAGTCCGCAGAACGCCATCGCCCATAAGGCTCTACGGCTTGCTCGATGATAAATTATTTATTGAGGAAAGGAAAAATTTTTCGCATATCTCGGCGGACACCTGAGCCTCGCCGTAACCGGAAGGGAGGAAGATGGGAGTCAACGAAGACACCGTATTCACTACACGCGCCTTTGTTTATTCGAAACCATTGGGCTGACATGGGGGAGTTGTTAACGTGCTCGTCTCGGACTCCGGAGACCCTGGATCGATTTCCCAACTCGACCAATTTCGTACTCGGTTTTATTTGTTTCTGTGGTCTGACTAGAATGGTTACTTAGGCTAATTGCTCTTTACTATTGTTTTAATGCCATCCATCACCTGTCAAGTGATGGAACTCTCTAGAATGTCCAACACAATTTCTATGAAATGTCTAGAAACGTCTACTTATTATTGAGGGTTGTGATAGTTAAACATACTAGTAAGCATGATAGTTAAGCATAGCAGCACTTTTGAGAGCCAAAGTGCCGCTTCAATTTTTTTATTTATCTACTCTGACCAGAAACGTTATTAGGCTAGTCAGTTAAATATGCAATTAACTGAACTCAGTCCCACTTGGAGCATCACTATACGATCCCTTTAATTGGTTGCATAGTTACTAGCGGAAGTACAATTGGCACCGTTTGAAATTCGCGCACTGTGACGGCACCACCATTTCCACCAACTTGACTTGAACAAGGTAAGCGTAGCTACGGTGCCCCCCCCCCCCCCCCCCCCCGAAACAAGTTATTGCTTCTCTGTCGCCCGGATCACCACATAGCGGCGTAGCTACAGAGGAAGGAAGCTGCCGGTGGTGGTGGTGGTGAAAACATTTATTATGAATGAACAGGAGGTATGTTTGGACCAGCCCGTAAGGGACCGATCGTTACAAACACGAGGTGGAGGTCACTAGTATGGGAACCCAGTGGCGGTGGCCGCCGCCCGGGCGCGCCCGAATAAAGCTTGTTGGGCGTGTAAGTCGTGGCAGCCGAGCAGGGTCGCCTCCCAGTCCTCCAGGGTTGGGTTGGGGATGGGGGGAATAGCGGGGTTGGAGGGGCAGGCCCACACCATGTGATAGGTGTCAGAAGACACTGCACTACAGTGTGGGTAGCTGCCGCTAAAGGAGGGGTCAAAATGTTTTAGCGCTTCCGGGCACAGCATTGTATTGGTGAGAAGGCGGAGAAGGAGCCGCTCATCCGCCTTCTTCAGGCCTTTACATAGGCTAGGGTAAAGGCGATCACAATTTTGATAATATTGTTACGGGGTAGTTCCGCTTGGGATTGCAGAGAGCGGACACGGAAAACAGGGCTTTAAAACCACAGGCGTTTACTGCAGGCACCAGCCGACACTGCTCGACCGTCGTCTTCTTCACAAAAACTCAAAAGCTTCTTCTTCCTTCCTTATGCATGCATCGCCTAATGTAACAATATGCTGTAATATCTTTGAATGTATAGACCGGATTAAAATCGGGTTCCTGATCGAATGGGGAGGAGAAAACAGCCCGGTGAGAGAGCGCGCGGGCGGCTGCGTCTGCTGCCTCGTTTCCTGCCAACCCCTGATGAGCAGGGGCCCGTATAAGGTAACGGTGTGCGAGGTCCGTATCCCGTATGCAATTTTGGTAGATTCGATCAGCTAGGAAGGGAGTGCAGACAAATATCGCTGCTACACGTAGCAATTCGAGATAGTCGCAGAACCCGATCTGCCGTTGTAGCAAATAAATCGCGCTCCCAATGCGCCATAAGAATACGAATGCTCGAAAGAGACCAGAAAATGTCGATGCGGATCCGCAGTTAACATTCAACACAAGAAGAGTGTCGGTTTGTTCTAAAATCAGGCTCACTTTCATTTTAGATTTCACCGGCGGCGTATAACAACCCTCAAAAAATTGGTGTGGTTTAGCTCTGGTTAAACCTGGTTTGTTGTGTAAGAAGTACTGTTATGCTTGGTCACACACGTTCTCACTCACCGTTTGCAAATCCCGCTTATGCCACAGGCTATTACACACACAACACACTTATCCCCAGCGTGCACCGAAAGCTGTTGGGAACATCTGGACGCCAGTTTTTCCAAGGTGGGCCCTGTTAAACCCGTTTTTCGGGCAATACATCGACCGATCGGGCCGGTGGCGCGGATAGGCCTAACGGCCGAAACGGCACCCGGCACATCGGTGACCCGCCGCGGTGGCTCAGTGGTAAGGCGCTCGTCTACCGAGCCGGAGTACCCGGGTTCGAACCCGACCGCGGCGGGCGCGTTTCGATGTCAGCGAAACGCAAGAGGCGCCCCGGCGCGGTTCAGGTGTCCGCAGAGATATGTGCGACAGATACTGAGCCATTTCCTTTCCTCAAAAACCAATTTATTTACATCCGGGTCTCTGGCCACCGACGCCAGTATGGCTGCTACGCAAGTCTCCTGCTTGGACAACTACCACGAAAGCATGCACCTGACAACGGTTAACCAAGCGGCAACCGGAGGCCCAGCACGGCAGCCGGAGCGGACAGAATCGACAACGCCCTAATCCGCAACCTGAGCGACGACATCATACAAGAGCTCGTCACCTTTCTTAACAAACATTGGGAGGCGGAGACGGTTCCCGAAGATTGGAAACACGCCAAAGTAATAATGATTCCTAAACCTGGTAAAAAGCTACAAATTGAAAACCTCAGGCCTATATCACTCACGTCGTGCCTTGGCAAGCTTTACGAACGGGTTGTGACTTTCAGACTGCAAAATTATATGGAAGACAACGACTGTGTACCACATACCATGTTCGGCTTCAGAGCGAAGCTCTCGACGCAGGACGTTCTCCTCCAAATACAAGAAGATGTCCTGCGAAACGTACCTCGGACGGGAGAAAATGTCATAATGGCCCTGGACATCAAGGGGCCATTCGATAACGTCAGCCACGAAGCGATCCTTACGGGCCTAGACAACCTGGATTGCGGACGCAGAATCCACGGCTTCGTCAAAGCCTTCCTGTCCGATAGAACTGCCACCATCGGCATAGGAGACCTTCGATCGGAAAAAAATTCGCACTCCAAACAAAGGAACACCCCAAGGGTCAGTTATCTCACCCCTACTCTTCAACATCGCTATGATAGGCCTAGCTCGAAAACTAGAAAACATCGAAGGCATCAGGCATGCAATGTATGCTGACGATATAACAGTCTGGACAAACACGGGCTGTCTCGGAGAGAAGGAAGAAAGGCTACAGCAAGCGGCCTCTTGTGTAGAGCAATACCTCGTAGAAAGAGGACTCTCATGCTCGACCGAGAAATCGGAACTGCTGAGAGTCTGGAGAGGCAAGCAAAACCGGACCGTCCCAACCAACGAGGACCTAAAACTCAACGTCTACATAGAAGGAACGCCAATACCCGAAAAGGCAACAATAAGAATTTTGGGCATGTGGGTTCAATCCAACCAGCGCAGTACTCACACTTTTACCCTACTGAAAGCAACAACGCTACAAGTCGCACGCATGATCACCCGCATCACCAACAGGCGACATGGCATGCGTGAAGAAGACACACTAAAACTAGTCAGAAGCCTAGTAGTTAGTCGAATCACGTACAGCCTACCCTACCAGTGCCTCAACAAAAATGAAATACAACAAGCGGATGCCCTGCTACGCAAAGCGTATAAGACAGCGCTCCGACTACCACGCAACACGTCTACAGAAAAACTCATGGCCCTGGGATTACACAACACCTTTGAGGAGCTACGAGAGGCGCAGCTTGAGTCGCAAAAACTCAGGTTGTTGCAAACAACGACAGGAAGAGCGCTCCTGCAGAGGCTCGGATACCGCGAGCAGATGCGAGAAATGTCGAGGACGGCAACAATCCCCGACGAGCTTCGCAAGACCCTCAAGGTAGCGCCAATACCAAAAAACATGGATCCCAACCTCCATCGAGGCAGAAGAGAAGCGAGGGCCGAATTCATCGAGAAAACATACGCTCCTCAAGCCACGACCGTGTATACAGACGCGTCTTGGAGAGGAGGAGATACCAAAATCGCTGTAGCGGCGGTGGTCGATTCGTCTTTACGCGAAATGACCAGCGCGTCTCTCCGAGGCTGCACAGCTGCAGAGTCCGAGGAAGTAGCCGTTGCTCTAGCGTTGGCGGAGGGCTATAGAACCGGGCGGTCACTAACAATACTTACGGACTCTCAAACAGCCTGCCGAAATTACATGAATGGCAGGATAGGTCGTCACGCTCTCCGTATACTCCTCGCAGCGAGTGACAGAATTAAAAACCGGGAAGAACAAAACGACAAGATCCGACACAAAATTGTGTGGGTACCGGGGCACACGGGGGTGGCAGGGAACCGAGAGGCCGACAGGATAGCTCGAGGATACATTACTTTCCGAGCTTCCGACGAGACCGCGGAACTCGAGCCAGCACCCAGGGAATACTCGGCCATACTACAAAACTATAGAGGCAGAAGAATGCGTATCCCCCACCGCACAAATCTCTCAGCAGAGAGGAAGCTGTCACTTGGAGACAATTACAAACAGGCTCTTTCCCAAACCTACATATACTAAACAAAATGCACCCTACGATATACACGAACAAATGTCCCTGGTGCGACGAAAAACCTACACTATACCACATCACATGGGCCTGCCAAAACATAGACGTGGTCCCCAAAATACAAAACCCGAGTGCGGAGCAGTGGGAGACTCTGCTGTCCAGCGACCGCTGCGAAGACCAACAAGGTCTGGTACAGCGAGCTCAACGGGCGGCAGTGGCCAGCGGAGCCCTGGACTGATGGCAACCGACCACTGATTAGAGGCGGACGACTTCGACAGAGAAGGCTCCTGGGGGTAGAACCAAGACGTCTCTGAAGATGCCCCCAAACCGCAGGAAAAACCATTAGTGTAAATAAAGTTTTCCCTTCCTTCCTAGAGCGCAGCTCTTTGGCGTCCGTTCCTGGGTTTCGCGTCGGCGTCGGCCTCGTAACCAGCTCCGCCCCCAATGTCACGCTTTTCAATTGGTCGAAATGCTCGTGACGTCACAGTGCGCGAATTTCAAATGGGGCCAATTGTACTTTGGCTAGTAACCATGCAACCAATCAAAGGGATCGTATAGTGATGCTGCAACTAAGTTGGACTGAGTTTAGTTAATTGCTTAATTAATCAATTAGCCTAATTAATATAGACGAGAATGAAGAGGTCAGAAGAAAAGAAAAGACGCGCGCCGCAGCGACAACAGCGTCCGCGGAAGGAGACGCTGCTGCACAAAACATAAGTACGAAGCCGCGTTCCCTCCACCACCACGCACTTCCCCACTCAGTAAGACGTTGCTCTTTTCGTATACGTTGTGTCGAACATCCTAGACAGTTCCAACAATTGACAGGTTAATGACAGAACACGATGGATAGAAATACAATAATATAAATATGAAATAGCCTAATTAACCTTTCTAGTTAGACCGCATAAATCAATAAAACCGAGAACGAAATTGGTCGAGTTGGGGAATCGAACCAGGGTCTCCGGAGTGCGATACGAGCACGCTAGCCACTCCGTAATGCCAGCTGAATGGTTTGGAATGAACAAAGGCGCGTCTAGCTAATACGGCGTCTTCGTTCACTCCCATCTTCCCCCTTTCCCTTACGGCGAGGTGCAGGTGTCCACCCAGATATGCGAGAGACATACATTTCCTTTCCTCAAAAAATAAATTTACCGTCCAGCAAGGCGTACAGCCGAATTGGCGATGGCGTTCTGTGGACTCCCTGGCAGCGTTGCAAGACGCTGTCGCGTTCCACTCTTACAGGCCGCGTTTCGATGGAGGCGAAACGCAAGAGGCGCCCGTGTGCTGTGCGATGTCAGTGCACGTTAAAGATCCCCAGGTGGTCGAAATTATTCCGGAGACCTCCACTGCGGCACCTCTTTCTCTCTTTTCTTCTTTCACTCCCACCTTCCTCCCTTCCCTTACGGCGCGGTTCAGGTGTCCGCGTAGATATGTGAGACAGTTACTGCGCCATTTCCTTTCCTCAAAAACCAATTTACATTTACGAAGCTTAACATGTTAACCACACATCAGTAACACACGCAGACAGCCAATGGACGCGTCATTCGCTGGCAGCACTTGATTCATCATTCACAACCACATTCTTAACGTACGCTCCCTTGCCGCACGTGCCAAGGACGTACACCACGATCACATTCTGCGCCATTCCTCTGTACTTTGCTTTGCTGAAACCTGGATGCATCCCGAAGAGCCTCTCGAAATCATAGATTTCCTATACTGCTGTGGTGCTCGCAGAGAGCACAACAGAGCGGCGGGAGTCGCTATCTACTTGCGCACAGGTCTCTCTGCAATACCAGTCGAAATGTTTGGCACGTCACATGAAGTTGCCGAACTGTGCGCCGCAAAGTTGCCCAACGGCTTGCTGGTAGTAGCTGCCTACTTCGCCCCTACCGCACTCACGAAAGACGTCGTGCACTTCCTGCAACTCGCATTAACCGTCCATCGATCCACACCGATGTTAGTAGTGGGGGACTTTAATGTTGACATAAAGACAAACAGCAATTTCCTAACACTTATGCGGGAGAACATCCCGTTCCTCTCGCTCGTAACGCGTCCCACGGCTGTGACAACCTCGCGAGGCACTTGTATAGATCTCGTCTTTGAGAATCAAGCATTGGTGTACCAAGTCGAACATATATCAGTCTATTTCTCCGACCACAAAGCTTCCTTCATGACTGTCGAGAACTGTTAGTGGAGTCTTTGTAAAAGGAATACGTGTGAAAAATAAAAAAAAAAATTCTGCGATAGCGCATACATGTGTTGCTCGATTTCTTTGCCTCAATCTATCGAAAAGGTGAAACAGCTTATTTGCTGCGCTCAAATTTCGCATTAGGAAGTAACGTAATCGTCGGTAATTTTTTTAATACTCAGAGAGAGTTTGAGGATCAGCAGACCCCGCTATATGGTCGGTTGCCTTAGTCCGGAACAGCGCACGACGAGGCCCCGTCTCGCGCCCCCTTTCCTAAAGCCCTTTGAGACTCCAGTGTGGAGCAGTTTAGGAGCGCAATTCCCATGCCTCTCGGGGGGGGGGGGGGGGGGAAGGTGAGGATTGTGATTACATGCCCACACCATGTGAAAGATGTCGCAGATCTCTCCACAGTGCGGGCAGCACCCATCTGTGTACGGATCAAAGTGTTTGGCGATGGCAGGACAGAGAGTTCCTATCAGCGAGCGCCGCTGAGTTCGCTCCTCCGCCTTACTCAGCCTCTTGGCTGGTGCCGGGTAGAGGCGGTGGCTATCGCAGTAATGCATTAAGATTTCACGGAACCGCGATAACAGATGCACGGCCGGATTTTCATTTTCCGCTCACCGTTCGTCTGATTCTAACAGCGTGTGGGCGGCTTCGGAGCCTGACTGCACCGGTGTCCCGTGTGACCCCTATACGTGCCAACCGGTGCAATGCTCCTGCGGAAGCCACAAGGATTACTGCGGATGCTGCGACTTCTGCAACGAGGCCGCTGCGCCCAACCAATACCTCCTAGAAAGACTTTCTAGGAGGTATTGGCCCAACGCTGCTGTTGGCTGCGTCATCGGCCAAAAACTCCCAGTAGGCCTTGCAAAAGCACGTGACTTCCTGCACGTTTTTTGTCATGCGGCTCGGATAGCGAGGGCCTCTCCTATGGTTTCCTTCCTCCATGGTAGTCCGTCTCTCGCTCCTGGTATGACGTCACTGGGCAGGGTATGACGTCAGCGGTCATTCTAAAAGTCAAAAGTGCCAAGTGGCTGCCGCTACGCGAAAGGCCGTTCTTGGGAGTAGTATTGCTTTCGCAATAAAGAATGAAAATTAGTTTTGAGGGAACGAAATGGTGCAGTAATTGTCTCAAGTATCTAGCTGGGCACCCGAACTGCGCAGTAAGGGATGGGATAAAGGAGGGAATGACAGAAGAGCAGGAGGAGGAAAAACTTCGTTAAAGAGAAGATGATGTGCAGGAGCTTAGAGGTAAAGGAAGAGAAAGAGAGGGAGAAAAAATGGTGCGGTTCCACTACTGCTGAAACCTCCTTACAGAGCGAAAGCTACGGCGTATCGGCCAACTATAAGGGTCTTGGCGTCTGTAACGTTGAGTGCTTTCCGGACACTGGATAGGCAGCGCACCATCCTGGAAGGTGGCAGTCAATGGTTGATCGCGAGAGTTTGCTCAGCCAATGAACGCCACGGCCTATTGCAGCAGTGCTGCGTGCCTGCCACAAACGTTGTCAGCGCTAACGCATGGAGCTCCCATCCCTCTCTCTCATCACCCCACGGACCTATGAGCGCGAATCAGGCATCCACTGACCCAGGGAGCCAGTTATGCGCACTTCCTTTCCTTATTAAAATCGTCGGAGTGTAAAACGCTCTCAACGCCAATGAACATAGTGAATCACGAGAGAGAGAGAAAAACTTTATTAGAGAGTTTTAGTATCGCGGGCTTTGCGTAATTGCGTGCATAGCGGAATAGCGGGTCCCGAGTGCGCATGCGCAGAACGCTAACGGGGAAATAGCGTTAGCGTACGAACGCAATTTTCAGAAGTTAGCGTTACGGCCATAGAGTTTCTTACTACTACCTAGAGGGAAAGCTGGCGGCGCTGCACTTCAGCCAACATGGACGCTCAAAGCATCATGGGGCGGTGAGCTACTTGTTGCGACACAGTCGTAGTTTTTCGGGAACACAGAGTGGCAGTACTAAGGCATTTCATTCCGAAAACGTAGTGAACGTAGTTCGTGTGTGCGCAGACGACTTTCGCGCGAACGCAGTGTGCAAAAGCCATAGTAGTGAAGACGCGACGACACACGACGCGAATAAAAGGTTTTACTCTTCCGAAATGCCATTAAAAAACCGCTTAAAGCATCTAAACAACAACATTTTTTTTTAAAACATATTTACTTTTAAAAGTGCGCCTGTTAATTACGAAATATTAGTTTTTTTAGTGTTCATCACTTGGCCAATAGGAAAGCTAGTCATGTCTTATTTTAGGCAAACTTTGCACTTAAATGCTTTTCTGCTCGTTTGTTGCAATCATTAGACAAGATATTGAATGTTAGGACGTTTGTAGCTATCAAACAGCTTTATTATTTTATTATTTTTTGGCCAAAAGTTACAGTTCCGCAACAAGTAGCTCACCGCCCCATGATGCTTTGAGCGCCCATGGTGGCTGAGGTGGTCACGTGGGGTCTCCATGCAAACTCCCATAGACGGCTTGCCAGCTTTCCCTCTAGGTAATAGTAAGAAACTCTATGGTTACGGCAGTTGCGGATTTTGCGCCCTTAGCGTGAAAACATGGCGGCATCCTTTCAAGCGAAAGCCGCCCGCTTCAGCCGATTCAGCAGCTCTTGCGATTCCGGTCGGCGTGTTTAGCGGCAACTACTGGTGTTCTTGCTTTTCGCTATGACTTACCTTGCTTCTACGATAAAGTTTAAACTGCAATTCAGCCCAGTTTTTGAGATACGCTCTTGATTCTGGAGCGCGCAAGCCTAATGGAACCTCCAGCTGCACTGCTACCGTCTGCAACGGCCCGAAACGCAGCAGAAACATAGCAAAAACGTCTCGAACTAGACAAAAATAGATTTGGAGGTTTTTCGCGGTTTTTATGGACTTAAATTATGTAAAGAGAGTTTATATTCAATTTACAAAAGTTTTTTCAACATTAGACGTCACGTGATGGCAAATATTCTTGCTCCAACGGCTTGTAGTTAACATTGCCTTTACTAGATGGCGCCACTGTGTTACGTTTTTATTTCATTTTATTTTAATTTCTGGGTCATTTCGCAGACGAAAATGAACGCTGCACTAATAATTCGTTTAAAAAACTCGAAAATATTATACTTTGACAAGTTAGCGGCAGTGTCGACCATTTTAGAAGGACCGTTCACATGCACGTCAAGCAGATGGCGTTTAACGTTTTCAAAACGCTATACTAAAACTCTTTGTGGGGATAAGTTGCTTGCGGCACGCTAACGTAATTTTCCTTAGGTCCGCTATCACGTTAACGCTATACTAAAACTCTCTATTGTAAGAGGAATTCGGGGCACGCCCCAGGATCCCCGCACGACCCCACTGCACTCAAGTGTTTGTCACTAAGGTCCATAACACTGGCAGCCTGGCCGGTGGCGATGGTCTGCATGGCCAGTTCCTCCGAGCGCAGCAGGGCCTCCCAGTCCTCCCAGGTATTGAGGTTCTCTACGTCCCGCGAACAAAACAAAAAGCTAGCTGAACAAAAAGGGTTCAGCTTAAGTTAAGGACAACGCAGCGAGCTATGGAAAGAAAAATGATAGGTGTAACGTTAAGAGATCGGAAGAGGGCGGAGTGGGTGAGGGAACAAACGCGAGTTAATGATATCCTAGTTGAAATCAAGAGGAAGAAATGGGCTTGGGCAGGGCATGTAATGCGAAGGCAAGATAACCGCTGGTCCTTAAGGGTAACGGAGTGGATTCCAAGAGAAGGCGAACGTAGCAGGGGACGGCAGAAAGTTAGGTGGCAGGGTGAGATTAAGAAGTTTGCGGGGATACAGTGGCCGGAACTGGCAAAGGACAGCGTTAATTGATGAGACATGGGAGAGGCTTTTGCCCTGCAGTGGGTGCAGTCAGGCTGATGATGATGATGATAATGATGAGGTCCCGCGGGGGAGGGTCCGCCAGGCAGATAGAAAGGATGTGGAGGGAAGAAGCGAAGGGTTCTGGCCATAGGACGCAAGCAGGAGTGGGAAAGGAGGGGTGACAGTGGGCTACGGTAAGGGGTGAGGGGAGAGTGTGTGTCTGTAGACTGCGCCAGAGTTTTGTGTGTTTGTTATCTAGGGAGGGGTGGGGCGGTGGGTAGAGCTGGCGTGAGGCTCTGTATGCCTGCGTCAGCTCGCTGAATGAGTGCATGCGCTCCTTCGTGAATCTATAAGAGCGCCCTGGACTGCCCCATAACGACGTCCAGTCAACGGCTCATCGATCTCGGGATGACCAATACCTTTGCGGAGCTACGCGTGGCGCACTTAATAAATACTTGCGGTTGAGCAAATCCTCAGCCATCAAAAGCCTCCTAAACTGCCTGCACATTGCCCACGCCACGTGCTACACGCTACAGGTTCAATCTCTGCCGCAGAACATGACGAAGGAGACTCACGAGGGCCGCGAACCGCGCGGGTGACGGCCCTTAACGACCACCACGGCTCTCGCTACGGAGCCTTCTACACGTGCTGCTGCTGGTCCACACCACCTGAGCCTTAGTTGCTTCGGGACGTTAAACCCCAATAAACCAAACCAAACCAATCATATCTTATTCTCCTGCCCAGCACACTTGCCCCCTGCCTCTTGGCACCTGAATAGTCCGCAGCAGTAGGAGGCTGCTTTTTCCAGCACCGAGCCAAATCTCCAACTTCGGCTGGTGGCCTGGGCAGAGGACGTCGCGACTAGGCACGGCCTGGACGCCACAATCGGCAGCTGGGCTTCACCACCACCAACCCCGCGGAAGCAATTAGCGAGCATTTACGTTTGTTAAAATTCAAGGCAGCACAGGGCAGATGGCTCTCTCTATAAAAGGAACACCTCAAAGTTTCAAGATAGTACTGACGAAGCCGACAGGCAACTTCGCCTCACGGAATCCTTTCAAAATCAGCGCAAAAAAAAAGTTTTGCAGTAAGCCATTATTTTTAAGCTCAGAACCTTAAAAAGTTTGTTAAAATTCAAGACCGCACCGGGCAACTACCTAAACGTCTGAAGACTATACTGACGAAGCCGACAAGCAACTTCGCCTCACGGAATCCTTTCAAAATCAGCGCAAAAAAAGTTTTGCAGTAAGCAATTATTTTTAAGCTCAGAACCTAAAATATGTAAAGATAATCATATTTTTTGCCCCTTATTACGCTGCGCTGCTCAGGCTACAATAAACTATTAAATTAAAACCTCATCTGTACAGGGCACTACTTAACCGATATATGACTTCGTCTTGTTGGAGTTTTCGACTGCGTCTGGGACTTCATTGGGGCAAGGTGTAAGAATATATTGAGATGCTGGCACTGCGTTCGGTGGCGAGACCAGATCCTGTGCGCCGCTCCTAGTGCTTGGTCCGCCCACATGTGTGACAGATACTGCGCCTGTCCTTGCCTCAAGATTGGCTGCTAGGGGGCCGAGTAGTACAGAAGCACCCCACATCGGCTCCGCACAAAGACAGCGGAATTCGCCAATCGCCAGCATCCTGGACTCCCTCGGAATCAAAATACCAGCCAACGACCCAACCCTCCTCGCCATCCCACGACCCCTTCACCGGGAGCTCCTCATCAGGCCGCTCCCGAGGAATATGCACCCGTCCCACCATGAGCAGCGCCGCAGAGCCTGTGTGAAGGCACTCCATCGAGCGTACGGCTCCGAGCCGGACGCCGTATGGGTGGACGCTGCCTGCACGGGTGATGAAGCGGCAGCAGCTGTAGTGGACTACTCTTCATCCGCCCTCCTCACGCTACCTCTACCTCCAGACACCTCCCCAGAGGCTGCAGAGGAAGCCGCCATTGCACTTGCTATCACCCGCACCAAAGCCCGGCACATTTTAAGTGATTCTAAAACTGTGATTCTAAATTTTGCTGGAGGCCGAGTCCATGTCCCTGCTTTTGGCATACTGGACTCGCCCGATGCACCCCCGCCCCGCCAAGTGGAGCTGATATGGGTGCCCGCGCACTCCGGGAATCCCGGAAACGAGGCCGCCAACCTTTTAGCCCGAGGTTCTTTAAACCGGGCTCAGGTGGCCTCGGATCGGGGATTCACGAAGGAGCGCATGCACTCATTCAGCGAGCTGACACAGGCCTACAGAGCCTCACGTCAGCTCTACCCCCGCCCCACCCCTCCCTAGATAACAAACACGCAACACTATGGCGCAGACTACAAACACACACTCTCCCCTCGCCCCTTACCCTAGCCCACTATCACCCCTCCTTCCCCACTCCTGCTTGCGCCCTATGCCCAGAACCCTTCGCTTCTTCCCTCCACATCCTTTCCATCTGCCCGGCGGACCCTCCCCGGGGGACAATAGGGAACCTCAAGACCTGGGAGGAGACCCTGCTGCGCTCGGAGGGCCCGGCAGTGCAGAACATCGCCACCGGCCGGGCTGCCAGTGTTATAGGCCTTAGGAACATAAACACTTGAGTGCAGTGGGGTCACGCGGGGACCCTGGGGTGTGCCCCGAATTGCTGTTACAATAAAGTTTTTTCCTCTGTGCCTCTCCTTATGCTTCTCTTGAAGGCGGGCAGATGGCGCCAAGCAACAGGCGCCAACCACGGGGACCAATTTACAACACATTTAAACAAAATACAGAGAAAAAGCCGGGCATGGCGGCAACTGTCACCACTCCGTTTCAAAGGGGGCGCTCCTATATTTCATCCATCCATTGTCTAGTCGAGCTGCGGTGGTGGTGGTGGTGAAAAACTTTATTACTCAAAGATAGTTTGAGGGTCAGAGCACCCCGCTGCATGGTCGGTATCCTTAGTCATGGGACACCGCACGAAGAGGCCCCGTCTCGCGCCCGCTTTACTGGAGCCCTTTGGGACTCCAGTGTGGAGCAGTTGAGGAGGGAATTCTCCCATGCCTCTCGGATGGGGGTGGGGGAAGGTGAGGATTCTGAGCACATGCCCACACCATGTGAAAGATATCGGAGATCTCTCCACAGTGCGGGCAGCGCTCATCTGTGTTCGGATCGAAGTGTTTTGCTATGGCAGGACAGAGAAGAGTTCCTGTCTGCAGGCGCCGCAGAGTTCGCTCCTCTGCCTTACTCAGCCCCTTGGCAGGTGGCCGGTAGAGACGGCGGCTGTCGGAATAATGAATTAGGATTTCGTGGAACCGCAGAAGCGGTGTAAGAGCTTCTGAGCCAGGAGAGCTAGGTTGAGGAGCCCGGTGTGTTAGCACTCGGGTGGCCGTATAAGCGGCCTCATTGCATCGTAGACCCTGGTGGCCAGCAGCCCACATCACTTATGTGCGAGTTGGATCGGCGGGAGCGCGTCTTAGAATTTGGGAGGCAAGAGGTGATATTTCCCCTGCAAGGTGATATTTCACAGGCCCGGCGAGAGTCTGTGATAACCGTTCTCGGTTTTGGATCGGTGGCAGCGTTAGCAATTGCGACTTCCTCCGCTCGTGTTGAATTTCGGGCCCGAAAAGATAGCCCATCGACATTCATTCCCCGGTGGAGTACGGCAGCCGTGTAGAATCCCGCAGGCGACGGCCCTGTGATGTCCACGTAGTAGACTCCCTCTTTAGATCCATATTGCTTCTCAAGCGCGCGAACCCGCGCTTGTATTCTGCCTTCAGCTGAAGTCGTGTCCATGTTTCGCGGGAGCGGAGCGACCCAGAGCATGTGGCGCCACAGCACCGGAATGTTCTCCGTCCCCTCCGGTATGCATGTGTGTTGGATGTGCAAGCGGTTTAGCAGGCGGCGACCAGTAGCCGTCTGCGAGAGCCGCGTGTATTGGTTCACGAGGTGAGCCTCCTGCAACTCCTGATAGGAGTTTACCACTCCCAACCCCTTCAGTTTGGCGTTGGAGCTAGCCACTGGGAGGTCCAGTGCTCGCTTTGTTGCCTTCCTGATGATGGCGTCAATGTGGTGGTGCGTTTTTTGGTGGTGCGTATGTACGGCACGGCGTTACACGCGATATGTGTCCGGACGTGTCCGTTACACGCGGCATTACACGCGAAGTTACACGCGATACGTGTCCGCAACTCACCTTAAAAAAAATATTCCCTATGCAGAGTGGAGCAACACCGAGGAATCCCTCGGTAGCGACTACTGCATAATTACCTCTACAATCGATACCAAGCCACTCAAAAGACCACAGCCCAATGCAAAACTACCCGACCGGACCAAATTTAGGATCAGCTACACTAATCCTCAATCGATGATGGACCAAGGATACTCAACGCGGTCCCAACATCTAGTATCCCACCTGAAATCAGTCGAGCAAAATGCTCAACGCTCAGAGGTGAGCCCGGTGGTGGGTAACCACATCCTCTACCTCTGGGAGGCACGACACAGCCTAGTCCGCCGCTTGCGTCGTCAAAAACACAATCGGAAACTCAAAGTTCGCATCGCGGAAATCACCCAACAGGCGGCTCACTACGCGGCCCAACTCGCAGACTCGAATTGGGTGCCCCAATGAAACACTGCAGCTCGGCAAATGTTGAGTCGGAATACGTGGCGCCTCTCCCGCGCCCTTATTGATCCGGCATAAACCCGTACTGAGACACAAAAACACCTTCAAAGGGCTATACATAACTTCACCGGGCATTTGAGCATACACCAGGATCCCCGTGGTCAGGTGTACTCGTATGCAGGTTCCGAGAACGCGCATTTGGATCAACCCTTCCAGCTTCATGACCTAAAAGCGGCCCTGGCTCAAAAGAAGGGAGGTACAGCCCCGGGCCGGACAAAGTGACGGTAAAGATTATTGCAAACCTCCCAGATCCCGCCTACGAAACTCTCTTCGATTACTTCAACACTATGTGGATTGGAGGCACACCAATCCCCACCGATTGGAAAACGACACTAGTAACTCTCATTCCCGAGCCAGGTAAAGCCATTAACACCGAGAACCTCCGGCGCATCTCCCTCACTTCGTGTGTGGGGAAGCTAATGGAGACTATGGTCCGAGACAGATTGTCGGCTTTCCTGCAACAGCAAAACATTTTCGCAGACACCATGTACGGTTTCCAACCACACCGGTCCGCACAAGATGTCCTGGTGCAACTTCACAAAGAGATTCTCGACCCTGTCGAGCACCCCAGCAATGATAAAGCAGTCGTCGCACTTGATCTGCGGGGGGGGGGGGGGGGGGGGGCTTTCGGCAATGTGACCCACGAGATCATCCTATCCGACTTGTCGCAAACAGACTGTGGGCGCAATACTTTCAATTATATCAAACAATCCCTTACAGATCACCAATCCTATATCAGGCTACAGGACACAGAACACGGTCCATATCAACTTGGCGCACGAGGTACCCCACAGGGAGCTGTCCTCTCGCCATTACTATTCAATCTAGCCATGATGAAGCTCCCTACCCTGTTGGCTGAGCTCGCCGGTGTGCAGCATGTTCTGTATGGGGACGACATCACTCTCTGGGCAACGCAACAATCGGTTGGAGACATCGAGACCAACCTGCAACAAGCGGCCGCTACTGTGGACGAATGCGCTCGTCGCTGTGGCCTTGAATGCTCCCCGAGCAAATCGGAATTTGTGCATACGCGCCCCAACTCAAAGTGCACAACCAAAATTGCCCTTTCCCTATTTAGCGGACCGATACCCGAACACGAGGAGATCCGGGCACTGGGGCTTTTTCATTCATCATAGGCGCAAGATAGACACTACCCTAAACAAGCTACGTAAGGTTGAGGACCAGGTGTGTCGGATGCTCCGCCAGGTACCCAATAAAAGGGGGGGACTACGATGCAAAGATGCCCTGCGGCTGGCCAATGCATTCGTAACCAGCTGGATTTTATATTCGGCTCCCTACCTCCACCTACGCAAATGCGATGAGAACGCCTTAGAAGTAGTTCTCCGCAAGATTTATAAGAGAGCACTCGACCTCCCCATAACGACATCCAACAAGCGTCTCCTCCGTCTGGGGATGACGAACAGCTTTGGGGAGCTGCGAGAAGCTCATCTCAATAATCAATGCTTGCGCCTGAGCAAAACACCGGCGGGGAGCCGCCTTCTGACCAGCTTACACATATCATACGCAACACAGACAGAATAACGGGTCCGCATCCCTGAAGCCTGGCGCTTTGCACTCCAGGTGCGACCCCTTCCGAAAACATGACTACAGACACCCATGATGGTCGCCGTCTCGCGCGGGCGGAGGCTATTTGTCAACAATATGGCCATAGCCAGGTGTCTTCTATGTGGATGCGGCCGGCCCACAACGTGGGGGTTGGTACATGGTGGCCATCCACCAAAACAACATAGTTACAGCGCCTAGAAATATACTGGCTAGTGTACGCAGCGCGCGCGTTTCGTACGGGAGGGCGAGGCCCCCGCCGCGATGACTGCGCGGAGAGGCCGCAAGGGGCGCTGCCGGTGGAGCGGGTGCGCGAAAGCCGCCGAGCTCCTGTCGTCTGCTGTCGCGCCGATAGCGCAACGTTTCGCGATTGCTCGTGTGAAATGAATGTTTCACGGTCATCATCTCTTGGAATGTGAAGCTGGAAGACGCTAAACGTGAGCAAAAAACATCCTGAAATGTTAAAGGCTAAGCGGACGTGTTTTTTACCGTTGTGTCGAAGCGGTTATCGTTCTAACGAAGAAAAGGTGTCTTTGTTCACTGCACCGCCTGACCCAGCACGGCTTGCTGAATGGGAAAATACGATAAAGAGGGCAGACAGAAGGCTGACACCGAAGGCTGTCATATGCGAAAAACATTTCGAGAACGAATGCATCGAAAGATCTTTCAAGATTACGGTGGACGGCGTCGTGAACGAACTCGCCCGAGTGAAGCCACGCCTGAAGCCGGATGCTGTCCCTACACTATTCGAGAATTATCCAGCTCATTTTGTGCCTTAAAAGACGGGGAAAAGGAAGGTGCGAAACATTTGCGACCAAGAACCGGCACCTGAACAACGGAAGCGAAATGTCGAGCTGGTGGATCCATGTGCTCTGCAGTCGACGGTGATGATACGCGGGTTGACTCTCATTGCGTTGCTCGTGGAGGCGCATCAGAGGAACTCCAGAAGCGTTCCGATTCCGAGCAGACAGACATTGCTACAGGACCGGTGTGTGATAGCGAAGCGATACTGCAGTGTCCGTGCCCAAGTGATGTTCGGCACCCGTTCGATGGAATTCCGATTCCGGTGACATGGATGAGGTTGCCTGCGGCGTCAAATGGCGCTTTAACTTGTGCCTGTTGCGAGACCGAAGCTGGTGACTTCTCGATACTATTCATCAAAAGAATGGTGACTTTTGGAAAACCTTTGCGTGAGCACGGTTCTGTAATTGCCACAATTTACTTCCGAGGAAGAGAAAAGGACAAGTGCGTGCTTACAGCCCGCCATGAGGCCGAGACATTAATCAAAGAAATGGCTCTGCGTTTGTGATGGATGTGGCATGATTCCTGTTGCAGGCAAGCACACTTCATACAGAAGTATTTATTTTGCAGAGATATGCTTGCTGACCACCGATGGAAAGGAGAGTGATGCTTGCACTGCAAATATTTACGGAAGCTCTCGCAGAACAAGATGTGCAGGTGAAAAAAGACGAAAGATCCTTGCAGTGACAAAAAAAAATTGAAGAATCTTTCTCATGCTTTGAGAAAGACAAAGAAAAGCCTGGGCAATGCTCAGCAGCATGTGACTCAAATGAAGGAGCAAAACAATGCACTGAGAGAAGAAGCACTGGAGGCGAAAATGTATCTTGACAGTGAAAGCGCTCAAAAGGACAAGGACGACAAAAAAGGAAAGACATACATGCGCTTTGTATGTCGTTCCTTTTCTGTCGTCCTTGTCCTTTTGAGCGCTTTCACTGTCAAGATGGAAAACCAACTCGCCCACTCAATTCCATTATGCAAAAATGCAGTCACTCCCGAACCGGAAGCAGTTAGCAGTGGGCGCTTGTTTCCTGGCCGCAAGATGAAAGTCTCTGAGAGGCATGCCTTATAATGATGCCTGGATTGTGAAATCTTTGCTAATGAGGATGCGGAGCCCAAAGCTCTACGTGCACCTTCGGAAGCAGGGCATTATGATTCTGCTTGGGCGAAAATGCTTGCAAAAGTACTGCAACGATTTAAAGGTATGGCTCTTTAAATTTCATTGCCAAAAGTCCTTGGTTTCAGCGTTTCAATTTCCAGTGCAACGAACATCTCACACGTTGCTTTAGTGTGCAGTTTATTGCTTAACCTTATTGTGAATCTTTATTTCCACTTCAAGTATGGTCGAATGAAGGCTATGTGGTAAGCGGCATTGGAATTTCTGTTGGTACATAAAAAAGAATCGGTGTCGTGGACAGTATTTAGTTCTTTTGCTGGCGAAGGCAAACTGCTAAAATAAATCCACAAATTGACCTATATCTGGTATTGCAAAATATGCGCACTATCAGCGAGCTCGCATAGGTCTTATATAACGGAACATTTTTATGCGCAGCATATTACTCGCACAACCGAGCTCTTCCGTGCTGCGCCGCGCACGGCCGCGTAGCTACCACTTGACCTTCATCGGCGCACCACGTGATATGACGTCACAAGAGCTGCGAAAGCTGGGGCCTCGTGCGCTCGCTTGCGGACGCACAGCCTCCGCCGGCGGCCTAACTCTCGCTCCTACCGCTAGGAGATACTGACGTCACGCAAAAGGCGACGCACTCGTTGAGTCAGTTGAGCAGCGAGATGTCGGCCAGAAGAGGGCGGCTCGCCAGACCGCAAAGCGCAAGTTACAAAGAGCCACGGGAACGGGAGAAGAACGAGAAGTACGGCTTGCCAAGCGACGTGCACAGTATGCAGCTAGACGGCAGCGTTCGACAACCGATGCCGAGGTGGAGGATGAAGCTTCGAGTACTTCTACTCGGTTCGAGCGGCGAAATCTACCAAACGGAAAATGCGTGCTGAAGAAACTCCTGAACAGCGGGAACAGCGCCTTGTAAAGGAGCGTGCTTACCGGAAGAAGCAACGTGAGAAACGAAAGGAGCAGCGCGCAGAAGAAATGGTTTTACTGCAGACTCAAGAATGTCTCACCGATGCCGACTATGCTTCGCATCCTAGGCTTAACCATAAGCTAAGCCAGGCCATTTTTTTAAGAATGCTCCAAATAGAAAAAAATGGCGCCTCTCCCGTAACCGAGAGTAGAGTAAGCATGAAATGTTTACGGGCCTAACACAGGCTCCATTGCTCGGCTTAAGCAGCTGTGACGGTGGCGGCATTGAAATCCAGGACGATGCAGAAGCGTACGCGGACACGACGATACGAAGGCCTGACAAGAACGTATATGCAGCGCGTTTGAATACTCCGCGAGCGTGTATACATCTGCCTGCCAGGGGGGGAAAAGGCATGAAGGCCCTGCGGCCGGTCTTTTACATGCGAGAGTATAGGACCGCAGCGCCATCCTTGGGGAGCGCGCGAAAACAGTTTTTCAGCCGAAAGCCCTTCTCGCCCTGGAGCTCCCCTCTTTCTCTAAGCGGCCTTGTCTCAAAGCCGCTAACAGATCACGTATGACAACGAAGTGTATTGTGGCATGTATGTGCTTTTTGCACGCGTTATTAGAAATCGAAAACTATAATTCCGTGCATTATCAAATGCACAGCTCGACTGATATCTTGATAAACATAGATAAGACACTGGGAGCAGTTATTTTTTGTGACTCGTGTGGAGAGCAACCGGCGCTTGTATGCCGGTCCCGTAGGAGGGCTTCTCGGGAGAGAGTCTCGTTTAATCTCGTTAAGTCTCGTACGGTGCCCGGATGTTCTCGTTTCAGAGCGCGGGTGAGTGGAAATCAGTGCCCGGATGATGGCTCTCGGTCTCGGCGTGACGTCACCACACTGCCGACAACGGGAGCAAAAAGCATTTCATGCTTAAAATAGTTTGCTTCGCGCTGCTCTGCGCGCGCGTATTGAACGCAGATGCACACACCGGAACAACAGCGCCCGCCGGAAACACGTACACTAGCCAGTATTCTAGGCACTATACTACAGTTTAGGGCCTTGCTTTCCGTGCCCAAAACATTACATTTGTGGAAGAGATCGCCATTGCACTGGCCGCCGCAAATCCAGAGTCCCGAGTCATTATCACGGACTCCAGGGGCGCCTGCCGCAATATTGAGCAAGGGTGTATTCCAGACCGTGCTTTCAAAATCCTCCACGCATGCGAGTGCACAGGGTTTCCAACCCATCGTACCATCGTGTGGGCTCCGGCTCATGCGGGTCTTGCGGGGAACGAGGCAGGCGGCGCTGCCGCCGCGTGCTCACTCACCGGGCATCGCCTCATCCGCAGCCAAATCCGGAATTCAATTTCAATCCGGCCACCACCTTTAGAGAGGTGACCTCTCTTTATCAAACCTTTCATGGCCTCTATTTATTTATTTATTTATTTATTGTAGACCTCAAATGCTCCTGGATAGGTGTATCACATGAGGGGAAACAATACACAAAATGAATCTGAAATGAATGACATGGGGTTTAAAACAGAACATTTTCAATGGCTTTTTTAAAATGGACGGGGCTGGTGTGGAGTGCGGCATCGGCAGGCAGACCATTCCAGTCTACTGTAGTCTGGAAAAAGAAGGAATGAAGGTGCGCAGTGGTGCGTGCGCGGGGGGGATAAACGGCTTTGCTGTGACTGTTGCGGGTGTTGCGGGGGGACACGTGATGAGCTGGTTTTAGATCTGCGAGGGATAAGCGATAAAACTTGTGGAAAAGGATGAGTCGGCAGATTTTGCGTCGCAGCTCGAGGTCAGGCAGGTTAGCTCTTGACTTCATGGCAGTCACACTAGAATGATAAGAGTAGTCTGAATGGATGAATCTAGCTGCACGGTTTTGCACTGATTCAAGTGCTTTAGTTAGATAAGAAATGTGAAGGTCCCAAACTGCACATGCATATTCCAGCTTGCGACGAAGCAACGTTATGTAGGCGAGAGTTTTAATAGACGAATAAGCTACTGGCAAATTACGTCGTAAGTTAGACAGGACACGATTAGCTTCATTAGTAATGGCAGTGATATCGGTGGACCAAGAAAGATCATGCGATATGTTAATTCCCAGGCACTTACATGTTGATGTCGGAGAAATAACGGAACCGCATAGTACGTAGCAAGGAGTTGGGTAAGTGTGTCGCCGATTAAAAGAAATTCACGAAGTTTTTTTCACATTCAGGGACATTAAGGACGTTTTGCACCAAGTTTCTATGTGTGAAAGGTCAGTTTGGAGGGCATGAGCATCGGCGTGATTGCTAATAGGACGGTAAAATAATGCAATCGTCGGCAAATAGACGAATTGAAGGTGACATGTTTGAAGCGATATCATTTATGTATATTAGAAAGAATAGAAGACCAAGGACAGTACCCTGAGGCACACCTGAATGTACGGGAGACCTGGAAGAGGCGGTATTGTTAACATACACAAACTGCTGGCGGTTAGTTAAGAAATCACATATCCATTCATATATGCGCATATCAAGGTTAAGACACGAAAGTTTTAAAAATAGCCGTTTGTGAGGAACCTTGTCAAGAGCCTTTTCAAAGTCTAAAAATATGGCATCAACGGGAATGTTATTATCGAGGCTAGAAGTAAGATCATCAATGAATAATGCTAGCTGAGTGTCACAAGAGCGACCCTTACGAAACCCATGTTGGTTCGGATGAAAGAAATTATTTGATAATAGAAAGTTTACGACATGCGAGTGAATTACATGTTCCATTAGTTTAGAACAAAGGCAAGTGAGAGATATAGGACGATAATTACTCCGTGACTGTGAAGGGCCTTTTTCGGGACTGGAATGACCTTGCCTACCTTCGAATCCTTTGGAACAGTGCTTGAAGAAAGGGACTGTTGGAAGATATGAGATAAAATGATACTTGAGATGTGCTTGGTAATAACTAATATTTTGGCATTAATTCGCTCCACACCAGCAGAAGAAGTAAGTTTGAGTGATTCAATAAGTTTCAGGATTCCGCGAGGTTCAAATATTATTAAGTCAGGCATTAAAGGGTGATCAAAAAAATTACGAGGAACTTTAGCGGCTAAAGTGGTGAAAGGCGAAAGCCTGAGTGCTGCATTCTGCTACGCGATTGTTCACTTCACATTCGTTTGGTGCATTAATTAACTGCCAATCAATGACGCTTAAGCTTCGCCTCTAGGAGTGGAACGCGACAGCGTGTTGTAGCGCTGCCAGGCGGTCCACGGAACGCCACCACCCGTTCTACGCCTTGCTCGTTGCCCTTTGAATGCAACGCTTTTTGAGGAAAGGTTCTACGCCTTGCACGTTGCCCTTTGAATGCAACGCTTTTTGAGGAAAGGTTCTCCGCCTTGCTCGTTGCCCTTTGAATGCAACGCTTTTTGAGGAAAGGTTCTACGCCTTGCACGTTGCCCTTTGAATGCAACGCTTTTTGAGGAAAGGTTCTACGCCTTGCTCGTTGCCCTTTGAATGCAACGCTTTTTGAGGAAAGGTTCTACGCCTTGCACGTTGCCCTTTGAATGCAACGCTTTTTGAGGAAAGGTTCTCCGCCTTGCTCGTAGGTAAATTGGTTTTTGAGGAAAGGAAATGAATCTGTCTCTCATATCTCGGTGGACATCTAAACCTCGCCGTAACGGGAAGGGAGGAAGATGGGAGTGAACGAAGACACCGTATTCACTAGACGCGCCTTTGCTCGTTCCAAACCATCGAGCTGGCATGGCACACCGGAGACCGGGGTTACATTCCCGAGCTCGGCCAATTTACTACTCCGTTTTATTTATTTATCTGGTCTGACTAGAAAGGTTAATTAGGCTAATTGGTTAAGTAAGTCCCACTAACTTGGAGCATCACTATACGATCCCTTTAATTGGTTGCATGGTTAGTAGTCAAAGTACAATTGGCCTCGTTTGAAATTCGCGCACTGTGACGTCACGACCGTTTCGACCAATTGAAAAGCGTAACATTTCTGTCGACAACCCCTGCTTACAACGATGAGGCATTAAAGGCTTCCGCCTTAAAACACGGAAAAACTGGCAAGGTGGTATCGGGTTCACGCGTAAACACAGAGCAGAATGTTGAATTCAAAACTCGGGCAGCGTCCTGGTCTCTCTCCCTGTAAAGGCCTCACTAGTGTCGAAGGGCGCTGGCTTCTCCGCCTCTATACCAATACTGTACTGTTCCCGGCAAAACTGAACCACTTCAATTCTTCTTTCTCGGGCGCGTGCCCGCACTGTGAGGAGGAGTTTTCGGACACCTACCCCATGGTGTGGGCATGCCCTTCCAATCCTGCCTACCCACCTCACCTCCACCCAACCCGAGAGGACTGGGAAGCTGCCCTTCGCGGCTGCTCCGAACTCCAAGTCCAACAGGCATTGGTAGCTAGAGCCCGGGCCGCTGCGGAAGCTACAGGGATCCCGGACTAGGGATCCCTCCTAGTATTTTTAAGGGGCGGGCCCGTCCGGCTCGCACCATGGACTTCTCACTGTAAATAGAAATAACAGTTGTCCTCCTCCCGCCCCTCTTACGTTGGGCCTCACCCTCCACACGGACGCTGTCCACCCAACCCGGCTAGGAAATTCCGTGACACGGGATACGTGTCCGGACTTAACCTTCACTCGCAACATACGACACGCAGACTGGCTCAACACCGAGGAGACCCTCGGTAGCGACCACTGCATCATTAACACTACACTACGCACACGCCCCCTCAAGCGTCCAAGAACACAAGCCCATATCCCAGATTGGACGAAATTCAGGCAAAATTTTAACTCACTTGATAATACACCCATTTCCGCGCAAGGCTACACAGCATGGTCCCAACAGCTGCTGGCACACCTTTCCTGGCATGAAACACACATCCAGCTCTCAGAGGCGGTCACGGACGTGGATAACCACCTTGTACACCTCCGGGAAGCCCGTCGCAGCCTCGTCCGCCGTTGGCGACGCCAAAAACACTATAGAAAGCTTAAAGCTCGAATTGCCGAGCTTACCCAGAAAGCGGCAGAGTACGCGGCCCAACTCGCCGACTCCAACTGGGTAGATAGATGCAACACGGCCGCGCGACAAATGACCAGCCGAAACACGTGGCGTCTCTTTCGAGCCCTAATCGACCCAACCCAAACACGAACCGAAACACAAGAACATTTGCAGCGAGCCCTGGACGCTTTTCCTGGCAACACGACTCAACTGGCACAGAAACTTCGGGACCAGTATCTGTGTGCAGCCCAAGACCCCCGTGGATCTGCGTACTATTATGCAGGCAGAGAGAACACGGAGCTGGATCAACCTTTCCAGCTCCATGATCTGCGGGCGGCTCTCGCCAAAATGAAACGGGGCACTGCGCCAGGACGGGATAAGGTCACCGTCAAGCTTTTGACGAACCTGCCCGACTTGGCATACCAGTCCCTCCTGGAATACGTCAATGCGATTTGGTGCGGGGACACCCCCCTGCCAATTCACTGGAAAACGGCTTTGGTCACTTTTATTCCTAAAGCTGGCAAACCAATTGACACAGATAACCTCCGCCCCATCTCTCTCACCTCATATGTGGGCAAACTAATGCAGACGATGGTGCGGGATCGGTTATCTACATATCTTGAACACAAAAAACTCTTTGCGAGCACCATGTTCGGATTCCGCCCACACAGATCCGCACAGGATGTCCTCCTGCAACTCAATCGGGAAGTCCTTGACCCCCTCGAATGCCCCCATAATGACCGGGTAGTACTCGCCTTGGATCTTAAAGGGGCATTTGACAATGTAACACATGACATCATACTCACTAACCTAAGTCACACCGACTGTGGCCTCAACACATTCCAATACATAAGCCAATTTTTAATGGATCGTCTATCCTACATTCGAATTCAAGATAGAGAGCATGGTCCTTACCTACTCGGCACGCGGGGAACCCCCCAAGGGGCGGTACTTTCTCCGCTGCTCTTCAATCTGGCCATGATGCACCTGCCGGCCCAGCTGAGTGGTGTCGCCGGCGTGCAGCACGCCCTGTACGCCGATGACATCACTCTGTGGGCCACGCAGGGCAGCACAGGAGACATTGAAACCAGCCTGCAAACAGCGGCGACGATAGTAGACCGCTACGCCCGCCGCTGCGGTCCTCAATGTTCCCCTCAAAAATCGGAATTTGTGCACCTCCGCCCCTCACAGAAGTGCACAACTAAAATATCTCTCTCTCTTGAGAGTGGTCCCATACGCAAAAGTGATGAGATACGGGTACTCGGACTCTACATCCACAAACACAGGCGGCCAGACACTACATTGGCCAAACTCCGTAAGGTGGGGGACCAGGTGGGCCGCATGGTCCGCCGGGTTTCCAACAAACGCGAAGGGTTACGAAGTAAGGATGCCTTGCGGCTGGCAAACGCCTTCGTAACTAGTCGAATTCTCTATTCGACTCCTTATCTCCACCTACGGAAACAAGAGGAGGACGCCCTTGAGGTCATCCTTCCTAAAATTGTTAAACGTGCCCTTGACCTCCCTATCACTACTTCAAACAGCCGGCTTATGGCTCTTGGGGTGGTGAATACTTTCCGGGAGCTCCGGGAGGCGCACCTTACAAACCAGTACACGCGCTTGTCGCTAACGGAGTCGGGTTGCCGCCTTCTTGCTCGACTCCATATCCAACACACCCCTCCAATGGAAGACAGGTTTCGCATCCCGGAACTGTGGAGACGTGCCCTCCACGTGCGGCCTCTTCCAGCAAACATGTCACATGAAGACCATAATGGTCGGCGCCTGGCACGAGCGGAAGCGCTAGCCCGATATTATGGCAACAAAACAGGTGTATACTACGTGGACGCCTCCGGCCCTCACCACGGGGGATGGTACACGGCCGCGGTAGTTCACAACAGCAACACAGTTAACGGCCTAACTTTCAGAGCCCGCAGTGCAACACAAGCAGAAGAGGTAGCGATTGCTCTCGCGGCCTCACATTCCAATTCAAAATACATAATCACCGGCTCGCGAGGGGCCTGTCGGAACGTCGAACAAGGCTGCACTCCCTTCCTAGCCTATCGAATATACCAAAATTGCATACGGGATACGGATCCCGCACACCGTTACCTCATATGGGCCCCTGCTCATCAGGTGTTGGCAGGAAACGAGGCAGCAGACGCAGCCGCCCGCGCGCTCTCTCACCGGGCTGTTTTATCCTCCCCATCCGATCAGGAACCCGATTTTAATCCGGTCTATACATTCAAAGATATTACAACATATTATCAAAATTGTCATCGCCTTTGCCCTAGCGCATGTAAAGGCCTGAAGAAGGCGGATGAGCGGCTCCTTCTCCGCCTTCTCACCAATACATTGCTGTGCCCGGCAGCGCTAAAACATTTTGACCCCTCCTTTAGCGGCAGCTGCTCCCACTGTAGTGCAGTGTCTTCTGACACTTATCACATGGTGTGGGCCTGCCCCTCCAACCCCGCTATTCCCCCCATCCCCAACCCAACCCGGGAGGACTGGGAGGCGACCCTGCTCGGCTGCCGGGACTTACAGGCCCAACAAGCCTTAGTCGGGCGCGCCCGGGCAGCGGCAACCGCCACTGGGGTCCCATACTAGGGACCTCCACCTAGTGTTTGTAAGGATCGGTCCCTTACGGGCTGATCTAAACATACCTCCTGTTCATTCGTAATAAATGTTTTCACCACCACCACCAGACGGGTTCTCGGTGAAGTGGCGATGGAATTCGCGTGTAGCCGATGCAAAATCTGCAACTCTTTCTTGCATTCTTCCCAGCTTTCTTGGCTGTGTCTCCTTAGAGCTAAACTGTTCAGAAGCAGTAGAACAACTAGATTCAGATATAAAATTAGGCAGTGGCTTAGCTCTGGTTAAGCCTTGATATACAAGCGAAAAGCTGCAGTTATGCTTGGTTTGACGTCGTGGCTGTTGCAGTTCGCGCACAATGCACTGGGGGACTATGAAAGCGGTGGATGCGTTCAGCCCTCCACGCGCTGCCTGTGCGGAGGTGGAGAAAGAGACGGTAATCTGCGCGGTTAAAATTCAGGGGGCACTTTTGCTCTCTAAAGTGCTGCAAGGCGAAAGCGTTTACTGGCGCAGTTTTTTATGCGAAGCATATTACTAGAGGTACACTACAGCCCTTCGCCGTGGTTACGCGCTGTGCACACCACGTGACACATGACGTCACGACAGAGGAAGATGAGGGTCCACCTCGCGCCGTCTCTGTGGTTGCACGCCGAGCAGACCACGTGGTACAGTGACGACACACCACGTGACATACCACGTGACACATGACGTCACGACAGATCGCCGTCACGCGCTGGGAGAGCGAGAACGATGCCATCGCCCAGACACCGGAATGTCCTCGAGTGGCATTCCTGGGCATTTCGAACGCGCGTTCACACTCGGTGTAGGTGAAACGCTCGCTCCACCGGGCAGGCGGACGCGGCTTCCGTGGCAATCCAGGCGGTGCTTCGGGGTGCCGACGTCATGGACAAACACCGCATGAACGTTACGACGTAGAGTGGGACCGTGCGGTGGTCCAGGGACCCAAGGGGGGTCTAAACACACTTGCCATGATAAAGTTTTTCTCTTTCTCTCTCCAGGCGCCCACCCAACGCGCGTCTCGGGGTTAGTCGGCGTTCCGCTGTAGCCATGCCGTTGTCTTCCCCCACGACGAAGGCTTCTAGTCGTTATATTAAAATGATCAAGTATTCAACCAAGGAAAGCCATGTATTAACAAGGCTAGCCATCAATATGCTTCGCATCTGACCAGGGTTAACCAAGTTAAGCCTCAGCCATGTTTTTTTTGTTTTCATGTTTCTCATTATCCTTTTAAATTTGTTTCTTTCCTTAATTTTATTGTTTTGTATTTTTTTCTTCCTTCTTTATTTTCTTCCATTTTTCATAACATGTTTCTATTTTATTTTTATATCCGTTTCTTTTCTGTATTGTTTTTTACATCTTTATTTACGCATTTTTATTGTTTTATATTGTTATTTTTACTTTTCCATTCCTTTTATTGTACTTAGGAATTCCATGCATTCACTAGATGCGCCTTTATTCATGCTCAACCCTTGAACCTTCGTGGCGGAATGGTAGCGTCTCCGCTTCAAATGCCAAAGACCCTGCTTCGATTCCCAGCCTCGACGCACCTGCTTTTTAAGCAGCGACGAATCGGCGGCGACGGCTGCGGCCACCTTCGCCGCGTGTTACTTCACTCGGTATCACGCATGCGCTGAGCTGGCAGATCTGTGCACCGGCTCACGCGAAGCTCGGCTCCGACCCTCGTAGTGAAGCTTTTCGCTTCAAAACTCTTCGTAGGTGATTTCCATGGCGATACTCCTCGAGGAGCGCAGCACGACCGGCTCCTCCTGGCTGCGGTCACGCGTCGCCATAGCAACGGAGAGGCTGACGTCACACCATCTGTTAGGCGTGTCGGTGGCTCCTCGAGGAGCAGGGGTGTCCACGGACCACGCGACGAGCGGTTAGACCTGGTGCAGTATTGTTTTCGCAATAAAAATTGCCGAAGATTACTACTGCCCCGCCGCGGTGGCTCAGCGCATATGGCGCTCGGCTGCTCACCCGAAAGAGCCGGGTTTGATCCCGGCCGCGGCGGCCGAATTTCGATGAATGCGAAATTCTAGAGGCCCGTGTACTGTGTGATGTCAGTGCGCGTTGAAGATCGCCAGGTGTTCGAAATTTCCGTAGCCCTTCACTACGGCGTCCCTCACCCTGAGTTGCTTCGGAACGTTAAACCCCAATAAACCAAACCAAAACCGATTACGTTACTTCCTAATACGAAATTTGAACGCAGCTCATCAACTATTTCAGTTTTTCGATAGATTGAGGCGAAGAATTCTAGCAAGACATGTATGTACAAATACAGCCAATTTATTATTTTCCACACATTTTGTTTCTGGAAGAAACACTCCCCTAACACTTCTTGATCGTCATGATGGAAGCTTTGTAGTCGGCGAAATAGATCATAAGCTCGACTTGCTGCACCAATGCCTGGTTCTCAAAGACGAGGTCGGTGAGGTATTTCGCTAGGTTGTCACAGCCGTGGGAGGCATTACGAGCGAGAGGAACCGGATGTTCTCCAGCATAATTGGCAAGAAATTTCTGTTTGTCTTTATATGTACATTATAGTCCCCACGCACCCTACCACCCTGGCAGGGGGCAGTTAATGGTTCATCGCAAGAGTTCGCTCACCGTTGTCAACGCTAACGCATGAAGCCCACATCTCTCTCTCATCACCCAGGGTACCTATAAGCACAATTCACGCGTCCACTGGCCCAGGCAGCCAGTTATGCGCACTATGGCTTCAGCGCCGCGTTTCTGGCACAACGTTGTCAATGCCAACGCATGCAGCGCACATCTGTCGCTACCTCCACCCGCCACGGTAGCTCAGTGGTCAAAGCGCTCGTCTACGGAACCGGAGTATCCGGCTCAGTTCCTTCCAAATAAGTGAAAACATTTATTTAGAAGGAACAGGAGGTATGTGGCGGAACTCATATTGCGCCCGTGTGCTGTGCAATGTCAGCACCCGTTAAGGATCCCGAGTGGTCAAAATTATTCCGGAGACCTCCACTACAGCACCTCTTTCTCTCTTTCTCCTTTCACTCCCACCTTCCTCCCTTCCCTTAACCATTAATGGCTTTCGCCTTAATATCTGATTCTTAGTAATGCTAAACCACGAGGATAGGATAAGAAAACTTTTAATGTCCAACAGACAGAGGGTACCCAAAGGGCTACCCGCCTAGACGACATCCGAGAGGTCTTGACTTCGGCCAGTCGGACGAGTTGTAGCTGAGTCGCCGGGTCAGAACTCAGTAGTGAGGTCTCCCATTGGTCTTTCCTGTTTATACCTCGTCCCTCCCGGGGGCATGAGGACATTCTCATAGCATGTGGTCCAAGGTGGCCCGAAGTTCGCAGTTTAAAATTGCCCTGAGTAGATAAGACTCCACAGGGCCGGGTTTGGAAAGGTGTAAGTTTGTAACCGGCGCCAGTTGATGCCTTGGGATCTGGACAATGATTTATTCGCTGTAGGAATTCTAGCTCGTTGCAAACGATAGTACTGTATAATTTCTCTGTATGTCACCATGCGATCCCTGTCTGTAAAGATAACCTTGCTCGGGTCCGCCCGAAAGGAAAAGCCTCGGGCGAACTCGTGGGCTGTCTCATAGGATCAATAGGATGTATATTCCTGGGTAATAGGGGTACAGCTATATTGTCCTGAATTTCTCTGAGAATGTCAACTTTGGCGGTTGTTCTGTTATGTCGACTCGGAGTTTTTCCAGAATGGCCCTGCCCATTGTGGTCCCTGCTAAGCGTTCGATTTGAGACGTTCTCACTGCTTCCGTAATTTCTTACATGGTATTATGCATGCCTAGCTCTAGGAGGTGGTGAGTGGATGTACTGATGGGCAATCCTAGAGGTTTTTTCGTTCACCGACTGATAATTTCACCTATATCATCGTTTTCTGAAACTTTACGATCATGGAAGGGGGCAGCATACGAGATACGGCTAACTACGAACGCCTGTACCAGCCGCAGGAGATTGTGCTCTCTTATGCCGTGTCTCCTGTTAGGAATCCGCTGTATGAGTCGCATCGCTTGTTGAGCGCAGTTCTCCATCTTAGTTATTGCATCATCGTTATACCCGTTGCTTTGTATAATCATGCCTAGAATTCTGATTTTTTCAACATGACGAATCTCCGCCCCTTGCGCTTGTAATTTGATGTTAGGGATGGTTCTGGTTTGTCTTTGATGCAGAGGTCGATAAAAAAGAAATTCAGACTTCTGCGCAGAGCATTGCAAGCCCCTACGGCTGACGTAGCTTTCGACCTCATTTATGGCCTTCTGTAGAGCACGTTCGATGTGCGCGTCGTCTCCACGGGTCATCCACATGGCGATGTCGTCCGCATACATGCAGAAGTTCAAGCCATCTATCCCCTCCAGCCTCATCGGTAGCCGTATCATGGCCACGTTGAAGAGAAGGGGGGAAAGTACTGAACCCTGCGGAGTGCCTATGCTGCCCAAGGTGATGGATGGATGGAAACAAGTTTATTACACACAAAAAAAAAACAAAAAATCTTCCAGGGTGGTCCCCTACTGGTCCAGGAGTCCACGGGCTTGTGTTCACGTAAAGCCAGATCCACCAGCCATTTCTGGCCGGCGGGCTGAGCGGTCCGGAAAGCAGCCTCCCAAGGAGAATGAGTGGGATTGGGGATGGGGGTACTGCCTTTGGGGAAGGACATTCCCAAAGGTAGTGGAAAAATGTGGATCTGGGCACGCCACAGGTGGTGCAATCAGGAGGAAAGGCGGGGTGAAAGCATGAGAGACGGTGGGGGGAAATAAAACAGCCTGTCTGTAATTGTCGTCTTGTGGCGCTGGATGAGGGCGACAAGGTACTGTGGGGTGGTGGTTGTGTCGTGCGGCTGTGTTTGTAGAATGTTGTGATTTGATAATATGTAAAGAGGAACGATGGGCCCTCTTTTCGCAGGGTTGGGTGCCTGATCATCCGGGGTCCGGGAGGGGAGCTCTCGGGCCAGCGCATGAACGCGCTCATTACCGGGGATCGAAGCATGCCCAGGGACCCACGACAGAGTAATCGTTCGGTCGAGAGAGGTGACTGCGGCAATAATACGATGTGTTGCCGGCGTCGCCACGCCCTTTAGGTAGTGGCGGTACGCGGCCTGGGAATCTGTGCAAATTTCAGTTACGTTTTTGACAATGGTGGAGTGGGCCAGAGCAACTGCGATGGCGGCTCCTTCCGCTTCTGCAGGCGAATTAGTCCGGATAGTGGCGGCAGCCCCCACTTTGCCGTCTTCATAGGCTGCGACTGCCCTGAAATATCCTGGTTTCGAATTTTCTGCCGCGTCAACATAAAGGATATCGGAGCGGTTGCTGTATGTTTTCGTGTAATAGCTCGCTCGTGCCTGCCGCCTACCCTGATGGAGACTCGCGCTCATATTGCGTGGTAAGGGCTTCTGATATATCTGATCCTGAGTGCGCAGAGAAATCATGTAAGGTGTAGGACTTGTTGGGGTGGGAATGGGTGGATTGATACGTAGCTGTTGCAGTAGGCGTTGTCCTGTTTCTGTGCAACTCAGGCGGACTAATTGGTTGGTGCGTTGAGCCTCTATTAATTCGATCATTGTATTATGGGCACCAGTGGCCAGGAGACGTTTCGTGCTAGCCGTCCGTGGAAGACGTAGGGCTGAGGTGACAGCCGTGCGTGTCAGGATGTCTGCCTGTTGTGTTTGCCGCTGAGTGAATGTGTGGTATGGCAGGTGGTATGTAATGCGGCTAACGATTAGTGCATTTGTAATATTGAGGGTCTCGCGTTCAGACAGCCCATGATTGCGTGGTGCCACCCGCCTGATAAGTGCAGCGCCCTGTTTGGTCTGTCTTTGCAAGAGCTGAAGGGTGCCTGTTGCATCGAGTGTGTTGTTAATGAGAAGGCCGAGAATCTTCACCAGAGGCACAATGGGCACTGGATTCCCGTATATGTGCAGTTCAATCTGTGGGTCACTGGGGAAGGGCTTCAGCTGCAGGAGTTCCGATTTATTTGGAGAGCAACGGAGGCCTGTGTTTGCTAAATGAGTGGTAGTGATGTCTATGGCAGATTGCAGGAAATCCTGGGCTGTTCCAAGGGATCCTCCCGTTGTCCACAGGGTTATATCATCTGCGTATATGGCTGTGTGGAGCCCCGGGAAAGCAGCAAGCGCCTTTGCCAGTGGCGCTAGGGCAATGTTAAAAAGTAAAGGTGACAGAACCGCCATTGTGGGGTACCCCGGTTAGGCAGGGGGAAAGGCTGGGAGGCAATATCCCCAAGGTGGAGTTCTGCCGTGCGTCCCTTAAGGAAGGCCCGAATATATTGCCATATGCGGGTGCCGCATCCCGTGGTGGCTAATAACGTGAGGATATGGTCATGGCTTATTGTGTCGAACGCCTTATGAATATCCAGGGCCAGTATGGCTCGCGTACTGGCTGTACGGCGCTTGGTGCAAAAGAGGGACTCTTTAAGGGCAAGACGCACGTCTTGCGCCGAGATGCTTGGGCGGAAGCTGAATTGAACGTTGGAGAGAAAGCCTGTTGTTTCTAGAAACGGTTGCAGGCTATTGAGAATGACATGCTCGAAGAGCGTTTTGACACAGCTCGTTAAGGAGATGGGGCGCAAATTTTGAAGGGTGAGGGGTTTGCCCGGTTTGGGTATAAATCGCATGCTGCATGTGTCCAGGCTCATGGGAGCGTCCCAGCTTGCCAGTGGTTATTAAAGAGCTCCGTGAGTTCCTGAATGGACCCTTAGTTCAGATTGAGTAGTGCCTTGTAGGTTATGCCATCCGGCCCCGGCGCCGTAGAGCGGCGAATACTGAAGAGTGCTCGGCGGACTTCGTTTAAGGTGATGTCGGCATCAGGTTCTGGGTTAGGTGGAGATAGATTGGGTGGATCGACTGACTGAAGGGGTGTGGGTATATAAGTGTCCCGTAGTTGTCCAATTACGTCGGTGCCCTTTTGGAGCTGTAGTTGTATTAGACGTTGTATGTTTACTTGTATCTGAGATTTAGTGGTTGTTGGATCTAAGAGAGCGCGTAGGAGGGCCCACGTGCGTTTTGTGCTTAATGTACCCTTCAGATCGTTACAAAACGTTGCGCAGTTCGCGCGGGCTAGCGTGTTCGCGTATTCTTCTGCCTCGCGAGTGAGAGCGGGGCTATGCGGAGTCTCAATTTGTGATTGTGTCGCTGGTGACACCAGCGCTTGAGAAGTCCCTGTCGGGCCTCCCATAGATGAGCCAGATGCGGATCAACCTGCGGTGCCTTAGGGGTATCTTTAATGCTTTTGCTGTTCGACTGGATGGCCTTCACCTGTCCAGTCAGTGACAGTACGTGGTTCTGTAGAATGAGCTGCCAAGTATGAGCGCAATTTGTCACAGTGAGTGAGAAGCTGCGAACGAGGGTTGAAAATCTTGGAATCATAAGCAGCAATGGTGGAGACTGGAAAGTGGTCACTCCCAAGGCTGTCTTGGAGCACCGTGTGAGATTTAACAGTTATGTTCGGTGTGGCCCATGTGAGATCGGGTGTGGTGTCGCGGGTGACGCTTGTGCCAATGCGAGTGGGTACGGTGGGGTTTGTGATGAGGCTAAGGTTGTAATCAGCCATTGGGGTAGAAATGAGGTTACATTCGGGGGTATCCGAGGTGTATCCCCAGTGCGTGTGATGTGCGTTAAAATCACCCACCACAAGGAGGTTTGAGGAACGGAAGGAGCCCAGGATACCCGGAATAACTGTTCCTTTATCTTTAGGATTGCTGTATGTTAAGAACAGTGAGGCTATATGTGTGTCCCGGTGAGCTGAGCTCTATCGCGGTGTATTGAGCGCCCTTGCTGTCGGGCGTGTTTGTCGGTGTGCGGTCTAACACCGGCATGGATACGAGTGTCAGGATTGCCATTCGTGGTGTAAGGCCTGCCGTGTGATAACCGCGGATATGAATGCGATTTGTTTCTATCTCTTGCAGAGCAATGACATGGGGGGATTGGGGAGTTTGCGATATATGCGGCTATTTGTGTTTGCTTTCGGCGTATGCTGCGACAGTTAAATTGCCATATAATTGTTTCTGTTGGTGTAGTGGATTGGCGTCGCCGCCGACCTTTTCGCGTGCTATTGTTCTGCGCCATGTTGCTGATCAGGAGGTACTGGATGAGGACAGGCAGTGGGTTGAACTGCGCGCTGCTTGCGAGGCAATTCCTGATGAGGTACAAGCTCGAAAAGCTTGTTGATGCCGGCGTCATGTTTTTCCAAGCGTGTGTTAATCGTAGCTTCTATACTGTCAGTCATATTCTGTATCAACTGTGCCTGGGCTAGTATGAGCTGTTGCTGCATCGCTCCGAGTTGTTCAGCAGCCATAGTGTTGATTATGCTAGGGATTTCTGAGCGAAATTCAGCGGAACGTATGTACTGCCTTACCGCCTCTTGAGGCGTAATGGGGGGGGGGGGTAATTGGTTGGATAGAGGTAGGAGTAGAGGCTGCTTGGACGGACAACTCACCCTTTTCAGCAAGACCGGCTCCTTTCTCGGGTGTAGAGTTCCGGAGTGACTGCGTCTCCTGGGTCTTCTGGATGTGGGCTGCGCAATCACTGGCATTCGATGTACAGGCCCGTAGGTCGGTGGCATCTATCTTGGTACCACTGGGCCCCTGAAGAGGTTGAAGTTGTGCGAAATCGCGATCCAAATTCTTATGTCCGGCGTTCACGGAGTTCACTGTGTGCTTTTCCGTGTGGTTTTTCCTATCTTGTTTGTCCGATGGTTCTGGGCTCTCGGTCTCCATGGCCTGCTCCAGAGGTGTCTCGGCAGCCGTGGTGGCCACTGGGTTTTCCTTCCTCAGTGGTGCCAGGAGTGGCCATTGTTCTGTGTTTCGGTTCTAAGGTTTCTTTGGATGGACGGTGAGTGCCTTGTTTGGACAGTTATTCTTATTCCCTTTCGTGGGCAGTGTTGTGCTGCTGCTATATCCTTGCGGTTCTGCCGGCCGGTCGACTTCGGTTTGGTTCAATTTAGGCCGCTGCTCGTTCCTGGGTCGATGTTCAGTCTTCTGCTCGTACTCAGTTTTTTTCCTCTGCGCCGTCTTTTTCATCTGCTCATCAGTTGATTCTTCTGCACATCTAGAAGAGTGCGCTGTGCAGCAATGTCTCCATGAGGAGGCGTCGGTTTGCGGCTTCATCAGCTTTGCTTGTCTTTTTCCTTCTTTTGGTGTAGTTCTTCTGTCTTGCCGGGCAGTTCGTGTCAATGGTGGAGTGGCTCGATGTGTCGCAGACGATGCAGTACTTTTTGCAATCGACATGTCCTGGTGGAGGATTGCGCACTCCGCAATTGTAGCTTCTTTTCTCCTGTGGAGTGGGGCAAATGTCAGCACGGTGTACTCTTTTCAATCGCAACACCCGCAAACCTGCATCACTGGTCGGAATGGTTTCCACCTGTATTCTATGCCGCTGAGATAGACAAACCGCGGTACTACTTTGCCTCAAAGGTATATAGGCATGCCCGCTTTGTGCCGAAAGGCCTTGCTTGAATGATGTTTATGTGTTGGGGATGTGTTTCCGTGCAGTTTAGTAATTCCTCTTCTGATGGTACCGGTAAGGCGCCGGTAATGATGCCTTTACACGTGTTGTCTGGTTAGGCTGCATAAGCGCTAATTGAATATTCTTTTCCGCCTAGATTGATTGCCTGGATGTTGCATATCTGTTCAGTGAGGTCAGGATCCGCGGTGATCAAAATTGCGACGTTTTGCTCCGGCTTGATTCTGACGCTGGCCTCGTCAGTTAATTGGGGGCTGAGCTTGAATTGCAAAGCAGCAAGAAGGGACCTACCGGAGTTGTTATGCAGCGTCACCCCTCCACGTAGACGTATTATCACCTTGTAGTCATCATGCGGCAGCCTCGGCAATTTGATGGGGCGTGCGGGTCGTGATCTTTCCGCAGGTGTGTGTGCTTCTGCCTCCGTTACAGGTTTCAATCGTTTTTTGCGTGCGTCGATCATCCTGAACCATGGCGTAGCCTTCGGGTAGGCATCAGTCATGTCTCGTGTCGTCGAGTTGGAATAAGATTTGGAGTACGGGTCCTCCTGAGGCGTCCCGTGCGGTAGGCTCCCCTCCGTTGTGTCGGCAGCAGAAATTCCGGGCGTGGCGTCCTGGGTTTCCATGTCGACGATTTCGTGGACTCCCGTTGCCGTGGACAGCGAGCACGACCCGCTGTGGCTGGATGGGAAGGAAGCGGCGTCGGCCATTTGATGCGTTGACGTGGAACGCCGCTCCGCCGTGCGCCGCCTAGACGGCGTTGACGTGGAACGCTGCTCTGCCGTGCGCCGCCGCGGGGGGTTAGGCATAGTGCGCGACTCCACCTCGGAAATCTTCGTAAGGTGCTTGTGCAAAATACAGCGTACTCACGGGCAAAGGAGTCCTTGTAAAGGTCCCTTGGATGTTCACGAATGCCGGAGGTATTAATTTAGGGCGCTATGAAGGGTAATTGGGAAAATAAAGCCGGAAGTTCACAGCGCCCATGTGAAGCGCGTCCGCTTCGCTCGGCTCCTATCTCGGCTCCTTCTGCCAAAGTGTATGTCTTGAGACTGACTTTCACCAAAATGGATGTGCGCTATCCTGCCCGAAAGAAAATTGGCAATGTAGTTTTATGTGCGTTCCCCGACATTTAAAAGCGCCAGGTTTTCGAGTATCGCCTCGTGTTTTACATTATTACTTTATTTCATTATTACATTATTATTTCACACTATTACTTTCGCATCGGGCGACTTAGTGTCTAATATGTCATGTTTGAGCTGTATCACGACATCTTGCGTGGACAAATGCGATAAAAAAGTGTCATTGAATGGGGGGTATAATTCGTCGTCTTCCATGAAATTTTTAGTTGCGTTTGTATCACATGTTCCATCAATTTTCCGTCGTAAGATGTGAGGGATATAGGAATTAGATTTTCTAGATTGAGCGGTTTCACTGGCCTAGGTATGAAAAATACCTTAGCGGTTTTCCGCTGTTTGGGAATATCTCCCTTCTCCCAGCATTCTTGCTTGAAATTGGTCAGCGCTGATTGATTTTAAAACATTTTATTCGCCGGGAAGAGCTTGGCAAGAGGTCGCGTTAAGTGGTCGAGAGTACATAGCCCTCGACGACTTTGTCAGCCCACTCCACCGCCAAAACTTGCGTTCTGGGGTCAGAGCTAGCCAGCACGGTCTCCCACCGCTCGAGAGAAGGAGCTGTAACTAGATCACCCGGAGGTGGCTCTATTTTGCAGTCCCACAGGATGTGATCGTAGGTAGCATGTTGTCCACAGTGTTTGCAGTTTGGGTTGTAAAGATCTGGATAAATGTGCGCGAGGAGTGATGGGGTGCGTATCGATCTCGTCTGTAGACGACGCCACGTAACCTCTTGTTCTTTAGTAAGTCTTTTGTCTGGAGGGGGGAAAATTCTCCTCTCTAATTTAAAATGATTGGTGAGATCATGATATGTGATCATTGAGTCCTTCGTGAAATTCAGGGAGCCAGACTCATCCACTGCCCGGTCGACGAAACCTCGGGCTTTATTGTGGGCTGCCTCGTTCCCCGGATTCCCCGAATGGGCTGGGACCCATATCAATTCGGAATAATTTGGTGAGAATTTGGTTGCGTTAAGGATTCTAAGGGAGGTGTTTGTAATTCGCCCTTTAGCGAAATTATTGATACCCATTTTGGAATCGCTGAGGATGATGCTCCCTTGGGTATGTGCTACGGTGAGGGCTACAGCCGCCTCTTCTGCCGTTTCAGAGGATTTCGTTTTGATTGTCGCCGAGACGATGTGGTCACCATTCTCGTTCACAACCACAATTGCAAAGGCATTGGTATTTTTGTATTCTGCCGCATCTACATAAAGTGTTGCAGCGCACTGTCTGTATTTCTTATGTAAGGCTTTGGCTAGTGCTTGTCTTCTACCCTCATGGTGTAAGGGGTGCATGTTTTTGGGGAGTGGTTTGATTAGTAGGACCGTCCTATAGTCGCGGGGTAAGTCTACTTTAGCATCGTTATTCGTAGGTTGAAAGTTAATTTCGAGCCTGGTAAGAATACTCCTGCCAGTTCTGGAATTGGCTAATCGCGCTGTTTGAGCCATTAAATGGGCTTCTTTCAGTTCATTGTAGGTGTTATGTATTCCTAACCTCATAAGCCTTTCGGTTGAGGCATTTAGTGGGAGTCCTAACGCAGCCTTATAGGCCTGCCGTATCATGCTATCCAATTTGTCCTTTTCTGCTTTCGAAAATTTGAGATAAGGGGTGGCATAGAGTATCCTGCTTAGCGCAAAGGCCTGCACTAGGCGGCATAAATCTCTTTCCCTCACCCCTTGTCTGCGGTTAGCTATGCGGCGGATTAATCGCGCCATCGCTTCTACCGTGCGTTTTAGCTTAGTGTGTGTGTCGGTATTCTTTCAATTTGTTTGTAAATACAACCCCAGTATTCTCATGGTCTGTACCTCTTTGACAGATCGTCCATCAACATAGACGTTTATTTGCGGGGGGGATGTCGTGGTACGCCTACCTCTTTGTTTACGACGGATCACGAAGAGTTCTGATTTTTGCTCAGAACAAGTGAGGCCGGATTCTCATGCGCATGCCTCAATGATGTCCACTGCTGCTTGGAGTGTGTCTTCTATGTAGCCTTCGCATCCTTTGGTTACCCAAAGTGTGATGTCATCTGCATAGAACGTGTGATGTAGGTCTGGTATTTGTGCCAGTTTGGGGGGAATTTTGATGAGGGAGAGGTTAAAAAGGAAAGGGGACAGGACGGAGCCCTGTGGCGTTCCTTTACTTCCTAGTGTGATTGGGGCAGACTCTATTGTTCCGACCGTTATCACTGCTGTTCTGTTAGTGAGGAAGGATCGGATGTAGTTGTACGTCCTTTCTCCGGGGTTGATTTCTGACACGTTTGTCAAAATGGCTTTGTGGGTGACGTTGTCGAAAGCTTTAACAAGGTCTAAACCCAATATTGCTTTCGTTCCTGTTCCCTCGTCAGCTTCAATTATGTCCTTGTTAAGCTGCAAGAGTATGTCCTGGGTAGATAGTTGGGCCCTGAATCCTAACATTGTTTCAGGTAGGAAGTTCATGTCCTCCGCATAGTTTTGGAGCCTATTGAGGATGACATGCTCCATGAGTTTGCCTAGGCATGATGTTAATGAAATTGGGTGTAGATTCTCAGTGCTGAGTTTCTTACCCACTTTAGGAATGAAGATGATTTTCGCGTGTTTCCACTCTGGTGGTATGTTGCCTGCATGCCAGTATTTGTTCATAAGGTCTGTAACCGCCGCGATCGACGTTGCGTCTAAGTTCCTGAGAGTCTTATTTGTTACTTTGTCTGGTCCTGCCGCAGATGTTGTCCGCAGTTTTCCAATTGCGTACCAGACCTCTGCGTCTGTGATGTCTGCGTCTAAATTTGGATTAGGAGTCCCCCGGTAGTCTGGTTGTGTGGTACCATCATCCGTGTTTAGATAACGTTCTGCTAGCTCTTTGATTAGGTCTTCAGTTGTACCCTCATATTTATGTATGAGTCTGTACAGTTGACTTTGTTGCACGGGACGTGTTTGTTCTGGGTCGAGCAGGTGTCTTAGAAGATGCCATGTCTTCTTATTTCCGAGCTGTCCATTGACGCTTTCACATATTTGGTTCCATTGTTGTGTTTGGAGAGTAAGTGTATGTTCCTCGATTCGCCTCTCGATTTCAGCGATCTTTTTGCGTAGTCGCTTGTTGTTTTTGCTTCTTCCAGCGTTTTTGGAGGCCTTTTTGTGCCTGCCACAGGTGTAACAGCTTTGAGTCTGCAATCTGCTCCTCCTTCTCAACTGGCACCACAACGCTAGTGGAGCTGACATCCTCATTCAGGGAGATAACCCAGTCGCTAAGGTTAGAGATCTCCTTTGGAGCTGTTTTGTCGCGAAGTTGCCTGAACTTGTCCCAATCCGTGGTTCGTATTTCTTTTGCTTTGTTTTTAAGTTTTGTCGTGGGGAAGGTGATGCTAAGGATGAAGTGATCACTACCAAGGTTTTGCCCGGTGTTGACCCACGTTGCGTCCTTGACGTTTTTAGAGAGGGATAAGTCTGGAGATGTGCCTACACATACACTGTTACCCATGCGTGTGTGGTCGCTCGGGTTGTTTAGCGTTGTGAGCCCTAGTGACTGTATGATTTGCCAGAGCAGGTTCCCTTTCGGAGTTGCTTTAGTATATCCCCATGCAGTTCGCTCTGACAGAGTATTGATGTCTGCCCCGAGTTTGGTAGGCGCTTTCGACGGCTGCGGGGTGTCGGCTTCCGAAGCCTCGGCCTTTCTTTTGGATTCCTCGCCTTCTTTTGTAGGAAGCGGTCTTTTAGTTGCTATTCTGGCGTCTGGGTCCGTCGCGTTATGGGCCGAAGACTGGGACGCGGTGGAGGGAGTGTGGCAAATAGCGTCTGTTTCCATCGCATTATTGGTCGAAGCCTGGGACGCGGTGGGTGGCATTCTAGCCGCAGTGGCATTCTGTACCTGATGCGCTTGTAACAGGCGTTTAATGTCAGCCAACTCTTTTTTAAGGCTGGCAATTTCTCTGTCTCGGGATTGTAGTTGGATCTGAAACTCCTTCTCTCGAGCGTCAATAGATTGGGAGGCCTCTGCTGGCCAGCTCACCTTTTTATTGGAGCGGCTATCGCTGCGTCCGCGGCTCGAGCTTCTCTTGTCGTTCCCTGCAGGGTTCCCCAGGGGCGGGAAGGAGCTGGAGTTGTTCCGGCTGTGGCTTCCTCCTTTTCCGGTAGCACCGTGTTCCTTCTTCCTGGGCCTAGACTGGTGTCCGTGTAGTGATGAGTCGTCCCCTTGCTTGGGTGCCTGGTTGCCATGGGGCGTTCCTTGTTTGTTCTTGTTGATCAGCCGGAATTTGCAGTTCCGGCTGCCTGTGTTGTGGCCCCCGTTGCAGACGATGCATACGGATTGGCAGGTTGGCTGTTCTCTAGGTTTGTGTTGTTGTTGTTATTGCTGTGACTGAGAGAAGGATGAAAACGAAATTGCACGGGCCTGCCTACTGGCTCGAGCTAAGCCACCACCGCTGCCCCGTGCACATAGAGGAGAGTTAAGAGATCAGAGGAAAGAGAAAAAGGAAAGAAAAGACGCGCGTCGCAGCAACAACTGCGTCCGCCGGAGCGGACGCTGCTGAAGAAACAGATAAGCGGCCGAAGCCGCGCTCGCCGAAGCGAGGACGGATACAAGGTTTATAACCAAGAGCCATCTTTTTAATATGCTGAGCAAATGGACCTCGCGTTCTCGCGAAACGCCAGAGCGCTCTCCCTTGCTGCTATAAAATTTGCAAAATATATTGGCAGAGTTGTGCTTTGTACTTGGTTGCTCATAATGTTCTCAAGGCAGTTAACAATCAGCTGCGCCTCATTGAGTGAGATGTAGGGCCTCGAGATGGTTTTAGCATCAAAAGCAATGGCTGTTAGCTTTAGCTGGCGCTTGGTGCTAATCCGGTGCATATTTTGGTGTGGCTCCGGAAGAATGCTGTACTATAGGTGAAACGACGCGACTCCATGCGCAGTAGCTTAACGAACGGTTATGAAGCTTTGCAATGGTGCGCGCAGATGCGCATTTTAGGTGTGACCTACGGCTGTGCTGGAATATCGAATGGTGTGTGGTCTTCGGTCGTCGAAGACATTACAGCTCGTGTGCGAAGGGCGCAGACATTCGATTTGCCTCTGCTTGAGAGGCGCTACCTGGTTCAGTCCGTCATGCTCGGTGCCTTCTGGTACCTCTGCTACACTGTTAAACCACCCCTCCGTGTCATAAGGCGAGTGCAGACTACAGTTTTTTCGTTCTTTTGGTCAGTCGGAACCGAGCTTGTGGCCCGTGCTGTTCTTGGACAACCACGGGAGAGAGGAGGGTTTGCCTTTCCAAATTTGTCCGTCACGTCCTCGCTGTTAGCGTTGAAGAGTATTTTGCGTATCCTGCTAGGAAACGCGTCTCCGGCGCGAATCCTGGCTCGGTACTTTTTGGGCCCTTCTTTACGCTTTTGGATCCGGCGGCCCCTGTTAATCATGGACCCCAGTCAGAGCAACCTACAGCTTTCTACGCTTCATCAGTGGCCTTTTACAGGCATGTTAGAGCAGTAGCACCTGCTGTCAACATCGTTGCAGACCGTGTGGTGGACATTATGGGCACGCTATTGTTACCTGTTGTGCCGGCGTCTCGCCGCTCACCTATGCGCCGGGTTCAGTGGGCGCGTTTAGCGTCGACACCTCTCCCAGATCATCTACGTGACTTTGTCTGGAAACTTGGCTGGGCAGTGCTCCCTACTTGTGATCGGTTAGAACGGTGGGGTGTGTTACGCTCCAGTACTTGTCCGAATTGCCCGCTCCCGGAATCTAATCGCCACGCTACAGTCACCTGTGTTGTAGCGCGTGTCTTTTGGCGCGCGGTTCATGCGGGATTTCGTGGGCAGGGCATTTCGTGTTTCGTCTCCCGCGGCCGCTTCCCCAGCGGCCGTTTTGCTCGCCTCTTAATAGTTGCAGGTCTTTTTAGTTTATGGCGCAGTCGATGCGCCGCGGTCGCTAGTGGCTTTCGACGCCGCGCTGTGTGGCCAATTCTCGGCCGTCTCCGACGGGAGCTGATCAGTTTTTTGTCCGAGGAACTCTTTTTCTTGGGTGAGGAAGAGTTTTTCCGACAGTGGTCATGCCCATTTATTTCTGTAAATAACGGTCGTATTGTCTTGGGTTTTAGGCCAAACTGGCGCTAAGGTCTCCTTTTCAATGTTTGAATGTCTAATTATCGTCTTTTCGCTCTTCTGTCAATCGGTATATATGCATTCCTATTTTACATTGCCCATTCCTGTTAGTTACTTAGAAATGTTTATGGTACCTCTTTAATTTGCTCACCTTACATGCTTAATGTCATGTGTTTTTGTAAATGTGAATGTATCTTGTAACCTTGGCATGTGTACATATGTAAATAGGAAGGAAGGAAAAACTTTATTTTACTCTAGTCCTTTTTCCTGCGGTTTGGGAGCATCTTCAGAGACGTTTTCTCCTTGATTTTACCCCCAGGAGTCTTCTCTGTCGAAGTCGTCCGCCTCTAATCAGTGGTCGGTTGCCCTCAGTCCAGGGCTCCGCTGGCCACTGCCGCCCGTTGAGCTCGCTGTACCAGACCTTCTTGGTCTTCACAGCGGTCGCTGGACAGCAGAGTCTCCCACTGCTCCGCACTCGGGTTTTGTATTTTGGGGACCACGTCTATCTTTTGGCAGGCCCATGTGATGTGATAGAGAGTAGGTTTTCCGTCGCACCAGGGACATTTGTCCGCGTATATGGTAGGGTGCATTTTGTTTAGTATATGTAGGTTTGGGAAAGAGCCTGTTTGTAATTGTCTCCAAGTGACAGCTTCCTCTCTGCTGAGAGATTTGTGCGGTGGGGGATACCGCAATCTTCTGCCTCTGTAGTTTTGTAGTATGGCCGAGTAATCCCTGGGTGCTGGCGCGAGTTCCGCGGGCTCATCGGATGCTCGGAAAGTAATGTATCCTCGAGCTATCCTGTCGGCCTCTTGGTTCCCTGCCACCCCCGTGTGCCCCGGTACCCACACAATTTTGTGTCGGATCTTGTCGTTTTGTTCTTCCCGGTTTTTAATTCTGTCACTCGCTGCGAGGAGTATACGGAGCGCGTGACGACCTATCCTGCCATTCATGTAATTTCGGCAGGCTGTTTGAGAGTCCGTAAGTATTGTTAGTGACCGCCCGGTTCTATAGCCCTCCGCCACCGCTAGAGCAACGGCTACTTCCTCGGACTCTGCAGCTGTGCAGCCTCGGAGAGACGCGCTGGTCATTTCGCGTAAAGACGAATCGACCACCGCCGCTACAGCGATTTTGGTATCTCCTCCTCTCCAAGACGCGTCTGTATACACGGTCGTGGCTTGAGGAGCGTATGTTTTCTCGATGAATTCGGCCCTCGCTTCTCTTCTGCCTCGATGGAGGTTGGGATCCATGTTTTTTGGTATTGGCGCTACCTTGAGGTATTGGCGCTACCTTGAGAAGATGTCCTGCGAAACGTACCTCGGACGGGAGAAAATGTCATAATGGCCCTGGACATCAAAGGGGCATTCGATAACGTCAGCCACGAAGCGATCCTTACGGGCCTAGACAAGCTGGATTGCGGGCGCAGAATCCACGGCTTCGTCAAAGCCTTCCTGTCCGACAGAACTGCCACCATCGGCATAGGAGACCTTCGATCGGACAAAATTCGCACTCCAAATAAGGGAACACCCCAAGGGTCAGTTATCTCCCCCTTACTTTTCAACATAGCTATGATAGGCCTAGCTCGAAAACTAGAGAACATCGAAGGCATCAGGCATGCAATGTATGCTGACGATATAACAGTCTGGACAAACACGGGTTGTCTCGGAGAGAAGGAAGAAAGGCTACAGCAAGCGGCCTCTTGTGTAGAGCAATACCTCGCAGAAAGAGGACTCGCATGCTCGACCGAGAAATCGGAACTGCTGAGAGTCTGGAGAGGCAAGCAAAACCGGACCGTCCCAAACAACGAGGACCTAAAACTCAACGTCTACCTTGACGGGACACCCATCCCCGAAAAGACAACAATAAGAATTTTAGGCATGTGGGTTCAGTCCAACCAGCGCAGTACTCACACTTTTACCCTGCTCAAAGCAACAACACTACAAGTCTCACGCATGATCACCCGCATCACCAACAGGCGACATGGCATGCGTGAAGAGGACACACTCAAACTAGTCAGAAGCCTTGTAGTTAGTAGAATCACGTACAGCCTACCCTACCAGTGCCTCAACAAAAACGAAATACAACAAGCGGATGCCCTGCTACGCAAAGCGTATAAGACAGCGCTCCGACTTCCGCGCAACACGTCAACCGAAAAACTCATGGCCCTGGGATTACATAACACCTTTGAGGAGCTACGAGAGGCGCAGCTTGAGTCGCAAAAACTCAGGCTGTTGCAGACAACGACTGGAAGAGCGCTCCTGCAGAGGCTCGGATACCGCGAGCAGATGCGAGAAATGACGAGGACGGCAACGATCCCCGACGAGCTTCGCAAGACATATGTAAATAAAATTTTTTCTAAACAGTTTGACTAGCTATGTGGCACTACTGATGTCACAACTGGAAGATATCACTCGTAATTAATGACTGATTACTAAGTAATGGCTCTATTACTTATTATTGACTAGTACTAATTGACTGTTAACTACTGGCACTTAAGCTGCGCCTCTAGGAGTGGAACGCGCTGCCGCGGTGGCTCAGTGGTTACGGTGCTCGGCTGCTGACCTGAAAGATGCGGGTTCGATCCCGGCCTGGGCCTCCACAACACGATCGGGGAACTGGTGGAGGCCCACCGACAAGCCCAATACATCAGGCTCACAAAAACTTCCACAGGTCGGAATATCCTGGACTCCCTGGGAATCAGAATACCGGCCAACGACCCAACCCTCCTCGCCATCCCACCATCCCTTCACCGAGAGCTTCTCATCAGGCCGCTCCCGAGCACTGTACCCGAGGAATATGCACCCGTCCCACCATGAGCAGCGCCGCAGAGCCCGTGCGAAGGCACTTCATCGAGCGTACGGCCCCGAGCCGGACGCCGTATGGATGGACGCTGCCTGCAAGGTGGTGGTGGTGAAAAACTTTAATCAAAGAGAGCTTGAGGGTTAAAAAAAAATAACCCTGCTGCATGGTCGGTATCCTTAGTCCGGGACACCGCATGACGAGGCCCCGTCTCGCGCCCGCTTGACCAGAGCCTTTTGGGACTCCAGTGTGGAGCAGTTGAGGAGGGCAGTCTCCCATGCCTCTCGGGTGGGGGTGGGGGAGGGGGGAAGGTGAGGATTCTGAGTACATGCCCACATCATGTGAAAGATATCGCAGATCTCTCCACAGTGCGGGCAGCGCCCATCTGTGTTCGGATCGAAGTGTTTTGCTATTGCAAAGGGTTCCTGTCTGCAGGCGCCGCAGAGTTCGCTCCTCCGCCTTACTCAGCCCCTTGGCAGGTGCCGGGTAGAGACGGTGGCTGTCGCAATAATAAATTAGGATTTCGCGGAACCGCAGAAGCGGTTTATGAGCTTCTGAGCCATGAGAGCTAGGATGAGGAGCCCGGTGTGTGAGCGCTCGGGCGGCCGCATCAGCGGCCTCATTGCCTCGTAGACCCTGGTGGCCAGGAGCCCAGATCACTTTTGTGCGAGTTGGATCGGCGAGAGCGCGTCTTAGAATTTGCGAGGCCAGAGGTGATATTTCGCCTGCAAGATAATGTTGACAGGCCCGGCGAGAGTCTGTGATAACCGTTTTCGATTTTGGATCGGCGGCAGCGAGAGCTATTGCGACTTCCTCCGCTCGTGTTGAATTTGGGGCCCGAAAAGATAGCCCATCGACATTCATTCCCCGGTGGACTACGGCAGCCGTGAAGAATCCCGCGGGCGACGGCCCTGTGATGTCCACGTAATAGACGTCCTCTTTATAGCCATATTGCCTCTCAAGCGTGCGAACCCGCGCTTGTCGTCTGCCTTCATGTGAAGTCATGTCCATGTTACGCGGGAGCGGGGCGACCAAGAGCATGTGGCGCCACAGCACCGGGATTTCTCCGTCCCCTCTGGTATGCATGTGTGTTGGATGTGTAAGCGGTTTAGCAGGCGGCGCCCAGGCACCGTCTGCGATAGCCGCGTATATTGGTTCACGAGGTGGGCCTCCCGCAACTCCTGATAGGAGTTTACCACTCCCAACGCCTTCAGATTGGCGTTGGAGGTAGCCACCGGAAGGTCCAGTGCTCGCTTTGTTGCCTTCCTGATGATGTCGTCAATGCGCTCGTCTTGTTGTTTGGTGGTGCGTAGGTACGGCACGGCGTAGAGGATCCGGCTGGTCACGAAGGCATAGGCGAGCCGTAGCGCGTCCCTGCCCCGCAGACCACCCCGCTTGTTGGAAACACGGCGGATCATGCACCCTACCTGTTCACCTATGCTCTTGAGTTTCGCTATAGTAGAGTCCGGCCTAAGTTTGTTATTGATGAACAGACCCAGGATCCGGAGCTCCGCCACTTCTCTGATGGGACCGCCCGACAGAGATATGTGTAGAGACGTGTTGTCCTTGTGGTTTGTCATGACGTGTAGAAGCTCTGATTTGGTGATGAAGCGACAGCAGCTATGGTGGAGTCCTCTTTATCCGCCCTCCTCACACTACCTCTCCCTCCAGACACGTCCCCAGAGGCTGCAGAGGAAGCCGCCATTGCACTTGCTATCACCCGCACGGAAGCCCGGTATATTTTAAGTGACTAAAACTGCGATTCTAAATTTCGCTCGAGGCTGAGTTCATGTCCCTGCTTTTGACATACTGGACTCGCCCGATGCACCCCCGCCCCGCCAAGTGGAGCTGATATGGGTGCCTGCGCACTCCGGGAATCCCGGAAACGAGGCCGCCAACCTTTTAACCCGAGGTTCTTTAAACCGGGCTCAGGTGGCCTCGGATCGGGGATTCACGAAGGATCGCATGCACTCATTCAGTGAGATGACCCAGGCATACAGAGCCTCACGCCAGCTCTGCCCCCCGCCCCACTACTTCCTAGATAACTGACACGCAACACTCTGGCGCAGATTACAAACACATACTCTCCCTTCGCCCCTTACCCTAACCCACTATCATCCCTCCTTCCCCACTCCTGCTTGCGCCCTATGCCCAGAACCCTTCGCTTCTTCCCTCCACATCCTTTCCCTCTGCCCGGCGGACCCTCCCCCGCGGGACCTAGAGAACCTCAAGACCTGGGAGGACTGGGAGACCCTTCTGCGCTAGGAGGACCCGGCCGTGCAGACCATCGCCACCGGCCGTGCTGCCAGTGTTATGGACCTTCGGAACATAAACACTTGAGTGCAGTGGGGTCGTGCGGGGACCCTGGGGCGTGCCCCGAATTCCTGTGTAAAAAAAGTTGTCTCTCTCTCTCTCTCTCTCTCCACGTTAAATAACCCGAGGTGGTGGAAATTTCCGGAGCCCTTCACTACGGCGTCTCTCATAGCCTGGGTCCCTTTGGGACGTTAAAACCCACAAAGCAAAACCAACCATCTAGGAGTGGAACGCGACAGCGTGTTGTAGCGCTGCCAGGGAGCCAATGGAATGCAACCACCAGCTCGGCGCGAAGCCTTGCCGGTTGGAAACACCTTTCAACACAAAGCTTTGTGAGGAAAAGACATGGCGCAGTATTCTCTGTCATCTCGGTAGGCACCCCAACCGCACCGTACAGGAAGAGAAGAAAAAGAGGCGCCGTAATGAAGGAAATGAAAATTGTATTTGAGGAAAGGAAATTACGCATAACTATCTCACATACCTCGCTAGACACCCGTCATCCGTTTTATGACGTCAGCTGCGCTCGCGGATGAGTCACCCAAGGCGCTGGATGTAATGCCAGACGGACGGGAGAATGAGCCGTCAAAAGCGTTCGCCTTTAAAAAGAGAAGAGAAATTTGACAGACAATATATATATATATATATATATATATTGTCTGTCAAATTCCTCTGATATAATTATATATATATATATATATATATATATATATATATATATATATATATATATATATATATATATATATATATATATATATATATATATATAATCGTCCCAAAGCACAGGAGCCCAGAAAAAGAGGGCGTGCATTCCTCTCGGGTGTACACCAAGATATGAGACACAGGCATTTGCTTTCCTAAAAAGCAAATTTGATTTCATTTGATTTTCTTTACGGCCCTTACGGCGTGTTTCGGGTGTCCACCAAGATATGAGAGAGGCAGGAGTCGTTTCCTTTCCTTAAAACCAATTCTCTTTTCATTTTCCGTTCCTAACGGCGCGGTTCGGGTGTCCATCGAGATATGCGAGGTTAATCACGCACTGCTTGTCTTTTCTTTATTTTTTTACTTCTGCAGCGTGTGACGTCACTCCTTTCGGGTGTACACAGAGATATGAGAGGCAGGCATTTCCTTTCCTTAAAACCAATTTTCATTCCATTTCATTTTCCTTAAGGCCCTTACGGCGCGGTTCAAGGTATCCACCGAGATATGGGACAGACAGGCGTTTCCTTTCCTTAAAACCAACTTTCATTTCAATTTCCTTCCCTTACGGCGCGGTTCGGGTGTCCACCGTGACGTCACGCAGTTCGCGCATGCGCACCTGTGGCTTTTTCTGACGACGCGGCCCACATTAGCCTCGGTGTTCACTAGCCTAGTGAAGCTTTTCGCTTCAAAAATTCAGGAGGGCATTTTGTTGACCTAAATTGCGGTGAGGCAAAAGCCTTAGGCGCGGTGTTGCTGCTTCACCCAACTTCAAACCCCCTCCACTCCCCCCATCCTACCTCCGCAAGCACAAAACACCTTTCCTGAGCCACACATACCAATTCACACCCGTCTTACAACCCTCCTCAATCCCCCCACCATCTAATATGGCGGCGCGGAACACTAATTATCTCCCCATTATAACTTGGAACTGCCGCGGCTTCCGGGCAAAGCGCGCACCTCTGCAACTTCTCCTTCCCACCATCACACCCACGCCCCACATACTCCTTCTCCAGGAGACTGCACACCGAGCAACCCTCCCCAACTACACATCTACACACTCGGATACCACTAACACACCCAGGGCGTCCACACTCATCCACCGCAGCCTCACCTACAAAACTCATCACATTACGTCTGAGACGCCCTGCGTGATCACGGAACTTATACATCACACACATTCACTTCCTTCTATATTTATAGCAAACATATACCACCCCCCGTCCCTGCCGATGGCCCCGCTAGAATCACTTCTGCGAAAGCTATACCATCTAGCAGGACAACATCCCCTACTCATCGGTGGGGACTTCAACAGTCAGCATACTGACTGGGGATACACAACCACGACACATCGAGGTCGCAGGCTCTGGCTGCTCCTGCAGAACATCCAACTCACTGTGCACAACACGTTTCAGACGCCTACGCGGATCGGCAACAGTGTCAGCATGGACACCAGTCCGGACCTGACGCTGAGCCGCTGTATCCGCGGCGTTACCTGGAACAGAACACAACATACACTGGGCAGTGATCATTGCATTATACAAATCACTGTCCCATACAAACCACCCCGGCACGCAAATATGACACAAGAACTCATTAACTGGGGTGCCTTTCGCGCTGCACGCACCGCCCTCCCAGACACTCCCATCGCAGACATCGATGCATGGGTGCAATCACTCAAGCATGATGTTCACCACAACACGCGACACATTGAAACTACAACCGAATCACCGAGCCTTGACACACGCCTAGCCCACCTCTGGGAGGCTTATCACAGCATCCTGGAACGATGGAAAGGCAACAAACACAACTGAACGCTTAAAAAGCGGCTGGCCGCGCTGCAGACACAAATCCAACAGCACTCTGAGGAGCTCTGTCGATCCAAATGGGGACAGATATGTGACGGCATCGCTGGAAACCTGTCCAGCAAACGTGCATGGCAACTCCTCCGACACCTCATTGACCCCACACGCACCAAATCAGCAGCACAGCACCACGTGACAAGCCTCACACATGAACACATTGACGATCCCGACACCCTTTTAGACACACTTCAAACCATGTACACATCTCCAGGCGGCCCCACACCTCTACCCCACTACACAGGACAACCAAATCCCACACTCGACACCGACATCACGGAGACGGAAGTCAGAGCGGCCCTCCTAATTCTACGCGCCAACTCCGAACCTGGTGCAGACCAAATCGCAAACTCCATGCTCCGTAATCTGGATGACCGATTGATCACCCACATTACGAAATACTTCAACCAGTGCTGGAGGGAGGGTAACCTCCCGCAGTCCTGGCGCCACGCGAAGGTAATATTTATACCAAAACCCAACAAACCACTCACCATTCAAAACCTTCGCCCGATTTCGCTAACCTCATGCCTCGGGAAGCACCTCGAGCATGTTGTGTTAGCGAAACTCACAAGTCACATGGCGGACAACAATCTCTACCCGCATAGCATGGTGGGATTCCGCCCTCATCTATCCGCACAGGATGCCATGCTGCAACTCACACACGACCTTTTTGACCCGCTTCTTCCAGGTCACACCAAGGCAGTCTTAGCTATGGATCTCTCCAAAGCTTTTGATCACATCGAACATCAGGCGATCATGACCGCTCTATCCCCATTGAATGTGGGTGTGCGCACGTACGCCTACATTCAAGCATTCCTGACTGACCGCACGGCTGAGATACACTTCGGCCCTCTGTCTTCCCCCTCCTACACACTTCAGAGTATCGGCACCCCTCAAGGGTCCGTCCTTTCCCCCTTTCTCTTTAACATTACCCTCATACCCCTCGCCCAGAAATTGGCAACTATTCCCCACCTCAAGCACACTCTTTATGCCGACGATATCACCCTGTGGACCACCCACGGCAGTGACGGCGACATAGAGAACACCTTACAAGCAGCCACCCTCACGCAAAATTACGCACGGACCATCGGACTGTCTTGCTCCGCAGAGAAGTCCGAACTGCTCCTCATCCGGCCTAAGAACCGCCGCTGTCCCCGTTCCCCCATTGCCATTGAATTGAATGGTTACCCGGTACCTGAAGTTGGCACTCTCCGTGTATTGGGTGTGACTTTAACGAACAGTGACGTTTTATAGTGACTTCAATTTTCTGTTAATCTCCTTTCTCTTTCTTTTTTAATCCCCTCACCCCCTTCCCCCCGTGCAGGGTAGCAAACCGAATATTATTTCGGTTAACCTCCCTGCCTTTCCTCTTCTATATCCTCCTCCTCCTCCGTGTATTGGGTCTGCACATCCAGAACGATGGCAAAAACACCACTACCCTCAAGAAACTCAAGCAGGTTTTAGGCGCGATATCGCACCTCGTCCGCACGGTTTCGGGACGTCATACAGGCATGAAGGAGCGCGACCTATGTCGCCTCATTCATGCCTTTGTCCTCAGCCGTGTACTGTACACTACCCCATACTTACAACTATCCAAACATGACATAAACGCTTTGGATGCTTTGATTCGCAAGGCATTCAAGGTAGCACTTCATCTTCCCCTCAACACACCCACAGACAGATTACTAGGCCTGGGCCTCCACAACACGATCGGGGAACTGGTGGAGGCCCACCGACAGGCCCAATACATCAGGCTCACAAAAACTTCCACAGGTCGGTATATCCTGGACTTCTTGGGAATCAAAATACCGGCCAACGACCCAACCCTCCTCGCCATCCCACGATCCCTTCACCGAGAGCTTCTCATCAGGCCGCTCCCGAGGAATATGCACCCGTCCCACCATGAGAAGCGCCGCAGAGCCCGTGCGAAGGCACTCCATCGAGCGTACGGCCCCCAGCCGGACGCCGTATGGGTGGACGCTGCCTGCACGGGTGATGAAGCGACAGCAGCTGCGGTGGACTCCTCTTCATCCACCCTCCTCACACTACCTCTCCCTCCAGACACGTCCCCAGAGGCTGCAGAGGAAGCCGCCATTGCACTTGCTATAACCCGCATGGAAGCCCGGCATATTTTAACTGACACTAAAACTGCGATTCTGAATTTTGCTCGAGGCCGAGTTCATGTCCCTGCTTTTGGCATACTGGACTCGCCCGATGCACCCCCGCCCCGCCAAGTGGAGCTGATATGGGTGCCTGCGCACTCCGGGAATCCCGGAAACGAGGCCGCCAACCTTTTAGCCCGAGGTTCTTTAAACCGGGCTCAGGTGGCCTCGGATCGGGGATTCACGAAGGATCGCATGCACTCATTCAGTGAGCTGACCCAGGCATACAGAGCCTCTCGCCAGCTCTACCCCCCGCCCCACCCCTCCCTAGATAACAGACCCGCAACACTCTGGCGCAGATTACAAATACACACTCTCCCCTCGCCCCTTACACTAACCCACTATCATCCCTCCTTCCCCACTCCTGTTTGCGCCCTATGCCCAGAACCCTTCGCTTCTTCCCTCCACATCCTTTCCCTCTGCCCGGCGGACCCTCCCCCGCGGGACCTAGAGAACCTCAAGACCTGGGAGGACTGGGAGACCCTGCTGCGCTCGGAGGACCCGGCCGTGCAGACCATCGCTACCAGTGCTGCCAGTGTTATGAACCTTAGGAACATAAACACTTGAGTGCAGTGAGGTCGTGCGGGGACCCTGGGGCGTGCCCCGAATTCCTGTTCAATTAAAGTTTTTCTCTCTCTCTCTCTCTCTGTTGCTGCTTGTGTCACTGATGTGTGGTTATGTGAAGCTTCGCCTCTAAGAGTGGAACGCGACAGCGTCTTGCAACGCTGCCAGGGAGTCCACAGAACGCCATCGCCAGTTCGCCTCTACCCCTTGCTCGTGGGCCGCCGCGGTGGCTCAGTGGCTATGGTGCTCGGCTGCGTGCCGGAAAGACGCGGGTTCGAATGTATCTGTCTCGCATATTTCGGTGCACGCTTGGACTTCGCCGTAACGGGGAGGGAGGAACATGGGAATGAACAAAGGCTGTATCGACTAGACGCGCCTTTATTGAAATCATCCAGCTGGCATGGCGGAGTGGTTAGCGTGCTCGTCTCAGACCACGGAGACCAGGTTCGATTCCCCAACTCTACCAATTTCGTACTCGGTTTTATTTATTAAAGCGGAAGCCTTTAATGCCTCATCGTTGTAAGCAGCAGTTGTCGACAGAAATGTCATGCTTTTCAATTGGTCGAAACGGTCGTGATGTCACTGTGCGCGAATTTCAAATGGGGCCAATTGTACTTGGCTAGTAACAATGCAACCAAGTGAAGTTATCGTTTAGTGATGCTCCAAGTGGGACTGAGCTTAGTTAATTGCTTAATTGCCGAATAAGCCTAATTAACTTTTCTAGTCAGGCCATATAAAAAAATAAAACCGAGTAGGAAATTGGTCGAGATCGGGAATCGAGCCCCGGTCTCCGGCGTGCGAGACGACCATGCTATCCACTCCACCATGCCAGCTCGATGGTTTGGAATGATCAAAAGCGCGTCTAGTGAATACGGTGTCTTCGATCACTCCCATCATCCTCCCTTCCCTTCCGGCGAGGTTTAGGTGTCCACCGAGATATGAGAGACAGATACATTTCCTTTCCTCAAAAACCAATTAACCGACGAGCGAGGCATGGAACCGAATGGGCAATGGCGTTATATGGACTCCCTGGCAGAGGTGCAAGACGCTGTCGCGTTCCACTCTTAGAGGTGAAGCTTAATATATTAACCACACATCAGTGACCACACTTTAGGTCAAAAAAGTGCCCCCCTTAGTAATTAGTACTCAATTATATGTGACGCCACCAGTGCCACAGAAGCGGCGAAAGTGGTGCGGAAAACGCTTTCGCCTCTGCGAACTTTAGACAGACAAAGTGCCCCCTGAATTTATTTATCTGCTCTGACTAGAAATAATAATTAGGGTAATTGATTAAGTAAGCAATTAACTGAACTCAGTCCCACTTACCTGGAGCATCACTATATGACCCTTTTAATTGGTTGCATGGTTACTAGCGAAAGTACAATTGGCCCCATTTGAAATTCGTGCACTGTGACGTCAGCACCATTTCGACCGATTTAATCGAAGTAAGCGTTGCTACGGCGGCCCCCCGAGGACTTGATTTTGCTTTCGGAGTGTCGCTTTCGCAACAAGTTATTGCTTCTCTGTCGCCCGGCTCACCACATAGCGGCGTAGGTACAAGAGAAAGGAAGCTGCCGAAGCGGATCGTAAGAGGAAGCAGACGCGATGGAAACTAAAACGTCTGGCGCGGCTATGGCCACATCTGCCGATTTTGGCAGACAAATATCGCTGCTCCACGTAGCAATTCGAGATCGTCGCAGACCCCGATCTGCCGTTGTAGCAAATAAATCGCGCTCCCAATACGCCATAGGAATACGAATGCTCGAAACAGAGCAGAAAATGTCGACGCGGATCTGCAATTAACATTCAACACAAGAAGAGTGTCGGTTTGTTCTAAAAATCAGGCTCGCTTTCATTTTAAATTCCAACGGTGGCGTATAACACCCCTCAAAAATATTCACGGGGCACTTTGGTTTTCTGAAGTGCTGCAAGGCGAAAGCGTTTACTGGCGCACTGTTTTTTTATTTATCATATATATTTATTTTTCTATTTCTGTTTTTGTTTCTTATTTTAAACTTAATTTTTGATTTTCTGTTTTTATTCTCATTTTATTTTTTTTTATTTATGAAGCCAATGCATTCACTAAATGCGCCTTTATTCATGCTCAAACCCTGAGGATTTGTGGCGGAGTGTGCGATGGCGTCTAGTTGGTAATGCATGAACTTAGAACGAAGCCACGCAAAGGGCGATACGCAGGGAAGAAGTAGACAGGACGAGCGCGGTCCTGTCGTCCTGTCTACTTGTTCCCTCTGTATCGTCCTTTGCGTGGTTTCGTTCTAAGTTTGTGGCGTAGTGGTAGTGCCTCCTCTTCAAATGCCAAAGGCCGTGGTTCGATCCCCAGCCTCGACACAGTTGTTTTTAAGTAGTGACGTCCAAACGCGGACACATTTGCTAACATTGCTTGGTTACGACAGTATGAGGCATTAAAATCTTTCGCCTCAAAAATTGCCGACGATTACTACTGCCCTGCGCGGTGGCTCAGTGGTTACGGCGATCGGCTGCTTACCCAAAAGACGCGGGTTCGATATGGCCGTGGCGGCCGAATTTCGATGAAGGTGAAATTCTAGAGGCCTGTGTGCTGCGCGATGTCACTTTACTTTTGTGATGTGCACACCACATTGTCGAGGGATTTTGGGAACGCGGCGTGTCGGCAGTGGTGCGTCGGACAGCGGAACGCCGTGCGTGCCAGCCCCGCGTTACAGTGCACTAGAAGTACCCGCGTTGCGCATGGTGTGCGCGAGGCAGGCACGAGGAGCGGAAGGCTGACGTGTCAGGAAACCGAGGTGTAGAGGAAGACACCACACCACAAATCTGCTGATTCAAGCGTGGAAGTGGCAGCTGTCGAACGTTGGGTTTGAGCTTCCAGTGACTTCACATTGATCATCAACGCAATACCAATGAGTCCCATTCAAGCGTGGAGGTGGCAGCCGTCAGACTTCGGGTCTGTGCTGCCGCGGACTTCCCTTGAATCAACGACGCAGGCCTACCGCGTCCCTTTCGAGGTCGGAAGAGGCACCAGAAGGATTCAGGGTCCTTGCTGCCATGGCTTCATTGGATAGGCTGCTCAAGCCTACGGTGTTTTGCAACGCCGTCGACAGGGCCCGGCTACGGTTTTCCTGCTGCAGCTGCCCAGTTCTTCGGGGCGGCTGACAGGAATTCGTCAGCGCCTCCCGTGTCCATCTCCGTTCTTCACCTCCTGGTGTTCTACCACCGCTTCCCTAGACGCAATGCCAGCGACGCATTAGGTTAGGTTTATGGTTAGGTTTATGGGGTTTAACGTCCCAAAGCGACTCAGGCTATTAGAGACGCCGTAGTGGAGGGCTCCGGAAATTTCGATCACCTGGGGTTCTTTAACGTGCACTGACATCGCACGGTACACGGGCCTCTAGAATTTCTCCTCCAAAGAAATTCTAGCCGCCGCGGCCGGGATCGAACCCGCGTCTTTCGGGTCAGCAGCCGAGCACCATAACCACTGAGCCACCGCGGCGGCAGCGACGCATTGCGAGTCGATAACCCCCGTAAAATAAATACAATGGAAACCTTAGGGAGCGACCACTTCATCCGTAACTTGAAAATAGCCGCAGGAGAAATGAAGAGATGCCTAGGGACTGCCAAAATCACAGACTGGGAAGCCTTCAGAAACCACAGCGACGAAATAATAAAACCGATAACCAACATTGAAGAGTGGTGCACGGAGCTTACGAAGGTCAGACAAAAATACACGAAGATGATCGTTCGCAGGGAACAACACCCAGACGTAGACACCCACCTTCTTCACCTATGGGAAGCACGAAGAAGCCTTATCAGGCGATGGAGGCAGCAAAAACACAACAGGAAACTCAAGCTGAAGTTCGCAGAACTGACTAAGAAGGCAACAGAGCACGCAGACAACATCGCCACGCAAAACTGGCAACAGTTCACGGAAACACTTAGAGGAACACTAGGCATGACCCGAACTTGGAATATACTAAGAGCTTTGATAGACCACACAAAAACCAAAACGGAAAGCAGCACGTCCATGAAAAGACTACTCCATAACTTCCCTGGAACGGAAGACCAACTAACACAAGCACTGAGGGAAAAATGCTACGGCAAAACACCGCACCCAAAGCAAGACCAAGAATACAACGACGAAAACAACCCCGAGATGGATAGGCCAATCACCGAGGAGGAAGTAAGGGCAGCCATAGGGGACGCAAAAAAAGAATACGGCAGCCGGAAAGGGCAAAATAAATAACGCTACCATTAGAAACATGGGAGACACGGCCATCGCCGAGCTTACCAAGTGCCTAAACGCTATCTGGGAGAAAGGAATAGTGCCGGCGGAATGGAAACATGCAGAGCTAATTATGATACCCAAGCCGGGTAAAAAAATCCAAATTGAAAACCTAAGACCAATCTCCCTAACCTCTTGTCTAGGGAAGATATACGAGAGGATGAATAATGAAAGGATCACAAACTACATGGAGGACAAGGGATATTACCCTGATGCCATATTTTGCTTCAGAAGGGGACTGTCCACGCAAGACGTACTCCTACAATTAAAGGAGGATGTCCTCACTGGAATACCAAGAAGCGGCGAACAAATAGTGCTAGCGCTCGACATAAAGTGAGCCTTCGATAATGTGAGACATGCGGCCATCATGGAAGGTCTCAATAATATAAACTGTGGAAGCAGAGCCTTCCGTTATGTCAAAGCCTTTCTCACGGAACGAACAGCTACGATAGGCATCGGAGATGAAGATACAATATCGGAGAGCTTCACGGTGCCAAACAAGAGTACCCCGCAAGGCTCAGTATTACCACCGCTACTATTCAACATAGCGATGATGGGACTCACGAAAGTACTGGACGAAATAGAAAACATCAGCTACGCAAGGTATGCAGATGACATAACAATATGGACAACCACGGGCTCCCTAACAGCTAAACAAGAGCGGCTACAAAGAGTGATCGACCATACTGAACAATACGCCAGGGCCAGAGGGTAATCGTGCTCAGCAGAAAAATAAGAATACGTAAGAATAAAAACATTTACACGAAAATACGACTCCCAAATCACCCTGAAACTCGGAAACGAGACAATACCTGAGAAAACAGAAGTCAGGGTACTTGGAATGTGGCTGCAAAACACAGGACGATGTAGCAAAACCATTGCCTCTAATAAGAATACAGCAGAGCAAGTCGCCAGAATCGTGCGCAGAATCAGCAGTAAAAAGAAGGGGATGAGAGAACAGGACACCCTAAGACTCATAGACAGTCTCGTCACGAGCAGGGTAACGTACAGCACCCCTACCACGAACTAAACAAGCAAGAGACTCTACAAATCGACGCCATACTACGCAAAGCGTACAAAACGGCGCTCAAACTTCCAATGTCCACACCAACCGAAAAACTAATGGCCCTGGGAGTATCGAACACCTTCGACGAACTACGAGAAGTGCAACGTAGTGCGCAATTAGACAGACTCACTGAAACTAGAACGGGAAGATACCTACTGCAGAAATTACGGCTACCTCTAGGTACACAAAGAGACAAGTAAAAGATTAATAATGAAGACAGAAACAACATCCGGGTAAGACCAATACCCCGACACATGGATCCGAATTTACATCATGAAAGACGACAAGCCAGAGTCCGAGCACTCACCAGGGAACTGAGCGACAATCCCAACGTAGTCTACACGGACGCAGAAAAGTACCGATACCAACGCAAAAGATTCGCCGCTAGGGGGCCAACGGTAGCGGATGCTTGCAACGTCGGCTCCGGCAAACGGTACGTGCTTCTCTTACACAATCTCTCCTACGGCCACTAATCTGCTCGAAAACCGACATAACTGCCTAAGGAGGACAGGAAAGCCGCCCATTACGGGCAAAATCGGATGTATTCTGAGAGAATAACAATTATCGGACCGAGACGCCAAGCCGCACAGCTAGGCCGCACTAGGATTCCTCCTATCCGCAGACTCCGTCGGCGACGGCAGCCGTTGTCATGGAGGTAACGGTTGAAGGCCGCACCATCACCGCGGAAGAGCAAAACTCAAGCGACTGGACACCGGTGCTGTATAAAGCCTACGCCTCCCGACCAGCCAGTTCGCCGAAACCTTACCGCTCCGACAACGCTACCTCAGGCGCAGCTCACCCGAACGCCAACAACGCGTCGCGCCACGCAGCAGCCGTAACCGGCAGCGGCAAGACGCCGGCCCGTCTACCACCTGCAACTAAGGAGGCTCGCCTCGCAGTACAGCGGAGCAAGCAGCTGCCACCACTCCCACCGAACGCTATTCGAGTAGTCGTTCGCCCGCGAGGTGAACTACGACTCCTAGATGACCCAGCACCCCGCCTCTTGAAGACAGTGCAGGCCCAGCTGGATATCATTCCACCGGACGACTTCTGCCTGCGCGTCCACCCGACCAACAATGCTTTCACCATGGCAACCACACATTTCCCAACAGTCGAGACTCTCAGGACGCTGACCTCTCTCACCATCGGAGGCAAAACATATCCCTGCGCGGCATACGTAGAACCACCACCGGGGGCTACCAGAGGAGTCATCACGAACGCCTATGACGACGAGACGCCGACGCAACTGTACCACGACCTGGTCAAAAGAAATCCTGAATACACCATTCTAGCAGCATGACGCATGGGAAAGACACACTCCATCCTGATCACCTTCGACGAAACCACAGTCCCTCACTCCATCAAATACATGGGAGCCATCCACCGCTGCACCCCATACCGTGGCTGTCCGGATGCCTGTACATACTGGAGACAGCCGGGTCACCGCCACGACGTATGCCCGAGTCCCAAGACAAATATCTGCCCCCTTTGTGGAACACAACACTCCCAAGAAGACACACTTTGCACGCCCAAGTGCATTCCGTGCGAGGGCCCACACCTGACAGGCACGGGATCCTGCAAGGGACGCAACCTCCACCAGCCACGGAAACAGCCAAACCACCCACAAACGCAGCAGCACGACTTGGTCCTATCCAGATAAAATTTTCCCCATTTGTCATCCGGACTCCCACAGCCCAACGAAAACAAACCAGCTTGGTCAGTGCCGTTGAAACAAGTCTGCGACTCCTCCGCCTCTTCACACAGGCACACAACATCCTTGACTGCACAACCCAGTCTACAACAAGCCCTGGCAAAATCTCAGGAGCAGGCAGCAGCGGCTAAAGCAGAAGGTACAGCAGCCCGAGCAGAAGCCGCCGCCTTGCGTCAACACATCGCCAAGTTGGCAGCCCAGCTCTTGCCGCTGGTTCTACCCTTCCACCTGCTCACGCTCCTACCACATCCCAAACTCCTCCTCCCAACCCGCCTACCGCCGATACCTCGTCCTCCCACTCCGAGCCTAATTCCTCTCCTGTTTTGCTAGCAATGGTGGCTGACACTGATCCCTTTACAAATTCACCTCCGTGCACAACGCCCCCTCCCTCCACACCCATCTCACTAAACAACATACCAACCCTGCTTGAATCATTTGCAGCTCGCTTTGAGGCAAACTTGCAGGACGCTATAACTCGCATCAACGAGGAATACACACCCATCAAAGACGCACTAATCCGCATAACACAAGACAGAGCTATTCTTAACCACCGATTCGATGTGCTAACTCAAGGATTCTCTGAACGCTGTAACGATCTTGAGTCCCGACTTCCAAAGCGTGAACCCACACCAAACAGACGCAAGAAGCCCAAAGCACCGGAGGAACAGGCCAACCCTATCCCTACCATAGTTCAGGGTTCCCAACCCCCCGTTACAGCTCCCTCCTCTATAGATTGTCATGATGGCAGTTCCACTCCGTAATCTTACACTCTGGCAGTGGAACTGCCGGGGATTTGGTCACAAGCGTCACGTAATCCACCAACTGCTGTCCTGCGCTACAGGACCCGACATCCTTGCCCTGCAGGAACCCTCAAACCCACTCACCCTATCCGGCTATGCTCCTGTTCTGCCCACATCCCCCACACCCCCACGGGTAGCATTTCTGGTTCGTCGTTCAATCACCACCATCTCCCATTCCATAGTGATGGAAGACATTGATCACCTTCTTATTGAGCTTGTGCCGCAACACGTTCGAGCGAACAGTGTCCTCATCGTAAATGTATATAGCCACCCTAAGTGCCTTCAAGGTAACTTCGAACGCCTCTTTACCCTCGCGAAGCGCATAGCCAACAAGTGCCCCTTACTTGTCGTGGGAGACTAACGCCCCACATACAGCCTGGGGTCACCGACACGACCCACCGAAAGGACGTCGGGTATGGTTAGCCGCGCAACAAGCCGGTCTCTTCCTGCTCACAGACCCCACCTCTCCTACACGTACGGGAAACAGTGTCTGTAAAGACACTACGCCAGACCTCACGTTCGCACATCGCCTCCCTCACGCCACATGGTGCAACACACAAGAGAATCTTGGTAGCGACCATTCCATCATCGAGATTCTCTTACACATTCAACTACATCGCAGGCCTCCCAGAGGCTCCACTATTACAAAGTGGGACTCTTTCCGCTCATGTAGAACAGCACGCCCTTTCGTTCCCATCACGGGCATCACCGCTTGAACCGAGCAGCTAAAAAGCGATGTCCGATCCGTAACTTGTACTCTACCCGAAGACTGCCCAAGCGACACAATTGACTCCCGCCTCGTACATTTATGGGAGGCTAAAACAGGCCTAGAGCGCCGCTGGCAAAGGCAGCGATGGAACCGGACACTTAAGCGTCGCCTCGCCCGCCTTAACAAAGAGATAGAAACACACGCAGCGAATCTTTCACGTCAGAACTGGGAATCTATCTGCAACAAGCTTGACGGCAATATGAGTGTGCCTCAGACCTGGAACCTTTTTCGGCACTTAATAGACTCCACTCACTCTAAGACTGCCCAGAGACACGCCCTCACCAAACTCATACATACTTCAGATATACCTCCACCAGACCTCCTCCAAGACCTTCGAAATCAACACTTCCCCACATACCCTCCTGCACACCACCCTGATTATGCAGACCCCCCTAACGACCAGCTTAACCAACCCATTACCGAAGCAGAGGTCCAGGCTGAACTCCAGACGCTTAACACGTCCTCAGCCCCCGGCCCAGACGGGGTACATAACAAGGCTCTCAGGAATCTCGACGCACAATCCATTGCTGCACTTACAGAATAATTTAATGAGTGCTAGCGACTGGGCACCCTCCCACCACAATGGAAAGAGCCGAGAGTCATTTTCATACCCAAACCTGGCAAAGCTCGGCTTACTTCTAACGTCAGACCCATCTCCCTCACATCTTCTGTTGGAAAACTCATGGAGCATGTACTCCAGCGCAGGCTTTGCCAATACCCAGAAAGCAACAATCTCATGCCCACTAGCATGTTTGCATTTCGACCAGGGCTTTCCACACAGGACGTCTTCTTGCAGCTAAAACATCACATTCTCGACTCACTGACCTCCGACACTAAAGCTATCCTAGGGGTCGATCTCACTAAGGCATTTGATAACATTACACACTCAGCTATCCTGGAAAACCTTACGACCCTGGGAGTCGGCGCCAGGATCCCTTATAAAAATTTCTATAGACAGTCCATAGACTGTCTATAGACTTTAGTCTATGAAGTCTATAGACTGTCTATAGACAAATCCTTTAGACTGGTCTATAGACAGTCTATAGATTTATGGCCATACACTTTTAGTAGACTTTTGTCTATAGACAGTCTATAGACAAATGTCTACTGAAAGTCTATGGGTCTATAGGAAGTCTATAGACATAGGTCTATAGACAGTCTATAGACGATCTATAGACTTATGGTCATACATTTCCTGTAGAGGTGTCTATAGACCGTCTATAGACACTTGTCTATAGACGGACTATAGACGACCTATAGACTTATGGCCATATACCCAGGCAGCACAACAACATTGGCCGAACGTCGCGCAAGTGTTGGCAAAACTTGGCACGAACATCGGTCCTACACTGGCATTTGGGCCGAGCGCTACCACTACACACATTGGCCTTACTTTCATGCCAGTTTTGGGCCAACGCTCTGCCGATCAAGCGGCCAACGCAGTCCCGATGTTCGTTCTGCAGCATGGACCAGCAAAGGTCTCATACTGGCATCCAACTTTCAAACATTGGTAGCCAACTTTCAAACATTGGTAGCCAGCTTTCGAATAATGGTTTCCAGCTTTCGAATATTGGCATCCAGCTTTCGAATAATGGTTTCCAGCTTTCGAATAATGGCATCCAGCTTTCGAACGCTGGCACATGCAATTAACCCACTCGCCAATGACCGGCACTGTGGATAGATGTACATACATAACATTCTACCTAGCAAATATTCATAAATGAGGGTGCGAAAGAATTCCAGAAAAAAGACCCGTTTATTGCTTTGAGTTACAAGAATCACGCTTCTAGCGCACACAGGATGGTTTGCGCTACCACCAGCCACCCTGGGGAGTAAAGAAAAGGGGCCCAAGAGCATGGTGGCAGAGGCTGTGGGAAAACAATTTATTTTCAAGTTTGGTGAGTGCCGATCAGGTTGGACAAAGCATCTCCGCAAGCTGCTGCGGCACGGCTAAGGCATCCATAAAGCGCTCAACGGAGCTGTCCTCCAGTGAACTGATCAGTCATATCCGAAGTAATCGTTGCACTCCACTTGCTAGGGGGCTGCTGGACTGCATTCAAACAAATTCCTCGTCCAGTTCTTGCACGATGGCCTCACGAAGTGCCAAGCCTGCAAAGAGATGCATTATGTAATGGTAAGTTGAATTATGGCCATCACAGAACAAAAACAAACATAACATAACAAACATAACAAAAATAACACCGAATTTTGTGAAACACAGTCATCGCGAAGACACTAGCAACATATTTTACAGGATAATTTTTAATTTATTCTTAAGAACCAGCCCCACATTAGTTGCACGAAGTGGAATTTAATTTACTAAACTTCCCTTATACCAAATGGTTTAATTTAGTTTAATGCGTCGTGTCGCACTCCCAGTAAATATATTCAATGCAAGATAAGCAAATTAATGTGATATTGAAAACAGATTAATGTGTTATTTTGTTTTAATATCATAACTCGTATCTCTAAATTGCGAGGTAATTTTTTATTCCAGTAAATATGCACAGGTTGTAGCGTCTCTTCCACATGGAGGTCAAAACAACATTTTTGATTAGTTTTATTTAATGGGGTCAAAAATGCGGCTTGCGACTTTTGACGAAATACGCTGAACGCAAGGAACTCAGGGCACCTTTGTTTTACCTTAGTTGCTTCGCATGCATGCTATAGTTGGATTCGAAACTGCAACTTGAAAACCACACAAAAATACTAGTCTGATAGTCCAGAGTAATGGACCGAGAGAACTTGCGAGAGAACTTGGGCAAAAGCTTTAACCAGTAATTGCGGATTTTCTATTGAGTCTGCATGAGTAGAAGGCAAAAAGAAACACTACGGAAGTATTACACATATCCTTACCAACTAGTCTGCAGTGGAAAATTAATTAAGCGGTTCTGATTTCCGTCGTGCATAAGCGGTAAAGGACATATTCCCGAATGCATCCTATCTCAATTCATATGAGTTCAAACCCGCTGTTAGCCAAAGTAGTGAATCTTTAGTGAGTTCATCTCACGGTCCAAAGACGAAAAATTAAATTCTCACCATTCGGCCACAATTCCACTGCGCACGACGTCAAGCAAGCCATTTCTCAATGAGAGTGGGTACACAGAAGTCGTCCTCGTGCTTTTTGGCCCGCTCTCTTCTCCTGCCGAAAAAATTAAGGCGCATGTAGTCAAAGCAACATTTACTACAAAAACCACTTGAACTTCCAGACGTATATCAAGATAAAAGAGTTTTAGTACTTACAAAAGATCTTGCAGGCGGTACGAACAGCGTCGGAGCTCTCCTAATATATGAGTGTGGCTTTTCGCGTGCGCAGACTATGAACGGTGCTAGCTCGAGTGTGCATGCATTTTCGTCGCGTTGGTTTGCACGTGGTTGAGCTCCGCCGTGCAGTCAAGAATGTCTTTTTGTGATGAGTCGCGCGGTTCCAAGACGAGCAGTGGAGACGATGGTGTGGGGGGGGGGGTTGGCTGGAGGGGAGAGAGTAATTTTCCTTTACACAGGTTTTGTGGTTCCGAGAAAAGTCCTCGAGCTGAAAGGTGGAGACAGGGAGGTGGAGGAACAGCGAAGCGCGTATCTGCGCGCGAGGGAAAACAGGTTTGAGAAAGTGACAACCAAAAAGAAAAAATAGCGCTTCGCGGGGTGGGGGGTTAGCCCGCTACCTGGAAAAGGGCACGGCCGGGAGAACAGGTGGGGAGATATTGGACTTGAAGACTTGAAAGAGAGAGGGAAAGAGGCCAAAACACGTGAAAAGGTTTGGAATTTTTGGAGAATGAGTCACATGGCCACAGGCAGTACAGAAAGCAATATCTACAAGAGAGAAGTGGATGGGAAACACGGAAGCGTCAAAGTATTGCTACAAAGTTGCAGCAAAAGCCTGAAAATTTTGAAGTGAAAAACTTGGAGCTTCAAGATGCATTTTGCCAAAACGACTTGAGACACTCGCGTATTTTGTGGGGCCGTATGATGTGGCTTCTGTTAGTTCAAGATAGCTTAAAATGTTACCACATAATAACAAAAATATAAAGCAAAAAAAATATCCAAGCAGAATGCGCGCTCTTTCATAGTTTCATGTACCGTACATGCGCCAAACAAGCTAGGTTAACATGCGTCTAACGCCAGTTGTCAGTCCATTTATTCAGTGGTCGTCGAAGAATCCTCAAATTGTTTGTTGGTGTGGAAGTTTCGCGCAAAAAAAGCAAAAACAAACAAAGGCATGTTGAATTGTGGTTCGCAACTACTTTCGACGGTTTTCATCAATAAAGGTCATGTTCGAAAGAAAAAAAAAACTTGCGAGTAAATATGCAAGGACGTGAGCAAGAGCTATATTGCCCCCAATGCAAATTACGCAACAGAAGTATAAAATGGTCAAAAACAACAATTTCCAACACAACGATTTGCAGAAAAGGAAGGACATAGCAAATCAGATAACACGGGAAAGGCGCGATCACAGGGCACGACGTAGGGAAGCGTAGGAATCGCTTAGCACGTGTCCGCGTGCGTTTATGAAGCACCCGCCTAATATTTCACGAGCGCAACGCATAATTCGAAATTACGAGGCGACTGCTTCGTTTCTGGACGTTGCCAAAACTGAGCACAATTTCGGTTTAGCGAATGCACTTGCGCTAATCTATTACGTTTGTATCGCGATCTCCCTGAAGCAGACACCAGCTGCGCACTGCGGCAGTGAATTCCTAGAGCGAATAAAAAAAAGTGATTTTTTTATTCCAAAAATTTAATCAAATGAAACTTATTTGATTTTTGTTGAAGGCACCTGTTCACAATTTTTGTTGAAGGCGTCTCGGGTGTAATGAGAACGTTAATTCTGGTCAGACTTCGATCGCAATTCTAAACGTATTATTGCTGCTCACTGCGCAACCAGAGTGCAGCTTTTCCAACGGAATCATGGGTAGCTTTGCTCACAAACTGCAAAAGTGTTCGGTTAAAATATAATACTAAATAAAACCAAATCTTTGAACTCGCATGTTTTAGCGCGTTCGAAAATTATGAACTGCCGATATGGTACTCGACAATAAAATTAATTTTGAACCCATTTTAATGGATGACACAATGTTTACCAACGTTTGCCAGTATACTTTGAACACTGGATAAGCGGCGGTTATCCTAGGCCAATATAGCCAGCTCCCGGAAATGGCATAGCCAATTCTGGCAAAGAGTGGAACAACACTGGCTAACATGGCCAATGAGAGCCAGGATTCGATGATGGCACAGCCAGCAATGGCAAACAGTGGGGCAATCCTGGCTAACCTGGCCCATGATAGCCAGGATCTAATGAGGGCTCAGCCAATACTGGTAAAGCGACGGACAACCAGGGCCATTGTTGGATGTGCTAAGGAGTGGCACAACCAATATCGGATGCTCACTGGCTACTCTGGGCCTAGTTAGGGCCACGCTTTGCCAGTGGATTTCCAATATTGGCCCGCCGTCGTGTGCTACCTGGGATACTTCCTGTAGATTACCGTCTATAGACAGTCTACAGACAAAAGTCTACTGGTCCAGTAGACATATGTCTATAGACTGTCTATAGACATTCCATAGGTGTGTGGCCTGGCAGTGCTATAGACCTTTGTCTATAGACAGTCTATAGACCTCTGTCTACTAAACTGTTAGTAGACCATTATCTATAGACTGCATATAGACTGTCTACAATCATTGAAAAAGGTCACCAGACAGAGTTCACACATGAAACAATCAATGTACTTACAAATTTAGTTTATTTCCAAGCTATCCAGGCTGGGAATATGCAATACATGCACCATAAGAATGCACCACAGTTACATAAAAGTTGAAAGTAACAGTCCGGCTAGTTTCCTCAGAAGCATTCTTGTGGCCTGTTGTCTGCAGTAAATCGTCCGGGCACGTTTACCTGTACAGCACAAAGGAAAAAATAATATAAGAGGAACTGAAAAAAAAAATTCCCATTCCATCTCTACACATGTGCTTTACAATGCAAGGCATATCCTGGCTATGCCATTCTAGAAAGGCAATCTTGGATCTTTTGGTTTGGTTTTATGGGGTTCAAAAACCCAAGGCGACACAGGCTACGAGACGCTGAAGTGAAAGGCTGGGGAATAATTTCGGCCACCTGTGCAGAGTACACAGGCCTTTAGCATTTTGCCTCTATTAAAATGCGACCGCCTAGGCCGGAATCAAATCTGCATCTTTCAGGTCGCCATACGAACATGATAGCCACTGAGCTATCACGCCGGCTCAATCATATCAGTAAATACACGAAAGATTATATGCGTCCTCATAAAACATTGTAACAAAGAACCCTAATCCCTGGAGCACTCTACTCTGAACCCAGTACTGATACTGATTTCTGTATGGCAATACTGTTACAGCCAATACTGACCTCTTTATGGCAATCCTTTTACTTTATTTGTAACAGAAGACTTCGAACAATTGTGCCACATATCTGCATTGACTCGCAAGGAGCTGTAAAGAATGCCACCTCCATAAAATACAGATTCAGTGCACCTCACACAGGGATCCGAAAAGGAGAATATTGCAGCATTTATTCTTATAACCGCTATAGAAGAAGCGCTTCAAAATACCCTGCGTGAAGCCTGGTACACCCGGCCAAATTTTTAACTGGCTCGGGTGTTGCATCGCTAAATGCACCTGGTAAAAAAGGTGTCTTTCGGCTACACTGCTGGCATATTCATGCTGTAATTTAACGAGTGAAATGTCATTTCGTGCTTCCTTTTTGTTCATATAATGTTTGAGTGCAGTACTTGCTTGTTTAGATCAACGTTATCAGAAACATTCGTCTGCCACTACGAACAGCTGAAACAAGCGGCATACGCAGAAATGGATCTGGTCCATATGGCCTCATTCTCTGGGTAAAGTACCACTCCTTTCATGGCGGACAAGTCGTTTAGCCAGAGTAGTGCAAATGCGCCACCAGAACCATTGCTTCGTATTCCGCTTGTTTCAGCTCTTCGTATAGCGGCAGACGATGAATATTTCTGATAACTTTGATCTAAACATGCACGTACTCCACTCAAACATTATATTAACAAAAAGAAACTATGAAATGCCATCTCACGCGTCAAATTACAACATGAATATGCCAGCAGTGTAGCCAAAAGGCACCTTTTTACAAGGTGCATTTAGCGATGCAACACCTGAGCCAGTTAAAGATTTGGCCGAGTGTACGTAAGCTGATACTCAAACGGGCACAAGCTATACAAAACTAGCAGGCAGAAGCAACCAGTTCACCACAGATTTTCGCCTATAACTTGAAGCACTAAGACGGAACAGCATAAGCGGGTTGCAGCGCAGAAACAAGCGGGTTGCAGCGCTTCCATGCCGCGCTCATTATTCAGAATACCAATACAGCACACAGAGGCTGCAGCTGCGCCGTTTCAAAAGCAGTCGCGAGGTTGAGACAGCAAATTACTGTCACGATAAATTACCGTCTGAAATTCACTTAGTTTTTCCTTCAAGTGCGGCTTCAACAGCGCAGTAAAGAGGTGTGTTTATTGCATGGCGGTAGCCTAACTCAACGCTGGTAGAAAAATCAGCGAAAGCATTGAACGTGCTCAAAGTAGGAAGTATTTCAATGAAATAATTACAGGCGCAGCTATAACACGAGAGCTTAATTTAATTTTAGGCGCAAATAAGCGGCGAGTCACATCGGCGCTTTCGTAACGTAGAAGTCTTAAATCAGAAACACATACTTTGCCTCTAGCGCAAATGGTATTCGAGAAATCTGTGCACGTGTGAGCGGGAGTCATGAACGAACCACTCGGAGCGAAATGTAAGCCACCTCTTGTCGAGTCGACCTTTACCCAGCTTTCAAAATGAAGTGCCCGCAAGCCAGCGGCGGCGGCCAACGGCTCTGATGACAGACACGGACGAATCCATACGTGTGCAACGAAGGGGAGATGGGATGGAGCTCGTGGGTTCTTCGCGGTGTTTGAGCACGCCGTCCATTCGCGCCGGTAACGAATTTTATTCACCCATCACACTACAAGCATTCCTCCAGCGCCGCTTGACTACAACTTTGACAAACGTCTCGCGCTCCAGTCTATAGCGTTACAAGACAACTTTGCTGAAACGTCGGCGTCCACGACGCGCACCGAGCGAGCGTCCATACGTAGCAAGCAATGCACACCTCCAGAAGAATAGCACTCCATGGTCCAGACAGGCGATAACACAAAGATAAGAAAATAAATGTAATCCACCACTGAACGAGACTGTATGTAAGTACGTTTTCGGAGGTGCAAAGTAAATAGAGCTCACACGGCGCTAACTAACACACAGTTCCATTTCGGCCGTCATTCACAGGCTAAACGACATTTCTGGCCGCGCATCTACCTTGAAACACGAAAAATCTAGTAGACAGCTCGCGAGGAGCGGCTTATCATCAAGGACATCGCACAGACTGCCTTTCCGCGCGTTAGTAAAGACAGCGGCACAGAGATAAGCGGCATTAGTCGAGAGCCCGATGGCTTCCGCCTTAGAAACGAAGATAGGACGTTTGTAACTGCGCACATAATCTGTTCTGCACACACAGCTCTGCTTAGAGTGGTTTAGGAGACCAAATGAATAAAATATAAACGTGTAGACTTACCGTAAGGGGACGATGAAGCTGGATTTTGAAGAAAACGTAAGCCGCGAAAAACACGCCACCGCCATTGATGCAGCCACGCACAGGGTTGTTTGCAGCCCGAATGATTTTCCGCCGTCTCGCGGTAAAATGGGTAAAACGTGAAACAGAAACCCATTTCACGGTCGTATCTTTATCGCTCGCACTCTTGCCGTGTGCAGCTTGATCTGATATCCAAAACCACAGAAGGCAATCGGTTTATAAGCTTAAATTCTTCGCTTACCCCCTAAAAATTTTATTGTTTTCGTGAAAACACAACCGAAATCTAACTTCTTGTCGGTATACGCGCCGCATCTCCCACCGAATAGTATGTGGTACAATTCTCAAATAATAATTATAAGGTTACATAGCATAACGTCTTTTTTGCGTGTGTTCGTGTTTAGAAAACTGATATGCGCCACATCAGCGTGTCATCGGCTCCGAAGCAACAGGTGCAAGGGTAGGAACGAAAAAATACTGGCTTTGTGATTGTTGCGTCGCAGCACTTATTCACGTGAATACAAACTGCAAAGGTAGAAATGGCAGATGTTAATCGCAGAAAGGACCAGGCTCTTTGAGATTAATCTAAGATGTTTCTAAGGCATGGGCGCTTCCTTGAATTCTCACACCCGTATTTCCCCCTTTATTTTCAGGACGTTCTAAAGAGAAATCTAGATCCGTTGATAAAATGTTTCTGATTTCAGCACGTTGGAAAGTAACGATTGAAAGATGGAATGGAATTTTGTCGAGCGATTCCTTTAAGGGACAGCGTATTCGTTCGATGTAGTACAGTTTGCGGGTGCCCTTACTTCAAGAACGGCTGCTTTTCCTCGGCTTACTTGTTAGCATTAAATATTTAATTGTATTGACAATATACGTCACGGTATAACGAAAAGGAGCTTGTCAAGGCTCCTGAAAACAATATACAGGAGGGTGTTGTAATGCCTTACGCAATACATTTTAATTTCCGTAATAGCGAAGGAGGTGGGGGAATCCCGACATAGTTGCGGTCACTGGATGCAGGTCCCCTCAACATACAGTGCAAAAAGAAATTGACATTGTTCTGGACTTAGTCGAAGGTCAGTGTATCGAACATTGTTAGATAAAATTACGATTGTTATAGACTGGTCTATAGGCAGTAGACTATCTATAGTGTACAGTCTATAGACGAAAGCAAATTGAGGTAGTTGTAGACTGTAGTCTATAGAGAGTCTATAGACCGTCTATAGACAAAAGGAAATTGAACCAGCTATAGACCGTAGTCTATAGAGAGTCTATAGACCGTCTATAGACGAAAGTAAATTGTGACAGCTATAGACCTTAGTCTATAGACCGTCTATAGACGAAAGAAATTGAAGCAGTTATAGACTTAAGTCTATAGACAGTCTATAGACAAAAGGAAATTGAGGCAGCTATAGACCTTAGTCTATAGCGAGTCTATAGACCGTCTATAGACGAAAGGAAATTGAAGCAGTTATAGACATTAGTCTATAGACAGTCTATAGACAAAAGGAAATTGAGGCAGCTATAGACCCTAGGCTATAGCGAGTCTATAGACCGTCTATAGACAAAAGGAAATAGAGGTAGTTATAGACTTCAGTCTATAGAGAGTCTATAGACCGTCTATAGACGAAAGGAAATTGAGCCAGCTATAGACTTTAGTCTATAAAGTGTCTATAGACAGTCTATAGACGAAAGGAAATTGAGGCAGCTATAGACCTTAGTCGATAGAGAGTCTATAGAGAGTCTATAGACGAAAGGAAATTCAGGCAGCTATAGACCTTAGTCTATAGAGGGTCTATAGACAGTCTATAGACTAAAGGAAATTGAGGCGGCTATAGACCTTAGTCTATAGAGGGTCTATAGACAGTCTATAGACGAAAGGAAATTGAGGCGGCTATAGACCTTAGTCTACAGAGAGTCTATAGACCGTCTATAGACAAAAGGAAATTGAAGCAGCTATAGACTTTAGTCCATAGATTTTCTATAGACTGTCTATAGACAAAAGGAAAAGTCTATAGGATGGCTATAGAGTCTATAAAAAGTCTATAGAAAGTCTATAGACCATTTTTATAAGGGATGTACAACTACATCCGAAACTTCCTCAGCCACCGCACAGCCACGCTTACCTTCGGCGACCACAGCCTACCAGGGATCACGCTGGGAGCATGAGGTACGCCCCAGGGAGCCGTCCTCTCCCCTATTTTATTCAACATAGCACTCCTTCACCTAACACAACAGCTAGCTCAAATTCCCGACATCCATTTCAGCCTCTACGCAGACGACATCACTGTCTGGGCAAACCATGGCAGCGATGCCGAATAGAACACCTACAATTGGCACTAAACACCACCGACGCATATGTACGGGAGTGTGGCCTGACCTGCTCCCCTTCAACATCGGAGCTTTTCCTCTACCGGCCCAAGCAACACGATTCACTCATTGCACCCATCTCCCTCGCCCTCGGTACCCATCCCATCCCACTAGTACACAAAATCCGCGTCCTAGGAATGGCTCTCCACTCTCACGGTGCCCACGGAGAAGTCATAAAGACACTTCAAACACACGCTCAACACACCACTCGACTGATTCGCCGCATAGCGAACCGCAGGGCTGGCCTACGCAAGCGAAACACGACTCGCCTCACCCAGGCTTACATCATAAGCCGCACAACATATGCCCTTCCATACTTACCCCTCAAACAGAAGGAGAGAGACCGGGTTAATGCGCTCCTACGTAGTTGCACAAGGACGGCTCTACGTCTTCCCCCCAGCCCATCCAACGACCGACTCCTCAACCTCGGGGTACACAACACCTTTGAGGAGCTAAAAGAAGCTACCTTTATGGCACAACTATCTCGTCTATGCAGCTCAGAGGCTGGTCGTACTTTATTGTCCCAGTTGAGCCTGACCCCAAATACAGAGCCTACCGAGGGGTCCCCCTTTCTGCTACCCTCCGCTCTAACCTCAACGTAACCCCCATCCCCAAGAACATGCACACTGAGCGAGACAGGGAACGCAGAGTAGCAAGGGCTCGGGCCCTTCACAAACAGTGTAGCGAGGACCATGAGGTGGTCTACGTGGATGCAGCGGAATATACGACAGGCTCCCGTATGGCCCTGGCGGTAGCCGACAATAATGCAAAGCTTCTAACCTCCAGCTCAATCATTACCAATTCGACCACACAGGCAGAAGAGGCAGCCATCGCGCTTGCTCCCATTTCTACATCTGCCACAAAAATTATCTCCGATTCCAAATCTGCAATTTTAAATTATGCCAAGGGCTACATATCCAGCACCGCTGCTCGTTTACTACGTCTCTGGCAGCCCCGGCGCCTCATCACCCTCATCTGGACGCCAGCACATGCTGGCCTCCCTGGCAACGAGGAGGCTCATTCCCTAGCTCGAGGTCTCACATTCCGGGCAGGAATCGAGCCCCCTCTATGAGCCTCGGAGCGCCTGCTCTCCTTCCGTGATATTCTCTCGTACTACCGAGACAAACGAAGGGAATACGCACCCCGAGCTCCATCCCTCACCATAGCGCAGGCTGCACATTGGCGACAACTACAAACCCTAACTGCTCCATACCCAATACTGCTGCATGCCCGATACCCAGACCAATTCCTGTCATCATGAAAACTTTGCGGCAAACCAGGAGACTTCTTACACACCCTCCTCACATGCCTCACCTTCCCTCATCCCCCATCACCAACCGCGGCGGAATCTTACCGGGAGTCTCTTCTGACCAGCTCGTCCGCTCAAGACCAGCGCCGGATCATCTCCAGCGCTCACAGAAGGATTGCGCTCCAGGGGCTATCCTTCGCGTTGTAAGTGTGCCTCCTCCTCACATTGAGGAGGCATCCAAGTGCCATGTAGGGGGCTTCGCCCCCACGATTTACATCATTGGCAATAAAAGTTTCCACCACCACCCCCAACGCAAAACGATCGCCGTTGTAACAGACGAAGGAGGGCAAGAAATAACCATCGCAACGATAAACAACCCAAACATAGAAGCAGCTGAAGAAGCCGCCATTTCTCTGGAAATATCGCACGGCAACGCAACAGGACACAACCTCACTATAGTGACGGACTCCAAACAAGCATGTAGAAACTACACAAGAGGCAGGATCGACAGCATCGCCAATTATATTCTACACACGACGAGAAGACACAAAAACACTGAACATAGTATAGTGTGGGATCCCGGACATGAGGGGATGAGGGGCAACGTGGCAGCAGACGAGTTAGCTCGAGAGTACGTCAACCGAGCAGGCTCAGCACTTTGCACCACAGGTACCTTTGACCCAGTTACCCCCACGTACTCAGATATACTCGATCATTACAGGGGTCAGCGGAAACGCTACCCAGCCCCACACAAAAGGCTCACCAAAAAGGAGGCGGTAGACTGGCGCAGACTACAAACCGGTACCTACCCACACCTGCACAAACTACACAAGATTTTCCCTACACAATATGCTGACGAATGTCCGTGGCGTCACGGTCAACCTACACTAGAACATGTCACATGGACCTGCCCTAAGGCAGACTTAGAGCCAAGAATAAGCAACCCGAGTTTGATGCAGTAGGAGCACTTGCTGGCCAGCGAGGACGAGGAAGCGCAACGATTCCTTGTGCGCCGAGCTACGATGGCAGCAGTCAAGTGCGGCATCCTGGACCAAGGATCTAACACGGCACCCAGTGACCCGTAAGGGTCAAGAACACCACTTTATTAACAATAAAGTTTTTCCATCCATCCATCCATCCATCCATCCATCCATCCATCCATCCATCCATCCATCCATCCATCCATCCATCCATCCATCCATCCATCCATCCATCCATCCATCCATCCATCCACCCACCCACCCACCCACCCACCCACCCATCCACCCACCCATCCATCCATCCATCCATCCATCCACCCACCCACCCACCCACCCATCCATACATCCATCCATCCATCCATTCACCCATTCCATTCCATTCCATTCCATCCATCCATCCATCCATCCATCCGTCCGTCCGTCCGTCCGTCCGTCCGTCCGTCCGTCCGTCCGTCCGTCCATCCATCCATCCATCCATCGAACCCGCGTCTGTGCTGCCTGCAAGGCATTCCCGCTCCACCTGGGACGCTTTGTATCGGGTGAACTCTTACCTTTCTATCTGTAGGGTTTTACACATGCTTAGTGTGTGTTTTCCTTGGTGTTTTAGTTTCTTTCATTGACGCGTCCCCTCCACCAGTCGGGGACGCGTCACCCCGATTTGCGACAACGTTAAAGAACCCCAGGTGGTCGTAATTTCCCGAGCCCTTCACTACGGCGTCCTTCATAGCCTGAGTTGCTTCCGGACGTTAAACCCAAATAAACCAAACCAAAACCGATTACGTTAGTTCCTAATACGAAATTTGAGCGCAGCTCATCAATTGTTTCTGCTTTTCGATAGATTGCGGCGAAGAATTCCAGCAAGACATAAATGTACATTTACACACAAATTATTATTTTCCGCCCATTTTCATTCTGCAAGAACCACTCCACTAACACTTCATGATTGTCATGAAGGAAGCTTTGTGGTCGGAGAAATAGATCATAAGCTCATAAGAGAAGTTTATTAGGACTCACGATCAAAAAGGTACATCCGTCCCTCTACAAAAACAAAGATACATTGCGGCAACTGATGTCGCCCTATGCACACACACTCACAGGGAACGTGAGTGTTCAAAAATAAAAAGTGTCCAAGAAAGTTCTAGTGGGTCCATACGCGGGGGAAGCACGCCGGGTTGAAAACCGCGCACAAAACACGCGCACGAACAACGCGCGCCCCACACGCGCGCCACACACGGGCGCCACACACGCGCACCACACTCAATACGGCAGGGGCCGCACGGAAACATAATCTCGGTTTTGCTGCACCAATGCTTTGTTCTCAAACACGAGGTCGGTGCAAGCATTTCGCGAGGTTGTGAAAGCAGTAGGACGCGTTATGAGCGAGAGGAACCGGATGTTCTCCAGCATAATTGAAGCAATTCTTGTTAGTCTCTATATCTACATTAAAGTCCCCACCCACCCTGCCACCCTGGCAGGTGGCAGTTTATGGTTGATCGCGAGAGTTCGCTTGCCGTTGTCAGCGCTAACGCATGAAGCCCACATCTCTCTCTCATCACCCCGGGTACCTATAAGCGCGATTCAGGAGTCCACGGACACAGGGAGCCAGTTATGCGTACTGTGGCTTCAGCGCCGCGTTTATGGCACAACGTTGTCAATGCCAACGTATGCAGCCCACACCTGTCACTACCACCACCCGCCATGGTAACTCAGTGGTTAAGGCGCTCGTCTACTGAGCCGGAGTACCCTGTTTGGAACCCGACCGCGGCGGCCGCGTTTCTACGGAGGCGGAAGGCAAATTGCGCTCGTGTGCTGTGAAAAAATTCAGGGGGCACTTTGGCCGTGTAAAGTGCGTAGAGGCGAAAGCGTTTTCCGCACCACTTTCGCTGCTTCTGTGGCACTGGTGGCGTCACATATAATCGAGCACTAATTACTAAGTGATGACAAATCACTAATTAATGATTAATTACTGATTCATGCCTGAATACTAATTAACTGCTAATTAATTACGCTTAAGCTTCGCCTTTAGGAGTGGAACGCGACAGCGTGTTGTAGCGTTGCCCAGGGAGTCCACGGAACGCCACCATCTGTTCGGCGCAATGGCTTGCCCTTTGAACGTAACGCTTTTTGAGGAAAGGAAATGGCGCAGGAATTCTGTGTCATCTTGGTGTACACCTGAACCGCACCGTAGAGGAAGGGAGGAAGTTGTAGTGAAAGAAGACAAAGAGGGCCCCGTAATGAAGAAAATGGAAATTGTATTTGAGGAAAGGAAATCGCGCAGTAACTGTCTCACAGCGTTTGTATCCGCTATGCACCCTGGCCAATCCCCCGCCGTGGGTATGTGCCATTCAGCCTGAGGACATCGTCATCATCATCAACTGTCTCACATATCTCGGTGGACACCCGTCAAAATTCAGTGGGGCACTTTTTTGGGCTAAGTGTGGTCACTGATGTGTGGTTAAGATGTTAAGCTTCGCTTCTAAGAGTGGAACGCGACAGCGTCTTGCAACGCTGCCAGGGAGTCCATACCGCCATCGCCCATTCGGTGCACACCTCGCTCGTTGGTAAATTGGTTTTTGAGGAAAGGAAATGTATCTGTCTGTCATATCTCGGTGGACACCTAAACCTCGCCGGAAGGAAAGGTAAGAGGATGAGAGTGAGCGAAGACACCGTATTCACTAGACGAGCCTTTGTTCATTCCGAACCATCGAGCTGGCATGGCGGAGTGGATAGCATGCTCGTCTCGCACGCCGTAGACCGGGGTTCGATTCCCGAGCTCGACTAATTTCCTACTCGGTTTTATTTATTTATATGGCCTGGCTAGAAAAGTTATTTACGCTAATTGGATAATTAAGCAGTTAACTAAGCTCAATCCCACTTACTTGGAGCATCACTATACGATCCCTTCAATTGGTTGCATGGTACTATTGCCAAAGTACATTTGGCCCCGTTTGAAATTCGCGCACTGTGACGTCACGACCGTTTCGACCAATTGAAAAGCGTGACATTTCTGTCGACAAGTGCTGCTTACAACGCTGAGACATTAAAGGCTTCCGCCTTAATATCAGCACACGTTAAATGTCCCCGGTGGTGATTTATTTCGGAGACCTCCACTACAGCACCCCTTTCTCTCTTTATCCTTTCACTCCTACCTTCCTCCCTTCCCTACGGCGCGGTTCAGGTGTTTACCGAGATATGCGAGACAGATAGTGCTCCATTTCCTTTCCTCCGAAACCAATTTACCAATTTTACCGTCACCTAGCTTAAAGCACGATTGAGGTGTCCACTGTTCCAAGACAGTAGTTATGCGCCTTCCCTCTGCACCCTCTCTACCTTCTCCGCTACACTTGTTTCGCAGCTTAAAGCGCTACTAACATATCTCCACTGCTGGCTACAACGGGCAAATGTCACGGCGACGGCGACGGCGCGAAACGCAGAAACAGGCGCCGAAGAGCTGCGCGCTAAATAGTTTTAGTATTGCAGGCTTTAGCGTGGTTTTTTGGGCTTGTTGGTACTTGTTGTAGGCTTGTTGGGCTTGTTGGTATGCTTTGCTAATTGCGTGCACAGCGGAATAACGGGTCCACAGTGCGCATGCGCAGAACCCTAACGAGGATATAGCGTTAGCGTACGTACGCAATTTTCAGAAGTTAGCGTTGCGGCAGTTGCGGCTTTTGCGCCTATAGCGTGAAAACATGGCGGAGTCCTTCCAAGCGAGAGCGGCCAGCTTTCGCCGATTCAGCAGCCCTCGCAATTCCGTTCGACATGTTTACCGGCAACTACTGGTGTTGTAGCTTTTCTCTATGACGTACCTTGCTTCGGCAAACAAGTTTAAGCAGCAATTCAGCCCAGTTTTTGAGATACCCTCTCGACTCCGGAGCGGTCAAGCCTAATGGGACCTCAAACTTCAGTGCTATCGTCTTCAATTACCTGAAATGTAACAGAAACGTCCGGAACGAAACAAAAATAGATTTCGAACTTTGTCGTAGTGTTTTATGTACTTACATGATGTAATACGATAATATATTAAATTTAGACAAGTTTTTTTAACATAAGACGTCATGTGATGGAAAATATTCATGTGGTGGAAATACTTTGCCTTAACAAGATATAGCCAGTGTGTAAGGTTTCTTATTTCACTTTATCTCATTTTCCGGCTCCTTTTGCAGGCGGAAATATGCACTGCTTTAATAATTGGCTTAGAAGAGCGGAAATATTATACTTTGGCAAGTTAGCGTCAGTGACGACCATTTTAGAAGGCCCTTTCACTCCATTTCAATCATATCGCGTTTTTCGTTTTCAGAACGCTATACTAAAACTGTTTGTGGAGATAAGTTTCTTGCGGCACGCTAGCGTAATTTCCCTTAGGTTCGCTATCACGCTAACGTTGTACTAAAGCTCTCCAATATTTCTGACTGCGCCAGTGGTTGCATGTGCCGCCAAGCGGTTGCGCGTTCAAGCTTACCGTGACCAGACCATCCCGCTCCAGAGCTACCGGAAGTAACACCCCGAACAAGAAGACGGCGAGCAAGGTAGGCAGGGTAGATCGAGCCTCTCAAGCACCCTCACAACAACCACCACCTCCCTCACGTGAGATAGCTGAACTTAAAGCTCTCATACAACAGCAAGCACTAGAAATTTCAAACCTTAAATCAGCATTACAGGCCGCACAGACAACTACCAACACACCAGCTACCCAACCTACTCCACCACTTCCTTCCGCTGCGCCCGAGGAGGATGATTCAATGCAAGAGCCTTCTCCACCCAAACGCAAAACTTGCACAATCTCTCCTACATTAGAAAGGCGCCTCGACAGACGCATGACTAACATTGAAGACACTGTTAATAACACTGTTCAACAGTTCTCTTATCAAGTCCTCTCGCAGCTTCAGGGTCTCACAGAGACCATCGATAGGATGGCACGTACCCAAGAAGCTCATGGTGCCTGCTTCATGCAGGTCGAAATGCGAATACAGCTCTTAGAGCAACGCTTCAACCAACATGGCTCGCAATAACAACCCGTCTCACCATCTGGAAGTGGAACTGTCGGGGCTCACCGCAAACGAGCTCTCCTCCAACAGCTTCTGCAACACAGAGATCGCCCAGAAATAATTGCCCTCAAAGAGGCGGGGACTTGTCCACGACAACACATGCCAACACCCACATAACATACCTGGGAGGCTCGTCTACGCAGCTCTGCCCTGGACGACCAACGAGCGCTCATCGGTCTCGCTCTAGAGGCGGCCAGACTCCAAGGAGTCTTGGCCGACCCCTAGATCTGGGCCTTCGGCGCCTTAAGTTTTTAATAAATGTTTACCAAAACCCGAGACTGTGGCTTAACCACGAAGGACCTAAAGAGTGATTTTTTTAAAGCAGGTCTCTGACAGGGCGTGGGTTGATGGGGTGGAAATTTTGAGAAATGTTAATCGTTCGCAGTTGCTGATTTTGTTGCAGACCAGAACCTTTTCTGCTACTGTATCTAATGTGAAGATATTGTAACTAGCTGCGATTATTCGAGTGAGTGTTTTTTTATCACAAAATAACTGTTCTTTGCAAATCGACTCCTCGGAGTCCTGCGTACACTCATATTTTCATGCAGATACTACAGCGAACGAAACAGCTAACCATGTGGCTTTAGTACAGCAGAAAATGACTAAGATAGTTTTAGGGTTGTTGTTGTTGTTATTGTTTTTGCGACTGAGAGAACAATGAAAAAATTACCGACGATTACGTTACTTCCTAATGCGAAATTTGAGCGCAGCAAATAAGCTGTTTCACCTTTTCGATAGATTGAGGCAAAGAAATCGAGCAACACATGTATGCGCTATCACAGAATTTTTTTTTTATTTTTCACACGTATTCCTTTAACAAAGACTCCACTAACAGTTCTTGACAGTCATGAAGGAAGCTTTGTTGTCGGAGAAATAGACTGATATATGTTCGACTTGGTACAGCAATGCTTGATTCTCAAAGACGAGATCTATACAAGTGCCTCGCGAGGTTGTCACAGCCGTGGGACGCGTTACGAGCGAGAGGAACGGGATGTTCTCCCGCATAAGTGTTAGGAAATTGCTGTTTGTCTTTATGTCAACATTAAAGTCCCCCACTACTAACATCGGTGTGGATCGATGGACGGTTAATGCGAGTTGCAGGAAGTGCACGACGTCTTTCGTGAGTGCGGTAGGGGCGAAGTAGGCAGCTACTACCAGCAAGTCGTTGGGCAACTTTGCGGCGCACAGTTTGCCAACTTCATGTGACGTGCCAAACATTTCGACTGGTATTGCAGAGAGACCTGTGCACAAGTAGATAGCGACTCCCGCCGCTCTGTTGTGGCCTCTGCGAGCACCACAGCAGTATAGGAAATCTATGATTTCGAGAGGCTCTTCGGGATCCATCCAGGTTTCAGCAAAGCAAAGTACAGAGGAATGGCGCAGAATGTGACCGTGGTGTACGTCCTTGGAATGTGCGGCAAGGGAGCGTACGTTAAGAATGTGGTTGTGAATGATGAATCAAGTGCTGCCAGCGAATGACGCGTCCATTGGCTGTCTGCGTGTGTTACTGATGTGTGGTTAACATGTTAAGCTTCGCCTGTAAGAGTGGAACGCGACAGCGTCTTGCAACGCTGCCAGGGAGTCCACAGAACGCCATCGCCAATTCGGCTGTACGCCTTGCTGGACGGTAAATTTATTTTTTGAGGAAAGGAAATGTATCTCTCTCGCATATCTGGGTGGACACCTGCACCTCGCCGTAAGGAAAAGGGGGAAGATGGGAGTGATCGAAGACGCCGTATTAGCTAGACGCGCCTTTGTTCATTCCAAACCATTCAGCTGGCATTACGGAGTGGCTAGCGTGCTCGTATCGCACTCCGGAGACCCTGGTTCGATTCCCCAACTCGACCAATTTCGTTCTCGGTTTTATTGATTTATGCGGTCTAACTAGAAAGGTTAATTAGGCTATTTCATATTTATATTATTGTATTTCTATCCATCGTGTTCTGTCATTAACCTGTCAATTGTTGGAACTGTCTAGGATGTTCGACACAACGTATATGAAACGAGCAACGTCTTATTGAGTGGGGAAGTGCGTGGTGGTGGAGGGAACGCGGCTTCGTACTTATCTGTTTTTTTTCAGCAGCGTCTCCTTCCGCGGACGCTGTTCTCGGTGCGGCGCGCGTCTTTCTTTTCTTTTCCTCTGATCTCTTCATTCTCCTCTACATTAATTAGGCTAATTGATTAATTAAGCAATTAACTAAACTCAGTCCAACTTAGTTGCAGCATCACTATACGATCCCTTTGATTGGTTGCATGGTTACTAGCCAAAGTACAATTGGCCCCATTTGAAATTCGCGCACTGTGACGTCACGAGCATTTCGACCAATTGAAAAGCGTGACATTGGGGGCGGAGCTGGTTACGAGGCCGACGACGACGCGAAACCCAGGAACGGACGCCAAAGGGCTGCGCTCTAAAAGAAAGTGCACGGGCCCGTCAACTGGCTCCAGCCGAGCCACCACCGCTGCCACGTGCAGACAGAGGAGAGTTAAAAGATCAGAGGAAGAGAGACAAAGGAAAGAAAAGACGCGCGTCGCAGCAACAACCGCGTCCGCCGAAGCGGACGCTGGCTGAAAAAATTTGCAGAGGCTGAGCTTGGTTAAGCTCGAAAATTGCGAAAGCAACTTCATTCGTTTCTTCAGCCCGCCGTCATTTCCTAGCTTGAGCGAATCGTTGCAGCCTTGCCTTGTGCATGCCGGACGACATGGCCTGGCTGAAACGGACAGCGTGATTACGCCGCGACGACTGCGACGAGCCGGGTCGGAGCCCGATATATCTCCGTCTGCTTGAAGGAATTGGTGAGCGCTATAAAAACACGGAAAAGGGACGAACACACAGGACGAAGCGCTTTTCTAACAACTGTTTAATCTCAGAAGAAAAATGACTATATACACACATTTCACGTCATATCAAAAACAGAAGAGGGAGGAACGACATTCAGCAAAGCGGAAAGTTGGGCAAGTTGGATAACGTTCATGATGTAAAAAATAGCGCACAGGGAACACACGGGACGGAAAGTAAACGACGCAGACAAGCAAGTGCACGTAGGGCGTGGTGCCCTACGTGCATAGAATGGCACATGGGTTAAAGAAGGTAGGGAGCCGCTACGGCGTCCAGGTGGTTTTTTTTAAGCATGAAATGCTTTTAGCCCCCGTTGTCGGCAGTGTGGTGACGTCACGCCGAGACCTAGAGCCATCATCCGGGCACTGAAATCCACTCATCCGGGCACTGAAATGCACTCATCCGGGCACTGAATTCCCGTCATCCGGGCACTGAAATCCACTCATCCGGGCACTGAAATCCAGTCATCCGGGCTCTGAAACGACAACATCCGGCACCGTACGAGACTTAACGAGATTTAACGAGACTCTCTAAGCCCTCCTACGCAACCGGCATGCAAGCACCGGTTGGTCTCCAAACGAGACAAAAAATAACTGCTGCCAGTGCCTTCTCAATGTTTATCAAGATATCAGTGGAGCTGTGGGTTTGATAATGCACGGAATTATAATTTCCGATTTCTAATAAGGCGTGCAAAAAGCACATAAATGTCACGTTACACTTCGTTGTCATACGTGATCCGGGGGAGAAGCGCTGCGTTCAAAGGGCAAGGCATCGCGCCGAACGGGTGGTGGCGTTCCTCCCTTCCTTTACGGTGCGGTTCGGGTGTCCACCGAGATGGCAGAGAATTACTGCGCCATTTCCTTTCCTCAAAAAACCTTGCGTTCAAATGGCAAGGCATCGCGCTGAACGGGTGGTGGCGTTCCTCCCTTCCTGTACGGTGCGGTTCGGGTGTCCACCGAGATGGCAGAGAATTACTGCGCCATTTCCTTTCCTCAAAAAACCTTGCGTTCAAATGGCAAGGCATCGCGCTGAACGGGTGGTGGCGTTCCTCCCTTCCTTTACGGTGCGGTTCGGGTGTCCACCGAGATGGCAGAGAATTACTGCGCCATTTCCTTTCCTCAAAAAACCTTGCGTTCGAATGGCAAGGCATCGCGCTGAACGGGTGGTGGCGTTCCTCCCTTCCTGTACGGTGCGGTTCGGGTATCCACCGAGATGACATTAGGCCCGTAAATATTTCATGCTTACTCTACTCTCGTTTACGGGAGAGGCAGAGATTTTTTCCGGGCCAAGCAAGCTGAGCAGTTTATGCTCTCAGATACGGAACAGGCAAGAAGGTGTTGGAGATAAGCGAAAAAAGCGCGGATGCACCGTCAGGCACCGCGCCCCGTTTGTTCCCTGCAGCTTGGGTGTAGTGTACAAACTACCGTTGTCCTGCGGAGCTGTCTATGTAGGACAAACGGGGCGATGCCTCAACGTTAGGCTTGGTGAACACCGTAACTCCCTAAAAGATCATTATGGCAATCTTCCTGAGCATTGCCGGGAATGTAGCAAAAAAGAAGAGCAGAAGGGGAAAACTTGTAAACCGATTTTTTCTAGTACCGTCATACTTTTCAGACATCGAGATCAGCGTGTACGCGAGATAATGGAGGCATACCATATTAGAAAATGTCGGAATCCGTGTATCAGTGAGCCCTCTGTTAACTTGGCAGACTGTGAAATCGATTTTTTAGCCTCAGCGTTGCATTGAATTCCTTTTTTGATAACGGTTTCTTTAACTGATCTTCCACAGCGATGAGTGGCGCCTGATGCTTCAATTTCAATTTTTTCCTCTGACTTGGTCTTTCCAGGAGGGACTGTTTGTGGTTGTTTTTGTTTTATGTTTTTAAAGTGACTACCTTATATTGCGCGCGTCAGCAATAAACCTCAGTTGCGAGTAGCGCTTGTCTGCGTCGTTTACTTTCCGTCCCGTGTGTTCCCTGTGCGCTATTTTTTACATCATGAGGGAGGAACGCACGCGCTGACAAGAATGAAGGAAAAAAAACAAGAATGAAGGAAAAGCAGGTAAAAACTACGCGCGCTTACAACAGCCGAAGATTACTATTCTTGAGGTAGGTTAATTCAGACCCCCTAACATTGCCGAATGGGAGCTGACGCATTGCTTATCGGGAGCAACGTGCATTGCGAAAGCTTCGATAATTTCTCGTTCCCGTCTATTTCTAGCCCTACCTATTACCTTGGTGTTTTCTAGCAAGGGAGTGCATTTACAGTGTGCGCAATGAGGCGCGCACAGTGACAGGTGCGCACTCCGTCTGGCGTGACGTCATCACAGCGAGCGCCTCCTCGCGGCAGTGCCGCGCATCTGCTACTAGGCGCACCGTGGTTACGCGAGAGTCTACTAGAATAGGTAGTACACTCTAACGCAGCGAAGGCTGCGGCGCCTGTTCGCGCTCCTCGTCCGCATCGTAATGTAGTGCATCGAAAGTGAAAAGAGTAATAAACTTAAAATTAAAGTAAATGTTGGTCGATATTGTAGTATAATAATAAATATGTTTTATTTAGCAAAAAGATTGCTTTTTCTTTTATGTTCTTCAAAACAGAGTGCCTTAGTTTTCTGGTGTTTTCCGGCTCCTCCTGTATCACGTTTTCGCAGCTAGGCCGGCCGGTGATGTCGTCTGCTTTCGTCTTTCGGTTTCCTAGTCTCCCAAAATGGCACCGCTATCTCCTACTCGCTTGTTTTCTTCGCCCACTGCGGCTTCAAAAACCTCTGCTCGCCTATTCTCTAAGCTGAAGTCTCCGAAAATTTCGAAAGACTGCAAGCAGGTGATTGTCAACGTTACTTTAGCGTAAGGAAGCGCTTCCCAAAGAGGACTGTGCGTGAAGTTCTCGAAACTGTGGGCGAGATGACCGGGGTGAGCCCTCGGACAGTTGCGAGCTTCAAGAAAGAAGGTATCTCTACTGGAATAATATCACCGCAAAAACGACCTAGCAAGGGGACAATATCTAGCTCTTGCAGTGTTAAATATGACATCTTTGCACTCAATGCCATCCGACTCAAGTTACATCGTACGTATGCCGTACACTACATTGATGATGATGATGAAAACTTTATTTATAACAAGGGAGTTTTGGACACGTCGGTCCTTGGGCCCCCGCACGGCCCCACTGCACTCAAACGTTCATGTCCCGGAGGCTCATGACGCTGGCAGCCCGGCCGGTGGCGATGGCTTGCTTGGCCGGGTCCTCGGAGCGCAGTAGGGTCTCCCAAGCCTCCCATGAGGTAAGGTGCTCCAGGCCCCGCGGGGGAGGATCCGCCGGGCAGAGGAAAAGAATATGGTCGAGGGTGGCTTTGGGGTGGTGGCAGAGGGTACAGGAAGGGTTCGTGTGGACTGGGTGATATCGCGAGCGTATATAAGGGGAGGGCAAAGTGCGTGTTTGGAGCCGCCTCCAAAGTGTCTGATGGTAATTGTCGAGGGAAGGATGAGGTGGGGGGTAGAGCCGACGCTCGGGTTTGTAGGCCTGCGTCATTTCACTGAATGAGTGCATGCGCTCCCGCGAGAACCCCAGGTCGGAGGCCGCCGGTGCCCGGTTGAGAGAAGCTCGGGCTAAAGCGTTGGCGGCCTCGTTTCCGGGATTCCCGGAGTGGGCAGGCACCCATATCAGCTCCACATGGCGGGGCGGGTGCGCGGCGAGGGAGTCCAGTATGCGAAATGCAGGGACGTGAACTCTCCCGCGAGCAAAATTTAGTATGGCAGTTTTGGAATCTGACAGTATATATCGCGCCTCCGTGCGGGTGATGGCCAGGGCAATGGCGGCCTCTTCGGCCTCCTCCGAAGTGGCAGTAGGGGTTATGTGAAGTGTGGCAATGGGTTGGAGGGAGGGGTTCGTGATGGCGACAACCGCGTCCTCGCCCGTGCATGCGGCATCCACCCAAACGGCATACGGTTCCGTGCCATAGTATTTGTGGAGTGCCCGTGCGCGAGCTCTGCGGCGGTGTTCGTGGTAGGTGGGATGCATGTTTTTGGGGGGAGGTTTAATAAATAAATCGCGGTGAATGAGGCGGGGTACCTGGAGCTGTGTGGGATCGGTAACTGGTAGGCGTATACCGAGGGTGTGTAGGATGTGTCTCCCGGTGGTGGTTCTCGCGAGACGTATGTATTGTGTCTGTCGGTGGGCCTCAATAAGCTCCCCTATCGTATTGTGCAGGCCTAGTTGAAAGAGTTTTTCGGTTGAGGTATTTTGGGGTAGGTGTAATGCTGTCTTAAATGCTGTTCGAATCATGGCATCCAGGGTGGAGATTTCCCTAGCCTGGAGTTTCAGGTAGGGGAGCGTGAAGATAAAGCGGCTGAGGACGAAGGCATGAATGAGACGACATAGGTCATGCTCCTTCATGCCCCGGTGGTGTGCAGAAACGCGGCGGATTAGGTGTGATATCGACACAGTTGTCTGCTTGAGTTTCCGTATGGTGAGTGTGTTTTTCCCGTTGTTCTGGATGTGGAGGCCAAGTACCCGGAGAGTGTTTACCTCCGGGATGGGCCGGTTTTCCAGTGTCACGGTGATGGGGGCTGTGGGACAGTTTCGTGTTGTGGGGCGGATTATGAGGAGCTCCGACTTCTCCGGTGAGCAGGAGAGTCCGATACTCCGCGCATGCGTTTGGGTGAGGATAGCCGCGGACTGTAGGGTGTTCTCTATGTCTCCATCACTGCCATGGGTGGTCCATAGCGTGATATCATCGGCATAGAGTGTATGCCGAAGGTGAGGGATGGTTTGTAGCTTGTGGGCAAGGGGAATGAGAGTGACATTGAAGAGGAAAGGGGAGAGGACGGACCCCTGGGGGGTTCCGACCCCACTAAGGGTGTATGGGGGGGAGATGTGGGGACCGAAGTGAATTTTGGCCGTGCGGTTAGTAAGGAATGTTTGAATATAGGTGTACACACGTTCACCTATGTTCAAGGGGGAGAGAGCCGCCATGATCGCTTGATGGTCCAGGCGATCAAAGGCCTTGGAGAGATCCAAGGCTAAGACAGCTTTTGTGTGACCCGGAATGAGGGGGTCGAAAATGTCCTGCGTGAGTTGGAGCATGGCGTCCTGTGCTGACAGATGGGGACGGAAGCCCACCATGCTGTGCGGGTAGAGGTCTTGCTCCGCCATGTGTTGGGTGAGTCGAGCGAGTGCGACGTGTTCGAAAAGCTTGCCTAGGCATGAGGTTAGTGAAATGGGACGGAGATTTGAGGGTGTAAGTGGTTTGTGGGGCTTTGGTATGAATATGATTTTGGCGTGACGCCATGATTGGGGAAGAGTGCCCTCCTGCCAGCATTTGTTGAAGTACTCCGTGAGCTGGACGATCGATTGATCGTCCAAATTGCGGAGCATGGCATTAGAGATCCGGTCAACTCCTGGGGTGGAGTTAGAACGGAGAGTCAGGAGGGCCGCTCTGACTTCTGTCTCCGTGATCTCTGCGTCGAGGTTGGCATTCGGGGCGCCTGTATAGGGGGGCAGGGGGTTTGAGGTACCGGGAGTTGTATGTGTGTTTCTAAGTATATTAATGAGTGCGTTAGGAGAAAGGCCGGTCTTGTGTATAAGGCGTGTGACGTGGTGTTGTGTGGCTGTTTTGGATTGCGTGGGGTCAATTAGGTGACGGAGGAGTTGCCAGCTACGTTTGGAGGACAGATTGCCAGCCAAACTGTCGCAAATCTGACCCCAGTTTTATCGGCAGAGCTCCTCAGCGTGCTCAGTAATTTGTGTTTGCAGCGCGGCCAGCCGCTTTTTAAGGGTCCGATTGAGCTTTTGCCCCTTCCAGAGCTCTAGGATGCTATGGTGGGCCTCCCAAAGGTGGGCCAGGCGAGTGTCGAGGGTGGGCGTATCTGTTGTTGTGACAAGGGTTCGCGTGTGTGTGGAGACATCGTTCATGAGTGATGCCACCCACTGGTCGATGTCTATAATGGAAGCGTCAGGGAGGGCCGCCCGTGCGGAGCGTACAGCATCCCAGTTGGTGATGCCGGCGTCTCTGGTCCTTGGTACAAGAGCTCCGCCTCACAATACACAACAACTTTAACACCCCCACGAGGATTGGTAACAGTGTCAGCGCGGACACCAGCCCGGATTTGACACTGAGCCGCAACCTTGTTGGTATTACGTGGGCCACAACGCGTCATACATTAGGAAGCGATCATTACATCCTCTCCGTTACAGTACCGTACAAGCAAAGACAGGCCCGTCACCTAACACACACTACATTGACTTTTTCCTTCGAAACAAGTAAAGAGCGCTGCGTTTTTCAAAGTAGGTATTAGAGTTTGACAGTTTCAAGTTTCTACCTAATCAATCTTTTAAGAAAAATAAAAAATGGCTGAGGCTTAGCTAAGGTTAAGCCTAGTCAGATGCGAAGCATATTGATGGCTAGGCTTGGTAATACATGGCTTTCCTTGGTTGAATACTTGGTCATTTTAATACAACCACTAGAAGTGTAGCACGCCGCTTAGCCAGACGTTCATCCCGCTCTTCATCGGTATCTGTGGCACGCTGAAGCTTTCGCTCCTCGTTCAAATCAGCCCTGCTTCTAGGCGGCATCCCAACACCTGGCCGCCTCGTAAGTGCCCGGAGAGTTGTTGTTGTTGTTGTGACTGAGAGAAGGATGAAAAGGAAATTGCACGGGCCTGCCTACTGGCTCCAGCAGAGCCACCACCGCTACCTCGTGCAGACAGAGGAGAGTGAAAAGATCAGAGGAAAGAGAGAAAAAGGAAAGAAAAGACGCGCGCCGCAGCAACAACTGCAAGGAGGAAAAAAAACTGAGGAGGGAGCGTCCGGCGACAACCTTGAAGCCTAGTCTTAACAAGTAAAGATATAGCAAAAAAAAGACAGTGCGTCCCCCCGTGATCGCACCACGTGATAGCGTGCGGTAAAGTCTAGCCCCGCTGCGCGCGCGCATGCGCCGATTAGCGCGGCAGACTAACTGTAGATCAACTTCCTTGCTGTAGACGCCCGTGCCGCGGGTCGCGCATTCGCGCGTACTAAAACATACCGGAATTAAAACATAAAGGACCGGCTCGGAGAGCGAAAAACTGAGGGAGAAAACGACTTCAAAACACTCGGCTTGCGAACGCTGGCCGCGTGACGTCATGCTCCCTCCTCAGTTTTTTTTCCTCCATGAACAACTGCGTCCGCCGGAGCGGACGCTGCTCAAAAAACAGATAAGCGGCCGAAGCCACGCTCGCCGAAGCGAGAACAGATACTCGGTACCCGGAGAGTTGTTGTTGTTGTGACTGAGAGAAGGATGAAAAGGAAATTGCACGGGCCTGCTACTGGCTCTAGCCAAGCCACCACCGCTGCCAACGTGCAGATAGAGGAGAGGTAAGAGATCAGAGGAAAGAGAAAAAGGCAAGAAAAGACGCGCGTCGCAGCAACAACTGCGTCCGCCGGAGCGGACGCTGCTGAAAAAATCAGATAAGCGACCGAAGCCGCGCTCGCCGAAGCGAGATCAGATTGTACCCGGAGAGCGAGGCAAGCTCAGCTTTATACCGCTGCTGTAGCGTCACGTGGTCAGCTACAGCGCCTCTGATGTGGAGCCTCCACCGCCGCGGCCGACCGCGCGAGCCGGCAGCCCATCTCTCCTCTGCTGGGACGTCATGTTGTCACGTGGGCAGCCGCCGCGCCTCTGATGTGGAGCCTCCACCGCCGCGGCCGACCGCGCGAGCCGGCAGCCCATCCCTCCTCTGCTGTGACGTCATGTTGTCACGTGGTGTCACGTGGTCACGCTAAAGGTAAATGGTAGCTCCACTGCCGCGCTCAACGGGCTGTAGTGTAGCTCTAGTAATATGGTTCGCATAAAAATAAATAAGAAAATCAGCCAAGCCGGGATTCGAACCTTGGCCCCTTATAAAATTAACAGACAGACGCGCGCTTCGTGCCACTCAGCCCCGACTCGAGCCGGACGGATACATTTCGCTTGTTTTTTGCAGCGGACTACTTTCGTACCTTTGGCAGCGTTGACTGCTATGTATGAAACGCAGTATAGGCTTTTCCCCTGGTCGTAATGTATACTGCACGTATACCAGTGCCCTTAAGTATACACCTTCATCCTTTGACATGTGGCTAGGTTATTTGCTATCAGATCGCGAGCACCCTGCGTGGAAGTAGAAGTGCAACGCTCTCCCCCCATTGTGTTGTCACGAAGCCAGGCGTGCCTCCACAGACATTGGAGCTGCACAGCACTCGGCTATCGTTTGCTTCAGGTGGCGAATTTTAAGGCGAAAGCCTTTAATGTCTCATCGTTGTAAGCAGCAGTTGTCGACAGAAATGTCACGCTTTTCAGTTGGTCGAAACGGTCGTGACGTCACAGTGCGCGAATTTCTAGCGGAGCCAATTGTACTTTGGCTAGTAACCAGGCAACCAATTGAAGGGATCGTATAGTGATGGCTAAAGTAAGTGGGACTGAGCTTAGTTAGTTGCTTAATTACTCAGTTAGCCTAATTAACTTTTCTAGTCAGGCCATATAAATAAATAAAACCGAGTAAGAAATTGGTCGATCTCGGGAATCGAACCCCGGTCTTCGGAGTGTGAGACGAGCGTGCTATCCACTCCGCCATGCCAGCTCGATGGTTTGGGAAGAACAAAGGTGCGTCTAGTGAATACGGTGCCTTCGCTCAATCCCATCCTCCTCCCTTCCCTTCCGGCGAGGTTTAGGTGTCCACCGAGATATGAGAGAGATACATTTCCTTTCCTCAAAAACCAATTTACCGGCGAACGCGGCATGCAACCGAATGGGCGATGGCGTTCTATAGACTCCTGGAAGCGTTGCAAGACGCTGTCACGTTCCACTCTTAGAAGCGAAGCCCAACATCTGAGTGACCGCACTTTAGATGAAAAAAGTGCCCCCTTGAATTTTGACGGGTGTCCACCGAGATATGTGAGACAGTTGCTGCGTAATTTCCTTCCCTCAAATACAATTTTCATTTTTTTCCTTACGGGCCATCTTTGTCTTTCTTCTTCCACTCCCACTTCCTCCCTTCCTCTACGGTGCGGTTCAGGTGTCCGCCGAGATGACAGAGAATTACTGCACCATTTCCTTTCCTCAAAAAGCGTTCAAAGGGCAAGGCATCGCGCCGAATGGGTGGTGGCGTTCCGTGGACACCCTGGCAGCGCTACAACACGCTGTCGCGCTCCACTCCTAAAGGCGAAGCTTAAGCGGCATTAATTAGCAGTCAATTAGTATTCAGGCACATATCAGTAATTAACCATTAATTAGTGATTTGTCGTCACTTAGCAATTAGTACTCAATTACATGTGACGCCACCAGTGCCACAGAAGCAGTCAAAGTGGTGCGGAAAACGCTTTCGCCTCTACGCACTTTAGACAGTCAAAGTGCCCCCTGAATTTTTATGCACGATTGTGCGCGGAACGCCTCAACGGGGACCAGTAAGCCGGCTTCTGTGAGGCGCAACTTACGGCAGCGGCAGACAGGAGCGGCAGCCCTCCATTGGCAAGGCGCCCTCCTAAGGTCAACAGCTCAGCCGTCATGGGGAAGGCGACGGCACTTTTGGCTGCCGCCCAAGGAGTGCCCGCCACGATTTGCGAGGTCTGCGACGCTAGCAGTGCCCGAGAAGACGTATAGAACTATATTCACTTAAACAAAAAGACCCCATGAATGCCGGTTTGTGCACACACACACAAAAAATTACCGACGATTACGTTACTTCCTAATGCGAAATTTGAGCGCAGCAAATAAGCTGTTTCACCTTTTCGATAGATTGAGGCAAAGAAATCGAGCAACACATGTATGCGCTATCACAGAATTTTTTTTTTATTTTTCACACGTATTCCTTTAACAAAGACTCCACTAACAGTTCTTGACAGTCATGAAGGAAGCTTTGTTGTCGGAGAAATAGACTGATATATGTTCGACTTGGTACAGCAATGCTTGATTCTCAAAGACGAGATCTATACAAGTGCCTCGCGAGGTTGTCACAGCCGTGGGACGCGTTACGAGCGAGAGGAACGGGATGTTCTCCCGCATAAGTGTTAGGAAATTGCTGTTTGTCTTTATGTCAACATTAAAGTCCCCCACTACTAACATCGGTGTGGATCGATGGACGGTTAATGCGAGTTGCAGGAAGTGCACGACGTCTTTCGTGAGTGCGGTAGGGGCGAAGTAGGCAGCTACTACCAGCAAGCCGTTGGGCAACTTTGCGGCGCACAGTTCGCCAACTTCATGTGACGTGCCAAACATTTCGACTGGTATTGCAGAGAGACCTGTGCACAAGTAGATAGCGACTCCCGCCGCTCTGTTGTGGTCTCTGCGAGCACCACAGCAGTATAGGAAATCTATGATTTCGAGAGGCTCTTCGGGATCCGTCCAGGTTTCAGCAAAGCAAAGTACAGAAGAATGGCGCAGAATGTGATCGTGGTGTACGTCCTTGGCATGTGCGGCAAGGGAGCGTACGTTAAGAATGTGGTTGTGAATGATGAATCAAGTGCTGCCAGCGAATGACGCGTCCATTGGCTGTCTGCGTGTGTTACTGATGTGTGGTTAACATGTTAAGCTTCGCCTGTAAGAGTGGAACGCGACAGCGTCTTGCAACGCTGCCAGGGAGTCCACAGAACGCCATCGCCAATTCGGCTGTACGCCTTGCTGGACGGTAAATTTATTTTTTGAGGAAAGGAAATGTATCTCTCTTGCATATCTGGGTGGACACCTGCACCTCGCCGTAAGGGAAAGGGGGAAGATGGGAGTGATCGAAGACGCCGTATTAGCTAGACGCGCCTTTGTTCATTCCAAACCATTCAGCTGGCATTACGGAGTGGCTAGCGTGCTCGTATCGCACTCCGGAGACCCTGGTTCGATTCCCCAACTCGACCAATTTCGTTCTCGGTTTTATTGATTTATGCGGTCTAACTAGAAAGGTTAATTAGGCTATTTCATATTTATATTATTGTATTTCTATCCATCGTGTTCTGTCATTAACCTGTCAATTGTTGGAACTGTCTAGGATGTTCGACACAACGTATATGAAACGAGCAACGTCTTACTGAGTGGGGAAGTGCGTGGTGGTGGAGGGAACGCGGCTTCGTACTTAAGCGTCTCCTTCCGCGGACGCTGTTGTCGCTGCGGCGCGCGTCTTTCTTTCTTTTCTTTTCCTCTGACCTCTTCATTCTCCTCTACATTAGTTAGGCTAATTGATTAATTAAGCAATTAACTAAACTCAGTCCAACTTAGTTGCAGCATCACTATACGATCCCTTCCCTATCAGAAAATCCAACAGGCTGTAGGTCTGTTGGCAATCCGTAAATTGGGACCCTGCTGGTGTCGGGCCTGCTGGTGTTGGGCCTATTGGTGTTGGGCCTATTGGTGTTGGGTGTATTGCTGTCGGGCCTATTGGTGTTGGACCTAATGGTGTCGGCCTACTGGTATTGGCCTGGTGGTGTCGGCCTACTGGTATTGGCCTGCTTTTGTGCATGCCTGAAGGCCTGTTGGCCCGTGAGCATGAAGCTCACGCAGACACATGACCATGGCACCTTCACATTGTTTCAACACACAATCCTGCTGGTATCTTTGGACAAGCTTAAAACGATTATCTGAATACTTGAAAAGAAGAACTTGGATAAACTGGAAAATTATTTCTGCATGCTGCAAATAAATGGTGCAATAACTTTTTTAGCAAAATGTGTGTCTCTAGATAACAGTCACAAAAAATTTCACAGAACACCTTTATTATGTTGCGCACTATTTGCGCTGTACATCACCCAGTTTCTGAGCAAGATGCTTGCGCACCGCTTTCAGCCGTTTTGCAGACTCCTCTGGGCTTGTGTCCTCCATGTAGAGGCGGAACAAAGCTGCAGAAAGAATAAATATTAAGGGCAATGTATGGATTGAGGGGCATTACACAAAAATTTCCACAAGCAACTCTCAAAAGAAGAAGTAAAGCAAAGAAACCCAATGCAGTCAAGGACTGCAGTTTCAAAAGTTGCATATAGTGCATTATATATAGCCAAATGAAAAATTGCTTTGTGACTAAGGGCCAGCCCAATCTGGAACACAATAGCCACTGGTGGTTCATACAAGTGCATTGTAGCACTTTGCCTTTGGCAACATACATTTTACACAATAAACTGACAAAATAGTGGCAGCATAAAAGCACCATCATGTTACTCTGCAAGGTAGAAACTTTTTTCTGAGATGATTCGACGCGGTCAAGAGCTTTTAGGTAGTCAGTGCAGACTGCGACATATTCATGAGAAGGACTAGCTGTAGTTGCTTAGTGGTTAGGATTTCAGAAACCGAGCCTGAGTATTCAGGCTCGAACCCAGTCGCGGCCACCCAATTTCGATGAAGGCAAAATGCAAAAGGCGTCCATGTGCTGGACGATGTCAGTAAAGGTTTAACACTTCTGGTGATGTAAAATTATTCCAGAACACTCTACTACAGCATCCCTCATAGGCTGAGTAACCTTGGGACGTTAAATTCCACACACCACAACAAATTTATGAGAAGCCTTCTTAAAATATATGAACTCAATCTCAAACTGCTGAGCTAAATCCAGCTAGGCCAACTTCAATTTCTCCTCCGTATCTCTGTAAGCTCTGCCACGGACAAACATTTAACGCTTCAATAATAACTATGGGCAGAATACAATGAATTCTTAGTTAAGAGCAGAAGAACAAGTTTAAGTAATACAGCTTGCTGCAGAACCAGCTTCATTAACTGCTGTGGTATAGCGCAGTGTTCTGCATTGAAAAAAATGCACACATGATAACTTTAAAAGTGAGTGAGCTGCCATTAATTACAGGACACAGCTCTGGATCTGTGAACTATAAGCAGTGTTGTCCGGTGGTGAAAATTCCTTGAACAATGGGTCTGTCATGACTTCCTAAATTTGTTTAATTCCAGTTTTATTAACATACTTTGCACGTACACGATGATGCAAATGATGATGCATTTAATGTGACCAGTTCCAGCAAACAGCTTCCTGCTTGTCTAGTGTTTGTAAATAACCTGTGGACAAGTTGTATCCTGAAGTGCAGTCATTGAAACATTTTTCCTTCTGTACCAAAACTCACAGCCCACAAGGTATGATGAGAAGTTTAGGTTCCAAATTATTGTTACGTCGCCATTTACTAACTGAGCAACGCTAGACATAAAGCAAAAGAGTCACCAAAGGGTCAACACACCTTTCAGAGAAGTCAGCTTCTGCGGCGTCAATGCAGGCTTTGGCTCTGTCTTGCCCAGAGACAGGCTTCTGTTTGAAAGCGTTCCAGTCACACTCCTGTTTTTTAACTCTTCTGTGCTCCAGTACACTTGAGCCGCCATCCGGCAGAACATCGAGTCGGATGGCGCCTGGAAGAGCCTAGTCCACACCTGTGGCTCCACCCAGGCACCGCTTCCAGCATAGACCTGCAAAATATGTGCACACAGCTGTTAATACTTTCCTGCGGCCTATTTTTTTCAGACCTCTTTCTGCGCTCTGAGGCTATAAGTACCTTGACAGAGGAGCTTTCAGTAGCACCATCAAGCATTACATAGTACTCTAGCACATGATGGCGACTTAAGGTCACTTGACATTGACGCAAAACAAAAACTGTCACGCTATTTAGCACTTTTTGTATAGTCCCCTCAAAGCCAATATGACAGGCTGGGCAACTGTTTTCTCCTGAGTCTCATGGTATGGAGCACAAAAAATGCAGAAGTCATGAATATCACAATAGTATCCATATGAAAGCAGTTCTACCACACCTTATGAGTTTTTAGAGTGTTGCATTGTCACTTTTTTCAAGCGTCACATTAGTGTATTGCCCACATAAGACTTCAAACTCCAATAACAACAGCAACGCGTAATATGACAAAACATTGCTCCAAATTCCATACTCCACAAAAGCTTGAGCTGTCAATCAGAAAAAGCTACTACGGGTTCTTTACAAAAATAGTGTTCCAGTTTAGACATGAATGCAAAAACGACTGCCTAAATTTGTCTTTGAGCAATATAGTTAAGGAGAAAGTGGATTCTACATCTGGCCCCAAAATATTCAAAGCTAATACACCACTGATGATAACATGGGCTTATGCAACTTGTTCAATACATTGGACATTGTTAGCAGTTTAAGCATGATCAATGCACCTGTGTTGCGAACAGGCTTACCAGCTGCACAACTAAAGTGCCTGACAGCAGGTTAGAAATGCAGGAGAGGCTTTTGTAAATTTACTGCTCACATGAAACAGCAGTTCAGTATGACAAATTAACTCTCCTTGCAAGCACCCAATTAGCAGCTTGAAGTCTTCTGCCACATCGAAAAGCAGCAATTAATATGCTTGTGCTACAGGTTATTCCCTTAGAGGTGCTATCTTCCTGACCTATGCAATCTTAAAACTAAACAAAAAATTAAGCAGACTCAAAATGTTATTGAGTAGGCTTAATTTAACATAGGGTCGGATATACGGCACTCTCTTGGGGCAGCAGTCACATTTTAGCCATGTATTTCTTCGCCTTTTGTTAAAAAAAAATGGTGTTCTGCATGTTTTCCTTAAATGAAATTTACCAATGCCCCACCACCTCCCTCCATAAATGCTCCCCTGAGGCTCATTTAAAATGAATACTGTAGCTGTCTGCTTACCTGTTCACATCTATCTATAATAATTCAAAAAGCCTACTTTAGACCATAAGAAATTTGTCGTCCCATTTAAGCTGACAAGATATTTTATATTTTAAAGCACAGTCCTTACAGTAAAACTGGGAGCCATGGAACACCATCTCCACCAGATGTTTACATGCTTGCTTGTAAAAAAGAAAGGTGATTACTTTTCCATCATCCCTGGTAGAGCCCACTTGTATGTCAGCTTCAGTGATAGGGCAGTGGCCATGGCCTCCTTCTCCTGCACAAAGACAAAAATTGACTTTTTGTTTTGGACACCAAAAAAAGTATAAAATGTGCATGCACAGGGATGATCAAACCATAAAATGATCAATTAACATAGCTTCTTATATACTTAACTTTTTCATGGGGGCTGGAATATTCAAACACTGCATGTGGTACCTCTACTCCGAAACTGATATAAAAAAAGCAGTGCTCGTCGTGGCTTGTACCACAGGTACACAAGTAAAAAGTAGTTGTAGAGGCGTCGCTCTTCAGTTAAAGCTTGCACTAAGGTGTGCAGATAATCTAGACAGTTGCGTGGCTATATTAGGCAAAACAACCATGGAAAGTCATTCGAGGAAATGGTAATCTTCTGAAAGCGTTCCATTTATTCTCACTCTAAAGGAGTTATAGCATTTTTTCGCACTGTATGGAGAATGCAATGGTGCTAAATAACTGAGAAATACCAAAATTATTTGACACTCATTAGCTTTTAAGCATTAAGCAAACTCTCCCAGGCAAGTCAGCTTCAGCTTATAAACACTATATTTTGAAGTGGATCAAAATTGTCAAATCACCAAACCAACAATCGAGTAATCTTACCACGTAGACCTGGGCTCTCCAGGGGACCAGCACTTGTCGAGGCTTGTCCTGCGGATGGAGTGAGTAAAAAGGAGTTCCAGATGTGTTATTCTTCCACTATTACCTGCAATAAGGCACGCAGGCACTCCAGACTGTTGCATGGCTAATGCAGGCAAAGAAGCCGTGCAAAGCCTTGGCAGTAAGACGAACAGGTAGTCTTCAGAAAGTGCTTTCATGTATTGTTGCTTTCAAAGAATTAATCATGGCATTCTTTTCGTACTGCATGGGCCGTGCAATGGTGCTAAGTAATTCTCAGCAACATCAAATTGGTCTGATGCTCATTGGCTTTCAAGCATTAAGCAAACTTTCCCAGGCGAGTCGGCTTCAGCTTATGAACACTATATTTTGAAGCAGATCAAAATTTTCAGATCACCAAACCAACACGGGAGTACAATGAGAATCTTACCAAGCAGACCTGGGCTCGTCAAGGCTTGTCCTGCAGGTACAGCAAGTAATAAGTTAGCCAACTACCGAGGCTTTTTTCTCCCAACATACGACTACGATCGAAAACAGCGCTAAACTGTCAGATCACTAAACCCAAAACATGAAAGAGTATCTTACCAAGCAGACCTGGGCTCTGGGAAGCAGTGCTCGTTGAAGCTTGTCCTGTAGGTGCAGCAAGTAATAAGTTAGCCAACTACCGAGGCTTTTTTCTCCCAACATACGACTACGATCCAAAACAGCGCTAAACTGTCAGATCACTAAACCCAAAACATGAAAGAGTATCTTACCAAGCAGACCTGGGCTCTGGGAAGCAGTGCTCGTTGAAGCTTGTCCTGTAGGTGCAGCAAGTAATAAGTTAGCCAACTACCGAGGCTTTTTTCTCCCAAAATACGACTACGATCCAAAACAGCACTAAACTGTCAGATCACTAAACCCAAAACATGAAAGTGTATCTTACCAAGCAGACCTGGGCTCTCCAGGGAAGCAGTGCTCGCCGAGGCTTGTCCTGTAGGAACAGCAAGTTATAAGGAGCTGCAGAGGAATTTCTCTTCCATAATTATTTGCAGTAAGGCATGCCAGTACTTCCGACTGTTGCACGGCCACATCAGACAAAGCAGCCGTGCAAAGTCTTGCCAGTGAAAGGTATACTTACGTCACCACTTTCATTTTAGCCTCACTTTCAAGGAGTTAAGCATAGCATCTGTGTCAGTCTACATGGTAATGCAACGGTGCTCTATCATTCTGATAACTCTCAAATTGACCCGGTTCAACTAAACAGTGTTCTCTCCCTAGGTTCAAGAAGTTTACAGATTCTGCTTACAAACACACGTCCTGAAATGTCATGAAACTGCCACCAGCAAACCCCATGTCAACAAACCAATACGTGTTTAGAATGTATACACCTTACCATGCTGAACTTGGCACTGTGGGGATGCAACGCTCGCCGAGGCTTGTCCTGCAGATATTACAAGTAAAGAGCTTCAGAGGCATTCAAATCAGTTTAGAAAAGTAAAAGAATGCAAGTGGACAAATAATTACTTACCATTCTTCTCCATACTATCTAGTGCGGGCTGATACACAATATTCAGTGGAAGATCAGAGGCAGCTGCATATATCAGCCTCACTTCTGAAAAAGAAAAATAAATTTAAAAGTAATCCCTTCTTTCCCCCTTACATATCATAGCACATAAGAGTGAATAATTCGGTTTTTAAGTACATAAGTTTAGTTGCCTAAAACACTTCTGTTAATTCATTACTCCAGCTTCCTATACCTGAGGATATTAGTGCCAATCAGGTATCACATAAATTCATCAAACACAGGCCAGTGAGTTGGCACTTAATGATTTTGCTCACAGCGCAACTTAATACCGAGAAAAGATTACTGATAGCATTATCTTGTTATCTGGAAAGCCCATACAATTACTTCCAATGTCATAATTGAGTAAACATTGCCGGATCGAACAATAAATTTTCTCTGAAGTAGAGTTTAGAGAAAAGGTAAAAATTTATTGTCCCCTATGGCAATGTTCACCAGTGCCACGACACTGGAAGAAATTGTATCGGCTTTACAAACAGCAATGCAACGCTACCGATAATCTTTGCTAGGTTTCTTCATACAACTCTTTTTTTTACCTGTATACAAGAGTTTACTTCCACGTTATCCAGCTTGTCGCCTTCCACCATGCTATCCAAATCTCTGCTATAGTTGCAAGCAGTACCTGCGTGTCATGAAACTGAACTCCTGATGTTGGATACTGTTTGCAAACGAAATCTGCCTTGCCTACTCTGCAACACTGAGGCCGCAGGAGGGATAATTCCATGGTTCACAGGCTGCAGTACTGGTACATACTTTAGCAGAAAAGTTGCGATCTGGGTCAGCTGGTGCACTGTATTGAACAAATAACCCAAGCAAACGCTGAAGGACAAGGAAGGGACGAGGCGCACACTGCAACTGGAACTAACAACAGTGTTCTAATGAAGCACATCCATCTCCCAAGAAAACTTGCTGCACAGTTGTTAGTTTCAGTCGCAGTGTGCACCTTGTCTCTTCCCTGTCCTTCGTCCTGTGGCTGGGTTATTTGTTCAATACAATGCTAACCTTCCTGCTTCAGTCTGGCAACTTCTATGACATACTCAGGCTTCCTGTTTATGATCAAAAGCCTAGCTATGTGCATGGAAAAATCAGACCTTTTTCACTGATTTCTAATCAGCTCAGTCCTGTGACAGCCGCAGCTAGCCTATTTTAGAACATTTCTTTTGGTGCCGGCAATGCCTGGTTGTGGGCACACTGCATCTTCCAAATAACAGCACTATAGAATGCTTACACCTTGTTTATTCTACTGCACTGCAATTATAATGCATGAACGAGGAACAATATTCAGCACTTATACATGTTAGTTTCATTTTTTTTTGTAGTCTTCCTAAATTAGAAGCAAAGAAATATCTATGAGGAATATGTTAAAGGGACGCAAAACAAAAATTTAAGTTCACCTGTATCAGTACGGTAGCGTGTTCAAAACAAACTGAAAACAAAGCTTTCATAAGCTAGAACCTAGAAACGAAATACAGGTGTAGCCATCACTGGCCGTTCTCATGAATGAAGCATGTGTATCAACATCAATTTTATTGCGCGCATCTCAGAGGATATGCTAGACCATCATTAACTTCAAAACGGTGGCAACCTGTCCTTTTCAGCAAAGACTTCAAAAGTTTGAATCAGCCAGTGGAAAGATTTCCAATCTGATTTTACTAGCAATAATTATGTCCTTTGCTGCCAAATTAACAACAACATACCAGTGAAGAGGCTAAGATTCAATTTTCACTGAAAACAATGCAATTGTTCTTTATACCCAATGGAAATCTGGTACTCAGCACGAAGGGCTACATAAAACACTAGATCATTTCTGTAATGCAGCTCATCAGCTTATAATGGCCTAAATAGAAGCGAAACATGCTCTTTCTTCTGAGCTCCCAACAAAAATCTGCAGATTACTGTTTCATAATGCACTAAGATTTCACTTGGCCACTTAGCAATGCGCGTCCACCATCAACTAGCCTCCTTTCCAACTTTTGTTGACATAAGCAGTGCCGAACTGTGTGCTGGCATGCCATTAATGTGCGCTACCAAAGTCATGCATATGCCACCCTGTTTTTTTAATGTGCAGTGAAAATGAAAGCTAAGAAATTAAGGAAGCTTCCGCTAGCTAAGATATTGAATGAATGAATATGCAGAGCATGCACTGATATATATTCTGAACGCGATGAGCACATGCAGAAACAAAAATTTCCGATAAATGAAAAAGCCTGGCCTGCCTCAAAAAAGAAAAAAAAGATTTTAAATTCTTTTTTAATGCTTAATGATCTCCCATTGAGTTAAAAGGCACATGATACACCGAGGGTTCTTTGCACAGACCAGCTGCCTATCCTCTTCCTGTCTTTTTGGAAACTTATAGCCAGCGAGTTAACTGGAAATTTGAGGAAGCAATCACGACAGCAACAAGCACCCCTCCACACAGCTATGATGGATTTCAGAAGTTTAGAAGTACCTGTTCCCCACCATCTTCACAACACATTTACAAGTGTGTGTCTGTGTGGGGGAAACAAAAAAATTGTTTCACACTACACATGATTCTGTAGATGGATCTGAAAGTATGCTCTGCATCAAGACATAACAGCTCCAAAGAAGCTAACTTTTCAAGAGGATTTACCAGCATCGAAGAGCTTGGAAGTAAGGCTGCGCTGCAGTTCCATATTCAGAATACGGAGCTGTCCAACTTCGTCCTTAAGAGCTTCAAATTCAGCTGTAGCTGACTGGTCACCCCTTGCTTGCTTCAACGCAGCCAGTTCAATCTCCAAGGCCTCTGTTTTGCGCTTCAGCTCGTTGTGCAATCCAACAGGAACCATGTCGACGGCTCCATCCACCACTGCCTCCTCAATCAACTGCAGCTCCTGTTGGCGCTGCACATCAAGCCGTAGCTTTTTTGCTGACTTTGTCACCTGCAACTGAATAGGCGCAATTAAAATTTCCTACTGAACTGTTGAACACACCAAAATATGCAATCCATCAGGATTAATCCTGACAGCAGCACGCCACAGCATAATGGGGAAAGTTGTGCAATGCACTAGTACAGGGGGGAGGAGGAGGGGGGGGGGGCAAACTGTAGGTCGCGAGCTACATGTGGCTCTTCACAGGTCCAAGTGCAGGTCGCAGTTCTCCTATATCTGCAACTTGCAACTTCCGACGCAAGAGCTCAGCTTCAAAAATTCTTTTCTCCCTTTAAACAAAAATTACCTCGATTAAAATGTAAGAAATGAAAGGCAATAAATTGTTCTATGTAACCTGTCATTGTTTGTATTTTTACTTGGATCACCTCAGGGTGAAATTAACCAGTGTTTTTGGCTCAAAATGCACTTTTTTGCAACCTTAGTATTTTTCTTACTTCAATGTACACAGTTTCATCACCTGTAACATTGGTTATAAGTTCTAGACGTCTAGAGAAGCCAAACGGCTATTTATGAATATGCGAGAGCAAGTTGGTATAAAAAAACAGCAGAAATGGTGCATTTTCATATTTTCTTTAATTAAAAAAAAAGATTTGAGCCGTAAAAACCTATACGCTCTGATTTATGTCGAAAGCCAGAATCTGCGCAAATGTCACTGAAAAAATTGTGGAGTGTTTTCTAAAAATTTGTTTTTCATTAATCTTTTCTCTTAATTGGTTTGTTCACAGAAGGTTGTGGCCAAGTACTACACCAGGGTGGCCAAATCCTGCTCTGGTGAGGAAGTGCGTTGTCGGTTCTGGTCACCGAGATCAGGCCGCACTTCAGGCCTGGTTATGCAGTTCCATCGACAGGCAGAGTATTTTTTTTGTGGGGGGAGACATGGGAGAGGCCTTTGCTCTGCAGTGGGCGTAGGCAGGCTGATGATGATTTTTAATCTTTTCTAAATGTTATTATTTTCCAAATGTTAATATTATAGTAGAATACAACTTAAAAAAACAGCAGTTGCTAACACTGGACCGCAGTCGCCGCTTTCCAACTGGAACAGAAACAAAATCAGCCTGACTTTTATAAACGGAACAGTAAACGAATTCAGCTTGAATGTTTGATTTTATCAAACAATCCCCATATCAAAATTCAAAAGCTCATAATTTTTTTTCTTGCAGTAAGCTTGTTTATAGGTAACAAGGTATGTTTAAGCAACGGACTACTTTTTCGTCGTGGAGGAATTCTTGCGCGGAGGCTAAATATATGGGCGGAGCTTCACTGCAGACTTAAGTTGTATCCGACTATAAGTGTTTTTATTAAAACCTTCTCTAAATGTTCAAGCTGCACTGACCTCACAAATAAATTTTTTCAACGAAAATGTTTCAGGCTTTGATTAGGCACATTGGCATAACTTGCCATGAATATTTTTGAACAAACTGTAGATGGCTGTGTGCAACGTCTGGGGTGTTTGGCATGGAATGACCCAGTAGAACTGTGTTTGGTCACTCAGAGTCAACCCCTAAGAAGGCTGCTAGCCTGGTGCACAAAGGTCAGCTGACCTTGCAAGCTGATCCAAGTTAAGCCAGGAATCACGTGGAAGAGTGTGTGGGGAAAGGAGCATACTAAATGTCAGCACGGCATCCTAGTAGGCAGTGTATTTAATGTGGAGCAGTCCCTGAATATAGATTAGCTGTCCGTTCATCTTCGTGTGTACACCTTCTTCCCATGTCCATATTTTTTAACACTGCTTTCAATAAATGTAACTCACCTGCCCGACAACCTACTTAGGATCAAATATTTTACAGCTTGAAATAGAAGTGGATATCTGGAGTCAATGATCTGTCTTCAAGGCCAGTCACAAGCCCCACCTTGTGAGCTGTTCATCAAGTAGACACACACTTTTACAGTGCAAAACTGCACATTTGAAAGTAATATTACCAGCCTTTAAAAGCTATGACTTTACCTTTCCTTTTGTCCTTTTCTTCCCTTCGGGTGGTATAAGAGGTCTTCGGTGTCGTTTTTCATTGTAGATGTCCATTTCCTCCTTTGATTCTGCACAGCACATAGAAAGTTAGAAGCAATGTGCATTGATAAAAGGTTAAGAATGTATCATGGAGCTGCACCGCATATTATTTTGAATTTTTCCAATCTGATATGCACACAACCTTTACAAAATGTTCAATTTTTTTGTATTGTAATGGAACAAACCTGCATCCGCGAATTCTGTGTACAAGTTCCTCTCCGTCTACTGCAATCATACTGTATGCAGCTTACCAGATGATGATGATTGCAGATCTTACTGGTTTAAAGGCAGCTTTGTCCAAAGAGCACCATGGCACAAGGAATTTTCGTCTACTCAAGGTGAAATTAGAGACACATTTTTCGAGCATTTTACCGCACATATGCCAAACACCAGGCCAAGGGAAACCTTGCACACACTGCATGATCTCTGAGTACCTGGGGGCACTGTATGGGGATTGAACCCAACACCGCTTGCACGCAAGGTGGATGCTCAAACCAAGAGGGCACAGCTGCGGTACTTCACGCTGCATTCGTATGTCCTTTGTTGAGCAAGAATTAGTTGAAGACACATTAATTAACGTCTTAAGCAGTAAAAGCTTGATTACAATTTCTAAGCACATACACACTTCATTTTAGTGTTTGAGGTTGAGCACATATCCCCTCCTTTTGTCCTGCCTTGAGGGCAAGAACTCTGTAGGGTAATAAATTATAAAACACTAAAAACAGAGAAACACATGCTCTGCTGAGCCACTATAGCAACATGTACCCCACAGCGTTTTGCCTCAAGGAGGGCATCCCTGCTGAAAAAAACTTCTATGATGCAATAACCTCATAGAGGCTTCATCATAGAATATCATGCAATCTGAATGATATATCATACAATTTGTATGATATTCTATGACATCTCTATGATGACTATGATTTATAGAAATGTATGACATTTCTATGATAATTTTCTATGATTTGTATAAGTCTATGATATTTGTATGATAAACTGTATGAGTTTATTGCAACATAGAACTTTTTTCAGCAGGGATGGCAGTTAAAACTATTACCATTATTTATAAAATATACCTTAATTTAATATATATACGTGTATACATACATACTACATAAAACTTTGTATGATGATTTCACATTTGGATTTTACGCTCCGCTAGCTGCAACAGTTACTGAGTCATTAAAACTAATACCCTCATATAGTCCTCCCCAGGTCATCAATAGTTAAGAAGGAAGTATACAAGTGTATAATTAGTAGAACACAAAGCCTTGTTGTGTGCAATAAAGCCATTTTTTTCTTATACATGAAGCCCAATACTCACTGAAATAAAATTAAAAACACGAGCAGAAACCCGCGAAATACACGAGGCACCGCGACCCGCGGAACCGGCGGCACCGGCACCGGGAGGCACCGGCGGGGTATCAGAAGCGCAATTCGTTGACAATGTTAGACAACTACGCATGAGAAAACAAGTCATTTTATGAACTTCGCAACCTTTCGTTATAATTATTTGCTAGAAGACAGGTGAAGACACGAGAATTACAAAAAAAAAAAAGAGAAATCGAAACTTTAGAGCACATGTTTTCCATTCGCCGCTTCCCGCGACCTCAACTTGCGCGCTTTGCGTGGTTTACTTGTCATGCCTCAAAATATTTTCACGAGCCCTTGACGAAGCGACAAATATCTATAATATAGCCAATGGATCCCCGAAAGTGCTCCATTTTGAGCTCTCAAGACGGTTGTGTCGTTGCGTAGAGCAGCGCGCGCACAGGTGCGGAAGTCATGCATACTTAGGGCACGCGCTTGTATATACACCTTCCTAATACCGCAAAAAGTTGTTCAGCCGCAGAAAAAGAAATACAATGGATGACCTTTTGGCGACTTACCTGTCATGTGTATGATTCTGGCATCGTAGTAACCGCCAGCGGTGAAGTCGTCGCCGCACCAGTAGACGCTGTAGTTTTTTCCCGGATCGAAATCCGCGACGTTCTTTGGTTCAAATGACTGAACTTTAGTGTGTTCAACAACAGCAGTTGTATGATCACACACGTACTCACAGTAGACGAACATTTCGGGAACAATTAAAACGAACCGCAAATGCCCACTAAGTTTGCAACGCGACGCGCCTTGATTTGGCAATGGACGCATCTCAACTACGCGGACAAAACTATAAGGCGTGCATAGGCTTTCATGCATCATGCGCAGCAAAATATAGTGCCACCTGTAAGCGATCGTACGACGCAATTTCTCATCGGCGCCTACTCCCGTCGAGATGGCGGCAGTCGTCCCCTCGACTCAAGAGGCTCACGTGAATCTGTCTCGGTTCGCCGGTCGGTCCAGAGTGCACACCGCATCGCCTGCCTCGAGTGGCGCTCACGTGAATGTGGCTCGGTGCGTAGGTCGGTCCGGAGAGCATACCGCATCTCCTGGCTATCCTCTTCCATTTCCTTCGAATCGAATCGAGCCGCGATTCTTTTCTATTAGTGCACAGAAAATTACCTATGACACGGAAGGAGACCATCCGAAGCAAAGCATGCTGACTGAATAACCGTACGGGTTATCTTCATGGCATACAGTGTCAATATTTTGCTGCGCATACAAATTTACCTGTTTGCACGTTGCTATTGGCTACATGGCGTGTTCACCCAACAAGTTTCCTGCTTGCGATTCAAGCCACTTATTGGTGTTGGCTTACTGGCGTCTTTGGCCAACAGCTGTACCAGTCAGGATTTTCTTTCCAATTCAAGCCACTCAGTTGGTGTTGGCATAATTTCGCGTTCCGCCAACACGGCCCAATAAGGAATCTGTTGGTGTTGGCTTATTGGCTTGTTTGACAAACAGAGTGCCAATAGCAATTCCTGTTTGCCATTCAAGGGCCACCAAGGAGAGACTGTTGGATTTTTTGATAGGGTTTGATTGGTTGCATGGTTACTAGCCAAAGTACAATTGGCCCCATTTGAAATTCGCGCACTGTGACGTCACGAGCATTTCGACCAATTGAAAAGCGTGACATTGGGGGCGGAGCTGGTTACGAGGCCGACGACGACGCGAAACCCAGGAACGGACGCCAAAGAGCTGCGCTCTAAAAAATTCGGGCGTAATATGTGGGTCAGCAATGACGTGATGATAAGGAGGTGTATGCACATAGAATTTGTGAGTAACGAAAGCTATGCTAGTGGATGCGGTGAAATTTACAACCGGCCTAAAGGAAGCGCTGAAGGATGATTCAAAGACACCGCTAAGTGCACTTAATTATATTATCCCGTTACTATTATAATAGTCTGCGGACTCAGAATAAGATTTTGAACACTGTCGTGATTGCACAAATTATTTCGATTAAAATGCGAAATATGCGAGAAGCAAACGCTGTGGTCTATCTCCAGAACAAGAGTAATGGTAATGAATAAATACTTTCGCGGATGCAAGGCCGACGGCCACACCCGTGAAAATTCCATCAAGGTTAGGTTATACTGAAACATAAGCACCCAAGAAGGGAGAAGATCGGACAGACGCTGTCATATCTCAGTTTGTAGAACACCACATGCCACAGGCGGAGGCCGTGGGTTCGAGTCCCACCGGTAGCCATGGAGTTCTTTTTTCGTCTACCTTCTAACCAATTATATTTCAGGCAAAAAAACGGTTGCTCTAATAACCCACTGATGGAACAGCAATCAAAGAAAGGAACATTCTACAATACTTTCCTTTCAATGACTGTTTGCGTTGTTCATGTGTTCATGCACCGTTGTATTGATATAATCTTTTTTTATGGTTACTTCTACATTTTCGATGCATGTCCATCTGTACAGATGGGTATACATTCGCATATGCTAATCACCATGCTAATATCCTAACCACCGAATATGAATTAAGTTCGCAGCTGACCTGTAAACCTGCGTCCGAATTGCTGCCTCTTGTGGAAAACTGAGTTACCAGAGGAATTCTCGCTCTACGAACGCGTCTACAGACTCACAGTAAGCTGCTAATGTTGCCTCAAGGCTACCGCCCTCAAGCCGGAGGTCCAAACTTTCTGCCGTATGACGTCAGTCCTACAGTCATCGTTCCGTTATTTTAGGAACTACCGGCTAGCGATTAGGCTGTAGTGTCTCGAGCTTCTTTTAGTATCTAATGTGGTAATATTGAACGAACATTTTCTACGTGCTACGGTCCGCAGTAGACTAGCGAGCCTGCTACAACCCACAGTGCACAGCTTGAGCCCAAATGAGGAAAGAGTTGCCGCTATTTGTTTCATTACACATTTTTTAAATACTGAGAATTTTTTTAGCCCATAATCGCTACTCGTAGAGTTTTCACCGTGGAACCTACCTGAAAACACTGCTTTCCCACAAAGGATAAAGCGGCGAAATGCATCTGCCTAGTTGTATATTAGAAAAAAAAGACGTGTAGGTCAAGGTATGCTTCACCGACAGCACAAGCAGATGCAGGCCAGTTTGATCACATTTCGCTTTAAAACGCGGCATTGACCTAGCGCTGCGCCCTGAGGTCGTTAGATAGTGGTCCTTATTCATATATCGTTGTTCTGTATCATGGACTGCCCCTTTCGTGAATTTTTCCCGCCTTAGTGCAGCGCCCGCTTGTACGAAGCTAATTAGACAGTCTGGTTCCCAGTATAATCTGTATAATTTCAAGTATAATCAGTATAATCAGTCTAACTTCAGATGACTTCTCACTTGAGTTTCTGATGAAATGGTGATGAAAATTGGCCGCCGATTTTCTGATTAAGACGTGATGTGTGTTTTTCTGTTGAGATTCTCATGGAGGAGGATATAGAAGAGGAAAGGCAGGGAGGTTAACCGAAATAATAATCGGTTTGCTACCCTACACGGGGGGAAGGGGGTGAATTTCTTTTGTATACATGGGGAATTTATGATGCATTTTTAAATGGTTTATGATGCATATAGGAACCAACGTTCTGGCAAAAAAAAAAAGAAAGTCGTGAACTCTATTTTTCTCCGGCTCTTTACCATCACACAGAAACCGCACCATTGAAGCTCTCTTGCACATAATACAAATATCCATTAGAAAAAATTCAGGGGGCACTTTGGCTGTCTAAAGTGCGTAGAGGCGAAATCGTTTTCCGCACCACTTTGACTGCTTCAGTGGAACTGGTGGCGTCACATATAATTCAGTACTAATTGCTGTGATGACAAATCACTAATTAATGGTTAATTACTGTTTAATGCCTGAATACTAATTAAGTGCTAATTAATGACGCTTAAGCTTCGCCTTTAGGTGTGGAACGCGACAGCGTGTTGTAGCGCTGGCAGGGAGTCCACGGAACACCACCACCTGTTCGGCGCGATGCCTTGCCCTTTGAACGCAACGCTTTTTGAGGAAAGGAAACGGCGCAGAAATTGTGTCATCTCGGTGGACACCTGAACAGCACCGTAGAGGAAGGGAGGAAGTGGGAGTGAAAGAAGACAAAGAGGGCCCGTAATGAAGGAAATGGAAATTGTATTAGAGGAAAGGACTGTCTCACATATCTCGGTGGACACCCGTCAAAATTCTAGGGGGCACTTTTTTTGCCGTAAGTGTGGTCACTGATGTGTGGTTAAGATGTTAAGCTTCGCCTCTAAGAGTGGAACGCGACAGCGTCTTGCAACGCTCCCAGGGAGTCCATAGAACGCCATCGCGCATTCGGTTCTACGCCTCGCTCGTCGGTAAATTGGTTTTTGAGGAAAGGAAATGTATCTCTCTCATATCTCGGTGGACACCTAAATCTCGCCGGAAGGGAAAGGAGGAGGACGAGAGTGAGCGAAGACACCGTATTCACTAGACGCGCCTTAGTTCATTCCAAACCATCGAGCTGGCTTGGCGGAGTGGATAGCATGCTCGTCTCGCACGCTGAAGACCGGGGTTCGATTCCTGAGCTCGACCAATTTCCTACTCGTTTTTATTTGTTTATCTGGTCTGACTAGAAAGGTTAATTAGGCTAATTGGTTAAGTAAGCAATTAACTAAGCTCAGTCCCACTTACTTGGAGCATCACTATACGATCCCTTCAATTGGTTGCATGGTTACTAGGCAAAGTACAATTGGCCCCGTTTGAAATTCGCGCACTGTGACGTCACGGCCGTTTCGACCAATTGAAAAGCGTGACATTTTCTGTCGACAACTGCTGCTTACAACGATGAGGCATTAAAGGCTTTCGCCTTAATATTCTGTGTGCTACTTTCGCAGAAATGTGGAACAGCCCGTGACCATAATCTACCAGTCATTACTTCAAACAGCTTCCATCGCACTTTTGAAAGGAGCAAATAACATGATGAAGAGAAAAAGGGCATTACACAAAGAGAATTTATTGTGTACGAAACAGAGCAGTACAGTACATATTAAATACGTATACACACTAAGGAGCCGGCTCCGCACAAAAGTATACACAGTCAAAACAACAAGCCTGCACTTGACGGTTGGATACAATTGCCCTTGTGGGCAGGAACATGTCCCACTACAAAAGAAGAACCATTAAGGGCACAGTGGGTGGCATAACATTAGCCACCATGTGTAGTGATACACACGAAAGAGAGCACTAAAATGCACTTTTAACAGCAAAGGGGAGAGGAGGGGGGGTGGAGGGTGGCTAGTACCGGAGAACCGGCATCGCAAGCCTGCCCCCCCGTACCACAAATAACCTTGTGTGCCAACGCCGCAGGAACCTCGCCTCGCCATCTCGGTCTAGCTGGTCAGACAGATACTTCCATATGGCGAGGCGGAGGTTCTGCAGCGCCGGGTACATTGCGCGTGCCGGAGTACGGCGCGCCTCGGCGAGGCAGCGACGCCGCCACAAGACGAACATGGTGGTCGCCACGACCACTTTGACAAACAAACCCTGTCGGCGCCGCGAACAAGAAGCGGGTCTCACGCCGTACATACGGTGTACCAAGCGCCACATGGTGCGCGCAACAACACAACCAAGAAAGACATGTTCAATAGTTTCCGACGACCCGCAGTTAGCGCATTGGTCGTCAGGGACAATTCTCCAGGCAGATAGGCGCTGGCGCGTGGGAAGGACGCCCCAGCGCCTATGCCACCCAAAGTCCGCCACCTCACTGGGCAAGCGACCGGTCGCCCAATCGGCCCACTCAGACGCGGCTGTCCTACGCGCGTCATCCTCAGATTGGCGGGCGCACGCGATCTGCTGGCTTACAGTAATTGGAGCCGTATCTGAAAGCTCGACCTGGGGAAGGTCGGCATCCTGTTCTCGCTTGAAGCCTTCAACGGCGCGGTAGAAACCGGACGGTCTCTCGGCCTGCGGTCAGAGGTACCTGTCAAGGCCGAACGCGCGCCGACCTGTGCCGAGCCAATAGGCCAAGAAGGACCGCCCTGGATACCAATCCTGTAATAGGAGTGAGTTCAAGAGCCTGGCTGCACACACTCTCGACACTCTCTGAATACAGGGAAGACCAAGGCCTCCGCTGTTCGTTGGTAGGGACAATAAGTGGCGGGCAACGAGGGGTGTGCCGCCGTCTCACACAAAAGTGCCTACGAGAGAGGCTAGACGACCGGCGGTGCGGCGCGGGATAATCGCGACGCGCGAGACAAAGTGCAAAGGCGTAGGCGCGGGTCTTGACAACCCCGACCTTCGCCATCAAAGAGAGGCGGAACGCGGCCGCATCTGTAAAGACCGAAGTGGCCCGTGACACTGCCTCGTCCCAAGCGCGAGGCGAGACGTCGCTCGGCTCAAAGAGCACTCCAAGCACGCGTACAGCGCGAACAAAGTTTAGGTCATCAGGAAGCGGGCCCACAAAGGAACCGAAGCGCAGCGCGTGGCGTGTTGAGGTGCGCGCCCGACAAAGACGCATATTCGGCGAAGATCGACAGGAAGACGCGGAAACTGTCACCGTCGCGTACGAAAACGGAGTTGTCATCCACGTTCGCGGAGACAACCAGCGTCTCCTGCCCAACCATTGGAAAGCCTCGGATGCGTTTCTCTGCTGACACTGTGCGCAAAAGCGGGTCGAGTGCGAGCACGAGGAGGGCCGGTGATAGCGGGCACCCCTGTCGTACTCCCCGCGTGACCTGAAAGCTGCCTGCGATGGAGCCGTTGAGAACGAGCTCTCTTTCCAGCCCGTTGTAAAGAGAGCGGAGCAGGTCGACTAAGTCCGTTGGGAGGCCAAAGCAGCGCAGCACAGCGAAAAGATAGCTGTGGCTGACACTATCGAACGCTTTGGCCTGGTCGAGCGCTACGAAGGCGCCATTGACTCCCTTCGCACACGCGTATTCGAAGACGTCCCTCGTAAGCGTCAACGAAGCGAACACCGACCTGCCCGGCACAGCGCAAGACTGGTACGGGCTCACCAAATCCTGCAGGTAGCATCAAAGGCGCCGTACAAGCAGTGTAGCTACCAGTTTATAATCCGTGTTGAGGAGGGTAATCGGCCGCCACGACGAAGGGCTCGACGGTGTCATACCCTCCTTTGGTAAAAGAACAATGCGACCGAGGCTGAATGAAGGAGGTTTTTTCCCGCTGGCGAAAAATGTTTGATGAGCTGGACAAGTAACCCGCCGACTATGCCGAAAAAGGCGGGGTAAAATCCCGCCAACAGCCCGTCAGGACCGGGCGCCGTCGACTGGTTCATCGAACTCAGTGCTTCCCTGACTTCCTCGTTAGTCGCTGGCGCGGTGAGAGCCGCGTGTGCATCGTCCGGGAGCTGAGGAAGATGCCCGCAAAAGAAGCCGACTGCTTCCTCAAACCCTTCTCTCTCGTCCTGGCCCCGGGAAGAGAAGAGAGCCGCGAAGTGTGCGCAGGAAGTCTGCCGGATCACTGCCTGGTCTGAGGAGAGCGTGTCATCGTTCACCAAGACCTCTTCTACGCGTGTTACACGACCTCTGTTGCGACCCAGGGATCTCGCGTATCCGAGGTCTGCCTTGTCGTCGAGGGGCATGCGCCAGTCCGCTGAGTGGCGCGACGCACGCGAGCTGTCCTCAAGGATCTGATGGTAACGGACGCGAAGAACATCTAGGTAGTCGCGCATCGCGAAAGTAAGCTGACCGCCATTTCGGACGATGCGCATGCGCCGCAAAAAGTCGTTTAGCGCAGAGGTTACGCGGACGCGCCGCGCTTTGCCCGCGCGAACCAGGACATCGCGCCAACGGGACTTCAAGGTGTCCCACACAGCAGGAGTAAAAACAGACACTTCAGAGACCGAAACACTCCGTAGATCAGGAATCTCTGCGAGACAGACATCATCGTTCAGCCCCCGCTCCATCCATGCGCCACATCAGGGGGCTGTAGGACCGACCAGGCGATGCCCGTAGGGCCACTACGACCGGAAAATGGTCGCTGAGGTTACACACGGCAGGCAGGAGGGGTGTACCGCGCATTCAAGTAGGAGAGGGACCAGAATGGAGGGGAGGTAAACCCGGTCAAGCCGCCTCGCACTCTGGCCTCGAACGCGTGTCGGGACAAAAAGGTCGCCAAATAGGTTAACCCACGCGGCCTCTAAACCCAGGGACCGAACGAGCTTTTCAATCTCTTTCGCGTGGTAAGCTGAGGCTCACTGTCCAGGCCCCCCGATGTCGCGGTTCGTGTCAAGCACACAATTAAAGTCCCCCAGCAGGACATGAGGGATATCCTCAAGAAGAAAGGACGCTATCGATATGAAAAATTTGCCTGTCAAACTGCGCGTGACTGGCGCGTACACATTTAAAAAGCGGGTCTTGCGATCATTAAGGAATAGGTCGACCACAATGAAGCGTCCGTCCAGACCGAACGTGCAGTGAGCACTTGATCTAAATGCCGGGTTCAGGAAAACCACACCCACGCCGCAACACCGTGAGTCCCTTGAACTAAACAACGCGTCGATACGGACACGTGACTTAAAAGAAATAACGTCGGCGGGAGTGCGAAAGTTGCACTCCTGCAAAAACAAAACATCGATACAAAACGAACGCGCAAGGTGAAGCCCCTCGCGCTGCGTATCGGGAGAGCGAAACCCCTGCGCGTTAAAAGAAGCGAACCAAAAAACAGCCATCATAAAAATAAAGCGGAGAACAATACAACAAAGCAAAACAACGAAACAAGCGAACAAAACAAAACGGCGACGTACTCACGGCACAGTTCTGCGGGCAAAGTCTGTGGGTGCGTAGACACACCGGCGCTGGGGGGGGGGGGGGGGGGGGTGTCAAGGCGCTGGGGAGGCGACGCGGGTCCCTGCTGGCGTCCTGACTGGCGGCCGCGCGGCGACGGGGCGACGATACCAAGCGGTGCTAACGGCTGCGCGGTGGTAAGGTCCGGCCGATGCGCGCGGCTGCGGCACAAACACACAGTCACACACGCACCAACACACAACACCGCACAAACTCCGTGCATCGCTCGCCTGACGCGCCGACGGAGCCAGCGCGCCGATAGGATAGCGGCGCCAGCTGAGCGCCGAAACGACGGCGCTCGAGCCACTGCCGAGCAGGGGAGAGGGAAAGGGGCCGTCACGGTGCGAAGTCCTGAGAGAGGGCGCCATCGCGAAGACTAGATGTCTTCGGAGAAGTCCATGGCGGCGTTCTCCTCGTCTGCCGCCCACACCTTCTTCTTAGGTGCGAGGTCGAGCAGCGACGGGCCGCTGCCCTCGGACGACGAGTGCTGGCGCTTGGGGTCGTCCTGCTCCAGGGCCTTGCGCACGCCAGCCAGGACCACCATCGCGGCGCACGGATGGTGCGGATCGGGAGCCACCGGGATATGCGCCCTCTGCGGGCGCGGCCCGCTCGCGCTGTCGCTATCACTGGTGTCGCTGTCCTTGACGGGCGTGTGCAGCGCAGCGCCGGAGGAGGACGTCGCGGGCGACTCGGTGCCCGGCTCGGCGTCCTGCAGTTGCGCCGCCGTCGGCGCGTCAAAAAGGGACGCCTCCAGGCTCGGAGGCTCCGATAGGGGCGATCCGAGCAGCGACGCGTCGGATTCTGTCGAGGCGGACTTCTCGGCGTCGAAGACGCCCTCGGGCTGGTCCTCCTCGGTACGGTCCGTGGAGGAGTCAGACGACTCCTCCGCGTGCTCTTGGGCGGAGCTTGACGCGGCCTCGTCCCACAGGGTAGCGGGCTGGTTGTCGCTCGCAGGTGCGTCGACTGCCGCCTTGTTGGAACCGGCGGCCGCTGCGGCAGCGTACGAGCGGGGCTGCACGCAGTCCGCGGTCGCGTGCTGCTCCCCGCAGCGCTTGCACGCTGCCTGGCAGGTCGCCGTCTCGTGGCCGTACGCGCCACAACGCCCACACCGCGTGGCAGTGCAGGCGGCACCCAGGTGGCCCCCGCCGCCGCACCTCGAACACACCCTCTTCATGCCCCGGTATTCCAACATTGCGCGGTGGCCCGCGACGGTCAGGAAGTTCGGGGGTGCCCGCTGCATTTCGAGTTTGACGGTGCGGAAGCCGTTCCTGATGTCTCCGCGGCTCTTGAAAACGGGCTCTGACACTGCTCGCACCTTTCCGTAGGCGCACAGGGCAGCAGCGAGCGCGTCGTCCGAGACGGTGGGCGGCATCCGGAACACCGTCACATAAACCATTGGTGCCGCCATTTGCGCCAGTGGTACAGGTTTTCCAACGACGAGGAGGCTCCCCGCCGCTACCATCTTCGTCGCTTGAGCCATGGAGCTCACAGCACAAAAGAACTTCGTTCCGCCGAGGTGCTGCAGGTACTGCAGCCCCCCGACACCGACGACCGCCTCTATGGAGTCAGTTAGGTCGTCGGCCGGAACAGGCTCCGGCACTGTAAAGTAAAAACATTGCGCCTTCGTGGGGCGCATCTCGGGAGGCGGGAGGGCCATGTTGCGAAGCCCTGGACACCACGGCAGCAGGCCTGGCGCCGGGGAATGAACAGCACGCCCTCCGGGGTCGCTAGGCGGGATCCGGGCGGGCCGCCCGCCGGGACCGAAACCACGAATAAAAGTACTGCGCGCGGAGCAGCAGTACTTAAAGATGATGCTAAAGTCCTTAAAGTCCTTAAAGAGGATGCTAGCATGGGGACAGGGGAACGGGCGTCGAATAGGGAGCCTGGTTGGGGATGCATTGGCTTTTGGAACTTCGTGTGTGATTGTCTGCATTACTCTGCTCAGTGTTCTCGGCATCGTCTTTTAAGGCGGAAGCCTTTAATGCCTCATCGTTGTAAGCAGCAGTTGTCGACAGACATGCCACGCTTTTCAATTGGTCGAAACTGTCGTGACGTCACAGTGCGCGAATTTCAAACGGGGCCGATTGTACTTTGGCAACCATGCAACCAATTAAAGGGATCTTATTGTGATGCTCCAAGTAAGTGGGACTGGGTTTAGTTAATTGCTTACCTAACTAATTAGCCAAATTAACCTTTCTAGTCAGACCAGATAAATAAATAAAACCGAGTAGGAAATTGGCCGAGCTTGGCAATCGAACCCCGGTCTCCGCAGTGCGAGACGAGCACGCTACCACTCCGCCATGCCAGCTCGACGGTTTGGAATGAACAAAGGCGCGTCAAGTGAATACGGTGTCTTCGTTCACTCCCATCTTCCTCCCTTCCCGTTATGGCGAGGTTTAGGTGTCCACCGAGAGATGAGAGACATATACATTTCCTTTCCTCAAAAACCAATTTACGGACAAGCAAGACGTAGAACCGAACGGGCGATGGCGTTCTATGGACTCTCTGGCAGCGTTGCATGACGTTATCGCGTTCCGCTCTTAGAGGCGAAGCTTAACATCTTAACCACACATCAGTGACACAAGCAGTAACACTGTGCTTAAGGCTTTCGCCTCACCGCACTTTAGGTCAACAAAGTGCCCCCCTGATTTTTGTACAGTGTATATGGATATGTATCTTTGTTTTCTTATTGAGTGCATGGATTTCCTGCGTTACACATCATGCCTTTTTCATTCTTTTCATTTCTTTTATGGTGGCTAGGGAGTCTACACAAATTACTCACAAATCACACAAAGTCCTACACAAATCAGTCCAAAGGCGCTAGGGAAATCTTGCACACATGCCATGCAGTCAAGCTTCTACCAGCAGATATCAAGGTTGAAGGAAGCTGGCTTCCCTGACGAAGTCTTAAAGGCAGTGCTTAAAAGGATGGTAAAGGAGTTAAAGGCGCGCCCTGAATAAAAGATACGGATAACATTACAAACATGCTAGTCGCAGTCCCCTATGCCAACAAGACTGCTCACAACTTGAAAAAAGTAGGGAATAAACACGGCGTCCGGCTGGTGTTTTCTGCGCCCTGTAAACTCAGCTGCCTATGTGCGAGAATTGGCGAAACTTCCACCAAGAAGAAACGCAATGACCGCAGTGTAAAACACAAAATGTCTTATGTGGACTGCCAGACGGGCGAGAAAAGGCGGTCTGAAAAGAGCGTGAAAAGAGCCCTAGCGGGGCAGTGGCACTACTACATCAGCACTCAGGCCATAAGAGGTCATATTTTCCATGCAGTAGTCTATAAGAGACTTCCAATTGGTGTCCAGGATGAGCACGTCGGGGTTGCCCACGACCACCAGCATGGAACTGGCTCGGCTGATGGCGACATTGAAGCGCGTGGGGCAGAAGATGAAGTCTAGGCCTCGACCGCCACCATCTCCAGACATGGCTTCAATCCCTCGCACCGTCGAGACAACAATGAGACTGCGCTCCTGGCCCTGGAGCTCCTCGGCCGAGCCCAGCTTGCAGTGTGGCAGGTCGAGGGAATCCATGTAGCAGCGCAGCTTCTGAACCTGCTTGCGGTAGGGGGTCACTACGCCCACCTGCTCGGGCAGCAGGCCCCAAGGCCCAAACGCGCGCTAGAGGTATCGCGTCACGTGTACAACCTCCGATTGGTAGAACCATGAAGGGCACGAACCTTCCCTCTGGGCACAGCCACGAACACAATGAAAAAACACTGGGAAGTCTGGCAGATTCCCCCGTTCCCGAGTGCCCACGACGCTCAGAAGCTGGCTCTCGTAGAAGAGCCTGGAGTACGGCTCCAGCAGTGTCTGCACACAACGGTAGCTGTTCCTGAGCCACGTGAAGGGCAGATGTGGTGGCATGGAATCCCCACTGCTGCCACCGCCCAGGAGCAGGCGGTGGAGGAGGGACTCGCCCAGGCCGCCCTTGATCGCCAGCCGAGACCGCACTACGGGGCCCAGCTGCAAGGGGTCTCCACCCAGGACAAGGCTCCCTCCAGCCAGGCACACCATCCCCATCACCACCAGCGTATCCGGCTCCGTTGCTTGCCCCGCCTCGTCCATGAAGGCATGGGTGAAGTGGTCGGGTGGAAGGCCTAGGCTGTAGAGTGTACCAACTGTGATCACAGTGGACACAACGATACGGTGCCGGGCTGCTTTCTTCACTACTCCCGTATTCATGCACAGGTGTCTGATGGTAGGCCTTCCTCTGGTAACCTAGCAGCCGCACAATATCCGAGGACACCAGCTTACCAGACGAACACAGTTTTTCGGTCAAAAGGTCAGCTCCACTGTTTGAAGGCGTGCAGGCAATCAGTCGGCTATGCTTTATGCTCAGGAACACCTGCAGGATGGCCTCAATGAGGGTGACAGTCTTGCCGGTTCCAGGAGGGCCCCAAGCGACGTAAGACAGATGACCTCTGCTGCCTGCCAGGATATGATGCACTGCCTCGCGCTGCAGCTCATTCAGCTGCTCGTTGACTAGCTTCAGCGGCTTCACCGACATCGGCGACTGTGCTGCTCCAGCTCTTGGAAACAGCACCGAACGAAGAAGAGGGCAATGCAGGCGCACAGCTAGATGGCAGCGTCACAACGTTGTGCGGTTCAGCTGGAAGAACAACTGCCAAGCTTGACCGGGGCTCTTCAAGAGTTCTTCGTTGAAGGCAAGGCAAGGCGTTGAAGGCAGACATGACCTGGTGCACGAAGCCTTTGTAACTGAGCGGCTCGTTGGATACTGCGCCGGCAAGGCGCACCACCACTCGGTCGCCGACCCGAGGTGGGAACTGGGCCTCCTCCAGCCACGAGGTCAGGCTGAGCCGCACGAAGTGGCCCTCGAGTTTCAGCAGGGCAGGGTACAGGACCCGCTCCTCGTGCTCGCGGCACAGATGCACCTCTTCCAGGTGCAGCAGGAGCTGAAGCTTCTCCACATAGTTCTCGGGACACAGTGGCTGACGTGACCCACTAACGAAATTCTCTAGCTCTTGAGGCGACATGTTCCAGAACGCTGCGTTCACTGGGAGGTGAGGAAGCCCTTCAGGAAGCTTCGCTTGACGCATTGGTAGCCGCTCACCCGGAACAGTCCACAACCGATTGTGATGTGTTGCAGCTACAGCTGAGTGGGTTTCCATGGCAGAAGGAAGGGGGGACTCGAGCCTCGAAGGGGAACACGAGAGCGTCCAGCGCTTTCGTCTTCTTCTTAGCATATGGCGCCATCTGTTGTGACTTTCCCGGATGCAATGGTTGGATGCTATACGGGCTGCATCAGCAGTATTTAAAAAAATTCAGGGGGCACTTTGACTGTCTAAAGTGCGTAGAGGCGGAAGCGTTTTCCGCACCACTTTCGCTGCTTCTGTGGCACTGGTGGCGTCACATGTAATTGAGTAGTAATTAATAAGTGATGACAAAACCCTACTTAATGGTTAATTACTGATTAATGCCTGAATACTAATCAACTGACGCTTAAGCTTCGCCTTTAGGAGTGGAACGCGACAGCGTGTTGTAGCGCTGCCAGGGAGTCCACGGAACGCCACCACACGTTCGGCGCGATGCCTTGACCTTTGAACGCAACGCTTTTTGAGGAAAGGAGATGGCGCTGTAATTCTCTGTCATCTCGGTGGACACCTGAACCGCACCGTAGAGGAAGGGAGGAAGTGTGAGTGAAAGAAGACAAAGAGGGCCCGTAATGAAGAAAATGAAAATTGTATTTGAGGAAAGGAAATCACGCAGCAACTGTATCACATATCCCGGTGGACACCCGTCTAAATTCAGGAGGGCACTTTATTGACCTAAAGTGCGGTCACTGATGTGTGGTTAAGACGTTAAGCTTCGCCTCTGAGAGTTGAACGCGACAGCTTCTTGCAACGCTGCCAGGGAGTCCATAGAACGCCATCGCCCATTCGGTTATACGGCTCGCTCGTCGGTAAATTGATTTTTGAGGAAAGGAAAATATATCTGTCTCTCATATCTCGGCGGACATCTAAGCCTCGCCGGAAGGGAAGGGAGAAGAATGAGAGTGAGCGAAGACACCATATTCACTAGACGCGCCTTTGTTCATTCCAAACCGTCGAGCTGGCATGGTGGAGCTCGAAGTCACAGGTAGCGGGGTTAACTGGTCCAAGTGCCTTGGGCTCTGGCATGGATGGTGGCCATCCCGCCCGGACCATTTCGCCAACGTACCGTGGGCGCCGACCCCGGGCAAGTATTTGGGCGTTCCGCTTGATGCTTATCGCGATAGCGAGGAGTATTGGAAAGAGCAAACTAAAGACGCACGTGACCGAGCTGGGAAATGAAAAGGCACCAGCCTTTCAATTTTCGCCAGAGCTACAGTCTGCAATCTTTTTTTTATTAGCAAACTTTGGTATGTGATGCGGGTTTTGCATTGCTCGCGTGTGAACGTTCAGAAGCTACACAGGATTTTTGCAGTTTTCATATGGGCGTCCGAATGGGAACGTTGTAGCAGAACGAACCTGTTCCGGGGGGTAAAAGACGGGGGGCTAGGGCTAGGGCACCTCTTTTTAAGGCAGCTGGTGAACCGTTTTTTGTTTTTTCGCGACGTCACAGACCCGTTCTTGCGCACCGTGTGCCAAGTGAAGCTGCGGCGATTGCTGCCGGAGTTTGCGGTATCCACAGAAGAGCTCTCTGGTGGAACTTTTGGTTACTACAAAGAGATTGTAGCAAGCGTTCGGTTTCTTTCGGCACGTTTTTCCACCGATTATTTGTGGAAAAGTAAAAGGAAAAAGTTGTACAATGATCTTTGTGATATTGTTTTCCCAGAGCCCATGTACAGGGCCTTGTACAGTGGAGGCCCGGGAGGGGATGTTTTAAAAAGGGTGAAGAAAATGCAGGTGCCACCAGGAGTAAACACTTTCTTTTTTAAGTTACACACCGGGAAGTTACCAGTTAAAAAGTTTCTAGAGGGAAAGGATTTCTTTTAACCGTGGGGATCGAACTGCTTAATTTGTAAACAGCCTGAAACAATAGACCATGTTTTTTTTTTTTGCATTGCTGGGAAGGGGTTTATTTTTGGGACGTGTTACAAAGGACCATAAAGAAAGAGCTACCACTTGACGCGCACGGAATTCGCTATTTAAGCACTGATAATGAGGATGGGGGACCTTTTGATCTCATAATGCTCTTGGGCCTCCACTGTATATGGCGCTCCAGAATGGCAGGCTACCATTGTGACAAAGACGCACGACCGGCCCGAATTTATTTTCGGGAAAGCATGGACTGGTTTCTTGCAATCCAAAAAGCAGCTGCGGAGCCTCCCGATTGGCTCTCAAGACTAGAGCCGTTGTGTATGTTGCGGGAATTTGAAGCTAACGAAGCCAGTCTCGTGCTGGCTGACCACGAGAGTGTCGTATGTATATAGCGTTATGTTTATTTTTGTTGTGCAATGTCATGAGCCAACGCCAGGCAATAAATAAAAGAAAAACTGGCATGGCGGAGTGGTTAGCACGCTCGTCTCGCACTCCAGAGACCGTGGTTCGATTCCTGAACTCGGCCACTTTCCTACTCGGTTTTATTTATTTATATGGCCTGACTAGAAAAGTTAATTAGGTTAATTGGGCAATTAAACAATTGACTGAGCTCAGTCCCACTTACTTGGAGCATCAGTATACGATCCCTTCAACTGGTTGCATGGTTACTAGCCAAAGTACAATTGGCCCCGTTTGAAATTCGCGCACTGTGACGTCACGACCATTTCGACCAATTGAAAAGCGTGACATTTCTGTCGACAACTGCGGCTTACAACGATGAGGCATTAAAGGCTTCCGCCTTAATATTGATCTCTTGAACTCAATGACATGCTCTCTTAATTGTTGCCTGTGGGGGATATCGACGAACAGCTGTGTCGCGAATCGGGTGGACGCGTCCCCGACTGGTGAAGGGGAACGCTTTCGCGTGCAGGTTCGTAGAAAAGAACAAAGAAATCAAACAAAACAAAACGAAGCCGTGTTTATATAAATATAAATATATAAATATATAAATATATATAAATATATAAAAAAGATGCCCAGGCTTAGCTTTATTAAGCCAAGAATGCGTTGCATATTGCGCGGTCTTTTTGCGCGAGGTATTGCTTGGCGGCAGTCGATTTTCTCAGCAGCTTTTCCTCCGTGACGTATGGATGGATGGATAGGAGCGCCCCCTTTGAAACGGGCCGGTGGGAACCGCCACCATGCTCAGCCGTTTTTTTTGTCTTTTTCCTCTCTCTTTTCTTTTTTATTTTCTTTTGTTTCTTTTTTATTTTAATTTTTTTGTTTTGTTTTAGCGGGAGCCAGGTGGTGGCTGCGGCCGCGCGCGACCGCGCGAGTTGGGGCCCAGCTTTTCCTCCGGCTGTCGTGACGTCACGTCACGTGGTTTGGTGGCTGCCCGGCCGTGCCCAAGGGCTGAACTGAGTGATTGCAATATGCTACGCATAAAAGGAGAGAGCTCCCCGGCTACAAAGCGTCCCAGGTGGTGCGGGAATGCCTTGCAGGTAGCACAGACGCGGGCTGGCGAGTTGCGATGCGTCGCTGGCGTTGCGTTTAGGGAGGCGATGGTAGAGAGCCAGGAGATAAGGAACGGAGATGGATACGGAAGACACTGATGAACTCCTGTCAGTTGCTCCCAAGAACTGGGCAGCTGCAGCTCGAAAACTGTAGCCAGGTCCTGACGACGGCGTTCCACAAAACACCGTAGGCCTATGCAGGCCATCCAAGGAAGCCGTGGCAGCAAAGTGGCGATAGCAGTAGGCCTGCGTCGTAGATTCAGGGGAAGTCGACGGCAGCACAGACCCGAAGTCTGACGGCTGCCACCTCCACGTTTGAATGAGGCTTAATGGTCTTGCGTCGGTGATCCAAGGGAAGCCACTGGCAGCTCGAACCCAACGTCCGACCGCTGCCACTTCCACGCTTGAACGACCAGACTTCTCCTGCGGTGTCTTCCTCAACACCTCGGTTTGCTGAGACGTAGCTCTCCGCTCCTCGTGCCTGCCTCGCGCACACCCTAGGCACGCGCACACGCGCAACGCGGGGCTGGCACACACGGCGCTCCGCTGTCCGAAGCACCACTGCCGCGTTCCAAAAGTCCCTCGACAATGTGGTGTGCACATCACACTAAGACGTGTTAGCGTTTAATATGGTTACCTACTTCCTGAGTATTCAAGGTTGGCTCCTCAGTGTATTCAGAGGTTTCTATAGCCAACCATTAGACAGTTATATCACTGTCTAGATTTTCGGAAAGGTGATTCTCGTAGGCGCTGCAACGCAAGGAATTCGTGTGCTCCACAAGCGCCACACAGAAATCGCAGGTCTGAGTAGCGCACGCACCACTGCTATTCACGGTGGCTGACCTTAAGGGGCGGGGGCGGGGGGGGGGGGTTGTTGTCTCGCCCCCAAAAGGTTTTGCACATCTTGCCTAACGTCCGTTTTCGGGGCTATCATAGGGCGAGATGTGATTTAACTGGAGAGCTTTTTTCGCCTGTGATGCGTCAAGTAGTCTCCTATTTTGTACGTTCACCGCGTTAGCGGCTGCTTTATTTCACAAAATTCTACGTTTTTCAGCTTGGATACACTAGTACGATTCGTATGGATCGTCGAGGTATCGTGGTCCTGTTGTGCCACCACCGTTGTCTTGCCTTCGCGCCTGCGCGGCGACGACGGTGGCGGCTGTGCCCTTCACGTGCGGTTGCGGTGGCCAGCAACCTCGTCGGGCGGCAATAGGCATCTATCCATGTCTTTATCCGACATGGAGCACAGCGACGCCAGTGAGGGGATCATTACTTTTCTTGGATTTCAGGAGCGCCGACCAGCCGCCTTGTCGGAGGGTACAAAGGTCGGAACAAACCCCTTTCAGAATTGAGTAATGAAGGCCACTAACCCCACTCGTGAAATCCTCAGCCAGGTGCTTCAACCCTCCTGAACCCGCCGTGGCGGGATATTTCAGCGGTCGACCTGTTTTCCCCTGGTATCGAAATGAATACTGCTCACGTAACCGTTTTGAGATCACGAAGTCATGATTTTATTAAATCCATGATGAAGAGAGAGAAATAACTTTATTTGCACCCTTAAAGGAATCAGAGGGCGATGAAGACTTGAGTCTTGACCGCCGTCATCGTCCTCCTCTTTCAGCAGGATGGAATCCCTTGGGATTCAGCGGTGTCCAGGGCCACACGGATGACTTCTTTTTGTTCTTCTTCTTTCTGTCTGGCCATTAAAGCCTCCCCGGACTCTACATTCCTGTCTGGTTCGTTATGGCTAGGGCATGTCCACACCATGTGGATCAAGTCTGCTATTTCATCACACTGTGTACACCTCTGGTCTTGGACCGCCAGATGTCATCTGCTTAGTGCGAGTGGGTTCGGAAAAACTCCCGCCTGTAACTTTCTCCATATGACCTCTTCCTTGTTGCTGAGGCCCTTGTATGCTCCAGGTAGTGTCTGTCTTCCTAATCTGTAATGGCTAAGAATATCTTGGTACGTGTTCAGCTCCTCGTCCCTCTGAAGGGGCTCTCTGCTCGACGAGACCGCATTGGGGTCCCGGTGTGTGAGTCCTCGGGCCAATGCGTGCGCTGTCTCTTTTCCCCGGAGGCCCTCGTGGGCCGGAGTCCAAACTGGGTTAATTAGTTCTGCGGGTGTCGGGCCGGGAGTCAGAATTTTGACTGCTTCGACAGATACCCTGCCTGCGTTGTAGTTGCGGATAGCCGATTTGGAATCTGTTAAAATCACCCCGACATTCCGCTGAGTCAGGGCCAGCGCAATGGCTACCTCCTCAGCCGCTGTTGCATCTCTCTGTCGGATGCTGCAGCACGAGACTCAGTCTCCGCCCTCCCTGGCCGCTAGGCCTATGCCTTGGTGAACAAACTACGCGGAACGGGACTGGACACCACAGAAGAAGAGAAGAAACAACACAAAAGCGCAGAAAATAAATAAACTTTATTCGACCTCATCGATCGTACAGTTTGAATGAGGGTGCGCAGTCATCGCGCGCTCTACAGCCTAGCAACTCCTCTACAGCAAATTTAGGCTTGCAAGATTAAATCTTTCGGTGACAGCCCTTTAGGGAGCTTGTAGAGAAACATGCTTCAGAAACAGCCTTTGTGATTGAGCCTATCGGGATACTAAACGAGAAGAATATCCAACGGTTCGATTGCCTTACACATAGGTTTATTTCACCTTTTATGCCCTTTAACTTCAAGGTTGTTAGACTACTCTGAATATACTCGAAGTAAACCGTTTAAGGAGCGTTCACATTTTAGTCCGGTTAGAATTCAATGGAGACAAAAAATGCTTCCGCTGCGGGAAAAACCGGCCCGAGTAGCACACGAAAATCTGCACTCTCTCTCTGAAAAGTGTACTGCACATGGGTTCAGCACTCTTGTATTTACTGTAATTGCATGCTTCACTGGCATCTTCCCTCACATTGTGGGCTGCATACTGTCGTTACATATGGACTTGGGATTTCAGGTGGCACTATAGAATGGCTCGACAGACTTCTGCAACGCGCACTCAATACTACAATCAGTATAGAATTTCGAGCCCGTGGATGACAGTACTAATGATAGGTTCTAAACGTAATGGGTCGTTTCTACGCCTCAACGGCAGCAGTTGTTTCTCCCCTAAATTCGAGAGCTTTGCCAATAAATGTCTCAGCAACGCCGCGTAATTTCGGCCGCTGTCCTTAGGCAATCGCGTTAGGAGGCGCGTTATGTAGCTCGGTGCGGCATTCCAGCAGAGTTGCATTCACACGCGGAGTCAATTGTCTCATATGTAGTTTATATTTCACTCCACAAGTGCCAACAGCAAACCAGGACTAGTTAGTGCCGTTAGCATAGCATGCCCTAAGCGAAAACTGCACTCCCGCACTCCCTTGCTGAGGGACAACGTGCTCTCACGGTGGACCTCCCCTAGAGGGGAGTTTTAGCGTGAAGACGGCGATGCTAAGAGCGAACCACCTATGGTTACATTGCCTAGCAGTAGGTGCTGCAGCTAATTTGGTAGTAATGACTCTGCCTCCTCTGAACTCGCTTCCATTGAATACTTTGTCCAGATTGTGCGATACGGACTCAGCATTTCTTATAGTTCCTGAAAACATTTTCAGTGCAGTTCTCTCATGCTTTACCAGCTCCCGAAGAGTTAACAACCCCTCAGTGAACAGATGGACAAACGCTCACTGAGCGCTTCAATGTTGCTAAAGGAATGAGGAGACGGTTATTGGGTAATGTTGATTTATAAATTATAACACTTTTGTTAAGTGTGTCCAGTTCGGTAAAAACGAAAAAATATTTTAAAGAATAAAATCGAAACATCCGCTGGCTTCCACCGCGCTGTTCAGAGCTCTCGCAGCAGGAGCAGGATGCCCGCCAACATGAGCGGCAGCAGCGTGCGTAGTCGAGAGAAGAGGGAATGAGGGTGGTGAATCAACCAGGGAGACATGCAGCGGTCACTAAGAAATGAGTTCAACACAGCAAATCGTTTCCCAGTGACCGCTGTGGTCCATGCGCCGTCACACAAAGCGAGGCATGGCGGTACAGTTCCGTTCAGAGTGACACACCCTCAGAAATGCCGCCTGCTCCTGCAGTGACACTCCATGGTAATGCGACAAAGGAAGAGGTTTCTGCAGTCGCAGTTTTTGCTTTTGCACTCAGCGCCCAAAAGAAAGGAAAGTGTTCGCAGGTATACGAGCTCGGTCTCTGCTTTGCATGTTGGGGTTACTTTCCCCGATACTTTACGTCGCCGTTAAATAACTTTTGTGAAAAACAGGCGCTGCTTGGAGCCATGTCGTAGGTTTACAAAAACGAGACAACTCTCAAAAAAGAGTAGGCGATGCAGATAAATGTTTCCCAACCTGAGGAAATTTTATTTTCACTGGCCCTTTCGCTGGGGATCCGTGGCATATTTAAAGGTGCTTGCGTAAACTCTTAGTAATTTAAACAGGCACTCAAGACAACTCCATCCAATTTTTGTTCTGAGTGAAGACCGATCTTGTGGCTCTTCCTGTATATGTTGATCTTTGCACTGCGCAATACACATTTATAGTCGAGGAAATCTGATCGAAAAATAAATTTCACACCGCTCGAATCAATATACCGAAATTGACTCCGTGATCCCCGTTTCAGAGCAAATAGCAGTGTTGCCTCTCCTCAAGAACCGCCATAAATAAGAGCGCCCCCGGTATCATACATTGCTTGCGAAAATGACCGCGGATGGCGACACTTCTGTTTCATTTCTAGACGTTGCATAGCAAATCTTTAATTTTTAGCTAATTTTTAGTGAATGAAGCCTCCTTTTCATGAACGAACTCGTGCGTTAATACTCTTGCTTCCTATATATCTTGCTCTGTCAACGCGTGGAACCGGCAATGTGAAAGATAGATTGGTGCTAGCGTGCTCGGTTTAGTCGATAAGTAATGTTATCGCAATGAAAACTAAATTGGGGTGAATTAGGTGCGATTCGAACACACTACTCTTATAATGAGAAACGGGCACTGTACCCATGGGTTGCAAAAGCTATTCGGTTTGAGGCGGTGGAGGTGTACCTGGTGAATGTGTTGTGGTCTTTGAATTGCTGTGGTCTCTTAAGGACATGTACTGGCGCGTGCATTGTTAATTATGACTGTTCTAATTCGTGGTTAGGCAATTCAATCAGATTAATTCGATTTCTGATATGGTTCAATGTACTTCAACTGTTAGATGCGTGTTTGTGTGATGTATATCGATGTGTAAGGTGTGAATCGCATATCACTAATCGGGTAAAGAGAGCAAAAACCACCGCGGTGCCACCTAGTGTGGCGCCACGTGTTGATGCGATACTAGTTTGACATTGGGTCTCGTTTGACAGGCGGAAGGTATCCATCCGTCGCTGGGTCCGCTGAGTGGCGCTGCGATCCCGCTCGTCTGGGGACAAAGCGAAACCATCCGCTCCCCCCCACCCCCCCCCCCCCCCCGGGCGGCTGCACATGATCAGCGGGGGTTCGATAAAGCTATCTGGTTCTACTCTCAAAGGCGAAGCTTAAGCATCCTCCAAGTTTTTCCAAAACGTAGAAGCAAAGAGGAGACGCGGGAGGAGAGGGTGGGTGTCTGGAGAGAGGCACCTTGAGCGCCAGGTATTCAGTTGAGGGAACGAGCACCCAAGATTCAGTGTATGTGAATGTGGCGGCGCATGTAGAGAAGTGCCATGCGTACGGTCTTTGCGAATGTACCGGCAGGCAGATCTCGCTATTACAATACAATGGATAGAAGCTATAGAAGCCCATGTACTGAAATCTAGTTACCTGATTAAAATTTACTTAAGAGGAATACGATGAGCCTCAAGCAAATCCAACTTCGGCTAAAGCACGTCCATCTTCACCGAGCATCTGGTAATTCGGGTACGAGGCCCGCTAAACTATTGGATGGCGAGTGGTGTACATGGCGCGCTGTGCTCGAATGATTTACCAAGGTCATTGGATTTATGCCTATTGTTAACAAGGAGTTGCCCACACATACAAGACGACACAGGAAAGACGATGGAGACTAAAAGAGGGCTGACAGTTCGCGCTCTTTCCGTATTCATCGTCAGCGCTCTTTCAGTCCTCAACGTCGTTCCTGTGTTCATCTTTTATGTGCTCTCAACTCTTTCTTAACTGTAGCCTTGCACAAACGTGCCAACGAAGAAGTTCTTCAGAACTACCTGGATTTATACGTTCGTCAACCTTCTTGCACTCGGGCCTCTGACATCGCGCCGTGCGTGGTCTGGTGCGATGAGCAGTTTAGTTTCGTTTCCCTATGTGGTGGAGAGTAGCATTCACTGTGGTGCACTATTTTACCCCCACAAGACAGTTCTATCATGTGCTGAAGCCGTGTGTAGTGGTGCTGTTGTGATCCGCGTTCTTGCATCATGCCGGGAAGCCATTAAAAAGTGGGTACAAACGATGAAAGGGACACCCAGCTCGCCCGTTTTTACCTTTTTACCACAGCCCGTATCGGCCTCAGCGCTGAGACAAATATCCGGTAAATTTGAGGGGGCACTCAAGCTCGGCCTCAAGGGTATGACGCCATAACTTTGGTGGAAAAACGCCCATATATGCAGAAGTTGTCATTGTCGTCTTTACATTCATACATCCCTGGGAGTCCTCGTACCGCCCCTGGCGCAGTAGTGCAGCGGTTAAGCCATGACCCCGCGATGGCAGGTGCTGCGATCGGTGCGGCTTGTGCGACCCAGGTTGCTCCTCCTGGGCAACTTCCCGCGATCCATCATTAATTTACCTGGCCCCTGCCACGATGCTCAGTTCGCTCACAAACGGGTGAGGAGGTTGTGAGGACGCTGCAAGGTCACGTGACCAAGGTTACCCACCGAGGTTGCTTCTCCCCTAGGCGGGGATTTTTCGGCGACGACGTATTTTCTGCACAACGGGAGCGTTAGCGCTGTCGTGTTAAATGCGGGAGACACATCTCCCTGCTGTCTGCAATCTTATTTCCCCAAGAGAGCCTTAAATGAATGCACAGTGCGCCCCCGACACTTCCAAATACGGGTTAGCACACCGAACAGGTTAGCCTAGCCAGCGGGTCGGCGTTTATTTGGCGGCCCCCACAGACTTCAGCACCCAGAAAACGAATCATGGAGTATTAGTGCCGTAGGCGACGGGGAGACGCCGATTAGAATTATTTAGCCCCGTTTTCCAAGTGTCGAAGGCTGACACGGGCCGCGGTAATAGCAGGCAGGCAGCGGCGACTCCATTGCCAGTAACCGTTTTGGATTGTTTCACCGAAGGACAGACGAGCACGCAGGACACAACAATGTCAGCACACATAGGTGGCAGACTAAACCCCACCTATGTTGTCCTTTCTCTAAATGATAAAGCCCGTTGGCACGCGGTATTTGCAGCCCAGGTCACCTACGGTTATAACGAAACAGCGACTTCAGCGAAGAAATCGCAGGGTCCCTTCGTCTTCGTTAAAACCAATTAAAACTACGTTACCTTCCATTTTAGGTCTGATATTAACTTGTTTTGCTTCATCATAACTGACTAACCTTCTACCCTACTGGTGCCCCACAAGAAATTCTGATAAAAATAAGCAATCTGCTCGCCCAATGCACGGCAGTGCGAGACCAGCATGACAGCAGTGACCATACCCCAACAAAGTGTGCGTATTACCCTTTGCAGCGCTGAACGAAGGGTAATCCGACAAGAGATGCGGAGAAATGGCTAGGTCGTGTTTGCAAGACGCAGCTTCTTCGCGCGAACTGCCGGTCAGTGCCTTCTGTTGAGTGCGCACTTTAGCTGACGTCAGATATAAAGGGCCACTGATAGAACATATGCTCCTGAAGCGCAATAAAGAGCTGTGTGAAACTGCTTGGATTTTGTATATCTTTTGCCTTCGTGTTCCTACTGCCTTCCAGTTCAACAAGCCAAGTGAGACGCTCTAGAGAAGAGGAGCTGGGACATGTGCTACCGCTGTGCCGAACACAAGACAACCCTATAGGACTGCCAACACAGTCTGTATTCCATGATTATGGTGTTCAATTTCCCTGCATGGCATTTTTTTGCCAACTCATAGCATCTAGCCTTGGGTTTCAACTCCGTCACCTTTTCTAAAGCCAGTGCCACCATGGCGATAAGTAAAATGAACGCAATAGGCGAGGTCGGTCAGCAAATTTTACTTTTTGTTGTCTGTATAACAGACGTTTCTGGGAAGACTAAGCAATTTTCAAAAATATTCTTTTTGGGGTAAAAATATCACTTTTACGGAATTGTATTACCAGTACTGGCGGTCGCCGGAAAGATGGTGAATTGTCCTAAGTTATAAGCTGGATAACTAATCTATGATAATTAACTTTTTAGCTATCGCAGCTAGCCAACTGGTTTCAATTAAATATTTCTAGCCAGTCGTTAGTAATAGCCTTAACAGTTTTTAGATTTCAAAAACGCGATTGTCCTTTGCGCTGTGGCTCTATAAAATTTTGGCTACATCGCTCAAAACTACATGCGCTTTCGAAAAGTATGCAGGCAAAGCAACCTTTCCAGTGCACGTAAGTAATAAAAAAACTCAAATTTTGTCGAGCCACAGCACTTAGGTTGATCGAATTTTAGACACATAGGCAGATAGATACAGAGAGGGGAAAGGCAGCGATGTTAACCAGAAAGTATACCGGTTGGCTACCCCGCACAGGCGTAGATTTGTTAACTACCTAACTAGCTAAACTGATTCGCAGGATTACTGGTGTCCGCCAACACTGGTAAAACCGAGCTGAAAAAACTATACTTTTACATCAGAATTCCTAACTGTTTCCCCTGAAACAACAGGCGTATATCAGTCAAAGCCCTGCAGTGTTTCAGTGGCAGCCGTGAAGTCATCATCGCTACCATCCCCCAGCAACGACCACTTGAGGACAACGGCCTCTCACATTCTAGAATTAACCCCGTCTTGAGCCCCGTAAACTTCCTAATCTTATCTGTGTGCACTGCTGTGCCAGATCGAGCTACGTTCGTCTTCTCTTGGAATCCACTCTGTCACACTAAGGGCACGTCGGAATTCTAGCTTTCCGTACGAGATGCTTTCCCATGCCCACTGCCTATTGATGTCATCTAGGGTATCATTAACACGCATCTGCCCCCTTGGCCACTCGGATCTCTCTGCCACTTATTTCCTCTATGTTATTCCTTTCCATAGCCGGCTGCGATCTCCTTTAGCCTCCATGCTTCTTTCCACAGGTGAGTAATGGCAAGATACAGCCCCACTTAAATCTTTCCTCTTCAGCTCCCCTTTTCATGAGTACCGGTAAGCTGCTGTTCATGGTCTGTGGGTGCCTATCAAGTCCACTCAAGCCCATTGTTATTCTCCTGTTTGCCGAAGGTGTCCCGATCTATATACTCCGTTTCATTCATAGCAGTCAACGCAGCTAGAGTGTATCTAGTACACTCTAATTACACTGGGACGACCACGACGAGACGATTTGGGGCTCTGTTTCTTCCGTCTGGAGTGACGTCATCATAGCGAGCGCCTCCTCGCGGCGGCGCCGCGCAGCTGCTGCTCGGCGCACCGTGGTTACGCTGGGACGACCGCGACGAGACGAGTTGGGGCTCTGTCTCTCTCCGTATGGCGTGACGTCACAGTGGAGGCCATGCTAAAGGTCAAACGTCGTTCCACCGCCGGGACGACGCTGAAGGGCTCAAACTGTGAGCAGTATTGCTTTCGCAATAAAAACAGATAAGCGGCCGTAGCCGCACTCGTCACCACCTCTTCATTGTTAGGGCGCAGGCTCTCGTTCTTTTTATATTTTACCAGTGGCGTATAACACCCCCTGAAAAAAACTACGCTGAATGTTTACTACATTCGAATCGGAGCACAAGCACGGATTCGTGCTACATGGAAGACGACGGTGAGCAGGCAGTGCTGCGGGACGGAGGAGACGGAAGTTGATGAATACGACGCTCTCCAATGCACAGCGCCAGAATGTGCTGCAGGTCAACATGAGTCGTGTTGGATGCGGTGATAGCCTAGTTCCGTGGTTCAGTGAGGTCGTTTTACAAGAAATATCAGGAGCAGACACTCAGGAAAAATTTCTACAACGTGTATGAAATGTAATGCGAAGCACCTGTCTTATATACGCATGAATTTGCTAGTCTGAAAAGTCAGTTACAAAGATTTCATGCAGAACGCTGCAGGGGCGCCCGTGTTCGATCTCGTACCAAGCGTGATTTGCAATGTGAGCATCCGACACTACAGGCTTTGCTTGATGAGCGCCGCCAAGCGACTGCAAAGTTTATTTCCGGGATGATGACCCATCAAAAACTAGTGACCAGTACAAATGAGGTGATGTCCGTATTTGTGTATAGTTATAAACTTGTTCAGTGCTTCGGGTTCGATCCCGGCCGCGGCGGCTAGAATTTCTTTGCAGGAGAAATTCTAGAGGCCCGTGTACTGTGCGATGTCAGTGCACGTTAAAGAACCCCAGGTGGTCGAAATTTCCGGAGCCCTCCACTACGGCGTCTCTCATAGCCTTAGTCGCTTTGGGACGTTAAACCCCATAATCTAATCTAATCTCGCTTCTCATGATGCGCATACTTCGGAAATTTTGGCGCATTTCAGCACCTGAGTAAGCCCCATTACCAGGAGACGATTGTTCTATTATTAGCGGCTCTTTCACACAGGAAGACGTAGAACATGCAATTGATCAGTTATCTGTCTGAAAACTGGCTGCTCCTGACGGAATTTCGGCTGAATTTTACAGGGATTTTAAATCTATTCTCAATCCTGTCCTGCTGCAGGTCTCCATGCTGGGGTTCGATATAGGAGGCCTTCATGAGTCTTTTACAAAAAGCCACACAGTGCTAATTCCGAATACTACTGATGAAGGAAAACTGCGGTCCATAGAAGGTTATAGGCACAATACTTTGGCAAATGTGGATTACAAAATTTTTGCGAAAGTGTTATCAAATCGACTGCAATTCGCAACGTCGATACTCACTGGATCTCATCACACGTGCGGTTTGATAGGCCGCTCCATTCCATGTAAGTTTCACACTGCGCGTACAATTCTTGAATATTCCTCCAGCTCTCATAAGTAGCTTGCTCTGCTTCAGATATACTTTGCGAAAGCGTTTGACTGTGCCGCCATTCATTTCTGTTTTCACTTCTAGAGCGAGCAAACGTGGCGTCTACTGTAATTAAGGGGGTACAACTTTGTTACAGCAACTGTTCAACGCGATGAATTATTAATGGCCAGCTCTCGAACCCCGCGCCAATCCGCTCTTCCGTGAAGCAATGCTGTCCGATGTCTTCTCTGCTTTTTGCTCTTTTGCCTGGAACCGCTTTGTTTGAGTGTTTTGCTTAACAGTAATTTAATGAAGCTCAATAATATCCCTACATTAACAGCACGAAGGCAAGTTAGCCGTCTTGCATTTCTTTATAACGGTCTTTCCGGAAAGATCAAGTTACCCATACCAGAATCTGTTAAACATGCTAGTACAAGGACAACGCGGCATAATCGCGAACAATCCTTAGCCCCAATCTTCGCTCGCACTAACACATTTAAATATAGTTTTTTCCCCCGCACGATCACTGAATGGAATTTGTTACCACGCAACATTTTTAAAAGCAAAGACTTTGTGAAAGGACTAGAAAGCCATATTTTGCATACTTAACATATCCTGTTTTCCTTCCAGAAGAGTTATTTGTCATGGATTTGGCATTCTTATCATACATGAGATGTGTTGTTGCCATTTATTTCCCAATATTAGTTTTATCATATAATTGTTCTTTTAAGAAATGTGTTGTTTCCCATGCGTTCTTTCTCGCATTGTATATGTTCTTCTTGTGTTCTAAATTTGTATGGCCATCCTGCTTGGGCCAAAACTTGGCCTGCAGTATATGTAAATAAATAAAAATCCACGGGTTCCCTGTCTTGGGTAATAAAGACAAATTGCAAGCATATGCTGACGATCTTGTATTTTTCTGCATTGACAAGCCCAGCATTGACGATGCGTTGTCCACGATAGATCAGTTTGGGATCGTTTCTGGTGTTCAAGTGAATCGCTCCAAAAGTTCTGGCCCATGGTTTTGTTCATAGGGCACAACTCCATCCCTGTACGCTGGAATAAAATGGTCTTGTGTGCCTCCTAAATATCTAGGTGTTCCACTTCAAGCCTTGAAATCAAGTGCGCATTACTGGAGAGAGCGGGTAGCGGCTGTTGAGCGTTATGCTCACACTTTTGTCCCGCATCGGCTTTCAATATTTGGTCGAGCACATGCGGGCAACATTTTTCTGGTAACAACTATTTATTTCGTGCTCCACGTCTTTTACTGCGCCAGACATCAAATACAGCGTTTCCATCGTATATTTGCGGCGTTGAGCCCATTTGAGCCCATGCCGCGTGATGAACTTTTCACGCCTGTTTATGCAGGGGGACTGGGCCTAAAACACCTGTATGTGAGACAGTTGGTTGCCCATTTCTTCTTTTTAAAGCGGAAGACTTTAATGCCGCATCGTTGAAAGCACGACTTGTCGACAGAAATGTCATGCTTTTCAATTGGTGGAAACAGCTGTGACGTCACAGTGCGCAAATTTCAAACAGGGCCAATTGTAATTTGGCTAGTAACCATGCAACCAATTAAAGGGATGATATATTGATGCTACAAGTAAGATAAATAAATAAATAAAACCGAGTAGGAAATTGGCCGAGTTGGGGAATGGAACCAGGGTTCTGGACCCATACCTTGCGGAGTTCTTCCAGCGTCTTGTTAATCTTGCGGTTCCTGTGTGTGCAGGGGGTCCCAATACTCTGATTTCCTCGTGTTCAGATATCGGGCCCTTAAGCAGGGGAGAGGGTGATTTTGGTTGTTCACTTTAGACTGGAACATGTATCTAAGAATTCAGATTTTCTCGGGGAGCACTCAAGGCTGCAGCGGTGTGCATAATCGTCCACAATAGCCGCCATTTGCTGCAGGTTGGCCTTGATTTCTCCAGCCGATTCGTGTGTTGCCCACAGGGTGATGTCGTCCGCGTACAGGGCTTGATGCACACCAGGGAGCTCACCCAGAAGGGTAGGAGGCTTTATCATGGCCAGATTAAACAGAACAGGCGAGAGGACTGCTCCCTGCGGAGTCCCTCGCGTGCCATGTTGGTACGGGCGAAGTTCAGTGTCTTAAAGTCAGAAATATGATTGCCGATGTGTGAGGATTTACTTAATGTATTTTAATGTGTTGTACCCGCCGTCCACTTGGGACATGTGGGAGATGATATCCTGCGTCACATTATTGAAAACAACGTGCAAATCCATTGCGAGGAGCACCTTGTCGTCGCTAGGGTCCTCGACAGGATCAAAGATCTCGTTATGAGTTTGCACCAACACATCTTGTGCGGGCCGGTGTGAGCGGAACCTGTGCATGGTGTCTGCAAGGGCGTTGTGCGTTTGCAGGTAAGTAGACAGTCTATCACGGACCATGGTCTCCATCAACTTCTCCACAAAAGAAGTTAGAGATATGGGCCGGAGGTTGTCGGTGTGGAGAGCTTTGCCTGGTTTCGGTGTGAATGTGACGAGGGCCGTCTTCCAATCCACCAGGAGAGGCTTAACTCCTGCCCAGATGGTGACGAAATATTCAAGCAGCCGCTCGTAGACAGGTTCAAGGAGGTTACCGAGAACTTCCACAGTCACCTTGTCCCTGCCCGGGGCTGTCCATTGTTTCATTTTGGCCAGGAACGCTTTGAGGTCGTGAAGCTGGAACTTTTGATCTAGCCCTGCGTTCTCAGAACCTGCATACGAGTACACCGAAAAGGGGCATTGAGATTTTTTCAGGTGCTTCGCACTTGTAACTTCAGCAGAGTCGAAAAAGAAACCACTTGGCCTTGCAAAGCTGGCTTAGCCGCGATGTTCTGAAATATAGCGAAATAGAGCCGGCCGCCAGGTGTGCCGAAATGTAACGACATGAAGCTGGCCGCCAGCCGTGCCGCCAAGTATAGATTTTGTTCGGCTTACAAAATTTGTTTCTCCTTTTTTTAATTTATTTTAGATAAAGATTCACTAGGAGCTTTTGAAACAAAACTGATTGAAATATTCACATGAGTAATTTTCATGCAGATTTTTAGTCCCCAGAGTTCAGTTATTTTTTCAGTGTGTTGGTGATTGTGCTTGTATTTGCGAGATTCGATTGCGGCAGCAATACGTATGTTACTGTTCTTGCCTATTTTGACCTTACCAAAGTATTTGTAAAAGCATGGACACTCCCTTCGCACCCACCCACGCGAACATTTTTAAGGGGCTACTAGAACCTAAACTCCTAAATTCATTTCTAAAAAAACACTTATATACCTGTGCTACATAGACGACATTTTCATGATATGGGAGCATGGGGCTGAGACCCTGAAGGCATTCGTCACACGTTTCAATTCATGCCACTCCAGCATTAAATTCACCTTCAACTCCTCGAAAACGCAAGTCAATTTCCTTGACACCACCGTCCATTTAGAAAATAGCTAGCTCAAAACCACACTTTACAGGAAGCCTACTGACCGACAACAATACCTAGATTTCACTAGCCATCATCCAAGACACTGCAAACAAGGTATATTCGTAGGACAGGCAGCGAGACTAAGAAGAATATGTAGCGACGACGACGACTACCTGAAACACCTCCACTCGCTAAAAAACACACTGATCACCAGAAACCATCCACAGACAACCCTTAATAATGCGTTCCAACGAGCAACCACTTTGAAACGAGATGTAGTTCTTAAAAAACGAACAAAAGCTAACAGTCAATGACCTCCTGCCGCTTATGACGAAATACTCAAACGCGCTTCCAAACATGAACAATATCCTGCGGAAATAACACCCCATTTTAACTGGTAACGACCGTTTCAAGAAAATATTTCCCGACGCACCAAGGGTAACATACAGACGCAACACAAACCTGAAGGACATCCTGGTGCATGCTAGGCTCGGTAAGAAACCACCACCGACAGTAACTTCATGCGCTCGACCTAGATGCGAGACATGCAAACATTTACAAAGGGACACTACGGTTAAAAGTACAGCAAGCGATTTCAGTTTCGATATAAAGACCAGTTTTGACTGCAAATCGTCCAATATTATCTACATGCTCCAGTGCTCCTATTGCCAGAAACAATATATCGGAGAAACCGGGCAAACAATGAGCGCCAGATTAAACGGGCACCGGGCTGGCACAACACGGAATGAACAGAAGGCAGTGTTCACCCATTTTAATCAACGCCACCACGAATTCGACGAACTCAAATTGTTCATTCTTCAGTCAGGCTTCAAATCGACTAGGGACAGAAAATACAGAGAAGCATTCCTAATCCACAAATTTAAAACACTGCAACCAACAGGGATTAACATGTCCAGAGGAAACCTGGAATCTCTCAGGTTCATTCCAGGGCTAGCATAATTTTAAATTAACAAATGTCTTCCACGTGGTCAGACCATTTCCTAGAACCTCGCATAAGTATATTATCGCTCTTTGCACCCTTCCCTCGGAGACTAACCAGCCGCTGCTGCGATTCAGGGAAATTATAACGCATTATAGCGACATCTACCGCCTTTTCCCGGCCCCTGCAAAGGGGCTGAGTAAGACGGAGGAGTGAACTTTAAGGCGCCTGCAGACAGGTACTCTACTCTGTCCTGTAATCTTAAAGCATTACGATCCTAACATGGATGGGCGATGCCCGCACTGTGGGGAGACCTGTGATATCTTCCACATGGTGTGGGCATGTACTCAAATTCCCGACCTCCCCCCTTCCCCTATTCCTTCCAGAGAGGCATGGGAGACTGCCCTCCTCAACTGCTCCTCGCTTGAGTCCCAAAGGGCTCTGGTGAAACGGGCGAGAGACGGGGCATTGTCCTGCGGTGTCCCGGACTAGAAACGCCGACCATGTAGCGGGGCCACTCTGTGGCTCCCAAACTCTATTTCAGTAATAAAAAATTTTCACCACCACCACCACGTCATATCTTCCACCACATTTCCGGCCTTCTCACCCTCTCCCTTTGGTCACCTTTTTTTTGTTTTCTCTCCTAATCCCCTACTATCAGTTCTCGGAAACCATGGCATTCCTGTTACCCCCTCCGCCCCCGCCTTTTGGCTTTCTCTGAACTCGAGCCATTCCCCCCCCCCTCCCCCTGCCTTGTCCTTCCTTGGAAATGCCCCCCCTTTCTTTCTCCTTCCAGTGCCAGCCTATTTTGTTTGCCTTGTTCTCATTTCCCTGTGCCACGCTGACTAATCCTCTTATCTGAGTTTTACAGGTTCACCCAGCGCCTGCATCCCGTCGCAGCCCCTTCAAAGCCTTTGTTCATTACACCCCCCCCCCCCCCCCCCGGATATAAGTTTTTCCACTATTGCAGCTTAACGAATCAAGATTCACCTCCCCATCCTTCCTGACACGCATCCCCTCTCACACCACTTTCCTTCCCTGCCCCCGGGGCCTTCCTCCTCGGAGCGAAGGCCCTATTTAATCCCTGCCAATGATGAACGCTTTGCCCAGCCGAAGACAAGTCCCCTTGTCGAAACGTTGGCTCAAGCAACCTGAGGTTTTCCCCTCCCTTGTTCATTATGTGATCGCCAAGGACCATCTACCACACCCTCTCTCTACCATGGACTAGCAATTTTAATGCTATTCGAATCGAATGACATTGGCACCTAATGTCATTAATCGACTGCTACACGGGAACAGGTAATGTCATTAGGTTCGAATGACATTCGCCATCGAATGAGTTAGGGGAACTCATTCACATTCGATCTCGAACCGATTGCATGCTCTGGACACCAGATACGCAGCAGGAACAAGCGACGCGAAAAAATAATCTGCCTGCACACTGCCAAACCTAGAAAGTGCATTTATTTAGTTCTGCTAAAAAAAAGTTAATGTTGGAGTGAATCTGTTCACACTATAGTCGTGGATAGCTATTACTCTCGGTCTCAGCAGCCTACAGCAGCGGCCCAGCGTGAAGCAGCGTCTTTCCCGCGACCGTCGGTCATTTTTGGATGCGTGTTCTTGCTGGTTGGCGCACCATGTTCGTTAAGCTCGAAGGTACTTAAAGACGTAACTGAGCAGTTAACCTTTTGGAAGTCATTTTCAAGCTACGCGCGTGTCCGCACGCCGCCATGTCAGCCATTTTGTTTGTTTACATTAGAGTGTACACTAGTTAACATTTATCGGCTTTGTAGTTGACTTTGTACTTGGCTTGGCTTCTGATGGCTAAAGTGGTACAGAATGGTCGAAAATAATATTTTAAGCTTATAATACGGAACACAAATGTTTTCACCCGCTTTTGAAACACTGCACAACAATTTCAAGCATCTTTTATGTGCGCTGATGTCGTTCAGTTGGACTATTTTTTTTCCCACTAATCGTCGATGCCATCATTTTCGAATGACATTATTTTAAGGCGGATGCCCTTAATGCCTCATCGTTGTAACCAGAAGTTGTCGACAGAAATGTCACGCTTTTCAATTGGTCTAAACGGTCGTGACGTCACAGTGCGCGAATTTCAAACGGGGCCAATTGTACTTTGGCTAGTAACCATGCAACCAATTAAAGGGAACGTATAGTGATGCTCCAAATGGGAATGAGTTTACTACATTGCTAAATTACCCATTTAGCCTAATTAACCTTTCTAGTCTGGTCAGATAAATAAATAAAACCGCTAAGGAAATTGGTCGAGTTCGGAAATCGAACCCAGGTCTCCGGAGTGTGAGTCGAGCATGCTAACCACTTCGCCATGCCAGATTTTTTTTTCTTCAACATGGTATTTATTACAGTGATGTAATGTTCTATGTACATGAACTATATACAAGCTATTATGAAAACAGTGTTAAACAATACATATTGAAAAGATCATGCACTAGAAAAGGGGCAATGCAGAGCACATCACTAATAGTGAGTGCCACTCCGGTTCGTACTCAGTCTGGGCATACACGTCTCAGATGAACAACCACTCGACTGAAGTGATCCTTTGTAGACACAACAGGTTCACAGTGTCTGTCCATCATGCGGGTTTCCAGAGGCTGTGCAGTCCAATCAGAAAGAACATGTCCAGGGGTTCATCAACAAATGGCAGCGCAGTGAGATAGCGAACAGAATGTGGAGTCAGGTGAATTCTTTCTTTAAATGTGCGTAGCAGGATATCCCAAGAGTACTGCATCTTTGCAACTGGTGAAACAATGCTCAATTTTTTCTGGATCATCACAAAGGCGGCAATTAACGGTAGACACAAAAATGCCCTTTTTCTCTAACCATGTTCTAACGGGCAACGTACCGGTGTTTAACTTAAAGAAAAAGGTCTTTGAACACGGCGAGGCTGGCATCTTACGTACTCTTTTGAGTACGTCATGCCCAGGTAAACCAAAATACAGAGAGCGGTACATGGGCGGAGGGAAGAGCATACTAATCAAATCCTTATACAACTTTTTCCTCGACACTAAAAAAAGTAACTCGGGAGAAAAACGAACAAGTAGGAAACGGACAGCCAAATACACCTCTTGCATTATGCCCCACAAACACGGACGGTCACAAACATTGGAAGACACAGTGAGGTTGGGTAAAACATGAACTAAATTTGTTTGCAGGGATGAACGTACTATTGGGTGTGTAGTGCCAAGGAAAAACATGAACCGTGACACTATCTGTCGGACATACAGGTGAACTAGACCAAGGCCACCAGCGCTTACAGGCCGAAAAAGATTATCACGCCTGATCGATTCAAAAGACGAATCCCACACAAAAGTAGCGAAAACCCTGTGAAAACGCTGGATAGGAAGTCTTGCGTAATGAATAATTTGCAGTACATAATATATTTTAGTGGCGAGAAACAGATTACAGGCGGTCGCCCTGCCAAAAATTGAGAGGCCATGGGGGACAAACGTTTGAGCATAGCGCTGAAGAGTTGACACGCGGTCTTTGCAATAATGTGCGCTATCCTTATAGGCACTCAAAGGGACGTCAAGGTACATTGGTGGCCTGCATGTCCATGTTATACCAGCATATTCAGCAGGTGTCGTACCCCAGCTACCAAACCAAAGACCGCAACTCTTAGAGCGATTAATCCGACTTCCTGACACCGAACCAAAGTCCTCCGTTAAACGAATAACCTCATCGATGCTTGGCTTATCAGTACAAAAAAACGCAAGGTCATCTGCATAAGCCAATAACTTCAGTTCGTTGCCCATTATTCGGAAATCATTGACAGCTCTACTGTTTATAACACTTATGCAAAGTGGCTCCAAGCATAATGCGAACAGGAGCGGAGACAGTGGGCACCAGTGGGCACCCCTGTTTCACCGAAGACTGAATTGGGACTAGTTGCGAGAGACAGCCATTAACAATCAAGCGCGTGGTACAGGATTTGTAACAAAGGCATATGCCAGTAGAAAGTATTGAACCGAGATTGACGTGATTTAAAAGTGCAAAAAGAAATGAATTGCACACTCGATCAAATGCCTTTTCCAGGTCAATTTGCAGCATTGCTAATTGTTCTTGAGCGTCACTGCAATACTGCAACACCGTACGCGCTACATGTAGGTTAGATTGTATTGATCGTCCCCGCAAGCCACATGTTTGATGAGGCCCAATCAAAGTAGACATTGCAAGCTGCAGCCGATTTGAGAGTACTTTAGCAAAAATCTTATAATCTACATTAGAAAGCGTGATTGGTCTGTTGCCATCTACAAATCGAAGTTTTTCCTTATCCTAGGTCTTTGGTATAAAGACAATATGACTTTTCGTAAATGACTGAGGCAGAAATTCAACAGCAATACTTGTCTCAAAAATTTGGAGCAGGACAGGGGCTAGAACGGATTTAAATGTCTTGTAAAATTCTGCTGAGAGGCCGTCAGGCCCCGGGGTTTTCGAAAGCAGAAATTGGTCAATTGCATCTTGCAATTCACCCAAGCTTAAAGAGCCACTTATTGCCTTGCACTCATCCTCATTGAGTGGGTTAATCATGGACACCAATCGCGCTATATGATCATCATCAGCAGTGCTAGACGTGGCAGCAAACAGAGAGCTATAGTGGTTTTCAAACTCGGTAACTATGACATGTCTACTTGTGACTAGGGCACCACCACAGTAGAGCTCAGAAATTCGCTTGGCAGCCACATGACGACGCTCATCTAGCAAGGCCTGTCTAGTAGGCTCCTCAGAGTGCAGAGCACGGTTGATGCGGGATCGTACACGGGCCGCACGATAGCGTTCTGCATCAAACTTCTGAAGGTTGCACTTAACAGCACCAATTTCCTCTGTGTACAAGCCAGGAGCCTCACATTCAAGCGCATGCAGATTATAAAGACTCTGAAGTAACCGTTTCTCCTCACCATGCTTAAATAAGACTTCACGGAGCCGATCTCAATAGCTATGCTACGAAGTTCTAGCTCAAACATCTCCCAAGCTGCAAATAATGGGACATCCATGACCAAGCAAGATTCCAAAGCTGTCATCACTCGCTGCTGAAAATGCTCATCATTTTGAAGCTCGGAATTAAGCCTCCACAGTTCCCACTGCGGCTGAAATTTGGGACGGGCGCATTCTCCAATCCACGCAATGACCATAGCATGATCTGAGAAAGAAACAGGCTTGACATCACATGAAATATGCCGTTTAAGGAGATCTACGGAAACGTAAATGCGATCAAGGCGTGAATGTGAGGCTCCTGTGATGTATGTGAAGGCGGATTAAACCTGCGTTTTCGGTAATAGACAATAATATACCAGAGCTCTTATCGGCGTTTTGGTTAGGACCTGTGCGATCGCGTGGGTCGCCACACAGTTGAAGTCACATATGAAAACGACATAACGATCACATCCTAGGAGAGTTGCAATTACATGAAAAAAAACTGCTCGTTGCACCGGATTATTTGAAGCATACACATTTATAACCCTCCACGACTCGCCATGCAGTCGAAAGTCACAACATCTCAGACGCCCTTCTTTGTCAACCTGGTACTTAAAGTCAGAAATAGGTAGACTCTTCTTTAAGAAAAGAAAGCAACCTGCCGAAAGACCCACTGAGTGCGACACACAGACGTTGTAATCTGCTAGGAAAGGTCGCAGGGCTATCTCTGTATCCACTTCACTTTCTATCTTACTTTCTTGAATAGCGAGAATGTCTAGCCGATTGCCCCAAAGCAATCGGCGTGACTGTACCTGTTTCTGCCTTGAACGGAGTCCACATATGTTGATTGTTGCGACAGTCAACTGCTGGTTAGACGCCATGGTGGCTAACTTGAGCTTCAATCAGGCATCCACGATGTCTGGGGGCATCACTCCGGCTGGTGAGACCTCCCTAGAGTTGACGCCCTTTCTCCTTGATCTGGAGCGCCGAGGAGGTTTCTTATTCGTTGACTTTCGACGGCGGGACTTGTGCTTGGCGGGGACGCTGTCCTCCTCAGAGGAGGCTGAACTCGGAGACACACCGCGCTTCGAGGCCACACTTAAAATTTGCTCATCGGCATCACAGTTGCCGTCGGGGAGTGAAGTGCCAGGTTGGCACTCTGTTACCTGTGTGGCACATCCGGCAGGAGCCTCAGAAGATGTAGCAGTGCAGGCACCCGGCGCCGGAGCCACACCGTCGTCCTTGTCTTCCTCTGGCCCACGCACAGCACAGGCCCGTGCGCCAAGAGTGCCATCACTGACACTGCATATAGCTGGAGCCTGCTCCGCCAGGCATCGACGCTCATCATCTGCAGACAGGCGCTCCATCTGTGAAGGCTGGGTAGGTTCCTGCTGCACAGCAGCTAGGAACGGGGCCAGACAGCGGGTCAGTAGTCGCTGAGTCAATGGGCGCAACGGCTGGCGTGCCACCAGCAGATCCAAAACTTGTCTTGCGTTCATCAAGTGCTCCTACAATGCGTCGTCCATGGCACGGCTGCCACCGCGTAGCTTATCAGCATACGACACTACGCACTCCTCTGTAGTATGGCCGAAACGCTGACAATCATCACACCGAGAAGTGCGGCAATGACGGCGTATATGGCGAACCTTGTGGCATGCCAGATCGATGGTTTCAAATGAACAAAGGCGCGTATAGTGAATACGCTGTCGTCGTTCACTCCCATCTTCCTCCCTGCCCGTTACGGCGAGGTTTTGGTGTCCATCGAGATATGAAAGACAGACACATTTCCTTTCCTCAAAAACCAATTTGCCTACGAGCAAGGCGTAGAACCGAACGGGCGATGTCGTTCTATGGACTCCCTGGCAGCGTTGCACGACGCTGTCGCGTTTCACTCTTAGAGGCGAAGCTTTACATCTTAACACATCAGTGGCACAAGCAGCAACACCGCGCCTAAGGCTCTCGCCTCACAGCACTGTAAGGCTCTCGCCTCACCGCACCGCACCGTGTAGCACCGAAAGAGACCAAATGACATTCGATGCATCGAATGCCATTAGGTTCGGATGACATTAAATTTGCTAGTGGGACAGGGGTATTAGAGTGGCTTTTTCTAACTGCACATCTCTACCAAATCGTGAGAAAATGGATCAAAGAGGGAATGAAATGAGGCACAAAGCAAGAGGTTCCGCAATGTAGGGCTCCAGAATAAGTTAAGGTGCCTGGGAATCTTCAACCTGTATTAATATCGCACAGCACACATGGATCGCTCACGTTTCTCCGCCATCGAAACGCGGCCTCGAGCAGCGGGATCGAACTCCGGTCCATTGGATCAGCAGTGAGCGGCCCAATCACAGAACTCGTAGCAGTTAGAAGTCGTTTTAAGCAAAAGAAACGCGTGGTAACTTTCTCTTAGTAGGTGAGCACCGGGACCACGCCATGAAGATAAAGCTTTGAAAGGAGCACCCACCTGTACGACTTTTGCTCTAGATATCAGTGAATTTTTATTCACATACATTGTAGGGGACATGGTGGCCGATCCCTTGGAATATTTACTTGGGGTCCTGATGGCGTTACGTAGCATTTATGCCAGCTCTTCAAAGCAAAGAAGTTTAGCTGGGATGCATCATGGGTGCTGCCTCGTGCATTGCTCACGGAAGCACACAGCGCTCTTGGTTTCAACACATGCATCCCTTCGTCCTAAGTATAGGTTTGCTTTGGTTTATGGAGTTTACCGTCCAAATTCAACCCAGGCTATGAGAGACCCCGTAGTGAAGGGCTCCGGAAATTGCGATCAACTTAGATTATTTGACATCCATTGACTTCGCACAGACCACGGGTCTCTAGAATTGCGCCTCCATCGAAATTCGACCGCCGCGGTCGGGATCGAACCCGCGTCTTTCTGTTCAGCAGCCGAGTGCCATAACCACTGAGCCACCGCGGCGGATTTTCTCTTAAGTATTTGTGATCCGTAAGAAGGGACATAAGCTCCTCGGTGTGATACAATGAAAGTGTGATACAAGCGCGATGTGCCTTTACTGGCACACGAACTCCAAACCAATGTAAGTGTTCTTCATTGGTGTCGCCCTGTATGGGAAAACCTTTGTCCTTCAGCAGGAAGTAGGTGCCTCCAAAGATACTGAACGTGGGTAGCAGACATGGCGGACCGAATGTCGACGTATACATCGCGTCTACGGGCAAGTGGTTGTGCGTTCATGCATGCTGTTACCTGGGACTGCGGCGTAATCGCCTCAGATCTAACCCTGTAAGTGTGCTTTGCGCAACGTGAAATGCGCCATTGCCGAGGTCAACACGATGCCCGCCGACAGGGTAGGCAATCCACATATAGTGTTTTCGCTAAAACGCGTGATATACCCAATCGTACGTGTAGATGTACTGAATTCGGTCAAAAAAATTAAAATAAACGACGCGCAGACGTGGAAATATATTTATGGTGGTCTTCGCTAAAACGCCTGACATTACCGGTCGTAAATATGGCTGTAGAAACGCGCCAAAACCTCAACGCAGTGGCGCATAGACACGCTAGCGGTTAGCAAAAGTTCATTTAACGTTGAAAAAGGTAAACGACAAAATCATCTCGGAGAACACGAGAATAATACGCAAGTACAAAGCACTGAAGAGAAGTTTATTTGGACCCAGGAGCATAAAAGGGACAGCCGTCCCTCTACAGAACAGAAAAAAAAAAACACATTACGGCGACAGACGTCGCCCGATGCGCACACATACAACCACAAGCAACGTAAGTGTCCAAAACACAAAGTGTTCAAAGTAGAAGAGTTCAAGAGGGTCCATACGCGCGGGGGAAGCACGCGGGAGGAAACCAATTCCGCGCACAAACATCGCGCACTACACTGCCGCGCGACACTCAATATGACAGGAGCCGCACCGTCACGTGGCCCCTGCTTGCGACGATGAAGCGGGTGCTCCATCGTCGTGGGAACTCTTCTTCCGGCAGCGTCACCTTGTCTAAGTACGCCTGCTAGAACAGGCGTGCTCGCACTCGCTGCAACATCGGGAACATGGCCCGCTGGAGTCAGCCCTGTAAGGAAGCGGCGCCTTTCTGGCGTCACAAAACAAAGGCGCCTACACAGAGTAATAGCCGCACAAGCGTATCGCACGGCCTGGTGCGCGAAACAAAACAAACAGAGAAACAGGGAAACAGAGAAACAAAAAACATACGCGGCAGAAGTCGCCAAAACGTTCTTGCCACTACACACTCAAACATGCCGTGCTCGAGAATCTCGGTCTCGCCGCACTGCGGACACCGCGAAGAGGGTGCGATGCCCCACGTTGCGACGCGGACTCCCGTAGGAAAGACCCTCCAGCCTCGCAGCCAGCCGAAGTCGCGGACGTTTGGTGGAAGCGTGTGAGACGTCAAATCTCGCCACCGCACCCGCCTGCTCCGCTCTAGCTCTTCAGGTGTAGCCTCCTGGATGGAAAGGAGCTCGCAAACGCGGGAAGCCTGCGTCTGAGAGACGTCGACCTCGGGCAGGGTAGCGGTGAGAGACTCGGCCGTCCGGCAGACATACCGGAAGAACCCCCCCTGCTGTTCGGCTGAAGGACCAACAAGGTGACCAAAAAAGAGGCGCCGCGACGTCCCGATGAGGTAGGCGAGAAGACCTCTCCCTGGGTAGTCAGTGGCGTTGACCAGGTCGCGGACGCCTAGTACAGCGAGAACGCTGCACATTGTGCGCAGGTTGGGCAGGCTAAACACGCCCATGCGTGTGGGAAGGCGGAGGAGCGCGCGAGCGACGGTCTCCGTCTTTTCCGCCCAGAAAAAAGTGCCACAAAGTGTGGCCAAGCGACGCGCTGAAGTGCGAGGCGGGTATGCGACGCGAGGGATGTAATGGAGCGACGCGCACGCGGAAGATCTGATGATAAATGCCCGCTCCAACAGCGACAGGAAAAAACGTGCTGCTACTGCCAGACGCTGCTCTGCGGTCGCTCTCAATTCTGTCCACGTTTCGCGGGCTACCTCCCCTGAGGAGAGGAACACTACTCCTAGGACCTTAACCGCCAAGACCCACTCTACATCGCCAAGCAGGTCTGACGAAACAGCCCCGAAGCGCAGGGCTTGGCTCTTGCCCCTGTTAAGCAGGGTGCCGGACAGCTCGCTGTAATTCGAAAAAAAAAGCCGTAAGAACGCTACGTAACTGTACTCGTCCCGCAAAAACAGGGACACGTCATCAGCGTACGCGGACGCCTTCACCTCACCTTGACCCGGCAAAGCGAAACCGCGCACCGATGGACTAACTGTTATGCGACGCAGGAGCGGGTCTAAACTTAAAACGAACATTGGCGACAGGGGCCAGCCCTGTCTAATGCCGCGTTCTATGCCAAAGGGGTCGCTCAAAGAGCCGTTAAACAGCAAAGGAATTGTAAGTCCAGAGCACAGTTGTTCTATACGGTCCACGAACTCCGGCGGAAAGCCGAAAGCCCCGAGGACGCCGAAAAGGTACCGGTGCTCGACACGATCAAAGGCTTTCGCCTGATCGAGTGAGACGAAATAACCCGGTATTCCGGTTCTCGAAGTGAACCTGAACAAGTCACGCGTTAGAGTGAGAGACGAGAAAACCGAGCGTCCGGGCACGCTGCAGGTCTGCGCAGGACTTACGAGCACCGCTAAAACCTTGCTCAACCTTTTGGCCAGGAGCGACGCCGCGATCTTGTAACCTGCATTAAGCAGAGTGATCGGGCGCCACGCCTGCGGATCAGATGGACACCCGCCTGGACACACGGCTGTCTCTAAAAAATTGGCAGAGGCTCAGCTTGCTTAAGCCCGGAAATTTCAAAAGCAACTTCATCCGTTTCTTCACCCCGCCGTCGTTTCCAAGCTTGAGCGATATTGTGCCTTGTGCATGTCGGACGACATGGCCTGGCTGGAACGCTCAGCGTGGTTACGCCGGGACAGTGATGCCAACTCAGGTCAACGTTTTCTCCCTAGATTGAACCCCCAAAATTCCCTAGATTGAACAAAAATCCCTAGCCTATAATGGTTTTAATTTTTAATGTGACCATTTGAGCTTCAACAAAGTCTCACCGCAGTTCACTGTTTCGTCCATTAGTTATACATTTTGTCAGACATAAATAAAAGCGTGTTGCCACAATTGTACCTTTTTTTGTTCTTTTGTAGATTTACCTTACATAGAGGGCCCACAGATGGCGCCAGCTTTTACAGAGACGTGTGGTCACTGGAGAGAAAGGCAGTGAGTAACGACGCTCACGAGCAGACGACTCCCGTTTCACCGAATCGGCTTTTGGTTTGTTTGGTTTGTTGGGGTTTAACGTCCCAAAGCAACTCAGGCTATGAGAGACGCCGTAGTGAACAACGTTCATGGAACTAAACTCAGTTGCCAAACCGAGAGCGGTTTCGCGGCGCCGCCACCACTGGCTGCTTTGAGTGGCGCTGCAGTCGTACGAGGCTTCAGCCGGTCCGATCAGTTGCTGTACTGCGCGCATGTCGTAGAGTGCTTTCGCGACGCGATTGCTGCTGTGATCGTTGTCTTTGTGTTTCGTGAGCTTGCATGCAGAGTTTCAGGTGCTGTATCTGCCATGCCGACATGCTGTGCGCCGGGCTGCACGAGCGGTTACAGAAACAACACGACTGCGAGGCATTTTTTCGCGGATCTCCGTGCGGCATGGGATCGAGCCATTCCGTGTTGACAGAAAACTATCCGACAAATCACGCGTGTGCGATCTTATTTCCATTTTGAAAGGAGCGTGGTTATATGAGTTTCTTCACCAAAGAAGCATATTAGACAATTCTTTAAAGGTGGAGATCAGATCATCGCAAGGCTCATCGTAAGTTCACTTACCAGCTTATCTAAACGCGAATGCCTGGCAGACATTGGTGCAGTGTGTTTTAAACATAAATTAACAATAGCTTTAGAGCGCAAAGCCCCGCATTTATGGCACTCGAAAGCAGACCACAAGTACCTACGATTTATGTGGTGCAGTTTTCCGAAATAAGCAGATTTTACGCACAGCGTTCACTTCGTGAATGACTCCGCGCGCTGCTCACAACCCGAGCTGCGAAAACTTCCTCGGGTTCCTGAGTCGTCAGTTTCTCTTTCCCTGCAACAGCGAGGATGCCTGACGCCAACTCCAGAAAAGCAATTTCAGTATTTTGAGTTTACCGCTCTCCGTGTATTGATCCTAGCGTGCGCTACCGTTCCAACAATATTTTTCGATCCTTCACGCAGTGCACTACAGGTGGACACAAATACAGAAATACTTTTACATTTTGTTCCCAACACATTTTGCGCACGCACCCCTCGACGAGGCTCCACTTACTCCTCTCGATTTTTGCTGCTTCCCCATTAATAACATGGGTGTACGTCTTCAGTATGTCTTCTTCGTGAAAATGAAGGTCGCACACCCGTGATTTTTCGGAGAGTTTTCTTACAACACGGGGCAATGGCTCGATCCCATGCCGCACGGAGATCCGCGTCACGAGGAGCCGCGAAAAAATTCCTCGCAGTCTTGTTTTTTCTGTAGCCGCTCGTGCAGCCCGGCGCACAGCACGTCGGCATGGCAGATACAGCACCTGAAACTCTGCATGCAAGCGCACGTAGCACAGAGACAACGATCACAGCAGCAATCGCGTCGCGAAAGCACTCTACGACATGCGCGCACAGTAGCAGGATTCGCGTTTAGATAAGCTGTTAGGTGAACTTACGATGAGCCTTGCGATGATCTGATCTCCACCTTTAAAGTAGATGTCTAATATGCTACTTTGGTGAAGAAACTCTAATAACCACGCTCCTTTCAAAAATCATGACCACCCGCAGTTTCGGCCAACGGTGGCATTGGCTAGGCAGCGATGATTTATCACTCCAGTTGCTGCAGCAAAGATATGTGGCATACTCGCCGCACAGGGTTCAGAACTGACTGGTGTCTTTACGATAAACATCGGTAAGTGCGATATTTGGGACGCCAGTTGCTCAACATTCCTGAAGGCTGCATGCTACGACGCTGGGCGGCCGGGCCTGCGGCGTCTGCTAGCGGCGGCCAGCGGGAGCCTGTTTCGACGGCAGCGCCCCCTCGCGCTAAAATTTGCGAGCCGCTTCAGCCGCATGGAGAAGGCGGAGAGTTTGGCAACTTAGTTTAGTTCCATTAACGTTGGTAGTGAAGGGCTCCGGAAATTTCGACCACCTGGGGTTCTTTAACGTGCACTGACATCGCACAGCACACGGGCCTCTAGAATTTCACCTTCATCGAAATTCAGCCGCCGCGGCCGGGATCGAACCCACGTCTTTCGTGTCAGCAGCCGAGCGCCGTAACCACTGAGCCACCGCGGCGGGGAATCGGCTTTTGAGCTGCTCCTTCAGCCGGCTTATCTTTACGCGCAAAGAACCTATGCAGCCCTTTGAAAAATAAATGCAGTTGATACCAAGTTGAAAGAGCTGGCATTTTCTGCTAAGCCCCGTCCACACATGAAAGTATTTTATTCAGACACCATTAAGGGTTGTTTTTAGGATTGTTTTAAGAGGCACACAGAAAGACGAAAATGTTTGAATTAATGAAAGACGTCTTCTCGCCTCATAGAGAGCATTAAGAAGCGGTGAAATGGCGTATCTCAACGCACAGTTATTTATTAATCATAGTCGCAATCAAAGACCTTCAAATAGTTTTGGAGCTACTAAGGATTGACGTCCCGAGAAACTGACATAACCAACAATGTAATCTTATTATAGTTACACAGCAATGATACAGACGTAATATTGGTAATTACAAAATCAGAAAGTGATTCCTTACAACTTTGAATGTGTTTTTTGGTTGAACAGCACGTTTAAATCAAGTCGTCTAGCATACGTGGAGAATGCGAACAATTGTGGCACTTTTTGGTAAAGGTAAGCGGCGAGCGTAAACGTAGCGCGTTGATCCAGGCACAACAAGTCAAAATTCAACTTCGTCTTTTGTAGAGGAGCAGTCACTCGAAGCGCCAGAGATGGCACGCACGTTAAACAGTTTGAAATTCACATGGTTTCGTTTTCCTCCTTGTGCAGCAGTCGATAATTTCGCGTTGCAGAACTGCTTCCACCCTCTCTCGGCTCGGCAGAATACTAAAAATAAAGGAGTAGTAATTAGCATTTTTCATAGTTTTTTCTCTTCCAAGCGCAAAATAATCAGATACACCTGCCATTAAGCCACTTAGAGTAGCAATTCTACGGCTTCTCAAAATCCCTAGATTTCACAAAAAGACGCTAGATCCCTGAAGAAAAGAAAAAACCCCTAGATCTAGGGATAAATCCCTAGGGTTGGCATCACTGCGCCGGGATGACTGCGACGAGCCACGTCGGAGCTCGATATATCCCCGTCTGGCGTGACTTCTTCATAGCGAGCGCCTCCTCGCGGCAGCGGCGCGCAGCTGCTGCTCGGCGCACCGTGGTTACGCTGGGACGACCGCGACGAGACGAGTTGGGGCTCTGTCTCGCTCTGTCTGGCGTGACGTCATCACAGCAAGCGCCTCCTCGCGGCAGCGGCGCGCAGCTGCTGCTCAGCGCACTGTGGTTACGCTGGGACGACCGCGACGAGACGAGTTGGGACTCTGTCTCTCTCCGTCTGGCGTGACGTCACAGCGAAGGTCATGCTAAAGGTCAAACGTGATTACACCGCCGAGACGACGCTGAAGGGCTCAAACTGCGAGCAGTATTGCTTTCGCAATAAAAGACTCCGGCCTCTCGCCGACCCTGACAAAGGCGTCCACCATCCAGAGGAGGTGTTCCTCCAGGACGGTGTGTAAACCTGGCATACAAGGTAGTGGGAATGCCGTCAGGGCCTGTAGCTGAGGCGGTGTTCATGCCTCCGACTGTCTCTAAGAGCTCCTCGGAGCTAACAGGGGCGCTAAGCTGTGTGCCAAGGTCAGTCGGCACCTGTAGCAGCTGTCTGCAAAAACTACGACCGGCGTCAGCGAAGGAGGCTGAGCCCCGCCGTCCGGCTCCAGAAACAGAGTTGCGAAAAGTGACGTGTAAAGGCGTCAGAGATGACAGTCGCACTGCTACTCCTGGAACCGTCAGGCAGACCCCGCTCCCCCATTGCCATTGAACTGAATGGTGACCCGGTGTCACCCAACTTCCCGCCACTTTTACAGCGTGAAGCTCCCAGACACCCTTAGAGCGTGGGGGGGTAGCGGTCTCGGACTCAAAGGAGATGCCCTCGACTCAGCGTGGCAAACTCAGCGGAGACCAGCTATCAAGTGACAAGAGGTTTTTGGGCGTTTGGTGCCCAGCTTTCGCCGGTCGCAAGCCAGAGAATGGGTCGGAGCCAAAGGTTCACAAACAAAACAAAGTTTATAGAGCAATTGATACGATACAGAGATTTTCACAATCATAGCACAGACACATACAAAGTGATTAACAGAACAATGCAACTCGTGCAGAGTTAAACTCGAGAGAGAATGCAATACAAAGGCAATATTGCGCCTAAAGTGCACTAACACACGAGAGAGAGGTAAACAAACAAAACACAATTTGTTCACCGGGCACTGCGGCCGTCCGACGACCAGAGTTCCACGACGATGCCGTCCCGCAGACTGGCGAACTTTTCCTCGTTGGTCCGATGCTGGCCGACTGGTGTTTTCCCGGGAGTCGAACGGGTGCGCTTCGATGAAGCTTCGATGACTTCGTGAACCAAGGCTGCTTTCGAGTGTCATGAAAAGTAGTCTTCTGGATGTATTTATCTGCCAGAGTTAAGCTTTTGTTTAAATATCGACCAGTTTTCCTGGATAGATCTGCTTTGAAAAGTTGCGCTAAAAGATGGAAAGAAGGCGTGCAGCTCGGACTGACTTGACAGCGGTCAACGTCCTTCTTTTATAGGCTCGCTCTCACGTCTGTTTGTTCTACGCGCCAAAGTAGGCGCGCACATACACGCAGCATCTCCCGTGTAATTTCCCTTCCTTTCTCTCGCCGGCCACGCGTCCTCATTGGTTAAAGTCAGGAGACGTTTCGCGAAGGTTGGGGTTAGTTCTGGCGTGGCGCCACCGCCGACGGGCGAGGGGGACGTGTTTTAATGCACGCAAGGTTACGCCCTTTTCCTCCCGTCAGCGGTAGAAGCGACTCGGATGTTCGAGAGAAATCTTCGGCATGGATGACTCATTCCCTCGGCGCACGCCGCGTCGGTGATACGCGCCGTCAGCTGAAAGCCCAAGCACTAGATGCCACATACCTTGCCGACGAACACGCAATATACGTAGATGCTGCACGGCAAAGTGCAAACACATACGTGGCTTGTGCAACCACGCCACATTCTACTCTCGTCACCGCCGCCACAGTAGTAGCTCACTCTCCGACAGCGGCAGAAGAAACCGCCATCGCGCTGGCCACCGCTGACCCACGTACGCGCACAGTCCTAAGCGACTCCAAAAAAGCGATACAAAATTACTCGGCAGGTTTTATCTGCCACCCCGCTGCACGCATCCTTCGCGGCTGCACTCTCGACCATAAGATCAACCTGGTATTGGTACCCGCCCACGCGGGAAACTCTGGAAACGAAGGGGTCGTCCGACTAGCCCGAGGACTAACCAACCGGGCGGCCGGCCCCACGGACCCAGACGCTCTTGCCGAGGCTCCCCAGGCCTTTGCCGAAATTACCAACTTCCACAGAGAGATGAGACGCCAGTTCCCGCCTCCACACCCCGACTTGAATCGAGCGGAAGCGAGCTTGCTCCGCAGGTTGCAGACGCACTCCATCCTTAGCCATTCTTGACTTTCACTCATCACAGACGGGGAATACGACCCCGTCTGCCAAAATTGTTACCACGGAGAAATCGCCACCCAGGCACACATCCTCTGGGGTTGCGCGGGAAATCCGGCCCCTCGAACCTTACTGCCAGCTTCGCGTTCACTGGCAGGTGCAAACACTGTGGCGAGGTGGCTGACACCTACCACATGGTTTGGGCTTGCCAGCGCAACTCAGCTCTCTCCCCCCACCCCAACCCTACCAGAGAGGAATGGGAGGCGGCCCTGCTTGGCTGCTCGGACCTTCAGGACCAAAAGGCTTTGGTCAAGAGGGCTAAGCTGGCGGCTTCGACCAATGGGGTCCCGGAATAGGGACTCCACCCATTGCGGAGCTCTTTAAGAAAGCCTCACCTCTTTTATTAAATAAAGGCTTTTCATCATCATCATCCTCCGAAGAAGGATGGAACCAACTCCTCTAAAGGCCAGACAAGAGCATCCAACTGGCACTCATTTCGTGGGCCCAGGAAGTCGCCCCCACCTGGGGGCCTCAACAAGCCCACCTGCACCAAATTCCACCAATCTATAGCAATAAAGTTGTTTCTCTCTCTCTCTCTCTCGGTGAGCGGTGGAGGAGTGGAGAGAGAGCCACGCGCTCAGCGGGGGTTTTCCTTCTTCCCCGTTCGGCTCGCGCCAGTGAGACGCCGTGCGCGCGGCGTTGTTTTTCTTTCTTTGTTTGAAAAATGCGCCGAATTTTGTGACACCTGGTACCTGAGGTTGGCACCCTCCGTGTATTGGGCCTGCACATCCAGAACGATGGAAAAACACCACCACCCTCAAGAAACTCAAGCAGGTTGCAGGCGCAATATCGCACCTCATCCGCACGGTTTCGCGACATCATAGAGTCATGAAAGAGCGCGACCTATGTCGCCTTATTCATGCCTTTGTCCTCAGCCGTGTGCTGTACACTACGTCATACTTACAACAATCCAAACATGACATAAACGCTTTGGATGGTTTGATTCGCAAGGCATTCAAGGTAGCTCTTCATCTTCCCCTCAAAACACCCACAGACAGATTACTAGGTTTGGGCCTACACAACACGATCGGGGAACTGGTGGATGCCCACCGACAGGCCCAATACATCAGGCTCACACAAACCTCCACACGTCGGTATATCCTGGACTCGCTCGGAATCAGAATACCGGTCAACGACCCAACCCTCCTCGCCATCCCACGACCCCTTCACCGGGAGCTCCTCATCAGGCCACTATCGTGGAATATGCACCCGTCCCACCATGGGCAGCGCCGCAGAGCCCGTGCGAAGCTACTCCATCGAGCGTACGAGTCCGAGCCGGACGCCGTATGGGTGGACGCTACCTGCACGGGCGATGAAGCGACAGCAGCTGTTTCGGGCTGCTCCTTATCCGCCCTCCTCACACTACCTCTCCCTTTAGACACCTCCCCAGAGGCTGCAGAGGAAGCCGCCATTGCACTTCCTATCACCCGCACGGAAGCCCGGTACATTTTAAGTGACTCGAAAACTGCGAGTCTAAATTTTGCTCGAGGCCGAGTCCATGTCCATGCTTTTGGCGTACTGGACTCGAACGATGCACCCCCACCCCGCCAAGTGGAGCTGATAAGGGCTCTTGCGCACACCGGGAATCCCGAAAACGAGGCCGCCAACCTCGATCCGAGGCTCAGGTGGCCTCGGAACCAGGATTCACGAAGGAGTGCATGCACTCATTCATCGAGCTGACGAAGTCCCACAGAGCCTCACGCCAGCTCTCCCCCCGCCCCTCTCCTCCCTTGATAACAAACAAGCAACACTCTGGCGCAGAGTACAGACACACACTCTCCGCTCACCCCTTAACCTAGTCCACTATCATCCATCCTTTCCCACTCCCACATGTGCCCTATGCCCAGAACCCTTCGCTTCTTCCCTCCACATCCTTTCCCTCAGCCCGGCGGACCCTCCCCCGCGGGACCTAGGGAACCTCAAGACATGGGAGGACTGGGAGACCTTGCTGCGCTCGGAGGACCCTGCCGTGCAGACCATCGCCACCGGCCGGGCTGCCAGTGTTATGGACCTTAGGAACATAAACACTTGAGTGCAGTGGGGTCGTGCGGGGACCCTGGGGCGTGCCCCGAATTCCTGTGTAAATAAAGTTTTTTCTCTCTCTCTCTCTCTCTCCATAAGCGAGGAAGCACGCCGGGGAGGCAAAACGGAACACAACAGCCGGGGTTGACATATACGGTATAAAGCTGCAGCTGCTTCACTCATGCTTTAATTCAGCGCTAATGGTGGTGACGGCTAAGACAGTATCCCTACATTTAGATCTCATAAGTATGCAAATGAACCATCTTATTTTCAAACAGCGGCACTCTATTCATAGTCAAACGCGGTATTGTTAATCTCACAGTTAACTGGAATGATCGAAATTGAATAGCCGACGCCGCCCTTTTGGTATGACGTCACACCGCTGGCCTCGTCGTTGCGCTCGCCTCCGCTCTGTTCGCCAGCTGTGCCGCATGCTTGATTTCACTACGTATAGGCTGCTTTACGGAGCGCTCAGCCCGCCTGCCAGAAATGGCTGGTGGATCGGGCTTTACGTGACGCACAAGCCCGTGGACTCCTGGACCAGTAGGGGACCACCGTGGAAGATTTTTTTTGTGTAATAAAGTTGTTTTCATCCATCCATCCATCCTGCCACTGATTATGATGAAATAACTTTATTTGCGCCCGTCAAGGAATCAGAGGGCGAAAAAGACGAGTCTTGACCGCCGTCATCTTCCTCCCCTTTCAGCAGACTGGGATCCTTTGGGATTCAGTGGTGTCCAGGGCCAGACGGATGACTTCTTTTTGTTCTTCTTCTTTCTGGCTGGCTGGGCACTAAAGCCTCCCAGGACTCTATATTCCTGTCCGGTTCGTTGTGGCTAGGGCATGTCCACACCATGTGGATCATGTCTGCTATTTCATTACACTGTTTACACCTCGGGTCTTGGATCGCCGGATGCCATCTGCTTAGTGCGAGTGGGTTCGGAAAAACTCTTGCCTGTAACTTTCTCCATATGACCTCTTCCTTTTTGCTGAGGCCCTTGCATCCTCCAGGTAGTGTCTGTCTTCCTAATCTGTAATGGCTAAGAATATCTTGGTACGTGTTCAGCTCCTCGTCCCTCTGAAGGGGCTCTCTGCTCGACGAGACCGCATTGTGGTCCCGGTGTGTGAGTCCTCTGGCCAATGCGTGCGCTGTCTCGTTTGCCCGGAGGCCCTCGTGGGCCGGAGTCCAAACAAGGTTAATTAGTTCTGCCGGTGTCGGGCCGGCTGTCAGAATTTTAAGGCGAAAGCCTTTAATGCCTCATCGTTGTAAGCAGCAGTTGTCGACAGAAATTTCACGCTTTTCAGTTGGTCAAAACGGTCGTGACGTCACAGTGCGCCAATTTCAAACGGGGCCAATTGTACTTTGGCTAGTAACCATGCAACCAGTTGAAGGGATCATATAGTGATGCTCCAAGCAAGTGGGACTGAGCTTAATTGATTGCTTAACTACCCAATTAGCCGAATTAACTTTTCTAGTCAGGCCATATAAATAAATAAAACCGAGTAAGAAATTGGTCGAGCTCGGGAATCGAACCCCGGTCTTCGGAGTGCGAGACGAGCATGCTATCCACTCCGCCATGCCAGCTCAATGGTTTGGAATGAACAAAAGAATGTCTAGTGAATACGGTGTCTTCGCTCACTGCCATCCTCCTCCCTTCCCTTCCAGCGAGGTTTAGGTGTCTTCCGAGATATGAGAGACAAATACATTTCTTTTCCTCAAAAACCAATTTACCGACGAGCGAGGTGTAAAACCGAATGGGCGATAGCGTTCTATGGACTCCCTGGCAGCGTTGCAAGACGCTGTCGCGTTCCACTCTTAGAGGCGAAGCTTAACATCTTAACCACACATCAGTGACCGCACTTTAGGTCAAAAAAGTGCACCCCCCTCCCCCTGAATTTTGGCGGGTGTCCACCGAGATATGTGAGACAGTTTCTGCGTAATTTTCTTTTCTCAAATACAATTTTAATTTCTTTCATTACGGACCATCTTTGGCTTTCTTCTTTCACTCCCACTTCCTCCCTTCCTCTACGGTGCGGTTCAGGTGTACACCGAGATGACAGAGAATTACTGCTCCATTTCCTTTCCTCAAAAACCGTTGCGTTCAAACGGCACGGCATCGCGCCGAACGGGTGGTGGGGTTCCGTGAACTCCCTGGCAGCGCTACAACACGCTGTCGCGATCCACTCCTAAAGGCGAAGCTTAAGCGTCATCAATCAGGAGTTACTTAGTATTCAGGCATTAATTAGTAATTAACCACTAATTAGTGATTTGTCATCACTTAGTAATTAGTACTCAATTACATGTGACGCCACCAGTGCCACAGAAGCAGTCAAAGTGGTGCGGAAAACGCTTTCGCCTCTACGCACTTTAGACAGTCAAAGTGCCTCTGAATTTTTGACTGCTTCGACAGATACCCTGCCTGCGTTGTAGTTGCGGATAGGCGACTTTGAATCTGTTATAATCACCCTGACATTCCGTTGAGTTAAAGCCAGCGCAAATGGCTACCTCCTCAGCCGCTGTTGCATCTCTCTGTTGGGTGCTGCAGCACGAGACTCGGTCTCCGCCCTCCCTGGTCGCTAGGGCTACGAAACCCGTTCTGCCTTCATATTCTGCCGCGTCCGTGTAAACCACGTCCTGTCTACTGGCTAATTTTTTCTGCAGAGCTTTCGCTCTGTCCTTTCGCCGACCCTCATGGTGTACCGGATGCATATTCCTTGGGAGTGGTGGGATTCTGATTTTGTTCCTTATGTCTGTTGGGATATTCTCCGTGTGTTTGAGCCGCGCTCGAGGTTCAAAGCCTAGCTTTTCTGCCACTGCGAAATTTTTATTGCGAAAGTAATACTACGCCAGGTCTAACCACTCGTCGCGTGGTCCACGGACCCCCTCCTCCTCGAGGAGCCGCCACCGCGCCTAACTGATCGTGTGACGTTAGCCTCTCCGTTGCTATGGCGTCGCGTTACTTCAGCTTGCTCTCCGCCGCCGCGCGCTCTCCATCGCCTCGCCTACAGTCTCCCTCTCCCCCTCTCTCTCTCTCTGATGTGCAGTAGCGGTTGCGCATCGCCATCTGCGTGGTTTGTGGTGTATGTAAAATTGGCAGTGGGTTAGCTCTGCTATGCCAGGATATACGAATCGTGAGGTGAGGGCGAGTTGTCCACATCTCGGTGGACACCTGAACAAGAAGGAAGGCGCATAACTGCCCTCCTGAACTGTGGATACCCCAACCATGCTTTAAGCTAAGTGGCGGTAGTGACAGGTGTGCGCTGCATGGTTGGCATTGACGACGTTGTGACAGAAACGCGGCCCTGAAGCCATAGGCCGTCGGCGTTCGTTGTGTTTTGATGTTGACCACGCTTTACACTCCGATCATTTTAAGGAAAGGAAGTGCGCATAATGGCCCTCTGGATCAGTGGACGCCTGAATCGTCCTTATAGGTAGGTGGGGTGATGAGAGAGAGATGTGAGCTACTGGCATTGACAAGGTGGTGCCAGAAACGTGGCGCTGCAGCCATAGGCTAGGGGCGTTCATTGTGATCATTGGCGTTGGCATTCACCACGTTTTACACTCCGATCATTTTAAGGAAAGGACGTGCGGATAATGGCTCACGGGGTCAGTGGACACCTGAATCGTGCTTATAGGTACGTCGAGTGATGAGAGAGCGGGTAGAGCCAGAAACGCGGCGCTGAAGCCATAGGCTAGGGGCGTTCATTGTGATCATTGGCGTTGGCGTTGACCACGTTTTACACTCCGATCATTTTAAGGAAAGGACGTGCGGATAATAGCTCACGGGGTCAGTGGACACCTGAATCGTGCTTATAGGTACGTCGAGTGATGAGAGAGCGGGTAGAGCCAGAAACGCGGCGCTGAAGCCATAGGCTAGGGGCGTTCATTGTGATCATTGGCGTTGGCGTTGACCACGTTTTACACTCCGATCATTTTAAGGAAAGGACGTGCGGATAATAGCTCACGGGGTCAGTGGACACCTGAATCGTGCTTATAGGTACGTCGAGTGATGAGAGAGCGGGTAGAGCCAGAAACGCGGCGCTGAAGCCATAGGCTAGGGGCGTTCATTGTGATCATTGGCGTTGGCATTCACCACGTTTTACACTCCGATCATTTTAAGGAAAGGACGTGCGGATAATGGCTCACGGGGTCAGTGGACACCTGAATCGTGCTTATAGGTACGTCGAGTGATGAGAGAGCGGGTAGAGCCAGAAACGCGGCGCTGAAGCCATAGGCTAGGGGCGTTCATTGTGATCATTGGCGTTGGCGTTGACCACGTTTTACACTCCGATCATTTTAAGGAAAGGTCGTGCGGATAATGGCTCACGGGGTCAGTGGACACCTGAATCGTGCTTATAGGTACGTCGAGTGATGAGAGAGCGGGTAGAGCCAGAAACGCGGCGCTGCAGCCATAGGCTAGGGGCGTTCATTGTGATCATTGGCGTTGGCGTTGACCACGTTTTACACTCCGATCATTTTAAGGAAAGGTCGTGCGGATAATGGCTCACGGGGTCAGTGGACACCTGAATCGTGCTTATAGGTACGTCGAGTGATGAGAGAGCGGGTAGAGCCAGAAACGCGGCGCTGAAGCCATAGGCTAGGGGCGTTCATTGTGATCATTGGCGTTGGCGTTGACCACGTTTTACACTCCGAACATTTTAAGGAAAGGACGTGCGGATAATGGCTCACGGGGTCAGTGGACACCTGAATCGTGCTTATAGGTACGTCGAGTGATGAGAGAGCGGGTAGAGCCAGAAACGCGGCGCTGCAGCCATAGGCTAGGGGCGTTCATTGTGATCATTGGCGTTGGCGTTGACCACGTTTTACACTCCGATCATTTTAAGGAAAGGACGTGCGGATAATAGCTCACGGGGTCAGTGGACACCTGAATCGTGCTAATAGGTACGTCGAGTGATGAGAGAGCGGGTAGAGCCAGAAACGCGGCGCTGAAGCCATAGGCCATCGGCGTCCATTGTGTTCATTGGCGAGGGCGTTAACGGTTTACACTCCGATCATTTTAAGGAAAGGAAGGCGAGCGCGCGCGGCGAGGCACGCCAGCTGTGCGCAGTGACGTCACTTGCTCCTCGCGCATGCGCAGTATGGTCGTGCAAGATCACGTGAAACGGCGAGACGGTGGGCAATGTAGCTCACGCAAGAATATATGGCTACGCGCAGATGTTGCTTTCGCAATCCTCCAGGTTTAACCAGAGTAAAACCACAGCCATTTTTTTTCTCACGAACGCCAGGTATCTCAAAAGTGATTAAGTGATTATTGCGGAAGGAACGCTGCGCTACGTGCGAGCGATTTCGCCGCAGAGCCACTCTTCTCTGTCCTGCCATCTCCAAACACTTCGATCTGAACACAGATGGGCGCTGCCTACACTGTCGAGATATCTGCGATATCCTTCACATGGTGTGGGCATGTAATCAGAATCCTCACCTTCCCCTTCCCCCTCCCCCACCCGAGAGGCATGGGAGACTGCCCTCCTCAACTGCTCCACACTGGAGTCCCAAAGGCTCTACTAAAGCGGGCGCGAGACGGGGCCTCGTCGTGCGGTGCCCCGGACTATGGATACCGAACATGTAGCGGGGTCTTCTGATCCCCAAACTCTCTCTGAGCATTAAAAATGTTTCTCACCACCACCGGAGCGCCCCGACTGTACATGCGCGAGGAGCGAGTGTGAGTTAGTACGTAATTTGCTTCCCTCAAATACAATTTTCACTTTCTTCATTACAGCCCCTCTTTCGTCTTTCACACAAACTTCCTCCCTTGCTCTACAAACGGTTGACGGGTGTCCACCGATTTATGTGAGAAAGATACTGCGTAATTTACATTTCTCAAATACAGTACAATTTTCATTTTCTTCATTACGGCTCCTCTTTCTCTTTCTTCTTTCCCTGCCACTTCCTACCTTCCTGTACGGTGCGGTTCAGGTGTCCACCCAGATGACAGAAAATAACTGCACCATTACCTTTTCTCAAAAAGCGTTCCGTTCAAAGGGCGAGGCATCGCGCCGAACGGGTGGTGGCGTTCCGTGGACTGCCTGGCAACGCAACAACACGCTGTCGCATTCCACTCCTAAAGTCGAAGCTTAAACGTCATTAATTAGCAGTTAATTACTATTTAGTCATAATCAGTAATCAACCATTAATTAGCAAATTTTCATTAATAAGTAATAGCTACTCAATTATGTGTGACGTCACCCAGCGGTGACATCACCAGTGCAACAGAGGCAGTCAGAGAGGTGCTGAAAACGCTTTCGCCTCTATGTACTATCGGGAACAAAAGTGGTATACTCCACGAGGCGGGAAGCGGACTAACACAAAACTGCGTTGCAACGCCATCTACAGGCGGCATCTGGGATCGAGCCAGCCAATGCGTGACCTTTATTATGAGCAGGCATGTCGCTTGGCTCGTTTTAATGTTTTAATGCTCTCCAGAATGTCGCTGTTTTCCGTTGCTCCGGCTCCCGCTACTTTTGTCCCCGATGGTACGTTCGACAAAGTGCCCCCTGAGATCCCTCCGCCGCTGCGATTGCCCCGCCGCTGCGATTGCCCCGCCGTTGCTTGCGCAATTTTACTTGGGATGGCCATTGGTCAAACCACAGGCAATATTTCAGCTGAGGTACATTAGGGCCATTTTTTTAACTACATTGGCAACATTAGGGTAGCCAGTGTAGCATGGCTCCATTTTTTTTTCCAGTGTAGAAAAAGTGTAGCTCCGACCACCTACACAAACGCACTTCTTTTATGCTTAGTGTAGGAAGAGAAGTACACTTTCTACACCGCTTTCTTTGGAGGTGTAGGCTAGCGGACGAAAAAAAGAAGGCGCGCGTTTTAAACGCACAACGCCATTTTGTGACGGTAAATGCCGCGACCGTTTGCAGCGCTGCCTCACTAGTCTGCGAAGTTCGTCCGCCTGGACGGCGGCGGCATTATGGTGGTGCAACCACGCGTCGAAGACAGTGGCAACCTTGCCTTCTACGAAGATGTTGAACACTATTTCGCGTTAGGTAAGCCGCGTTAGTTCGGTTGGTATCAGCGCTTGGCGATGGACGTGAAAAAATGTATTTTGCATACGTAGGCATCCACGTATTTAGGTATGTTAGTGCGAAGCTCCCTACGCTTCCAGTGTCGTCTCCCACGTCTGTGTATTCATGCGGTTGCGTCTCAGTCACAAAGTGATCAGTTAGCCTGCTGGCCGAGAGCCGAGAAACAGCCATCGAAAGTCGCATCCCATATTCCGCGAACGCCGGTTTAAACGCGGCGCAGAGCGCGAGCACGACAGAAACATGGACGCTTTGTACTTCGCACGAAGAACTCGTCATCGATCCTTATTCTGCCGATGAACCTGTGCAAGAAAGTTAGCGGGAATTTCGTGATATGCTCCATGCATATCCACTGCGGAGATGATACAATACGGCGTGTTGCGCTATATTTGAGAGAAAGAAAAATGTGCTTCGCATTTCTTTGCCGCGCAAAAATACAGTATATGGTTCTTCATTTCATCTTATAATATATTACGCCGGCTCAAAAGTTAAGAGCTTGTGGTCTCCTCCCGACGATGACAACGCATCGATACTACAATATCACGCTATGAGCTGACGCTCGTGCAGCGCCTTTACGTCATAGCTTTAGCCCCGCCCGCCACTCGCCGGCACGAGCTTGCACGAAGTGTAGCTCAGTGTAGGTTAATTAAAGAATACTTTCAAATGCAAGGAAAAGAAGAGTAACTGTCTCACATTTCGGTGCGTCATTAAACCGTGCCGTGAGGGAAGGGATGAAGGAGGCAATGAAAGAACGGAGAACAAGGTGCCGCAGTAGAGTACTCCAGAAAAAAATGCGCAGGGCACTGAAGGCTACTTACGTGCTGTGAATGCGAAAGCATGGAAGCAGTGTGTATAGCTGGGGCGATGCCGCACTACTCAAATTCAGTGGCCAACGAGGCTGACCTGTTTGCCCTGCCCGAACGGAAGTTGATGAAGACGACGATACCAAACAAGCGGGCGGGAGAGGCTCGCATTTGAGGGCGTGGGATGTTGTGCTGCGCTGATTACGTCATCCCCGAAATGAACTTTTCAGTCGCATGACGGCGCTCATCAAGCAAAGCCTGTAGTTTCGGATGTTCACATTGAAAATCACGCTTGGTACGAGATCGAACGCGGGCACACCTGTAGCAAATCTTAATAACTCACTTTTGAGACTAGCAAATTCATCCATATATGACAGGTGCTTCGCACTCCAATTCATACAGGTTGTACAAATTTTTCCTAAGTGTCTGCTCCTGATAATTCCTGTAAAACGACCTCACGGAACCAATTTCTATAGCTGTAGCACGCACGTCCTGCTTAAACATTTTCCGAGCAGCGATCAACGGCATCTTGCACGAGAAACAGGATTCTAGTTGCGAGCGGACACGAATGACAACATCTTCATCATTAATTACTGATGAGTTCAAGTTCCAAAACGCCCATTTCGGCCTAACTTTTGAACAAGCACTGCCTCCGAGGCGAGAAACCACCATACAGTGTTCAGAGAATGAAACTGGTACAGTGTCACAGACCAGTCTTCGGTAGACAAGTGCGAAAGATGCATAAATTGGATCTAGGTGAGGGTGAGAATGGCCCTGAATGCGTGCGAATAAGAGAGAACCAGGACATGAAACTCCGGTATCAATGAGCACTGCATCTTCTGTAACAAGTGACAAAACTTCACAGATCCTATCCCTGGGTGTATCAGGGTCGTACGATCAACTGGGTCGGACACACAATTAAAGCCACCCATTAGCACAACATGCCGGTCACAGTCCAGTAAGCTGGATATGCTTTCAAAAAGACTGATGCGGTGCAGTATTAAATGCAGAGACATTAATTAGTCGCCATGGCTTTCCATATAAGGCAAAATCGCAGCATATCAACCTGCCCTCATTATCGACATTATAGGTCAAGCCCAAACAAGGAAGTGTCTTGCGCAGAACAAACAGCAACCCACCAAGCCCACAGCATGCGTCACGAGGACATTATATTCTGATAAAAAGGGCTGCAGGGCCACCTCGCTATCCTCCTCCCTTTCAATTTTCGTCTCCTGGACGGCGATAACATCAAGGTGCCTGCCGCAGAAGAGTCGGCGAAGTTGCACCTGCCTCTGGCGAGACCTAAGGCCACGTAAGTACATTCAGTGTTGCGAATACTAACTCTGCGGAATCAGCCATGATGACTGTAACTAATTATGCCTACAGTGCCCTGTTCCTGTCGGTAGACGGCGAAGCCGCCTTAGAACCACCGCCAGGCCTCCTGGACCGCCGACATGGGCACTCCCTCCCCCCTGCGCCTCGATGCTCGACGCCGACGGCGATGAGTGCTGCGCACTGGGTCCTCATCGTCCCTCGTTTCGGAAGCGCAGGACGAACGGCGCTTCTGAAGCGGCTTGTCTGCGGAACCAGGTTCCTCATCCGCTGGAAGAAGGACCTGACCCGTAACCTGCTGGCCAGTAATAACAGCAGGAGGCGAAGTGTCCGCCGTGGTATCTGTAGGGGTTTCAAGGACGACGAATGGTTCCCACCAGCAGCAGAACTCGGCGGCTCACACGGAGGCGGCGCTGCATGGTCATCCGCCGGTTCTTTACACTCTGCGGCAACACTTAGGGGAACAACCGGCGCACTGACACTCGAAGGCTCAGCCACAGCAGAGACTGGCAAGTCCCCAGTCATGTGAAGAACTTCCGTAGCGTCCATGATGTGCTCCTGTAGAGCGTCGTCAAGGAGCCGCACGCGGTGCCGCAGCTTGTCGGCATACGTCACGACGAACTCCTCAGTTGTTTGGCCGAAACGACGGCAGTCGTCACACCGCGGGCGTACGAAAGTGCCGACGAATGTGTCCAACGCGGTTGCAATGCAGACACAGATGCGGTCTGCCCGGAATCGAATCAGAACAAGGCTCTGTATGCCGCAGACGTACAGCTGATGTGGAACGTCACTAACACCGACTCTTTCAGCAAGAGACAGGACTACATCACGGCTTAGCGTTCTCATCTGCGCCATGTCTGGAACTTTCCAATTTTCCTCCGAGATAGATGTGACCTTCTCGTACGCCTGGAGTGCCTCACGGATGAAGCAATCTTCCAAGCGCTCGGGAAGGCACAAAAGCTTCAGCTTCACCTCCTTCGGCTCCGGGTCAACAACAACACAGCGGGGGCTCTTCACCGCATGACACGAGCTTTTCCTTTCATTGCGCCGATTTGCAAGTAACCATCCAGACGTGAGACACACACATATATATGTATATATATATCCTTTCTGCACATAATCATGTTGAATAAATACCATGAAATAAAAAGTGCGGTGATTACGTATTACACTAACGCAGTTGCTAGTGGGGCTCATATCTCCGCGCCGGCTTGGTGCAAAACCTACTTCGGGAAAAATTTCATTTTAGAAATTTTCTTTTTCAATCTTTCCGGGCAGCTTAGGCGCTGCCGATGACTTCATGAGGTCAAGTGGGTTTTCGAACTGTCGTGCGAGAGCAACGACAAAGCCGGGTTTTCCGGCTCATGACCCACATAATGCACCCGCATTAACAATTTCTGCCACCAGATTTTTAGTCTGAAATCACTACTTCACGGGGCAAAACCCAAGCAATAATCTCGTGTGGTCGCTGACCTTGAGGGCGCAGATATAAAATAAGTATTGCTGCGACTGGGTTTGGTACCCGCACGGGTTTGGTACCCGACTGGTTTGGTACCCGCACGAGATCACTGTGCTGCTGCTGCATGTGATGACGCGTCGTGTTAAGCCGCAACACACTCTCGGGCTTTGCATTGCCCACCGTCTTCATCAACTTACATTTGAGACGTGAACAGATCAGATAAGCTTAAACTCGATCCCAGCTTAACCTCAGTATAATATCGTCGCCAGCGGTGCCAGCGACCCAGCAAAGCAAAACCATCAGCTATCCAGGCCAGACAAGCTTTTGCACGCCTCGTCGGTTGACTACATTAAAACCCTACAACTTTTTAAAGTATAGTGACTTTGCTGAGAACATAGGTGGCTGTAGCGTTTCGCCTACATCGAAAGGCTCAAGTACCTTTACCCATGCTATATAACTCAAGTTTAAATTAATGAACAGCATGTACACGCTATACTGTCTTCTGTTTTTCTCGCCCCCAACAGCCTTTTAAAAGAGTTTCAAAAATGGAAATTCGTTAGCATATGAGAGCCGCATTAACCCTCTTAATCTCAGTGGACACCTTATCCACGCCTACAGGGAAGAGATGAAGGCTCTTAACTTTGATTCCCTCCCTGACTCTCTGTCTGTCCCAATTATTTTTGTCTACCGCAGCACAGTGCTCGCGACATTAGAAGTGCCTTAGAAGTGCCGATGTTAGAAACACCCTTAAAAAACAACAGGCACTAACAGAATGAATAAAAAGAGGTGCTGTAGAGTGGGGAACTCTAGGGAATGTGCAAGCGCTGTTCATGTGATTCTGGTTATGCGCGCAATGCCCATAAACGACGGATGGTACGGCGAGGATGGTGGAGAGAAAGTCGCGCGACCGCGTCTTACGGCAACCACACTGCAGCGTGGGACGTACCAGTTGCAGCGCTTACATTAATAATGCTGACGATTCCTGTCCTGACTTATTCAAACGTAAAGAGGTACTTTGTTCGAAAGGTTGGGTGCTAAAAACAACAAATATTATCACTCTTCACTTTTACAAACCTAAAATTAGTAAACACGCTCGAGATTGCTTGAAAAACTCGCATCGCAGTTTGATCAATTAGTCTCATATGCTGGCCCCTCATAACACTTTACGGCGGTGCTCAGACCGCCAACGATAGTTCTCGCTGATATGTGAAGAGCCGCTGTAAAGTGCTCATCTGCAAGCATCCTCCCGTGACTCAGGCCGTCAACAGTCTTACACCAACGATATCCTGCTCCCACTACCTATACACACCCCCAGTTGGTTTGTACTCATAGTGTGCAGCCCTCCTAGCTCACATTCTTAATCCTTCTCTTACCTCTTGGATTACCTCCGTCACCAAGCACACCGATCACTCTGTTGTCCTGACTTTAACGCGATACCCGCTCCATGGCTAAAAGTGGCCGACTCTGCACCCACGTCCGATCGCTCGGCGTCTCCTAAGTGACCACACGTCGCCCACATATTTCGTAACCCCGTCATCCGTGATACGTTCCCGTACATTACCGTGCTCCGCCACATGCCACATCACGACTGGGGCAACCTGCCTGAGACCCTCGGTAGAGATTACAACATTATCCAACCTTCTGCGGCCAGACCCTTACTTCTGCTGAGTCTTTCGGGCCAGCAGCCGAGCGCCGTAACCACTGAGCCACCACGGCGGAGCAAATTCGCGATTGTAACAAAGCTGATTTCACTGCCATCAACAAAGAACTCTGCTCATTTTTGGATTTTTTTTTGCCACTATGTCAGGATCGGTCCATAGAAACTAACTGGCGCATGTTCAGAAATAAAATTTCAGAATTAATCATCCGAAACGTCCCCCTTAGGGCCGCCTACACCAACAGCAAAGCATTTGTATTGTTATGCAGCAATGTAGTTCTTTATTCTATTTATAGTTTACTCCCCATCTATTGCCGTGCTCCAAGCACCGCTTTTGACGCGGGGCAACTGACGAGTCAAGAAGCCAAATTGCGGATTTTTTTCTTCGCCCTCTGTCTGTTTCTTACGTGACGTAAATTAAAGAATATTTGATAACGAGTGGAGTTCAAGAGATATAAACCGTAGCAGATGGAGGTGAAGGGAAGGTGAGAAGATTACACTGGTAAATATCATTGGGATAGGGTGCCTGCTCTGGCCAAGGGTAGCGAATCCTGGAAATCAATGGACGAAATGTCTATGCAATAGATGACGCCTTAATGCTTTTGGCGATAAGTGTCCCAGGCCACTGAAAGGAATGCTTCCCGTCACTGCCTTTAGCTGGCCACTCATTTAGGTATCGAAGGCCATAGGCGGGCCGGACAGCTTTATCGGTGAAGCCTCCTAACAGCCAGGAACGCCTGTGAGCAATTCGCTTTTAACGATGCGACGTTTTAGCTGCAGATACGGCAGTCTCTGTACGGTGCGTCGATGCAGCTACCCTACAGTCGCTCGAGTGCGGTATGCCTCTGGCCTCACCGTTACAGCAGCTCAGATTGCCGTCACAATAGAAAAGAGCAGCGGGAAGACTAGACGAGGGACTTTATACCACGACATCGGCAAGGCGCTCAGCTTTCATTTCATCCGATGTAGGCGCTTCGGTTGCTATGCTTCTGAACCAACTTGAGAGTATTGGAACAAGGACTATGCCTGTCCCATGCCAGTGTGTGTCCTGTCGGTATCTTTTCTTGGTCGCTTGTGTTTTTTAGCGCTAGCTGCCATGCCGCACGCAGTGAATTAATTAATACTTGCCAGTGACTTAAATACCCGTGTATTAATTGCATTGCGCTATCTTCAAATCAACTCGACAAACCAATTGCGACTCCCTTATTGGGATGGCAGTGCCATAAGACCTTACGCAGGTCTTTGATACTATTATACGCCAGGACTAAATTCTAGATATTATGTTTGTTAACCAAAAGCTATCACAAAGTGGTTACGACTGTAAAATTGTGGAAGGCTTGTCCTATCACAAGGATGTTCTGCTGATGTCTGGTGTGATCTTTGAACGCAGTAGGCCTCATTTACAGGTTGTGAGGGATTTTGCCCGCTCTGATAGCATTTTTCTTGTTAATGTTTTAGCGTTGGTTCGTCGCCACCCACTGATCTCCACTAGGGGGCTGGATGGCGCATCGGGCGCCCGAAAGTGAAGCCACCGGAAGTAAGTGGCCTTGTCCCGGAAGTCATCCTTTGGCAGTGCATGAAATTGGACCTCAGCACGGTTTTTCATTTCGAGGTTTGGTTTTCCACTCAGCATTTCGTCTTTTCATCGTTCTCATCTTTTTCTATGGCAATGCCTACCTGCTGCGCCGTCAACTGAGCGAGAAGACCAGCAATGTCTTCGGGAAAGATGTTCAAAAATAAGGGTTCATTGCATCGCAATGCGACGACACTAGCAGACGACAGGACGTCGCTACACACAGCAAGTATGGAACCTCGTCCGCTCAACTCTTGTGTCGTCCCGTTGCTCTAGCGTCGCCAACTCTGCTCTTTACTGTGATGCACGTTCTCGCGCTCAAGCCCAAATCAATCTATCAATGGGCGGAAAATTTAAGGAAGGATAGGCGGAAACCTTCACCAGGCAGCCGACTTTGCGGTGACCATTTTTCCAAAATATGTTCAGACCGGACCCGAGCGAGCGCTGGGCTAATATCTGGTGAAGCGTCGACGATGTTCGGTTGGTTCACATTAGCGCCTCCAAAAGGTGTGGTACTGCTTTTTCGACGGAGCGTGTTATGTGATGTTTCGTACTGTAGCAACTTAAGCCTGAATGGGATTTTATCCGTGATGCTTGGTGCAGTTGGCTTCTAACAACGCTTCTCACGCGCTCTGCAGCCTTCGTCTTTCTTGTCAGTCGGCTATTTCTCTTCCGCTGTGCAGCTGAAACATGTCTGTGCTTTGGTTAAAAGCATATCTGGAAGGTAAATGACACCCTGAAGCGATAAACAACACCTGCCATCATGAGAAGAGTCATTGTCCGCCGCAAACTCTTAACTGAAACTGCGGCAGCTGTAGAGCGAGTGGCTCTTCGAGAGTAAGGATTTCCGCGCCATCGTTCGCCTTCTCTTTGCTACACGAAAATTTGGTTATAAGATGACCTAGCCTCATCGTCATTCCAGTATTTCTCATTTAATTACGCTTTGAAGAAAAGAGCCAGATAAGAACACAGTGTTTAATGCGCGTACTCCTTTGGCGCGGCGGGGTGAGACCTGCATGCCTGTTTTCTTCGGTTTCTCAGAAATTACAGGGTTCTGCACACAATGTTCGCATTTCTCGCGTTCAGCTTACTTGTTACCTTTCATACAACAGCAGACATTACACCAGAACAGCGCAAAAAACTGAGAACGAAAGAGCGAAAGACGCGACTTTTTGCATTGAAATACATAGCACACACCCGACTTCCGGGACAAGCCGTCCAGCTTCCGGTGGCTTCACTGACGCTGGTTTCGGAAAGCGGGAATGCGGCATCCAGCCACCTAGTGGAGATAAGTGTCGCCACCGCATTCTCAGCCATTGTATCACTTGGCTATTATTACCACTAATTAAACCACATGAACCGAAGCTTTTTGCTATTAATAAATGTCAATTGATCACTTTTTAATCCATTTCAAACGTTCAACCGGCTTGGCTTGCGTATTTTCTCACAATTTCGACGTACATGGCTGTTTTAACATCCGTCCACTATATCGACGTCTGTGTCTATTTCGACGTCTAATCGACTTTCTCGTCTCTGATTAACTAAGCAATTACTCCACGTCAACCAAATTCGACGCGCAGCCACATTTTATCATCCTCTATCATATAGAATCATTATTTTGCTCTTAACTTATCCTCGAACGACGCAAGGGTTGCGGACACGTTTTGCGGACACGAAACCGCCGACATAGACAAGAAATGCTTTCGCATTAAGTCAGTTCCCGCTTTTTTGTTTATTAAGGAGCAATTTCCGAAGAACGCAAGGAGACTTAACTTCTGCAGTGGACACCAGAGTGCGCAGCAATCACTTTCTCAGTGATATATAGGTGCTCACGTGGACGTTCATTAACTCGCCATCGGTAGGGCCAATGTAGACCGTGACACAGCACAAGGGAATAGATTAAACTGCGACACCACACGGCACGAACTGAGACCTACGGTTCGTGGTATAGATGCGCTTCCCGCTGTGTTATGCAGGCTGACGAGAAAGGGCAGCCTCCAAGTCACAACAGCCCCTCCGTTTCAACAGGAACCCGAAAGAAAGCTCCATCCCACTTAATGAGCACCAGCTCAGCAGGGTGTCGCAGGGTTCGCCATTCTGTTCTTTGAACCGTTCGCCGCCATACGGCTTCCTGGAACTTGTTAAGGGCGGAGGAGATCACGCTTAAGTAGGCGCATTGCTCGATTCTTTTTAGGGGATGGGAGGAATGGTGGATGTATTTATTTATTACATTAGATACTGCGAGCCTTTACAGACTAGCTACAATGCAAACAGTGCAAAGGTCAAAGAACAGCACAAAATATTGTGCATTCGAATAATTATTTCAGGGAAAAAAAGAAACAGCAAAACCAAGCAATCTGAAAACATATAAGGAGGGCAGAGCGCCTTCTTTTTTTGCTCTTTTTTTCAGTGGAGATCCTGATTCTTGCAAGGGAGCAAATGAAATGCCAGCTTCGCTGCAACCGATGTTAGGACATAGGAGGGAACCAAGCGTCGGCGAGTAGCTCAAACTGTTGCCGTAAGCTAGACTCCGGGGATTGGATGCACTACCGACTGAGAGCATTGAGAAAGCGCAGTGTGACGATGCTTCCTGCCACGAGCTTTGAATGAGCCAAATGGTACAACAGGATAAGTTTCGCATCTCTTCGTTAAGGGCCCTAGCAACGTGAGCGGAATAAAAAACCAGCTTAAGGTAAAGAAATTTGTTACAGCCTGTTAAAAGGAATTCATTGCTCACCTGGAGAGAGCCGAAAGCGCCACAAAAAACCTTTTGAACATAGATAAGAAAGTAATTAATTCATTTCATCTACCCAAGCGCAGCCATATAAGGCAGCAAAGAAAAGCTAGATTGATTCCTGAGAAACGTTTAGTTAACGAAAAATTCGCCCTGGTACGAGGTTCGAGCCTGGCACCACCCGTTCACCAGAGCAGTCGCTGTAGCAACTCATAGATACGTCAGTAGTGACGGGAATGATACAAAAAGGCTAGGTAATCATTGGCGTACCAGAAAGTCATGACGCCTGCTCCGAAAGCTTTTAAGAGCAGGAGGAGACGTTGTTCCTTAGACGCAAGACACAGGTCACACAGAACTGCGGCAATGCATGGCCTAAAACGCCTTGCATTTCTCTCAAATAATAAGCCCCTTTAACAAACGGAGAAATTAGAACGAAGGTAAAAGGTAGCTCCTTATATTTTTTTTAAGAAAAAGTTTCTTTATTTTGCTTGAGCAAACAAGGTGACGGAAGAAAAAGCTGCTTAGTTGCAGCTTGACAAAGCTCCCGCCACCCAGACAGCAAGCACTTGCACAGCACATAGTTTAAAAAAAATTGATAAAACAGTCCTCTGAAATGAGCAGTCAATTGTCACGTGCAGAACAATGAAAAAAAAAATAGACGCTTGAAACAAGATTTTAAGAAAAAAGAAAAAAAAGAGAAAAAGAAATCCGCGGTACAGGTTAAACAAAAGTTTTAAAAATTCCCTTGTGCGACATTTGCAGAATGTCTATTTGTTTTTCATCCAGTTCATTGAGCGCATGCAGTATGGCGTGTTTTAGTCGTTGTTTTCCGTACATTGTACGGGAAAATGGAATGAGCCATGGTGACTGATAGCGAAATGAATAGGTATTTGTTGTTTTTTGTAGTCTAGCTAAGGTCAGAAATGTCTCAGAATTTCCTTGTATTGCATTCTTGTACTTACTTAACAGGTTATAGGAGTACATATCTTCCACTTTTAGAATGCAATGTTTGAGAAAAAGGGGTCCTGTGTGCTCTAAAAATGATGTGTTTTCAATAATGCGGATGGCCCTTTTTTGTATTAAGGCAAGTTTATTGATGTTTGACTGGGTGGTATTTCCCCAAAGCAGTATACAGTAGCGGAGTTGTGGATAGAAAAGGGCATTGTATAAGAGCTTTCTTTTTGCTAGTGGGAGGGTGTGACGGTGTTTGTTTATTGTGCCTACAATCTTACTTAGCTTTATCGACAGATGTTGAACATGCTCGTTCCAGGACATGTGCTCGGAAAAGAACACGCCAAGCGTTTTCACACACGTTTCCAGCCCAAATGTATACGGACCGAAAGTAATGGTGGGAGATATTCCAAGTAGGACTCCGGGCGCACGAAAAAGAATACATTTTGTTTTGGATTCATTTAGTATCAGGCTATTTTTTCGGCACCATTCCTGTAGATTGTTACAGAATAAACTGGCATCTGCTTTTGTTTCTTCTAAGTTTTGGCTAGATATCAATACCGTGCAAACGTCTGCATATATGACAACAGTGTAATCTCTGTAAATTGTGGGTTCCTTCCTCTTAGATCTAAATATATGTTCAAGTTGTTCTATTTTGTGTATAATTTGTGACATCTAAATGCTTGTGACTTTGTATTAAAAGCAAATTCTGCCGTAATCTTTCTTACCTTTTGTTGCTGTCTGCTGTCTGTACAATGTTGCTGCCATTGTTTTACGGAGGAAGTGGGTGCACACCTTTTGTCAAGCCAATCTAGCGATTTTTGGGTGCACCTCCTAACAACACCTGATGTTTAAATGAAGGCATTTGCATTGCATTTGCATTTATTAACTAAAGGATCCCACCCACGTATGACCCTCAAGAAAACTTCTAACCTGCAAAGAGCTCTTGATAAAAATTCATCAACCACTTAAAATAAATGTGGTTGGTTTTTAAACACAGATCCATTTTTGAACACGATTTTGCGAAGTGAACAAATCCAGTTTGTGAGTTTCAGCAATGAAGAACAATTCCAATTCGGGGAATGCGCTGTTAAGGTGCAAGGCAATCGAGCTCAAGCTCAGTGCACAGGTACTTTGTCATCTGCTTGAATAACGCAAAAAGAAACGGCAAATAAATGGGCGCCCCAAGTCACAACAACAGCCCCTGCACATTTGGCGAAGTAAACTGAGAGAAAGCTCCGGCCCTCTTAATGAGCAGTGACCCAGCAGGGTGTCGCAGGGTTTGACATTCTGTTCTTAGAAGCGGTCGCCGCCATGCAGCTGCCTGGAGCTGCTGTCGACAACGGGAGCAGCAGTACCCGCGGCCAGGCGCCTGTACGAGGACATTGTTAGCGGGGAGCGGCCTCCAAGAGCCTTTCGTGAGAATCCTGTGCAAAAGGAGGACCGTCTACGGGGTGGGTCAAACTGAAAGGTCGCCTAAGAAAGACGTTTGTGCTCTCGCCTTTGGACTGTAGTTTAATTGTTTAGTTGCTTTCCTTTACTCGGCGTCCCCACCTTTTCTTGAATACTCTGCGCTCCGAACGGGAAATTTAAAGCAAGGCCAGGGCAGGCGCGCACATTGTGACACAACGCCAACAACAACCCGTGCATATTTCCCTCCCTCACCCACGTCCTTACAAATTTTTTCGAGCCAATCCTCCATTACCCTCATCTTACCGAGAGAAATCCACTCAAGGTAAGGTTGTCCACGTCTTCATGCGGCTCGCCCTCCTCAGGATGCCCATTTCTGAACAAAATATTCTGATACAACTAAAGAACGAAGCGGAAAATGATCCTCAAAACAGCCCCTCCAGGCAATTGCGTCGACTGATTCTCCCTTCTCCTGCTTGACCATTCCCCATTCACCTGCCAGCAGGTGAATGGGGAATACCGACTGCTTAATTGGATTAACCGTGGCTTCGTGAAAACCGGTGGACGCCACTGACCGTACCTCTATCCAACTGTAGCATTCTCCATGATCAACTATGTGCTCAACGAAGTCTTTTCATTTTGTTTTCAGACTGAGTTAACGCATGGCATCGCCATCAATTTCGCTAAAAATATTTCAATGACTTCCACTAGCAAGAAACGGCCGCTTGAATTCACGCATAACACTCACAAGTACATTCTAATGCATGTGAATAAATTCGAATACCTTGGCCTTTCTTCAGGAGTAACCTCACATGGTAATCACATCGATGTAATCTGCTCTGAAGGGCTGGAGCGACTTGAATGCTAGAGAGAAAGTTAATGCCTCCTAAATCACTAATTCTACTTCGCTTCGAGTAAGCGTCTGCCATGCGGTCACCTCACTTAATAACTTCACAGGCATATTTTAGCGCAAAAGACGAGACGACGCTTTGTGCAGTGCGCTATGAACATCGTGTACAAGATTCCCCTGTCATATGGCAAAGAGTACATCGGCCAGACAGGGCGCTGTATAAACGATCGACTCCGGGAGCATGCAAATGATATCTACAATAAGGCACGTACTAATCTGGTTGACCACTGCAATGCTTGCACCAATTGTGAGCCCCGTTTCCTTGTCGTTTCAATCCTTGGCAGAAGTGCTCAAAAAACTGCCCGTGAAACCTTGGAAGCTTTCTTTATCAGGAAAGGGGGACAGCACTGCATTAGTGACGCGTATATCGTTCTGTATAATGCCGAGATAAATTTCCTATCGCGTCTTATATGATTTCCTATGTCGATTCCAAATTCCTTGGTAGGAAGCGCTGGCGCAGGCCAGAAGCGTATTTATATGCCTCGCTCTCGCTTCAATAAAGCAGCTGTAAGTAGCGCCCGTGTTCGTGCTTTCTTTCTGTCGTCCCGTCTTTTGTGCTAAAATATGCCTGTGAAGTCTGAACACCAACTAGCCTAACATTTAACACTTAATAACATATATCGAAATCATAATTATTTGAAAGTAAGGTCGTCAGATTTATTTACAGCCGTTACGAGCCCAAGTTTTCCCCGCCATCTCATGCACACGCTTTATCACTGGATACGTTGTCGTATAAACGAAAGTGGTATTGCCTAATTATGCAGCACAAAATCGTGCACTCGTCGATTAAGATTCAAGCACCTATCTCACTGATGACCCCTAGCACGCGAGTTGCCCGGCGGACTCGCCCATTGAACATACTTTTTGTTGTTCTTGTTGTTGTTGTTAGCCATTCAAATCATGGTAGATTTTTTTGTTCCATTGTTAAGATTGCCTGAAGTTTTCTTTTCTTCCCCAGACTGTTCAATTATGTAATCGCTTATATGATTCTAGGTGTTCACTACCGACTAATCAATTTCAGAATGAGCTGCGCATCCACTTCTTTGGACGACCTTGTATTCAAACGCCCCGTAACCCATCCGTGCTATGTCTCTAACAGCAGAGACAGCGATATCAGTAAATCAATAAATAAAAATTAATGACTAAAACCTTGGCGTCAAACAAGAATACCCGTTCGCGCGATATTGTAGCTGTATAGAAAGGCTAGTATAAACACTCTGCCGTACCCACTGACGTATTGATGTGTTGTCTCTTTCTAGTTTCGTTCTGTCCAGTGCATTAATTATTTCCGTGCTCTAGCCAAGTAGTGGAACAGTGTGCAACGTTATTCAAGGTCTGGCCCATTTGTCTCCCACCAAGGTTTCGTGTACACATCCACTGGCAGTGAATAAAACGTTTATACAACTGAAGTTTCCCCTTCTGACTTGTCTCATGAGACCGCAGCATGTATTGAAAATGACGGAAAAAGACAACACTTATTTCTTGAGGTGATCCATGACCGGGTCCGTGTTCGGGACGGTTCTAGACCTCCCTCGACATGATGACCATGTAGTGAAGGAAAGCGCCCTGAGAAGAGATAGTTCTACCCTGCCGGGCAACTTTGTTCTCCGACGTTGTCATGTCTGCGCGGCTTGTCCGAATGAACCATTGCATGCGTACATGCGTTTAGAATCACGCGGCTGTTTCTTGGTGCCACCGGAACTGCAGTGTGAGGAAAAGTACGATCGTGCAAATTGTACATTTTCAAAACCGAATCTAACGTTTAAATGTGGGCTTGTTGATTAATACTTCTGACCAGTAGCATAACAAGAACAAGGCATCGGCGAACGAGTAGACACACACTGCGTTCACCGGTCCCTTGTCTTGCTGCGCTACTGGTCAGAAGATTGGGGTAGTTAACAACCGAATCGAATCCTAATCGAATAATCACACCTAGGTGTATTCGATTCGACTTGTGGTGTCCGACCGTGAACGGCCTAAACGTTAGCAGTGGTGGTGCTGGACAAGGCCATAACTCATTGAATTATACCTCTAACTGTAAAAACACGCAACACTGATTTTGATAGGGGGATACGAACAGGTCGGTATAATGCTCTATGCCCACCTTGTAGTACGCATTCAAAATTTGCCTTTTCTTGCTGCTGGCGACAGCGAATAACCTGGCTCCACGTCTTAGTAGATTCGGCAATCATGTTTCATGCTTTATGCCACTGCGTCCACGAAGGCCCTCTTATGCCAAGCTGTTACATGAAAGGGATACGAGCTATGAGCCATGGCCTGAGAGGTAACAGTGATTGTTAGTTAACTAGGTTAGTTCAACATGACGGTACCCTGCTGCGGCGGCGACTCTCTGAGGCTACGTTTGAGCACTGTAAACGTTACCGCACCAAAGGACAACATCGCGGGCTGAACCGTCTTGCTCACGTGGAGTAATCGTCAGAGCGGACCGTTTTAAAAGCTCTCGCAGACACAAATGACTGCTTTTGTTTTTTACTTGAGTGATTTGTAAACTATTCATGCACTAGGAAACAAATAGTTCAGAATAATTTGGTACACGCCCTATTAGACGCGTCCTGGCCATCGAATAGGGGGATATTCCTGTCGCTATTCGTACATTTTTAATAACCACACAGCGCTGAACTGAAGGCTGGAATTTAATGGGTCCAAGTTAATGAGATTCATTTGTTTATATTGTGTTCCCGAAGAGCCTTAGGAGTCGCGATAGAAGCCTTTCTTCTTTTCTACAGTTCTTTTCTACAGTAAAGTATACTAGCTACCATTACCATTTTCCTTGCACGAAAAGGCTTGCAGTGCAAACTGTACTAAGTCACGATAGGATCCCGTTTTCTTTTCTTCAGTAATTCCTTCCTCTTATAAAGTACACTGCCCTTATCATTTTTCTTGCACGAAAGGGCTTGCAGTGCAAACTGTAGATAGCTCCAAAAGAAGGAATGTAATTGTGTTGAAGTGATAGTTGTGAAGCATGACCGCAGATGTTCTGGGCACAATCCGAATCTTCCCGCCGATTGGCGTAGCGCCCTCTCTCCATGCGGTCGTGAGACGAGTGCAAGACGTTCTACCTTCTACCTGGATCTATGCCAGGGGCGCTCTTCCGCCGCGAGAAGGCGCTCGCTTCGCTTTCTTTCACTCTTTCCACTATTGTTGGCCGCGTCCTTAATCGCTAGCGGAGCACCGGGGGGAAGAAGGTGGGGCCTTCCAATTTCGCTGCCCGTCTTTCCGGTTCGCGGCGAGGGGCGCGGCAGTGCACCAGTTCCCCCTTCCTCCGCTTCTCAAGAAACGCGTGCCGCTGCGACATCGATTCCGCTGCGTACGCCCAGCCGCTGTGGGGTCTCGCCGAGCGAAGGACAAGCGCTTGGCTCCAGCTTCTCCTCGTCTGCTCCGCGCACTACAGTGCAGCCCGTATCCACTGAGTGCGCGTAGTCTAGTCTGCGAAAAGCGTAAGTCGCTCCGCTTTCTTCGCGGCGATGTCGACTGCTTGGTGCGTGTTTTAGGTCGAAGGCTTTTCTCAACAGTATATGGGCTATGAGGTGGAAGGGCCAGGGAGTTGTATCAGCAGTCAGCATCGATGGCTGCTTTTTGAAGTAATGACTATAAATTCGCGGAGTCATTTGCCAGTGCATGTGAATAATATCGTATCGGGCGGCGTTACGTTATTGATGAGGCATGCACAGACTTCAGGAATGCAGCAATTTAGAGCAGCGTGTTTTTGGTTCTTTTGGCAACGCAGTATGTCCATATGCACTTCCAACAGTCGAAGTTTTCACGGCAGCCAAAAATGCCCGTGGAAACTTTCGCATAATATGGAAGATATGTCAGCTGGAGTTCCCGGTTCATTTATTAACGATGGCACTAAATGGAAAAGGGAGAATGAACACCGATGCTCAAGTATACTTTCGGCGGCGACTTTGCACTGAACGCTACTAATTTGACACTGATGTATCGAAGCCAGTTGCAAGCAAACGCACGCGTCATTCCTTCTGGGCAAGTTGCAGATTTGTCAGAGTAACTCGGCTCTGTTTAAAAACTATCAGCATTATATTGTTAATAACGAGCTGCGCATGCATAACAGCATTCTGTAAGCTTAACCATCCGCAGCTGCTGAAGTAAAAAGAATTTGCAGCATGACTTCAGTAGTTCCTCTTTGCTCCATGTGGCACATCTTTCAGCTCAGTGAAGAACAGCGGCCAGATTTTCGGGGTTGGTGGTGGTGGTAAAAACTTTGCTGCTGCGCCGAGATTTTTAATGGTATTCAACCGAACGACCGCCTAAATTCGCATGCCGACACAGAGGTAGTGTGTACGAATTCTTGAACATTTATTGGCAGTTCACTTTTTTTGTTGTTGCTATGACCACTTTGCTGCCTACCGAGAAATCAAAAAGTCAACGTTAACGTTCGTTAGATACTGCTTCTGTGACGTTCACGCGCAACAATTTTGAAGCACCTACCTTTCTAATCTTCGACCTTCCTCTTCTATCTATCGATGCAATTTGCCCGCTTGAATTTTTGGCTGCAACGTTTCATTCGGAACGGATGCATTCTTAGCTGCTTTTCAGTGTCTGCAGACTCGTGTTTGAACCGAACACTTATCTCCGTTTTTTTTTCTTTTTGGTGTGGAGTTAACGTAGAGGTGTTGCAGTACGCTTGCATGATGTGCCGTTGGTCAAGGATTTTCACTTTCGACATGGCGGGAAAGTGGCCTGTGAGGAGTAGATAACTCAGTGGCAAGGCGCAAGTTGATTGCCAGATAATAAAAGAACGGGTCAGCTAAAAGCGACTGCACCAGAAGACGGACCTCGCAACGAGCGTGTTGCAATCGCAGGGGGATAATCCTGGGGGACGGAAAATACCAGCAAGAACCGCGCTTCCCTGCGACTGCAATTTCAGCAAACCGCTTGTTTTCCGGAGTGCTCGGGTAGCGTAAATGGATGGGTTTTCGTTGCTGACGGTGTTTGTGCGAGCGTACCTTCATAGCATCCTGAACATACAGGTGCGTGAAAAGTAGAAAGGAACATGCAAGCGGTGGACACATCGATTCCCAGCGCGTTCTATCAGCGGAAGCGCGTGCAGACCACGAAGGTCCAGTGGCCGCACTTGCAATTTTCAGGCTCGCCTTAATGCCAGCATGGTCGAATTCGAAAGCGTGCTGCTTCAGTAACCACAGAATCTTTTTCATGCCCTTATCCTCGCCTTGCTAAACCACTGCAAAAAACTGGACACTTACATTGCGGAAATATAGCACATGCCCATGCACATATGTTGGCGTTAATAGTCGTATTACAAAGGCCAACACTTTCGAGAGGATCCGAACCAGCCATTAATACATGCGGATAGAAGCGCCCCCTTTTAAACGTGCAGGTGGCAGTTGGTACCTTGCACTGCATTTTTTCCTCTATTTTCTTTACGAAATCCGTCAAACGTAACTGCACTTTATATAAATTCTCCATTTTTGTTCGAATACAATTGTTAGTCTTGCACTTGTTGTTGTTAGTTGTGACCGTACGTTCTCAATCTGTTTGAGAAACTAATCTTCAACGCTTTTTGCGAAACTTCCACCGCAGATTCAAGATCATTGATACCTCTAAACCTAGGGAAAGTGACTGTGCCTGCATCTACTTCAGGATGAATGCTTCCGCATTCTAGTATAAAATTTTCAAATGTTTCTTCATATTCCACATTCTACACGTATGTCATCATCTCGGTTACATTTCTCTTGTAGTTTCGCGTTCAATGACATGATTTTCAAAGAATAGGATGCTTCCAGTTGAATTATCATAACACGATTCCTTCCTGATTTTTCTTTTGCAATTTCTGTGCAGTTCTACTGCCAGCTTCTTTTGCACTGAAATAATCCGTTTCTTACCTTTGCGTATTTTACCTCTCGCTTAAAGCTTTATTTCTCCACCGTTGTTTCCTGCATACTTAGTGGTTAGTTTCCTTGTCCTTTTCCACCACTCTGAGCCAACCCAGTCAATGCAAAAGTACTTAAACGCCTTAGCTGCACACCTTTTATAGATCAGTGCCGCCGCGGTGGCTCAGTGGCTATGGTGCTCGGCTGCTGGCCCGAAAGACGCGGGTTCGATCCCGGCCGCGGCGGCTGAATTTCTTTGGAGGAGAAATTCGAGGCCCGTGTACTGTGCGATGTCAGTGCACGTTAAAGAACCCCAGGTTGTCGAAATTTCCGGAGCCCTCCACTACGGCGTCTCTCATAGCCTTAGTCGCTTTGGGACGTTAAACCCCATAAACCAACCAACCAAACCAACCTTTTATAGATCAGTTTTCTCAGGCGTTCCTCATATAGTAGTTTACTCGAAACATATCCAGCCCACATCCCCGTGTACTTCCTCGCTTGTGGTTCTGGCGTGGGCAGCTAGTGCTAACCTAACAACAGCTCCCTTATTTGCTTCTAATCTGGACTGAACTTCGGCCCTTAAACACAGAACCACATTCCAGATACTAAGGTCATACTTCTTTATTCCTTTCCAAATACCTCCCAGTACCTCAAACTTGCTCTAACCCCATAATGTCTCATGCTTCATTATCGTGGAGTCTCTTTCCCCTTTCGCTGTAACGTTCTGTCCATGCTTTTCCTGTATGTCTGTCATTCGTTTACCTTTGCGATGAGATTCTGCAGGTCTGGATATTTCATAGCCTTTTATTCTAAGCATCTGATCAGTGGTAGCGTTGAAATCAACAGACCTGACTTATTTAAATGCGCTACCGTGAAGCCGAGAGCTTCTGCTTTGTCTCCACAAGAGTTAACGAGTCTTCCAAACTTCCCGGCTCTTAGCTAATAGTACAATGTCCTCCGCGTACACTAAACCCAAGAGCCACTGCTCAGTACGACCGTTCCACCTAATCCGTACGATAGATTATAACCTAGATCACTTTCCTATAGCCTTCTTTTCATATTTATCATATAAATCATGAACAGCAGCAGTGATACAGGTCAACTCTGCCTTAATCATTTGCGTACTTCTTATTCCTTCCCATGTAATTTCAACTTTACATTTCTTCAGGAAATCAATTATCTCTTGACCGATACCTTCACCTTTCAGTACGTTCCACAGGAGTTCCCTGTTGACGTTGTTGTACGCACCACTTATTTCCAGGAAGGCGATATACAGAGGCCTGTTCTCCGCCTCAATTATTTCTATGCATTGGGTAACCACGAAATGGCTTTCGTCTGAGGACCTACCCCTTCTGAAACCGTTCTGAAGTTCTTCGAAAACCTTCTTACTTTCTACCAGTGACTGCATTTTTAATTTCCCACCTGCAGTGGCAGCCTGTACATAACACGTGTTATCGTAGCCGGTGTGAAGGATTTCGTTTTCACCCTATTTTCTTTCCCTTTATAAATCAAATTAATTCTACTCTTTTGCCAGCTGTCCGCAATTGGCTCATTGTTATATCTGTCTCCAATGCTTTGCACGGGGTTTCATTGCTTCTTAGACCGGACTCCGTGATGAGCTTGATTGGGATTTCATCTATCCCTGCGGAGGTGCATTTAGGAATATTTTCCTCCGCCTTTTTTCAGTCAATACCTGTCTATTCTAAGCTCCTTTCCGTTATGCTGCCCTGTGCTCCGTTGAAATCGAGGAGGTACCCAACCATTGCTCCGGAATTACTCAGCTATAACTGATGTAATGGATTTCATAGTCTCTTGTCCCTCTAGACATGTTCCCTATGCTTTTTAAATCTATTCCTTCTCACTTTTATTCGCTTTACACAGACTGTTTATATGGTTCCAGAATTTTCTTGGCCCACCTTTAGGTGCATCGCGAACTTCAGCCACCTAGCGAGATGTGAATTCCTTTATTATGCTCTGGAGAAAGGTATGTACATTAAGTTTTTATTGTCGATAATATTGTCAATCTTTTCTATTTGATCACAGCCGCGATAAAAGAACTACGATCGACAGAGTAGAGAGCGCAAAGCGCTCGCTTAAATAGTTTGTCACCCAATGTGCCTACAATTATTTGATTTGATGCATAAGCGCCCGCAAAAAAAAAACGCCCAAAAACAAGGCGATACATCAAGCTGCTCATCGATAGCGGCGAAGAATCTCATGTGAAACAATTCTGCGCCAAAAACGAAACAAAAACTAAGAACAATACTCCACTTCGAACGGACTCGGCCGCCAAGTCAGCACGCGAACCGGGATCCTTTAAACAACCGTTACTGGGTCACTGTGGCTAAGAGAAGGCGCTCCTTATCCCTTAACAACACCGATGGCATTCTGGCGCAAGTCTCTAAGTTTTGTAATTTCACCAGCCTCGATTATTTCCCTCGTGGTTTTCCCGGCGCTCCCGCCCAGCGTTGCTGTCCGTTCAAAGAAAGGCCCCTGTTCCTTGCAGCGTTCGCTCGAGCAGCGGAAGCGCGTGCAAACAGCGAGGGTCCGGTGAACCCATCATGCAGTTATGATTTTTCCTCCTTGAAAGGGCGAAGCCGCGCTGCTTTCATCAATATCGGTCAGGGGCGCTCTTATTGCTTCATGAATGAAAATGGCAGCGACAGGACTGAATGATGCTTTCAGTGGTGCCGCAGGACAGGTTGTGCTAAAGTTAGCTCAGGGTGTTTACGACATAAGAGCAGTAGCACCGCAGGTGTAGGTCGTGGTGTTCGCAGTGCCGGAAGTGCTGATACAGAACGAAGAGGCTAACAGGGAAGTCGTAAATGTTAAACGGGAAATAAGGAAGTTAAAGCAGGAGAGAGGCTTTGAAGTGGCAGAAATATACAGAGAAGTGCGTGGAGCAAGCGTTGCCAGAGAGTTTGGACGAGATGGAATCCATTTCAGTGGATGGTTCGAACAGTTGGACGCAAGGAGACTCACCAAGATGGGCGCAGAAATGTAACAGCACCAGGTAACCCGGAAGAACACTATTCTTAGTGGAAGTCTGCGAGCAGAGATCGCTTAGAGACTGGCGGGCAGTACATTAGCCTTTTTGTTTGTTTGTATATTTACTTACAGGATGCTGCAGGCTAAGTGCCCAAGCACGAGTGTCTTACAGATATAGTATATAATACAACTGTACAAAACAGAAACATACAACTGTATGATCAGTACAAAAAAAATTCACGCTAAAAAACACAGCAAAGACAACAGGCGGTTCTCGGGAATTCATGGCGCAGCATTTATCAGTTGGCCCTCCCCCAAACAATCCAAAGGACCCCCCAAATTTGGAAGCCGCCAACCCCAGAAAGTGGATTAATGTTTTTAATGAGGAATGTAGGCGAATTTTGGTGGCTTAGTGGGTAATCAGTGTGGATTAATTAATGGGTAGATTAAGGTGGAAGGATGGATAAAGTTATTATAATCCTATATTACAATGCAATGAAAAGTGCTTGAGCATTCTAGTACTCACATTAGTTAAATGTCTCAATGACGATATAAAACAGCTTGAGAGGGTACACAGATTATTCAACTGAGGAAATAGAAAGGACTCACTGAGATTCTGAATGTATACACAGATTGTAAAGGGAAGTTATTGCGACAACTCTGTCAGCAGCGCAACCTAGTTGCTGTAATTAAAGAAATGATATATAAGGAAAAAATCACGTGGGCATTCCGGATGAGGCAGATGATTATTGACTACTACCTAATGTCACTGGCAACCTATAGCAAGCTTACAAAAATGAAAAGGCCGGAAAGTTTAAGTACAACCTAGGAGGGATCATAAACGTATTTGTTTCTATATGGCCGCCCTGATCAAAAGGGAAATGTAGGAAACACAAAAAGGAAAAGCATATTTAAGGGACGAACAAATAGCGCTAATAGCGACTTCCCCTCTAAGACCAGTGCACAGCAGAGAATGGTCCACTGCCACAAAAAATGGAAATTTTTGTGGCAGTGGAGCATTCTCCGCTGTGCACTGGAGTGGCGCGGCAAGGCACCTCTACAAGGCGAAGCACTTCAAGGACGAGGAAAAGCGGTCTGCCGCTTCTAAACGTCTTAACGCCGCGGAGCAAACCAAAGCACCCTACGCGCGAACACATCTGCTATCGCTTAGTTAAGCTCATTATAGAGCACAGCGCAAACGTAGTGAATATTTTCCTCGGAAATCGCAGGCTGCTTCAGAGACAGCTGCGGCTGGAACGGGGGGCCTCATTTATAGGCGGATTCTTTTTTTTTTTCCTAAAGGGCGGCATGTTTTCTGCGTCAAGCCCAGTTCCAACATGCGTTGAAAGCGTAGCCGTGTCCGCCGCTGAATCGAAGCGGCAAGGGCGCAAATGCAGGAGCCGACGTAGCGAAAGCGCACAATCGTGGCTCGATCGCAACGCGGCGTTTCCGCTCGCCTTTGACTTGTTCTGCGACAGCAGATTAAACCCAAGCAAATGCGCCTGACCAGCGGCAACCGTTCAGCCCTGAGAGGGCCTTCCAGCCAAGTGCCGTAAGAGAACGTGAACATTCCTTTGCACTTGTTGTTGGCGTCTGGCCAACGTCTCTTTCATATCGCTGTGCGCTTGTGTCACTACACCTCTTTCGTCGTCTTTTGGTGGACGTGTATCTGAAAGTGGCCCACGTAGCAGGCGGCGCGCTGGGACGTTGTATACTACAAATTTATAGCCTACGTCGTTGAGAGGTGCACACTTTATCAAAAGTTTGCTTCTCAGCCTCACCGTGTGGCTTGCAGTGCATCCTTAATGATCAAAGTCTCCTGACGGGAAGAATATTTTTGGTCTTGTCCCCTGCAATCAGTACTACTTCCATGAATGCTGCAGACGCCCCACAACATGGCGTAGAAGTGAACTCCCTGGGTTTTAAACTTCTGACAGAGACTGTACCTGCCGCAACCAATGTTGGCCGTGATCTGTCACGGATCTGCCGTAAATTCCAGTATAGAGGCCATGGGCTAGATATTTTTAAACATTAAAGTTCAAATTTTATTTCTTTTCTTGCAAAGAAAGAGTAGGAACTGAAAGTTGTGGTGACAGATTGACTGAAGGTCCTGGCTCCTTGAGGGTTTCACTGGCGAGGTTCAAATTTTGGGTTTGGTGTAGTAGCCAAATGGCTAGCCGCAGCCAAATGGAGAGGATTAAATCGCCTCACGCCAGCTAGCCACTTACACAGTCCGTAAAACCGTCATATGTGACTTATGAGAAGGATGCATACATATTGTGCTAGCCTGCTTAAGTCGCCTTTAGTTTAACGAGGTAAAACGGGGTTAACCATTAGTGCGCTGGAACTAGGGTTTCCACTCCGCCGAAAAGCTCTTGTCCGTTTGTCTGTCTGGTCCCTCCGCGGACTGGAAGAGCTAGGTGTTAATCGCCTGGGTGACTGGTGGCCCACCTAGGTCACGTTACCTTGTGACGTCATCACAACCCGCCCACCGTGGCTGGTGGCAGTTCAATTAATAGTAATCGCGAGTGATTCCTCGGCGAGAGCAAACTGCGTCTTACATGCCCCACCGATGAGAGCACCTTCTATCGCAGGGCAATGGCACGCCGCTTGACCGCTGCACCACTGCGCAAGGAATGGAATGACTACTCTAAGGGATCTATGAATTTAGAGAATAACCAACAGTACAAGTCTAGAAGGATGCAACGTAACGCAAACTTACATTATTTTTATTATTACTTACATCACTTTCATATTATCAACCACAATAAGCCAGTTAAAACCAAGCTTAATCATAAGAAGTCAACATAAACCACGCAAAACCAGAGCTAACCGTGCTAGGGCACGGTAATTCATGATAAACTCAAGCTAAACCACCCGGGATGTTTTTTTTTTTCATTGCCTCCCTATACGAATTGCACTGGGTGCCGATGATTTAGTAAACAATGTTTTTTTTCAATCAAAGCTTAACCCTGCAGATAATACACTGGGTGCGAACCCTATAGCCGAAATTACGGTAGCACTAATAAAGGTAATAAGCGTGCAAGCAAAAATATTCGATAAAGGTAAAAAAGATAAGTGGGAGCGGGGCCTAGAAGCGCGCTTCATCGATTTGATGGTGCGTACCGAGCTATCGGAATACAAATATCTTTGTGCATGCGCATGATCTCTATAGTCTCACGTGTTCATTCTGTCCTCTCCGTTATTTTTTAAACGTGCATTGTTCCGTTCAGAACCGCCTATTATGTCGCCACATCAATTTGTGGTCTCCATGTTCTGCTGTGCCCAAATAAAAAAAAAATTAAGCCAATAACCGACAGCGTTAACTGTACCCTCGCTAGAGCCCCATCCCACCGCTATCACCAGAGGATCATTAGTAAACAGAACGCGATCCAAGGTCCCGGGACTACTATTGCCACGCTCTTTTTCGTGATCAGTAAAACAGAAGACTAGCAGTCAGTTCTTCTATTCACGTTCCCCTTGAAGCTGCAGACCTCGACCTTGCCCGTCAAGGCGTGGCAGCACGCTAAGGAAATGTTTGTGCCATGGTCGGACGATTTCCGCCTGTATGGGCAACCATAAACCATTCGTTCTTGTTTTGTTCAGTGCCGTGTTGCTGTGCTCTTTTGGGACTTACTACATAGAACTCTCAACGAAAACATGGGCTCACATCGCACCCAATGAGATTATTGCTGTAGTTCTGTGTATTTTTGCGGGAGATTGTATTCAGTCTCTGGAAGAGACCCATGATGGTCTGCTTCTAAGTATTTTTATCTGAATACTGGTAGCAGAGTGCGGAGGTATTGCGGGGCCACATTATGCGGTTCAGTTATGTCAGGCATGAGCTTGTAATTATTTTCAGTGCTTTCTTATGCTAGAAAGAAAAACGTTGTTGCAATGAACGAGTGTACTAATCAAAAATCAATCAGTCAACCAAGGCAATTTTATTTGCCAGAGAAATCTGGCTCGTCGCCCTAAGCTTAATCCAGCTTAACAAAGGCCCAGGGTATCATCACATGACAGTAGCGAACGAAAGAAAACCAAGTTGCAACAAACATGAAAGCGACACCAAACAACATAAGATATCCGTTAAAACAGATGCTTGGGCAAGTTGGTAACTCATTTTCACCGGAACAGCGCGCACTAAGACACGGACAAGAAGGGAGACACGACAGCGCTCGTGTGTGTCGTGTCTCCCTTCTTGTCCGTGTCTTAGTGCGCGCTGTTCCGGTGAAAATAAGATATCCATATTACAGTTCCTTTACCTTAAAAAAGAAACAATGTATTGACAGCAGATATAGAATATCAATATTACATTATAATGCAAATAAAAATGAAGACATCAACACGTTTTAACACTATGACATAAAATATAAGAGCAACACGTAAGGCAAATTAGAAAGGTGCATGTTACACTAGTACTGATATATTAGCTGGTTACATTTGCACAAATTGAGTCTTGAGCTCCTTGGAACTAAAATTGGCTCAGTTTGTATTTGTTTAGAAAGTATGATTGATTATGAGCCAATGATTGTACATTAAGAGGGTTTCTAATTGGGCTAGTTGGTAGTTAACATGGTCAAACATAATTGCGCTTTTGAAAAGACGGGACAAAACAGGGACGACACAAACTCTCGTGCGCACTGTCAATTGAAGTTTTATTGCGATGAACACACATATATAAGCTTCACGTCATAACATAAATCACCAAAAAACGGAGTTAAGCAGCAGTTTTTCAATCATGTCAACAAGCGTCAGGCACACAAACAGGTTCGTCGAGTGCTGTGATGGGGTGACCTACAAGATACCGCTATCTTGCGGCCGAGCATATCTGGGCCAGACGGGCAGATACCTAAATAAAAGGCTAAGGGAGCACAACCGCAACTGTCGCTAGATTAACTCACCTGAAAATCTGGCGGCGCACTGCGCCAGGTGCGATAGCTGCAAACCCCACTTCCAACAGACCACAGTTCTGCTGAAATCCAGAGACAGGGCAAACAGGGAGCTGTGGGAAGCTTACTGTATGAAATCGGCAAAAGGGACCTGTGTAAGTGACCCCTCGGTTTTGCTTTCCAAAAGAGAAAGGCAATTCTTGGATCAGTGTGAACGATTGTAATCCAATCAGCTGGGACAAAATCTTTTTTTGATGCTTGTTGACATGATTGAAAAACTGCTGCTTAACTCCGTTTTTTGGTGATTTATGTTACGACGTGAAGCTTATACGAGGTCTGTTAGGAAAGTATCCGACCTTTGGCCGTTGAAAAAAAACTTGCATAACTGGAGCGTTGCAAACCTAGTCATCTTTAAAGTAGTCTACTTGGGACTCCACACACTTCTCCCAGCGGTGCTGCCATTGTGGGAAGTATTCCGAAAAGGCCCTTTTCGGAATGGAGTTTAGCTCAGCTGTCGTTGCAGCCATAATGTTCTTCTTTGTCTGAAATCGCGCTCCTTTCAATGGCCTTTTGATTTTGGGAACCAGCCAGAAATCGCAGGGGCCATATCAGGACAGTAAGGAGTCTGTTGAACTACAGGAGTTTGGTTTTTCACCAAAAAATCTGATTCGAGTGCGAGGAATGTGCAGGAGCATTGGCGCGATGGGTGCGCCAATTTCCTGTTGACCTCAGCTCCGGGTTCTTGCGCCGCACAGCATCACGTAGGCAACGGAGGAAATCCCTGTAGTACTCTTTGGTCATTGTTTGACCCTGTAGAGTGCGTACTCGTGGTCTGCCACACAGAGGGTGTCAAAGAAAGCAGTCAGCATCACTTTCACATTGCTGCGCAATTGGCGGGCCTTCTTAAGTCTTGGTGACGTGGAATGCTTCCACTCTGACGACTGGGTCTGGTTTCCGGGTCGTACCTGTACACCCAAGACTCGTCACTAGTGATTATGATGTTGATGAAGTCGGGGTCACTGTTTGCGGAATCCAGCATGTCCTGTGAGACTTCAACACGAAGCTGCTTTTGCTCCACCGTGAGCAGCTTCGGCACGAATTTCGCCGCAACTCTCTCCATGGCCAAATCTTCGGTGATAATGGAATGTGCGGAGAAATTGCTCATGTCCACCTCTTCCTCAATTTCTCGGATATTCACGCGACAGTCCCGCATCACCATAGCGTTCAGTTCGGCAATGACCTGGTCATTTTGGCATGTTGATGGCCGATTGGAGCGTGGCTCGTTCTCCACCGATGTGCGGCCATCATTAAAACAATTGTAACACTGCTTAAACTGTGTGCTGCTTATAGCATCTTCACCGAAAGCCTTCTGAATATTTCGAATGGTTGCCACTCGGCTGTCGCCAAGTTTATGGCAAAATTTGTTGCAGTAGCGCTGCTCCTTTCACTCCGCCATTTTCCTTGCAATAAAAAACCGACGAGAGCACTGCACACTGCCTCACTCAAACGCTGCTTCCCAGCGACTGACGCTATCGGCAGGCGGGAAAAAATTCATGCATGCGCATGAAGGTTCAAGGTCGCCTGATGCAATCGCGCTTGTCTCATATCCATCAGGTGTTCGCAAAAAAAAATAAAGTCGGATACTTTTCTAGCAGACCTCGTATATGTGTGTTCATCGCAAAAACTTCAGTTGACAGTTTGCGCACGAGATTTCGTGTCGTCCCTGTTTTGTCCAGTCTTTTCAAAAGCGCAATTATGTTGGACCAATTATTGTAGTTCTAGTTTGTTCTGAAAGGCAGCGGGTATGTGAACTTGATCATTTTGGGCTGCCGGCGGTTCGAATTCCTCTAGTGACTATAATTATATAGTGAGCTTTCTTGTGGTCATTCACATTCGAACGGAAAATTTCGGAGTTTTTCGAATAAGTCCGCTTTCAAGTTCTTCTCCAGGTCCGGGTTCAGTTCATTCTTCTCTTTCGCCTCCATGTTCTCCTTCAGCTCAATAATGGCCCGATTTTACCGAGAAAGAGAACTAAAAGCATTCCTTGCCAAAAAGAAAAAAACTTTTGGAAACATGAGGACCAATTTTCGTCTCCCAGAGCACGAAGACAAAAAAATTCAGGGGGGCACTTTGCTGACCTAAAGTGCGGCGAGGCGAAAGCCATAAGCGCGGTGACGCTGCTTCTGTCACTGAGGTGTGGTTAAGATGTTAAGCTTCGCCTCTAAGAGTGGAGCGCGGCAGCGCCTTGCCGCGCTGCCAGGGAGCCCACAGAACGCCACCGCCCGTTCGGCTCTGCGCCTTGCTCGCGGTAAATTGGTTTTTGAGGAAAGGAAATGTATCTGTCTCGCATATCTCGGTGGACACCTGAACTTCGCCGTAACGGGAAAGGAGGAAGATGGGAGTGAACGAAGAAAATGTATTCACTAGACGCGCTTTTGTTCATTCCAAACCTTCGAGCTGGCATGGCGGCGTGGTTAGCGTGCTCGTCTCGCACTCCAGAGACCCTGGGTCAATTCCCCAACTCGACCAATTTCCTACTCGGTTTTATTTATTTTTTCTGGTCTGATTACAAAAGCGTGACACTTCTGCTGACAACATTCTGCTGACAACCTTCTGTCGACAACGATGAGGCATTACAGGCTTTCGCCTTAAGAGAGCCACGTTGAAACTTGCCGCAACTGAAACTGGTGTTGTGGGACGCCGCAGATAACCTACAACCAGCAAAAAGGTTCCCGTGGACGCTGCTGTATGAAGGCCAGCGGCGTTCCACAAACGCCATTACGGGCCACTATAGTACGGGCGGTGCTGATAAGGCCCACATACCAGGCCATGAGATAGCTTGTGCAATAATTACGTTTGATCAGGCTTCCTTCAACTCTGGTGCCAAAACTAACGAGCTCTTGTCTACGGAAGAGCCCTTGTGAGCAAATTCTGTTTTTATTGCGAAAGCAATACTAGTTGCACTTTCAACCCGTCGCGTAGCGAGGCCGGTAGCTACCATATTAGCATATTGGATTGGATTGTATAACCGATGCATCACCACAAATATAACCACAAGCACCACCACCAGCTACACTACCAACTGAACCATGGAGTAGCTACGGATATTGCTTTCGCAAATACCGGGCTTAACCAAGCTAAGCCACAGCCATTTTTCTGTGAAGGGGCCATCGGCAGTGCGCACGCACTTATGGGATACGAGTACGGGAGTTTGCGACGAAATCACCCATAGCGAGGTGAACACCAAGAGACATGCTCCATCTATGTCGTACACAGGTGTTTACCTCGCGGGTATCTGACGATGAGAACCAAAAAGAGTTACAGGTAACATTTATACGACAGTTTTCACTAATTTCGATCAAGACACATATATCTGCTCTCTCTTGCAATCAAACTTGATTCGTCTCTTTTATCTGTCTGCTGCTGGCAGTGAGCTTATGTACTGTAAATTCTGGGCCCATTTAAAAAAAAACAGTTTTCACACAAGGACTCTTCCGTAGTCAGAAGAGCTCGTTAGGTTTGGCACCAGGCTTGAAAGGAAGCGTGACGAAACGTCGTTATCGCACAAGCTATCTCATGGCCTGGTATGTGGGCCGTATAAGCAACGCGCGTATTATAGTGGCCCGTAACGGTGTTTGTGCAACGCCGCTGACCTCCGAACAGCAGCGTCCTCGGGAACTTGACAAATTTAAAAAAAGATTCCCCTATACTCTCTGGTTCCGGTGTCTGTTGGCTTCCGTCAAGTTTGACTAGCATTAGTAAAGCTATATGCAACGGGAAATCGCATGACATCACACAGGACGTTGTACAACAAACTATTGCGTCACAGTTTTGCTAGGAGAGTCGGGGAAACTGGTGCCACATGGAAGTCAGCCACTGGCGAGCATATATAAACGAACGAAATGTATAGGATTGTGTGAAGAGGCGGTGCTCTACTTTTGTAAATCTGAAACACGGTAACCATGTGGGCTAGTTGGTGCATTTAAGACATAACTTCACCAGCGAAAGTACGACACATCAGGAGAAGAACACAGGACAACGCTCACAAGTCATACGGACGATTGATGGCGTCACCCTATTTTACAATGTGACTTAATGCTTTCGCATTAAAAGCGTTGGTTACCAGGTTGGGTTTTTTTGTTTGAGCTATGATTTTCCTACACAACGACCAACTGTCGGCCACGAACTGTAGGCCTGTAGGCCACGTCGGGCCAAGGTAGGAAGCGGCCTAACGCCTGTTGCCTTGTTTCATGAATTTTCAGTTTTTATGCTAACCTCCGGCTCCCCACCTTTCGATGGGTGATTATTACCGCCTGATGCGCGCTGAAATTGAACATGCATGGTCTGTTCTGAAAGTAGTAGGGCTCATTTTTTTTAAACAAAATTTATTCAAGAGAATAGTACAAACGATTACAATTTTTCAAGGTAGCACACTTCCGCACCTACACGCTGCTACCAATGAGTTTTACAGTTTTCGTACGCCTCCAAGAACGCCTGGACCGGAATGCTGTTTAGCTCCCTCGTCACGGCCTGTTGAACCACCTCTACCGATCCGAGATGTTTCCCCTCGAGCGTCGATTTCATTCTCGGGAATAGAAAAAATAGAAAAAAATCTGGCGGGGCCAAATCGAGGCTGTAGGGGTGCTGCGGCAGCGTTGCCGCCTTGGGCTGGGCAAAAAATCGGGGTCCTCATTCACATGAGGAAGAAGATCCTACCGGTTGGCCTTTTGCTCCTTTGACAACACTCCCGGCACCAACTTCGCGCACGCTTTCCTTATGGATAAGTTTTCTGTCACGATCTCAAAAACTTGGGTTTGAGGAATGCTCAAGTTATCAGCAATCATTCTGATACTCATTCTACGATCACTGTTAAGTAAATGTTTCACTCGCTGCACATTTTCGTTGGTCTTGCTGGTCGAAGGGCGTCTGAAGCGGTCGTCTTCCTCCACTCTTTCCTTACCTTCTCGGAAAAGCTTCTGCCACTCAAAAAACACCTGATCTACCCATGGAAGCGTCACCGTAGGCCTCCTTAATCATGTTGTGAGTGTCTTTGCCCGTTTTACCAAGATTTACTCAAAATTTGATCGCGTATCGCTGATCCAGTAAACGCTCGACGATTCTGCGTGACGAGACGTTTCGACAGGGGTTCACAGTACAAGCGACCTTCTCTCTTCAACGGCCGAGAGCCGACTGCCGATTTTCCCCAGCATTCCCAATATTCCACTTCAAGATCCTGCACGCGCAGACCACCTCTCGTCCGCCCGTTCGCCCAGGAAAAAACCAGTCCTACTACCGTATTTTCCGGTGTATAAGACGCACCCTTGTATAAGACGCACCTGCCATATATGCAAGCTGTCACCGAAAACGTTCATATATAAGACGCACCTGTGTATAAGACGCACCCCAGTTTACCCAGTTAGGCTAGTGAGGCTTAATTAAACACGCTTGCGCGACTATCGCGAAATGCACCGTACTTGTGAGCAATTCTTAAGCAACGCTAAGTGATCGAAAAAGGCAACACTCACGCCATACCCGTCCACGTTTTAGCAAAAAAGAAAGAAAAAACAATACAGCTCCCCATATGTCCATATCAATTATTTATTTCTACTTGAAACCTTCGAACTCTTCATCTTCAGATGCGCTATCAAAAGGTTCACCCATTTCTGGAAGCAACTCGGCTGAAACATGCACTACTTACATGGAGCAAAAAAAGTTGCAAAGGGTGACAAAAAAAGAACGCCGGCTTGTCTTGACAATGGCGAGAAGCGCGATTGTCACCATCTTTTGGGGCTTCTCATTACTTTTGCTTGGGGCCTCCGAAACAGCCGCGCGTTTGTGATCCCGGAAGTTGTCATCCCCGCCGTTTCATGATAAAGATCACCTAGAATGTCGGGCATGGCGGTCCCGGTATATAAGTATTAACCGTGTTACAACCGCGTTATTGGTAGTGATATTGGTAGGTGAAAAAAGCTTGAGCATGAACCGGAGTAATCGATGAACTCTCAAAAAAAAAAAAGATGAGAAATTCGCATATAAGACGCACCCTTGTATAGGACGCACCAGCAAGATTTTCGAAAAAAAGCCGCGTCTTATACACCGGAAAATACGGTACTTTCAGAACAGACCCTGTACCTAGGTCGCGTCCGAGAGGTAGCGCACATGTACGAGCAAGATATGAGCATGTTCTTATCTTTCAAGCTTTTCCGGGTTATGTTTTACAAGAAAATAAATGACGTAAGGGGATCCAGTTGAAACAAATCATCTCTATAGGACCTCTAGAATTTCTCCCCTGAAGAAATTCAACCGCCGCGGCCGGGATCGAACCCGCGTCTTTCGGGTCAGTAGCCGAGCACCATAACCACTGAGCCACCGCGGCGGCTTCTAGAGGCCCGTGTACTGTGCGATGTCAGTGCACGTTAAAGAACCCCAGGTGGTCGAAATTTCCGGAGCCCTCCACTACGGCGTCCCTTATAGCCTTAGTCGCTTTGGGACGTTAAACCCCGTAAACCAACCAACCATCTCTGAGGAAGGTTTTAGGAAATCGGACGCTTTGAAGCTGCTAGGTGCGACACGCTTTGTAAGCTCAAGTCGAGCGCCTTAACTCGGCGTCTTCTTCAAAACGCTTGCAAACGTCATCATATACCGGTTCATTGGCCTCAGTTGTTAGTTTGCATAATTATCCAAAACCAATCAGCCCCTTCGCAGCGTTAAAGAACAAGCTTGTCAAATTATATAGGCCAACAGTGTTTGCAGACATAGGGGGCGCTTGCGGACGCCGGAGAGTAGGAGGCGCTGGCACCAAAGGATCTTACTGGAAACAGCTGGGGGTATCGTCTGCGCCGTCATCTTGCTCCAATGTGTGGTTTGTTTCCGTTCGCTTACCATCACGTTTGATTTCAACGAAAACAACGCGTGAGAGACAGGACCGAGAATAGGAGACACGAACACACATAGCGCTTACTAGCAGGTGAAGGTTCATTGCAATGCTCGCAACAATAAATACCGGAAGAATGAAGTAAAAAAAAACAACACAATGGCGAGGACGAGTACGTATGTCATTTTTTGTTGTCATGGGTTTCCAAGATAATCAATATTTTTTATTTTCAGTGCCACTGATACGATGCTAACGATACGATGCTTCTTTCTTTTCTATTGCGTAGGCTTCATAAAGCTTGCGCTTGTGTTGGTGATAATATAACCCCAGACTCTGGCGTGGTCCAAGGTGTGGAATGCATTGACAATCAGTCATGTATTTTTCCAGCGTGCTGCCGTATCCTGTTTTGATAGTAGTGGCATGTTCTCTTAGACGGTCGTTGACGCAGTGTCCTGTTTGACCTGCTTGTTACACTCCGCAAGATAGTGGGATCTCGTTTTATTTCATTTTTCTAGTATTTATTGCGAGCAATGCAATTAAAATTCAGTTGTTAGTCAGCGTTGTTTGTGTGCGTGTCTCCTATGCTTGGCCCTGGCTTACGCGCGCTGTTTACGTTCCGTTGAAATCATGTACCAACTCCCCAGCAACTTTCCGTAATGGCGTTTGAGAATGCTTATTTGTGTACAGCTGTCAATGATGTTTATGATGAGCGGTTGTTATACAGAAAAAATCTAGCGCGCACGGCAGAACGTCTGACTCCATGAGAAGCTTGCGTGATTCGTTGAGACACCTAGTGATAGGGCGCCTGTTGGTGTATGTCGTGCAGCATAACACACATTTATCGAGGCGTTTTAACATGGTATGAGCTTTGAAATGTGTTTTCACAATTTGTCACACTGTTCCACAAAGTACTCGCCACCAATCGACTAACAGGAGCCTCCATGGGTACCCTGCGAAATGAGGGAAATATTTCGGAAAATTTAGTTTGCATGTGGTTCTCCATGTGTCGCTCCTGCCAGGCAGGTGATCTCAGTTGGTGGTGGCTCCCGCACATATGTATCGTGGTGGTTTGAAATACTTATCGTCTTTAATTACGTTTCATACCTTTAAATTTTCCTCTAGGATGTACTCAGCTTTTTGTCAAGAAAGGACGACGCCATAGGTGCAATGTGAAAGCGGAAAGCTGCGTGGATAACTTCTGTTGGTGTTTTTCATGAGGCGTAATTCTAACTCTTACCACCAGCCGGCGATTACACCGCCACCGCATCTTGCTTACACCACAGATATGTTTTGGTCAGTAGACGAAGTTGCTAGAAGCCTACTCGGATTTGTTTGAAACAGCACGTTACTCGTAAAGAAGCCCTGCTCCGACCAATGGCAAATTTGCCATACTGCGGTCGATCTGGGCTAACCACAACCATCGGCAGCGGATTGGTTGATGTTAAAAGTGAATAGGCTTGGACTGAATGTGTTCTGTAGGCATGCAGCGGTGTCCGGCGCCCTTCTAATGTGATGTAATGTAAACCAAGACAACGGAAGCGCCGTCAACGGAGCAAAAAAGGCGAGGAGAACAGATGCGGTTCGGAAGGTTTCTGGCATGCGGTTGCCGCTGTAGGGTCAGGAGAGGGCTTCTTAAAGGCGACAAGATATGAATTTCGTTCTGCTGTGGTTGTAGGCTGACGCAAGCGCTTGTGGTGAAATGCAAAATTATGTGACCGTTATATCAAGACCGAATTATGCAACAATGCTAGCACTCAAGTCCGTCATTAATCTATTTTCATCCTTAATACACGCAGGTACACAACGTCATGGCTCGGCCGCTGACCCGCGATATCGCGGGCATGAAGTGGAGCCACTACTTCCCCGAGCAGTGCGTCCTCTCGGCTCTTGCGTACGAGGCGCGGCCGGACGACGTGTTCATCGTCAGCTACCCAAAGTGCGGCACCACCTGGCTCCAGTACCTCGTCTACAACATCTACAGGTGACTGTGCGGCGACAAAGCAGGCAACAGTGTTACTGTCATCATCATCATCAGCCTGACTACGCCCACTGCAGGGCAAAGGTCTCTCCCAAGTCTCTCCAATTATTACTGTCCTTTACCAGTTGCGGCCACCGTATTCCCGCAAATTTCTTAATCTCCCATGCTACGTTTGCCTTCTCTTGGAATCCACTCCGTTACCCTAAAAGGTGCAGTGAAGAGGAATCTGAACTCGTCTTTTTGCCGCGGGAACTCATTCTACACGTTCCGAGCATTCTTAGAAACTTCGATTTATTGCCCTGTGTGGCCGATTTCCCTAATTAAATCGAATTGACGTCCGGCTCCCGCCTTTCTTTTAATTCTCCCCCGTACGATGGGCGGAGTCGACCAACGCGTGGAGTGCTTTTCACACAGTCCCGTGGCGGCTTGCCGCTCTGCCATCGGCGGAGTAATGCGTAGTAGTCCGTAGAAGCAAATAGTCCGCGCGTATTTTAATTTCTGCGGGTTTATTTTGCGCCTATATTATCTGCGAATGAAACTATTTATTCACGGAAACCTAAAAAACAAAACAAAGTGAAAGTAAAACCTCCCCGAAGCTGGCTGAAAGGCACTCCACGCGTTGGTCGACTCCGCCCATCGTACGGGGAGAATTCTAAAAATAAAGGCGGGAGCCGGATGTTAATCCGATTTAATTAGGGAAATCGGCCACACAGGGCAATAAGTCGCAGTTTCTATGAATGCTGGGAACGTGAAGATCGAGTTGCCGCGGCAAAAAGACGAGTTCAGATTCCTCTTCAGTGCACCTTTAAAGGGTCAGTCTACTCACCGAGATGAGTGCATAAATAACGGCATATTCTAGTAGTTGGCACCCTATAAGGTCAATAACGAGGGAACTGCACCCGGTTTAGGCAGGAATTTATATTTTATTTCGGCGTTAAAAGTCGCGTAAAAATGCATGGTGGCGACCCCAAACGTTCATTTTGTTCTAGCAAGTGGTAGTCTTTTTTTGTAGAAGCATAAGTGAATATACTATGTACCGTTAGTATGCCCCAATGTCACAGAACCGTACGTTTTGTTCTAGTAAACTGTAGAAGGCGCACCGCTCGCTTTTTCTGTAAATCACATGAATATTTATAGTTATACGTACGCTAAACGCAGGCACTTTCCCACTTTTAGTTCAGCGTATGCTAGCAATAATAAACTCAGCCTATAGTGGTGCCATCTGGTTGTCAGGACGGGAACCATTGCTGTAAACAAGCCGACTCTCCACTTAAGCCTAGAAGTCACTCTAATTATTTAAATAAAGCGAATTTCTCACTTACACGTTTTCTTGTTGGCGAGATGAGACGAAGGGAAAGACCGGCGCTCCATTTATGTCCAGTGAATGCACTGAAAAAGGTAGCAACAACGAGAATTCAGTCCGAAGCGAGAGGTCCAGCTTCGACGGGCGCCGCCATGTTTGTCGCCGCGCGGCGGAAATCCAGTTGTTTGCCAGATGAGACTACCATCTCATACAGATGTGTTTCCACATCAATAAATTCTATTTTAAAATGTTCTACCGCACTTCTTGGCACCACAGCTGGCTAAACGGTAATTTGAGTAAAGAGGTATCGGTTGCCGCAAAGAAAATATGGCCGATAAAATTCAGTAGACTGACCCTTTAAGGACCAGCTGCTATCATGCCTTCGCATTACATGCCCTGGTCAAGTCCATTTCTTCATCTTGATTTCAACTAGGATGTCATTAACCCGCGTTTGTTCCCTCACGCACTCCACCCTCTTCCGATCTCTTAATGTTACACCTAACATTTTTCTTCCCATAGGTCGCTGCGTTGTCCTTAACTTAAGCTGAACCCTCTTTGTTAGCCTCCACGTTTCTGCCCTATAGGTGAGTACCGGTAAGATATAGCGGTTGCATACTTCCAACTTAAGGGATATTTGTAAACTGCCATTCATGATCTGAGGGAACCTGCCATATGCGCTCCACCCCATTCTTATTTTTCTCGTTATTTTCCTTTCATGATCAGGATCAGCGGTCACTACCTGCCCTAAGTAGACATATTCTCTTGCTGCTTCCAGCACCTCGCTACCAGTTGCGAACTGCTGTTCCCTTGCTAGGCCTTTGAACATTACTTTGGTTTTCTGCATGTTAATTTTTAGCCCCACCGTGCTGCTCTTCCTGTCTAACTCATTGATCATGCTTTGCAGTTCATGTCCTTAGTGGCTTAGCAAGGCAATGTCATCAGCAAATCGCAAATTACTCAGGCATTCTCCATTAACTCTTATCCCCAACTCTTCCCATTTCTGGCCCCGGAATACCGCCTGTAAGCAGGCGGTGAATAGCATTGGCGAGATCGTGTCTCCCTGCCTGCCACCTCTCCTTATTGGAATTTTATTGCTGTGTTACTGTATTGATTAGCAACGGATGAAAAGCGTTCAAATTCTCTTTCTTTCTCCCACGTGTGGTATGCCTTCCCGATCCTTTCAGTGGCGGCCTGCCTCCCCGGGACCGCGAGCAGTTCTGGGACAACACACCGTTCCTGGAAATGCGCGGTGCAGAGCGCTCCATCGAGAGGACCAAGCCTGGCGCAATCAAGACTCACCTGCCCTTCTCGAGGCAGCCGTACAATCCGCAGGCCAGGTACGAGAATGCCTTGCTCCCGCTCTCGCGTTCATACTCACATTTCTCGCCAAACAGGCGTAATGCCTAGTCTATATTATAAAACTTTTGTTGTCAACATTTCTTTACCTTTGCCACAGCCCTTGTTATGCTTCGTCGCATCACCGTGTGGCGCACATTGCGCCATGAGAATAAGTTATGACCATCAGGTGACGTCGTTGCAGTTTTTACTTGAAAAGCGCGTAACCAGTGCATTGCTACCGCGTTGTTAAAAGTGAGTCATTAAAGGGCCAGCATATTGTTGTATTGGCAGCACACAGATATTAAAATTACTTGAGACTTCGTATTAGGACTAAGCACTGGGAAAATTTAGAGCTTCCAGTACCTTCATAAAGACGAGGGGAAAAGCTCCATGAGTGAAATGGTGGTGATGGTGGAGGCTTCTTGAAGGTAGCGCATTACCGTATTTATTCGCATAATAAAGGCACTTTTTTAAATATTATATAATATTAGTGGGATGCGGTGGTTACGCAGGTAAAATGTGCACAAAATAATTGAAGCTGCGAAAACAGAACAAAGCCTACAGGCTGATGAAATAAACATACCTCGTCCTGTAGGACTCACCTTCAAACTAAACCAAAGCGCACTCTTAAGCACAGTTTCCGCTTTCGTGGGCATAGACCATCTTTGCCTTACACCAGCGCGTATAACTGAAGAAAACATACAATAAAGCTGGTGAAAGAGCACGCAACGAGAGGTCAGTATAGCTCAGTAGCGGCATTCGGCGCGAAGACGAGCTGCATCGAGTTGGTACAAACATTATTGTGGCAGGTCTAACAGAGAAGTCCTTTGTGACCAGACTTTGGTTCTCTTGCTTATATGGATTCCGCGCAGAAAATTCTTTTTGGATGTGTATCCCATTCAGTGAGGTATATAGTGTTAAATTTTGACAGATGTGGCATTGTATTATTGCGTATCTGCTTCGGTTTTAAAGTAAGTACAGAGTTGAAGGAGTATTACATCGAAGCATACTGGGACGTGAAATGCGCAATGAATCCAAAGGTCCCAGAGACCTTGAAACGTACGGGAAATAGGCATTGAATTTACCGAAAATTTCGTAGACTGGTATAATAGATCTGTCCTAGTTTGCCGATTCCTAATGCATCGTGTGGACAGGGTTAATTGGAGAGACAGGGGAGAGGCCTTTGCCCTGCAGTAGGCGTAGTCAGGCTGATGATGATGATGGATGCACGGTGTGCACACGTTAGCTTACTGAGGCAGGTTCCTCACTGTTCCTCACTGTTCTTCTTACTGAAGCAGGTTCCCTCAGGTACTACGCAGAATTTATCATGCATAGGCAGGCCCTAACAAAGGCCATTTCCGACTGGCCGCAATGGTCCATTAGCTATGTTGTTCGGAAGATTCCAAGGTCGCGGTAGAGAATTTTTTTTTCCGTGTTTATTGGTCCTCTCATAAGATAAAAATGAGAGGGAGCCTGGACCACCTGAATTTGGAAGGGCTAAGGGCTATGTCATAATAATCTAATAGTAGGTAAACGCTGAAAAAGGTCATGTAAATGGAAAACACTTCTGTAAAAAGCGAACAAAAACGACATTACAAAAGACGAGCCCAGAGTCAAAACTGGCCACGCCGTCGTTCCAAGATACAAAGACGGAGAAAAACAGAGACAGGAATGAGGACACAGAAGCTCAGGCAAGGTAGATAGGTGACAGAATAAAGCTGGGAGATAGCAGCTGAAAAAAAAAATGAGAGAGGAAAGCAAAACAGTCTCGGGAAGGAAAAAAACAGCGGTAATATGACAGAAGAAACGTGAGCACGGAACACTCCCCAGGTGAAGATTGTTAGCAGCGGGAAACATTAAGATATAGAAGATACAGGCTCACAACCTGTGTTCCGGCGGCGGCAGTTCGACGCAGGTGAAATGGAGAAGCTCCCTTGATCGAGCGATGTTATTGCACGTTAAAGAACCCCACCTAGTCGTAATTAATCTTGAGCCCTCTGCTATATATACGGTGCCCCTAGTATCACATGTGCAGCTTCCGGACGTGGATCCCCGAATGCTGATACCGAAAACCCTTCTCGCGAAAGTTTGCCTGAAATATCGCGTCCGAGGAGAGAGGGTAACCACATGCGTCGCTTATTAAGCTATGTTGCGGCGCTCGTTGTTGCGTTCATGATTAATGAGAGTGAGCCGCAGCGAAGACGAGGCAAAGGATGAAGAATAGGACGCCTGCGCTCGTAGTCTCGCTCTTGCTTGTCTTAATTTTGTAAGGGCTCACTCTCAACCAATAAAACAGATATGGGGCAATCGGTATCTTTATTATTTTATTACCCGCTGTTTGTGGGCTTTGCGGGCTTGTCCACACTTTGGGCGTCTTGAGACTCGGATGAATGCTTGCACACGGTCGCACAACAAGAACTACTGAGCACTGCGGGCGGCTGTCTTATCACTACTGTTGCTTTCGAGGGCACTGGGAGCAATCTTCGTTTTCCAGAAGCCCAAGACATCCACGTAAAACTGGTTCTCCGTCGCAGGTACCTGTACATCACGCGCAACCCGTTCGACTGCTGCGTCTCCTACTACTACCACACCAAGCATCTGCCCGGCTACTGCTTCGGCCACGGCACATTCGACGAGTTCTTCGAGCTGTTCGTGACGGGCGACTTGGAGTACGGGGACTACTTCGACCACGTGCTCTCGTGGTACCCGCACCGCGCGGACCCCAACGTGCTATTCCTCACCTACGAGGAGCTCAAGAAGGACACTGCAGCAGCGGTGGCCAAGATCGCCGCCTTCCTGGGCGACGAGCACAAAGACAGGCTGCACCGGGAACCGGGGCTGGTCGGCCGCATCCTGGAAGCAGCGGCACTGAACAATATGAAGAAGATTTTCAACTCGTGCGACTTCGCCGCCAAAGACGAGGTATTTTACACATATATCTGAGTGTCCCACCGCTAGAGCAGGAGTTGTAGAAATGAGAAGGAACGTTCTTTACAACTTGAGCAGACAAGAATAACGAGCTGAGTGCCTCGTTGGGCTAACTACGCTAAAGAAGCTAACAGTCTTGAAACCAAGGAAGTACTTTAGTTTCATACAGCGCTAGCTGTTGTAGCGAAGTTCCGCATATGCGTCGAGCAATCGCCGTCGACAACGAGCGAATAAGATCACGTGACCACCTCGTGCACATAAAAGACGTTTCAGGCATAGTTTTAAAATACATGCATTTTTACATCTCACAGCTGCAGTTCGGCTGTGACGTATTCCGTATTGAAGAACTCCGGTTTAATTTCGACTAGCTGGGTGTTCTTAGACGGGCTCTGAACCTCATTAATTTGGGGTTCTTTCTTTATCCTCTCGCGAAGTCCGACCGCTGTGGTTGCCCATGAGCCTGCGGCTTCGTGCGCAGTAACGAATGCCGCTCAACCGCCGCAAAGAGTTGGGCGAAAACTCCAGCAGCTGTCGCAAGATTGAAAAATAATTTTTTTTTCAAGCGATCCGCCTTGATAATGCTAGTCTGTTTGCGATAGGCACTGGTTCTACTTCATATCCTCCAAAGGCAACAAAGTTGCATCATGTGACTTTTTACCTCTTCTCAGCTCGAATGCCTGACCCATTGGAGAGAAATCTGAAATGTTTTAGAGAGGTATTTGGCGCAGTTTAGGGCATTGTTTTCCCAATGGCACATTTCTGTGCCATGCCTGTGGCCCTCAGTAAAAATAAAAAGGCTTTTTTTTCCGGTGATTGGTGTCACTTCGGTTTTCTTAAAATTATAAATGATCCTCATATTCATCGAATACTTATGCCTGCTTGGACCCCTTTAAGGATTGCACTGTGAGCAACGTCCAGGCAAGATGTTTAGGGAACCTTATACAGGCAACCACCACTTGTGTATGAACATACGTATGACAAGGCATTAAGAGTTGTGGCAATGCATGAACTGCATAACTAAAACCTCTATTTTAATAAGAAAATGACCAGGCTCTCGCTTATGGAGGTCCTAAACCAAATATATCGCGATTTTTATTTTCAGTGTATGCGTACCTCCGACTTGTCTTTCAGTCTCCGTGCTTGGACCTAGAGTTTCAGTAACAGAATACTAACCTGAGTTTCAAACCACTGCAAACGACCATCATTGCGCAAAAGTGTGTAAAACGTACAAAGAATAAACGAGCTACATGAAGCGGTGGAACGCATCGCTGGTGAAGAAAAAAAAATACTTATCTGCCAGCTGCACTAACGCGTAACATCGATGGCAAGGACATCCGTGGTTACTGCCACGCAGTCGCGGCGGTGAAGTTACAGTTAAATAGCGCCTCTTACACCACGGTTATTTCTCGTGAACACATTTCTCTCAACAAAAACAGCGCATGCAGTTTCGTAGTTCAGGTTACCTGACTATTACCGCTTGTTTTAAACTGTACGGCCGTCGTCGCTCTCGCCGGGGTAGTATCTCTAACTTACGAATTCAACCATCACCTACTGCTCAAAGAGCGTACCTCTGATATATGCCGTGCATACTGGGCATCCGGGCCGGGGCAGCGCCGAATCTAGTAAGCAGGTCTGGCTATAATGTGCCACCTGTAATGGTATTGCTTCGAGAAGGAGTTTATTCAGAGCAGAATGGGCCACTTATACCAGCTTGAACGGTTTGCCGTTCAAGAAGAGCAAGGGAGTTGAGACAGTCGTCTCATGGCGAGCAGTATTTAACTCGTCAGTGATGAACGGCAGGACGCTGTCCCAATTCTTGTCCTTGGAATCAACTTACTACATTGACAGCATGTCAGTGATCGTTCGTTTAGTGCGCTCAGTTAGCCCATTCGTATGGGTATGGTAAGGCGATGAATTGTGAAAACGTGAAGCGCAGGAACGGAGAAGCTGCTCCAATGCGTTGGCGGTGAACTGCCGACCACGGTCACTGATGATAGCCCTTGGAGGTCCATAGTGGAGAACTATGGATCGAAGTATAACAGAGGAGACATGATACGCTGTAGCCGAGGGTAGGGCTGGAGTTTCACAGTACCGAGTGAGATAATCCACGCAATCCATATTACAGTGGTTCCCATTGTAAGATTTTGGAAATGGACCCAGGAGATCTATGCCCACTTGCTCGAACGGTGCTCCAGGTGGTATCACTGGGTGAAGCTGGCCGGACGCAACGATAGTACGTCGCTTGCGTCGTTGACACTATGTGCAGCTGGCGACGTACCGCTCAGTCGTGGCACGCATTTTTGGCCAATAGAAGCGTGCCTGGCACGGTGGAGCATGCGTGCCGACCCCAGATGCCCAGATGTAGGGTCGTCATGCATGGCCTCCAAGGCAGACGTGTACGGGCTCTTCGGATCTACGAGCAGGAAGCGGTGACCCCCTAGAGGCATCGTTTTTCTTCTATAAGAGACCATCTCGTGCACGAAAGTGGTTTACACAGGAAAGGTCTCCAGCGTCCACGAAGAAAGACCTTAGGGTTGAATCTTTCTGCTGTTCCGCTTTGAACGCTGCGACATCAGGAAAAGCAGGTGACACTGACGCGACGCAGTGGTCCAAAGTAGCGATGTCGGACTCTCTCTCAGTAAGGTGAAACAGCGAAAGACAATCCGCGTCAACGTGACGTTGACCACTCTTGTAGGCGACGGTGTAGTTTTACTCTTGCAACCGGACAGCCCACGGTGCAAGGCGCCCGCACGGGTCACGCAGATTAACGAGTCAACGGTGTGCATGATGGTCGGTAACGATGATGAACGGGCGACCGTTGAGATATGAACGGAAAGACAGCGTGGTGAAGTCGACAGCGAGGCATTCTTGCTTGGTGCGCGTGTGATTGCGCTCCGGCTTACTGAGGGAACGACTCGCATACGCAATAACGTGCTCTTGATTCAAAGTGCTGAGCGAGAACCGCTTCGATTCGAACACCGCTTGCGTCTGTATAAATCTCTGTGGGAGTGGATGGATCTAAGTGGCGATCTAAGTGTGACGAGAGAAGCAATATTAGTTCGCGGAAGGCGGTGTCGCACTCAGGAGTCCACTCGGTAGTCACATCGTTCTGAAGGAGGCCTGTTAGGGGGTGTACGATGTTCGCAAAGCAATGAATAAAGCGGTGAAAATGAGAGCATAAGCCCAAGAAAATCCACAGCTCCTTGACAGACTGGGATGGCTGGAACGACTCGGCAGATAGTCTTGGCAGGATCAGGCCTGCCGCCGTCTTTATGAACGAAGTGTTCGAGCACTAACGCTTGACATGCATCAAACTGGCACTTTTTGGAGTTAAGAACAAGGCCAGCTTTGCACATACAGTCCAGGACGAGAGCTAAACGGTTGTTGTGCTCACTGAACGTCTTTTAGAAAATGACATCATCCAGGTAGCACATGCATATTTCTCATTTCAAACCGCGTTGTATATCAACCATAAATCGCTCTAAGGTGGCGGGTGCATTGCAAAGGCTGAACGGCATCACATTAAATTCATAAAGGCCGTCAAGTGGAATAAACGCAGTTTTGTCTTTGTGGGCGGAATGCATAAGGATGTGCCCACACCTCGAGCGAAAGTCGACAGAAGAGAAGTAGGACGCCTAAAAAAGGCACTCAATGGCATCGTCGATTGGAGGAAGGGGGTATGCGGCTTTTCTAGTGATGGCATTCAGGCGACGATAATCAACGCAAAGACGCGATGATCCGTCTTTATTTTGGACAAGAATTATTGGTGGAGCCTAGGACTCGACCACTCTTGAATAACACCTTTGGTTAACATCTCAACTTGGTCATTGATCACCTTCCGTTTAGACGGGCATACTCGGTGAGGCGTCAGTGTCAACCCTGTGAGGGCACGATTCGAGGAAATGGAAAATGAACCACCGGGCTGTGAAAAGTCACAAAGAGGAGTGTCGCAGAAGGATAGCCAACAGAGCACAGCGCTCTTGAGTTCAGAGCGAGTTTTCAATAATGCGAAGTAACGGCGATTCACCACGAAACTCTAGCACTGTCGCGTCCAAGGCGTCGGTAACCGAGGCAACGGACATTGGCGGGTCGGGGCTGTACGACGCAAGCTTCAAAACCCTCGGGAATAACTACAGATTATGCCCAGCAATTCACTGTCCACAGTTTTGTGCAACCTGTGGTGACAGAAATCATGGCATGAGGAACCAACAGATTCTTCTTCATGTAGGTCAAATGGCTGGGCTCCACCGTTGCATAAAACATGCCGAGAGCAGTATCGGGGCAGGAAACCGGTACGCAAGCAGCTGATGAAGAAGGCTGTTGGGACTGGGAGTCCGAGCCAGGAAACGGTCGAGGCGACAGTGAGTAAAAGGACGTTTATGTACAGTATGTACAAGGGCTTTTACATGATACAAGGGCAAGAGCACCACGGGCAGGCACACAGAAGAAGGGCGGCCCCGGCGGCGAGCGTAGCTCCGGCGTGATGGCTCTTCTGCTGCCCGTCTGCTGCTCGGGTTCAGCGCGGCTCCGTTTTTATAGCCGCTGGTAACGGTTACGGCCGCCAGCCGTTCAAATCCTCCAATCACTCGCCACCGTTCAAATTAGACCAATGGTCGAGAGCCGGCGAGCGGCGGAGGAGTTCGCACCGACGGAGAGGAGGAGAGGAGGAAGGGTCCGTGTCGGCGCCGCGGCGTCGGGGTGAGTCACGCTGCATGTCGCGACTTGTCCGAGAAAGTCTGGGCCTGCTTTGAGCGTCGGCGAGCGCGCAGCGCTTGTTTCCAGGGGGGCCAGCCAGCGAAATGGGAGCTCCGGCACTACAGCACCACCGCCGCCAGACAATGCGCCACGAAGACGAGCTACTTCCGCGTGGCTCGGATGCGGGGCGCGCTCGTACGCCAGGCTCCTCCAAGTTCTCGTCCGGTGTTCAGCCGCAGGTAGCTTCAGGCTCCTTTCCATGAACAGGTCCGGCTCGTCAGTACAGGATCACTGCTCCGCAGCTTAGTCGCCCAGGTGACTGGATCAGCTTCGCTCGGTCCTTCGAAAGAGCTTGCTTCTCAGCATCGGTCGTTGATCGTTCTGCATGTTGCCAAGAACCGACCGACAACAGGCAACGCCCAACACGAGCAAGTGCCCTCTGTCACCCGTCAATACACCAGACTCAAAGTCACAAAACTCTGCTGGCTATATTTCTGTCCCCTTTTTGTTTCCTCTTCTACAAGAGACACATGTGGGATACAAGAACTTTAAAGTAATTAACTGAAACAAAGTGTCAAACACATGAAACACTCGGAATGAAATGAATGCAAAATAAATTTGCTCTCTTGAGATCACTCGGCCTGAAGAGCACTCAGCTGAGGCCACAAATGAGGACATAAATTTTTCCCCGATCTACGAGCGAACTTAACAGCTGTTCGCGAAGAGACAAAATGTAGGTCACGAGGAGGCGAAGCCAGCCTTGCTTAGAACACACGGCTTAGTGCGTCTACGTTCGCGTTTTCCTCGCTTCTAACGGACGGTAAACGACACCCGCTACAGCGGAAACTAGTGACTCTGCCTCTTTCGCTGTGCTGCGCTTTTCTCTCTCTCTCTCTCTACTACCGTGGTAGCTAACGTCTCTGCCTCTTTCGCGGTAGACGCGCTTTTCTTTCTCTCTCTACTACCGCGGTAGCAAATGTCTCTGCCTCTTTCGCGGTATACGCGCTTTTCTTTCTCTCTGTACTTGTCTTTCCAGTTTCTACGGGAGCTACAGTACGAGAGCGATTCGCTTTCATAGACTGGCAACTTGTCCCTTTCTTCGCGCTTCGCGCGCCAGTCGCGACGTCCCATAGCGAGTGAGCAACGCTTCCGATGGGACCGTTCTTTCTTTCTCTCTGTTCGTGGGGGCAAGTCAGACCTTCCACGAGTCTTGACTTTCTCGCGCATCCGTTTGCCTTTCCGCTCGGTGAGTAGTTCGCCTCTACACGGCCTTTTGATTTTACGCCTACTAAGTGGCGTCATTTCTAATCGCGGCTTTCTATCGCGATAACTGTGCTTGGCTGAGCGCTTAGACGATTTCTTCTTGGCAATTTTCTTGCCCCTGTCACTGCGGCCTCGTACAATATTTCGCTCTTTGAGCCGTACTCGCGTTTTCCTTGCGCGCGCGTGCCGCTTTCTGTGGGAGCGCGGTTTCTCCCGTGACTGCAGCGGAAAGCGAGAGTCTTCATGAGAGTACGCGCCTTTGCGCGTCTTGCTCTCTCCGTGCTGGCGGGAAGATTCGCACTTATCCCGCTCCTTAATTTTTCGCCTCCCGGGCAGCGCTCTCTTAAATCTCGGTTTGGTGCCTTGGTGCACTTTTCCGCGCGAATGTTTGCACGATTTCTTTTTGCAGTTTATCCTACTGCCCAGACCTATGTGCCCCGACACACTTATGCGCTTCGCTTTGCGCGATAGTAATGCCTCGCACATTTCTTTAGCTCTGGTTCTGACGCTAGTTTCAGGGCTGACAACGTGACTGACTTTACTGAAGTCATTTTGCCGGCGACGCTGGCGCTTCCGATGGTGGAAACCCGTTTTCGCGCGTTTGCCCTTTCTCTCCTTTCGGCGGCGCCTGTCTTTCTTATGCCTGCCTTTCATCTTTCGGCGGCACCACTCTTTCTTTTGCCTGCCTTCCATCGTCTTTCGGTGACAGCTCTCTCTCTTGAGCTTGCCTTTCCTCTCCTTTCGACGGCAGCACTGTTTCTCCTGTTTCGCTATCACCTTGTGGCGATAGCTCACATTCCTGAACTGGCGGTGCCTTTCCTTCCGGTTGCAGCTTTTATCGTGAGCTTTCCTTTCACTTTCGCCTGTGAAAGCACATTCTGCTTCCGTCGCCTAAGTTTCTGCTCTCTGACAACGTCGCTTTGATTGTCAGCTGATTCATATGTGCTGCCTAGATCAGGCCTGTCGTTGGCGCCTTTACTAGCCTCCTCCAAACTGCGTTCTTCCTTGTCAGCGTCACTGAGTGCGCATTCGTCCTCATCTTTCTCGGACGGGCTGACGTCTACCGCCCCTATGTCGTCTGGAACGTTCTGTTCTCCACTGTCGTCCAGCACCTTAGTTTCTTCAGGCGCAGACGAACCAGTGTTTTCTGTCGACATTACTGCTGACACGCAGCTCTCGTCATGCTCCTGACGCGTTTCAGCCAATTTCGGTTGAGGGTCGGCTGTGCACTCAGTCGCGGTGTTCCCGCTACTGCAGCTGCTTTCTGGAATGTCGCAAAGCTCAGAGCAGTGCGAAAGCACGGGACTCGTTTTGCATTCCTCACCAGAGACACTAACGCACAACTCAGCGTCCGCAAACTCTCCATGCGCCTGCTTCCGTTGATCGTAAGTTTCGGGTTTCTGCATCTCTGCCGAACGCGCTGAACAACACGGTGTGCCGTCCTCATCTACTTCGCTTGCGTCGGCGCTAGTGTTTTCACTAATGTCCAGACGGACGTCCTCTCTGTCCTGTTCGGCAACTTCTCCTGCTTTCGACACGCTAGGAGATTCGCTTTCCGGTAACTCCGCCACAATTTCAATGGGCGAGACCTCTGTAAATGCATCGTCCGATGCTGTGACTACCTTATCCGATGGCATAGAGGTTTTCTCGGTTGGCGAATGCGGGACAATTCCCACTGTTACAGCAGCAGTTACATCTGCCAAGTACGGACTACGTTCCTCTGTGCCGCACTGGCAGCTCTGCTCTACAGCTACGCACTCTACCTCTGTGTCACGACCTTCCGACCCTTCAGCATTTTCGAGCCACTCTAAAATGTCGGCTTTAAACTGGTACGGAAAATCGTTAAACGATGGGGTGCTATTCTCTCGCAGGTACCTTTGGCGAAGGTCCAGCGGTGACACGTTATATCTCGCCAGTAAGAAGCTTTTCAGCTCATCGTAGTCCGCCAAGCCATCGTCCAACAGGCGCTTGACAACGTCATACGCTTCGCTGGAAAGCAGGGCTACCAACTTCTGCGCCCAACCATTCCGCTCAACGCGCTTTCTCTCGCAGACGCGCTCGAACTCCGCAAGATATTTCGCCATATCTTCGGCGATCACGAAGGGCTGCGGCCTGTCTCTCAGCTGATGACCGTTGGTCTCACGCAGAGCGAACAATGTTCTATCTCTCTCATAAAAGATCTCGTGTGCTTCAAGCTCCAGGTCCATCAGTTTCTTAGCGCGAGCATGCCGTTTTATCTCAAGCTGCCTCCGTTTTTCTGCCTCTTCGCGCTCAAGCTGCTTCTGTTTTTCAGCCTCTTCGTGCTCACGGCGTTCTGTGATCTCTTCCCAGGCCTCATTGGCTTCCTCAGCCGTTACCTCCTCTTTCCGCATGATCTCAAGAATCGCATGCTTTCGTTTTGCGGGGCCCAAATCAATGCCCAACTCTTCACAAATTTCGATGAGTTCCTTCACTTTGAAGTTCTCCATCGCGCACAATAACCTCTTGTAGTTTGCCCTTTTCTTAGAATTCCCTTGCCGTTCACTACTATAGCGCTACTAGTACGACACGCGCAAGTAATTCTTTCCAACAACGCCTCGTTTACTCCCTCTGCACCAGCTTTCGTTTCAAAGCGCTCCGACTTGGCTCGAAACAGCAAAGCTCTCCACAGTGCTACACACACAGCCCTACTCTAGACTACAATCACGTGTGCTAGAGCAGTCTGGCGAATTGAGGGGAAAACATCAGGCACTCACCGCGCCGAGGTAGCTGACGCCGGTCGATCCCGCAGCTGCCATCCCTGTTGGGACTGGGGCATCCCAGCCAGGAAACGGTCGAGGCGACGGTGAGTCAAATGAACTTTATGTACAGTATGTACAAGGGCTTTTACATGATACAAGGCCAAGAGCACCACGGGCAGGCACACAGAAGAAGGGCGGCCCCGGCGGCGAGCGTAGCTCCGGCGTGATGGCTCTTCTGCTGCCCGTCTGCTGCTCGGGTTCAGCGCGGCTCCGTTTTTATAGCCGCTGGTAACGGTTACGGCCGCCAGCCGTTCAAATCCTCCAATCACTCGCCACCGTTCAAATTAGACCAATGGTCGAGAGCCGGCGAGCGGCGGAGGAGTTCGCACCGACGGAGAGGAGGAGAGGAGGAAGGGTCCGTGTCGGCGCCGCGGCGTCGGGGTGAGTCACGCTGCATGTCGCGACTTGTCCGAGAAAGTCTGGGCCTGCTTTGAGCGTCGGCGAGCGCGCAGCGCTTGTTTCCAGGGGGGCCAGCCAGCGAAATGGGAGCTCCGGCACTACAAGGCACGATTGTATCACAGGAAACACACAACAAACACATTCTCACCATTGCACGACTAGTTCATAATGCCAGCGGTTAGGCATTAGCCGACGCTGAGCACACCGGTGTAACATTCAAAGTTAGCACCACACATCTGCAAAAAGCCGAGCCCAAGAATGACGTCGTGCGTCGATCGGACGGCCACCGCCATTTCCGTGCTCGTGCTGAACATTACACCTCCAAAGAAACCTTAACGCTGCACATTCCATTCGCAGGCAACGCTTCGCCGCTCACACCCCAAAGCTGGACATTTTTGTCCCACTGAAATAAAACTCTTATATGTCCGAGGAGGCGTTTCAAAGCAACACTCACTACGGAGACAGTAGCACCGGTATCCACTAAAGCCATCACAGGTACACCATCCACTAGCACGGGCACTTTGTTCCGTAACATAACTACAGGCGGGGGTATCACTTCCGGCGGCTGACTTCCAGCGACCTCAGCCCCATCGGTCGGGCCGACTAGTTTTCCGACAGCGGCGAGAAGGAGCGGTGTTGTGGTGATGGAGGTCGACGCGTGCGCGAAGCTTCAGGTGGCGTCACACTTCTACCCGATGCTGGCGAACGATCCTGCAACTGTGTAGGTCATGCATGGGTCCCCGGAATCAGGCGGGTAGGATGGGCGCCATTAAGGAACAGGTTGGTAATCCGGCAATGGATAATAAATAGGTTGATGAACCGTAACGGGGGGCGGCGGGGACAAAATTGTGAGGTGTGACCAGGCTGACCACAGCGGTAACAAACAAGACAGGGACCAGAAACAGGCTTCACCGGAAAGTAGGCACCATACGAAGTATTGGACTGGACGTTCTCGTCATATGTGGTCGGCGTATGCCGGTAAAAGCGGGTCGGGTGCTCCGGGGGTGGTCGCGGTATGTTGCTCGGCTGCAGCCTTCGTGGTACCCGGTGCTCCTCATAGTCCGCTGCGTCAACGTCGGCCGGTGGAAGAAGGCTCGTAGGATATTCGGGAGGGAGCGCTGAGGAGCTCCAAGTTAGTTGCAGCGACCTGGTCAATTCTTCGCGAAAGATTTGGAGGATCGTAGATGCCAGATCACATGACGATGTTACGTCAACAGCTGCCACCGTCGTCACGCCATCCAAACGTCCGAATCTCGGGGTAATGCGACGCATTTTCAATGTCTCAAACGGGCGGCAGTGCAGGATAACGTCTGACACGGACTCGACTTGCTTTGCCAATAAGAAAATTGTATATATCTTGGGCAAATCTTTTAAGCCAGTGACCAACTTTGTCCTATTCTGTCATGCGAGGACTGACAACCTTGCATAACTTGATGATTTCCTCAATGTACTTCGTACATGTCTCACCGCGAAGCTGAGCTCTTTTGCGCAAGCGCTTGTTAAGCCTGCTTCTTGTTCGCGACAGAGTCGCCGAAGCACTTCTTGAGCTCCTCTGCAAAACGGTCCCGTATCGTCAAAGAATCCTCGTAGTTGTCACACCACGTTAGGGCCGTGTCGGTTAGAGAAAAGACGTCATTGGCAAACAGGGCGAAGGAGTCCCACTCATTGCAATGGCTCACCCGTTGGTAGTGGGTAAACCATTCAGCCACGACCTCGCTGGTTGAGCCCGCTAAAGACCGTGGCTAAGCTAACACGAACTACTTGGCACGCACCTCGCCGCATCGCCGTCCAAGAGTCATCATGAGCACAGAAGGCGGTAGACCAGCAAGGCTACGACTCCGGTGACGTTGCAGCTGGTGATGCGTTTTCGGTGGACCTGTATACCCGGCACCTTCCACAAAGATGTTGCGAGCAGTGCAGAACGGTCGACTTAAGCAACTGCTACGGCTGTTGTTGCCCCAGTGGCATGGCACAGGCCAGGTCTCAGTGGGGAGAGCCAAAGGAAGAGGGTAAAGGAAGAGGGTAAAAAGCAAACTAATGTTTTTGCTTTGGGTATTAAATGAAAATAATTAAAGAGTAAATTAAAAAACAATAAAACCGAGAGCTTGTCCAGCATGGGACGCCTTTACTTCATTCTTTTAACCTTGCTCGGAGTCGGCGATGCCGACCACGCAGAAGAGGCAACCCCTCTTCATGAGGTTTTTCGATAGGACGCACACAAAGTGAACAAGAGAGGGGGAAGCCTCAGCCTGCTAGTCAACGTTTCGGCAATCCATTGTCCAAACGTTGGCAAGCACCTTGAGTCTTTCCCTTCTATTGTTCACTTTGTGTGTGTGTCAGAAAACCATATGCCTGCCCTCCCTCTACCATGGTCTGTAATCATATGGTACTACTGGTTTTCAAAATGGCCACCCTCCTGGGTAGAGGTCGCGCTAGGACAGCTGCTTTCACTTTTCAACGCTAAGGAGGGTGAAAAAGCTGTCTTATTTTCTCAGGGCATTTTCGTTAGCAACGCCAGGAGGGTAGCTATTGGTTTCTTGCTGAACACTGTTCTTGTTGATTTTCCTTCCTTCGCTCTCTTTTACAGAAGAATGGGCCGAGCGGCAAAGACCCCGTCTCTGCAGCGCCGAAAGACCTGAGCGTGGACGAGCTGGTCCGGGCGCCGATGACCGGCGAGTTCGTGCGAAAGGGTGCCGTGGGCGACTGGAAGGCACACATGTCTCCCGCGCAGGTGCAAAGGCTCCTCGAGCGTATAAGGGTCAAGACAGCCGGCAGCGATGTTATGGACCTGTGGAAGGACATTGACATCCCCCGTTGATCAAGGCAACGGCTTTTCTAATGATAAAAAATAATGAATTTTTATAGACTAAAATGAACACAAGACTTGAAATATTAGATGAAATAAATTTGTTTTTATGTTATCCGACATCCTCTTTCTTGCTTCACTGTTTTTGAAAAAGTGCGCTTGCACTTATAGCACGCACTCATCGAATTTAGCCGTTGCCTGCCTGAAGCCTGTTTCGTGACAGGGTGCTCGCCTGCCTAAAGGGTGGTGGGCAACCTGCCCGCGCATGAATATATATGGATGGCTTAATTTGGTTTTATGCTATGGGGTATAACGTCCCAAAGCGACTCAGGCTAGGAGAGACACCGTAATGAAGAGAAATTAGCTCATTTTCTTTTTAAACGGGGGGGTGGGGGGGGGGGGGCGGCTGAGGAGCTCAAAACAGCTGCAGCGGCTTTTAACCTGACAACACATTCATGTCAAAACACCGCACATTGTGTATGGACTGCAGCCATCGTTTTCAATTCGACGCAAACACTGAAATAGTCAACTTGTAAGCCGCACAGATGCGCGACGTCAGTCGCTGCGCGCACGCAGCTTGGTAGGATAGAACACACTGATACTGGTCCATCGGTCGTCATGAAATATTGTGACGTCAGAACGCACAAGCTCTTTCTTCGTGAGCCGGCTTCGAAAGATGACAAGAAGGGATGACGTTCAGAAGTGTCCTCTTCGTAACAATGACGCCACCTACTCTGTACTAATACAACGAAAAAAAAAATAGGTAGAGGTTTAGCATCGCTAAGAACGAAATGTTGCGCGAAAGTAGTCTTTTTGCAACACGACGTCACCGCCACGCACCTGAAAGTGCGATTAAGGTGTCCTGGGAGCCAGTGCCCCAGTGTTTACTATGCGCAGCAATCGGAGGCGGGCGCTCTTCTGCGTTAATTCTCGATTATGAATAGCGTAACACATGCATAATACAGACACGTAGAAAAGTTAATGGAACACGCTGTTGCGTTCTTACATTTTGCACGCGTTGCCTAATGTAAATCGCCAGCTATGGTTTTTGAATGGTGGCACGGGGCGCCGGCGCACTTCCTCATGGGCGAGCCATGTTTCTTCAATTGCGATATGAAAGGAGTGATTTTCAATACGACCAATCCGCGTGCTACGTTTACTTATATTCGCGCCTGTGCCAGCTTTAATATTTCTAGTTTGACCACGCAGTTTCGTGTAGAGGGGTGGAAAGTTGTATTTTCTTCAGTGACAGAGTGTGAGTTTAATTTCGGCTTAATATAACAAATGGTGGACAAATCATTCAGTTTCGTGAAGTGAAAATCGCACAATACTGCGGATGATAGAACTAACCTCAGTCCGTCACGGAGAATTCTTTAAACAAATGGTGAGGCTTAACGTCCTCATAGCAACACATAAGAATGCTTCGAAATAATTTTAGTATCGCACTGCTGTTTCGCACATGTATGCATGCGGCTGCTGTCATTTTGGTATTGGAGGACACGCATAAAGCACCTGCGATTTTCACGCAAATAATCAAATGGAAGTAGCGCTCGACCCTGTCAGTCCCTTTCTGTGTACCTGTCGTTCCTGCTTGACAGAACATGACATGCCTGCACCAGCTATCCCGATTCCCATTCTGCGCGCTTCCGCTCTCTTAACGATACCCTATAATTTTTCTTTCCATAGCGCGCTATGTAGTCCTTAAATTAAGCTAAACCCTCTTCGTCAGCCTCCATATTTCTGCCGCATAGGTGAGCGCCCGTAAAATACAGCTATTGTATACTTTTGAAGTTTGGTTCGGAGATGGTTATCGCCAAGTAGTACCCCAGAGTGCCCAAATATTGCTGTGGGGAGATTTTCGTTGTCGGTTCTGGTCACTGAGTTCAGGCCGCGCCCCAGGCCTGGTTATGCAATTCCGTCGACTCGTGGATTTTTTTTTTCAATCCGGTGGAGAATTGGGCGGCACCAGGAATCGAATCGTGCACCTCTTGCACGCGAGGCGGATGCTCTACTTCAACGCTATCGCTGCGTTGCGAGACCGCTCGGTGCTGACTGCGTCGTTTGGGGAAGAAGCCTTCTCCTCCAGACGGACTGAGTACGCGCTGACTGGCCTCGTCGCGACAGGAGCGCATGCATGTGACGGGCATGTGTAGCCATCTGGCGCACTTGCGACGTTCTGCGCAGTGGCTCTGTAGCGCCTCGCGGAAGCGGATCACAGTAGCCGATCGCGGATCACGCTAAGCTATAAAACTCTAATACTTTCCCACCGCGATCCGACCTGTCTGGAAACGAACCGTCTGTTTTTCCTGATGTGACAACAACGGCGGCCGTAATTTGTACTTCCACGAAGCACCGGGGTTCGAAGCTGGTGGCCTTGCCTGACGCGGTGCTTCCAGTTAACCCTAGTCAACTATCGATGCATCCAGGGCCGGTTACTCACGGTACTGCATTTCGCTGCGCCACCACCAGCAAAGCAGAGACGGTGACAGGATCGACATCGTCATCAGAAGTGCGGGCCTTCGCCACCAGGACCACTGCGAGAGGGCAATGGTGCCGTCTTCTGCGGGGGGACGGGGGGCGGCGGCTGCCCTGATCATCAAGAGTGACCACATGACTGGAAGTGCAGAGATTCCCCAGCGAAAGATCTGGGTGACCAACCCTATTTGAGTAGCGGGACGACATGTGTAAAAGGACCTTCTGATGGGAAGACCAGGAAGAGGATGATTAGTGGCCAGTCTCTGTGACCCGAGCCCCTAATTTCAGTTTGTGCTTCTGTGCTCTACACGAGTGAATCTGTGTTGTGCATCCATCGTGCGACGATCTGGAGGTCCTCGTCCACCGCAAGAAGCGAGTCGGCCGGCCTCCTGACCGCTTAGCGCTGTACCCGCCCATACTCGCCCCGTCACCGGCTGCACCCCATGATGCACCCCTTGGCAACTCTGGCAAATGACAACGCAGCGTCCACTGCAGAAGTGGCAGCAGCAGCAGAGGCCACTGTTGGGCCATGAAGATGCAAACATGAGACCGCGAGCATATCACGCAACCGGCGATCCTTTGGGCGAAATTGCAGAGGACATGGACCAGACCGCACTTACGGTCATGTCTTAAAAGAAAAAAAACGTGCTGCTGGAGTTCCTGCCGTGTTCAGGCCCACAAAAGACGGAGGCCACTTATGGAAAGCCAACCCCAACGTCATATCATCGGCGGTTGTGATGTCGGTCCAAGAAAAGGTGTTTAGACATCGTCTCAACAGGGACGGAAGCTTGATGGTCTCGGCATCTACGCAGCCCGCCGCGAACCATCTGCTCGCCATCTGCTCGAACCATCTGCTCTAGAGGACCCCGTCTTATACTCGTACACGATAAGCTATGGGAAAACTAAAAATGTACCTCTGAATTACTCAAACTAGACCCTGCATGAGTACCTCCGTGAGCAAGGCGTTGTCTCAGCAAGGAGACTCGCCGCTATCATTCGTGAAGACGGTGGTAACATAAAAAAAAAAATACGTCGCCGCTCCGTAAAATTGGAATTCCCCAAAGATTCCCCGCTGCCTAAACGGGTTACTGTGGATTTTTGCACTTCGACCTGTAACTGAATATTCTGGACCAGCAACGCACTGTTACAAATGCCAGAGACATGGACACATCTCCAGACACTGCACAGCCCCCTTCGCTGCAAAGTATGCGCTGGCCCTCACTCACACTAGCAATGTGCGTTGAGAGCGCAAACATAACTTACAAACTGCAAAGGCCCGCACCCTGCATCATATGGAGGGTGTCCCGAAAAGAAAGCCGCTATGCTTGCACGCCCATTGGAATAAGTACCGGGAAAACCTTCCAAACATCATGAACCACCACCTAACATGATGTAACAATAGCGCAAAGGAGCACAAGGGACGGAGAGGAAACGACGCAAATAGTTCTTGTCTGCGTCGTTTCTTTTCCGTCCCTTGCGTTCCTTTTGCGCTATTGTTACATCATGAACGTCATCTAACTTGCCCAACTTTCGGCTTATACCACCATCTAATCCTGGATTTGGTTTTGCATCTATCCAAGACCAAGATCAACAAACTCAACAAGACAAGAGAGCTGGAAGCTCCTACGCAGCTGCTGCTAAGAACAAGCGTGGCGAGCCCTCGATCTCTTCGCCTATTTTGAAGTCAACCCTAGTATCCACACAAGACGCGATAAATGCCAACTCCCGCCATAAACCTAAGACAACGCAAGGTGACAGGATGAACTACCAAAACCTACAAATTGGCACAGAACAAGATATTTCGGGATTACTGATACGTATGCAGTTTTCAGCGAGGCTCTTGTCCACGCAAGCTCTTCGTCAAGAAGTCTCCCTGAGGTAGAAGCTGTTCTGGCAATGGAGCGATTGGTGTCAGCATCTTACGGCCCACAGGTGCGCTTCTCACCACAGCAGTGATCATGGCTTCTGCAACAACAACCTCACCTCATCTTACCATTCAGAACATCTTCCGCAAACTCACCATATTTCAATGGAACGCACGTGGTCTACTGTCGAAACTTTCAGACTTTCGAAAGCTGGTGCGAGCGTATTACTTTCCTTTTATTGCGATATCAGAATCGCGTGTTGGAGACCAGTTCCAATTGAACGGCTACCACCTCCTTCATTCGCAGCGACCAGATGACGTCAGCATGTTGTTGATAAGCTTCCGTCAGGATATTCCGGCTTCCTTGGTTCAAGTCCGGCCTCACAGCAGCAAATAGTGCGTGTGTGCCCTGAAAATAATTGGTAGGCAAGTCTACACTCTCACTTGTGTATATTTGGAGCCACTCAAGCCACATCAAGGCTTGAACATTTAATATCGACAACTCCTTCGGCCCATATAACTTGTGGAGACTTTAACGCTCACAGTGAAATCTGGGGCAGCTCACACGCATATGCGCGAGGCGAGAAACATGCCGACCTTTTCGCAAAGTATTCAGTTGAGCCCCTAAAAGACGGCAGCATAACCTGCCTCCGAGGTGTGACGACTGCCAGCTGCACTGATGTGGCCTTCGAAACAAGTGCAGCTGCTCAAAACTTTTCCTGGCGTAGTGACTTAGAAACATGTGGCAGTGATCATTACCCAATTCTCATATGCGCTGGTAATGCGCAGGCGTCCGCAAGGAGGAACCTTATCAAGTCTACGAAGTCTACAGTGTGGGATGCCTACAGGAATGCAATGAGCAGGGTAATTACAGCTGCAACACAAACCACGGAATTAATCGTCACATTAGCTCATTGCCTGGAACGAGCACACAAATTACCGCCAAAAGTGACGGAGCACCGTTAAATGATGAGGAATGCGAAAGGCTGGGTGCGATCCGCAGGCGTGCCGAAAGGAAATCTTTGCGCACGAAACCCTTGATGATCTTGGGGCCTGAAGACGGGCGTAATGACACTGGGCGCTACTTACACAAACTTAGTCGACAAATGTTGCGCGACTTCTGCTCAACATTGGATGTGCGAAAACCAGCTGCCAGAATTTGGCGACCTGTTCGAGCTTGCGCACGCCTCCTCACCAGATTCACCCTTTTGCCGCACTATATCTGCATGAACGCAGATCCTTAAAAGAATCTCCGGAGGAGAGAGAGAGAGAGAGAGAGAGAGAAAAAAAGGACGGAAAGGCAGGGAGGTTAACCAGGCGATGCCCAGTTGGCTACCCTACACTTGGGGAGGGGAACAAAGGGGAAAAAAGGAAAAAGAGCGGCAAGGAAATGAGTTTTCTAAGTGTCCAGCGACCACCATGTCACAGGGACAGAGGGCGCGCACTGAAAACTTAAAAGATTATAGGCGGGAATGCAACCCCGAGTCCCTTAAGAAAGTCAGGAGCGCTTTCACCGCTTTCCGTTGTCTGGAAGGTTGAGCCCAAGGCCCCAGAACGTTAGACTCTGTTAAAGGACGCGAGTCCAAGCGGAGCAGAGAAACACTTAGGACACCGCGCTCTCGCTCAAAACGAGGGCAGTCACAGAGGAGGTGGCTTCTGAGGAATACTGCAGGAATCAGCGGGCTCACAGCTGTCGACCCCAAACATAAATTAAACGTACCTCCCACAGGCCACCGCACCTGCGATGGACCAAGCGTCCACCATAAAAGAACTAAACACGGCTATCGCTGAGTCAAACGAGAGAATGTCGCCGGGAAATGATCAGATGAGCTATGAAGCTCTCGCAAAGCTACCTCAAAACTGCCGGCTTCGCCTGCTAGAATATTACAGCTCTTCCTGGCTTACTGTGGAGGTACGTACGGAGCGGAAGCTGGCTAAAATTGGAGGCGGAAGGCTATACGTAGCGGGTGTTGAGCAGGAAAGCATGTGCATGCGCTATGTCGATCAACACCCCACACCTACTGAGGTTTTCATCGGTCTCTGCAGTTTAACGAACACAAAACGAGCCACGGTTGCGATATTCTTGATGGAGTTTTTGAACACGGTCGGACTTCCGCTTTCTTGCTGCAGAGTTCAAACCTTTAACGGAGCCGCGAGCATGAACGGATGGTATAAAGTTTGTCAGACGATCACAAAAGTCTCTAAAAACTCACTTGCCGTTCATTTTCATCGTGTAGGGAGCACAATTCACCCTCGTAGCTGAGGCGTCTTAAGTTGCTGCTCAGAGGTTCGAGAGGCCCATTCAGCTGTGAGATAACTGGCCGCACTTTCAGCGCGATCTGTACATATAGACAGCTTTTTTTAGGAAGGAAATCAAGCCAAGCTGTGAAACCCCTGTGTCCAACGCGCATCTTGTACAGAAGACCAGCGATTTCCTCTGCATTGGATGAACATTATGCACTGATCACGTCCCTTGAAGAAATGATGGAGGACGAAACATTGTGCGGCAAACAGTGGGCATGACAAAATTTTTCTTAAGGAGCCTCCGACAGTCGCGTAATATGGTCCCCCGCAGGAGTTTAATTCCATGCTGACGGGTGCCGCGTCCGCATCGCATTGTTAGGAGGAATGTGATTTATTGCCCCTATTGCTGCGATCCTCTCCGAGTAATAAAAGCCGCCTTTCCGTGCTCTCCAGAGCGTCGCTTTCTTGGTGCGTGCGGAATGCCGGATGGCTCTTCTCAGCTGGCTTTGTGAAGGCGCTCCTTTCGGAATATAGCGGGCCAGTAAATATTAAATAACTCCGAGCGCATGCACGCACTAAAGAGCGCCACAAAAGAAAAGAATGCATGTTTGGGCACGTGGGTATTCCGTAGTAAAAAGTGATCTCAGTGCCACGAAATGTTGAACGAAACAAACAAAGCATGTGTACGCAAAAGAGACGTAGCGCCCAGACATTAGCAAATAATAATTCAACTTCCATGTCTTGTTCATTCACATTTTCCCCCTTATCGTGCATATGCTTTTTGCATTATTTATGCCGATTTCTCCATAGGCTTTTTGGAAATATGTCAGAAGTTAAGTTTATGGTGTGTCTACAGTCAAGCACAAAAGATTGTGGGATGCTTATTGGCAGAAAAGACTGCGGCATGCTTTAGGTTTGCCGGTCAGCGTAATGTGTGGAAGCGCTAGGAGACATGCGCGCGCTATCTGCTAGAAAAACACCTGACTAGCTATTCAGCATACTATGGTAATGGAAAGAGATGTTCGTTACGAGACACATGACGGATCTATGTCATGTATGTCATAATGAGCACCTCTTTCCATTCCCATCTCTGCTAAATAGTTATCGAGGGCCTCGCAGTCATCATGCCATAGGTAGCATAAGAGGCGGTAGCACAGGCCACCCTCACCGTTCGACCACGTTCCTGCGTGGCACAGCCGTCATAGTAGCTCAGTCGGTAGAGCATCATCATCAGCTTGACTTACTCATCATTATCGGCAGCAGGAGCAGCCTGACTACGCCCACTGAAGGGCCGAGGTCTCAGCCATGTCTCTCCAATTAACCCTCTCATTTGCCAGTTGCGGTCACCGTATCCTCGCAAACTTCTTAATCTCATCCGCCCACCTAACTTTCTGCCGCCTCCTGCTACGCTTGATTTCTCTTGGAATATGCTCCGTTAAACTTAAGGACCAGCGGTTATGTAATGCCTTCGCATTACATCCCCTGCCCAAGCCCATTTCTTTCTCATGATTTCGACCAGGATGTCATCAACCTGCGATCGTTCCCTCACCCACTCTGGCCGCTTCCAGTCTCTTGACGTTACTTCTATCATTTTTCTTTCCGTAGCTGACCGCGATACTAGGGAGTTTTTCATTTCACCATAGTAGCGGACGCGAAATTCTTAGGTCGAATTTCGCGTCGAGCTGAATGTGTTTGTTATTTCTTCTGATTTTATAAATCTCCCATTGGTGAGAACTACAAATTTCAAAAATATTTCCCCCACGCTCCTGGGCTTCGCTGACTGTTGGCTTCCATCACGTATCTGACTGGCTACCGAGACAACGCAGGAATATCTCTTTTTCGCAAATACGAAACCGCAAACTTTTCTCCATAACAGAACAGCCTTTTTCAAGAGTTTAGAGCTCAAGGAGTTTGCCTCTGAGCCATTGCGCATGGCTCGTTATGAGCACAAGCAAATCTCTAAGCAAATCTTTCCGCATGTTGAGACAAACTATCGTCTGCACACCACCGAAAAGTAGGACCTCCACAAATTTTACCAGAGTGCTACAACGCGGCTTATGAGCTAAGCACGCGGTCTCTTTATTTCTTAAAATAAGAAAATATATGCATAGCTTCCTGAATTTTGTTACATAGTAGAAAATGTTACAACGATGGGTGACACAGACGGCAAATTTTGACCAAAGGTGCTACATGCGGCCAAGGTTTAATAGTACAGTGATGTATGTTAGATGAACGCAAGTTTCACCATACTGGTCTCCTTTTTCTATACTAAATCAGACTATTTTTTACATTTTGTTCAGTTCAGTATTTAAGTAAACTGAAATAATAATAATAATGTAGCGAAAGCATTTCTGGCTAAATATTAGTTATGAAATTGTCTAGCGGCTAAAATCTTTAATTCACGTATTGTTATTTTTGTATACCGTCTAGATTACTTTCCTTCCGCGGAGAAATGAAACCCGCGAATCACGAGCGAAAAAAATAAACCCGGACAGGAGCGCTCTCAAACGTAGAACGGGTGGAACGTAGTTGCGGTTGATCTGAATGCGAACGTTACTAGGCAAAACTAATTATTTATTTATTTATTTATTTATTTATGTATTTATTTATTTACTTATTTATTACAATACCTTCAGGGCCACAGTGGGGCGTTACAGAAGGGAGTGGATAAAAAAGTAAAGACAATGCAGCAAAATGAAAACAAAAAGTAAATGCAAAATGTAATGTAATACAGCAAAGAAAGAAAAAACGTAAGCTTGAACAAAATAGATATCAGATTAGGTAACAAAACAGTCTAGTCAAACACATAGTTTTCTGGGGCATTTTTAAATAAACAGGTGTCAGAAATATCGGCAACCAAGGTGGGCAGGTGGTTCCAATCGCTCGCCGTCTTGGGTATAAACGAGTTAAAGTATGCATTGCTTAGGCAGTATGGAATGCGTACCTTGTGGCGATGATCCGTGCGAGGTGATATGAATGATGGTTCAGATAGAAGATCCCGTTTTAGCTGATGATTGAGGTAGTAAATCTTGTGAAAAGTTAACATTCGCGCGAGTTTTCTACGAAAGCGCTGGCGACAAAACTAAAAGTAACACCGGTTTCTGGAGAAGGCTGCCGCGACGGTCGGCTGTAGTGATATGTAGGCCAAACACTAAGCAGCGTTCCTACACCCTTAATCTCTCCTTCCGGTTACGTTCCAGATAAACTGAGCGGAGTTTGTATTTTTATTGAGAAATATCGACTTTAGAGCGATCACTCAATAACAATCGGAACACGGGTAGTTTTTTATTTGCATTTCCAAGTTTTGTGTGGAACGGGAGGGAGGTGGAATTTGAGTCGTCGACACGAGTTATTGTGGAACACAGGAGTGTTTTGAACTTATTTCGGTCCGTTTCTTTCTGGCTCTTAAAAATATTTATGTGATATCGCGTCCCAGGAAACCCCTCTCTCCACTTTTCTCTCTTGCTAATTTTAAAGCGAAGTTTAAAGAACTCACTAGTTTGCAGCGTGGAGTTACTCTCAGACTGTTTCTAGAGCTATGATGCGCGGCTTTGTGTTGTGGTTGTGTGGCGGTGCAATACACGAAATGGTTGACTCTACTGCTTCAGCACATCGTTGAGGATTGCCTTGAAAACTCGTTCTTTGCACGGCGCCTAACCACACGATGGCGAGCTCCCTCCTCAGGGGCGCGCGCCGTATTAGGCGCCGGGCGCTCGCACCGTGCGATATTTTATTTCTGTCTTCGTAGCCGCCCGGCGTGATTGTGCGCTGCTTCTCGTGAGCTGCCTCGCATATCACTTTTTTTTTACAAGTGTTTCTCGTTGATTCTACGCTGTCTCTTTCGAGTGGCGTCGTTTCTTCCGTCGTCCAGTCACAATATCTACAGAGTGCGGCTCTCTTCAGCGGCCTGCGCCATCCTAACGCTCTTCCAAGGACACCGTCGCCCTTGCGTGTCGCCGCTTTCTCGAGGCGGCCGTCCCACTCGTCCCAGCGGCGCCCATTCTATCGGCCTGGCTCGGCGGTTCCGTGCGCCTAGGCTCGTCTTTCTCTTTGGCCCGGGAGCAGCGGCTGTCGAGGTCTGCGGCACCGGTGGCGGTCCCTGCTGAAGCCCAGCTCCGGCGTCCTCCCCAGAAGCGGCCGACTGCGATTGATGTGAGTGCAAAGAATTGATTTTTTCTACTTTGTGGTTCGATGAATGAAGCGCCGCAAGTGCATTTACACTTGGTCTCACAACTTGTTCCCGGCGATTTGCACGCTAGGAGTACGACGCGACGTTTACCACGACCGTCTTGCCTTCTCGTGCTCGAACCAGCCTGCTCTGGAATCAGTCAACTGTCACACTGAAGTAACGAAATTCCGTGCACTGAATGCCATTTGGCCTGTTTCGGTGGTTATTGATAGAAAACAATACTATTTATAAATGACTGAGATTGCATTTGCTGATGAGTATACGTAGCGCAAAGCACAGTAAGATCAAATCGCTTGGCATTTTAAAGACACGTTTAAACATTTTAGGGCCTTCGTACTGGGCCATAGAATCGGAAATTGTAGTCTGGAGCGGAATTTGAGTAACACGCACTCATCGCATGTCAACATAAAGGGAAACGTCAACCGGGGAAAAGAAAAATGAACACAATAGCAGACGTGGTCGTGCGACATGACCGAATGTGCAGGGATTGACAGGGGAAACAAAGCTCTAGGCATCATCCTGATGTCACATGTCAAACGAGTGCAAATAGTCCGTGCGAGCTGCATGTCCAATTAGGAACTGACATGTATGCGAGCCACACTACGGTGCTACTAAGATTAAGAATGAAGGCTTTTATTACAGCGTGTAATACATGCAGGCTTTTCGTACAATAAGCAGCTCCGAATAGAAATAAAGAAAGAACCTTTGAATTCCATCAGTCAACGGTCAATAGTAATGGTGACATCAGATCACATACTGTACCCACGACCCAGGAGGTATTTGCTGTGACCATGTAAACACCATTCTTTGTAAATGTTACGAAACATTCCATTATGTTTGCTGTAATAGACGTAACTGGACAAAAGTATTATTGAATTCGTATGCTTTTATTGCATTTCAGTTGTATATGAAACATCTTATGCTCTTACTGAGCACATTTTATGTTCAAAGCTGCAGTGGCAGATTGCTTGTATATTTTTGTACCATCACTAGGGAATCCATAGCCAGTGGGGAGCCCGCCCCAGCGGCATTTATTTTAACAATTTAGTGAATTTATATTCGTCACACAAAATTGGTCTTGTCATTATTGACACAACGATCTTGGGATTACAGTAGCAAGTCTTGACTTACAATACTTGCGATAACTGTCTAAGAATAATTTTTTTTTTCATTATTCATGAATAAAGTTTGTTTGCTACAACTAAACTTGCTTGCAATAATCTCTTGGTGTAAGCTAACTTCTAGCCATATGGCTTGTTCCCTGATATGCTCTTCATCGCGTGGGGTCATCGATCTTCTCTTCTAGCCGTCTTCACACTGCGACACTTAAAACTTACAGAAAAAGAAAGATTTGTTAGCGTCATACAGAAAGGTAAACACGTTTTACAATTTCATTCATTTGTTATATTTATTTATCTGATTTTTTGTCATAATTTTGGATATGAGGATTCTTCGCCGGTCTGTTTATTCCCATTCCTTTTTCTCTTAAAAAAACACATTTTTTTAACGTGACTACTACGCCTCTCGAGTTGTGTAGTTAGTGCCTGTCTGGCTTCTAGTTGCAGACAACATTACGTTAAAATATTTATAGCTGCTTGATTACTTTTTCATTCTTCTTTTGCCATTTTCTCTTCTCTCTGATTTCCTGCTGCTTTTTCCATTTATCGATCTCGCCTCCTCTGGCTTTTTTTTTTGCTCTTTTCTTTATTATTATTTTTCGCCGCTCTATCTTCTTTTCCTCCTTTTTGTAGTGCAAATTCTACGGGTTACCTCAGCTGAAGATACTATTTCTATGTTATGCTCAGATTTTCTCTTTTTTGGTTAATCACAAACCACGGAACATGCTTCGAGCCTTGAAGGAGATAAGACTTCGAGCCTAATGACATGCGACTATGCGAGCTCGACCGCTACATCACCACTCATAACTGAATAATATCAAATTAAACAATTCAAGAACTACGTTCTACAAAGTAAGAAATCGCCACCGGCTTCTCATAGTAAGACAGCTGAGCCCAAACATTTGCGCAGCCTATGCTTTCCGGCTTTCAAATTGGGGCTAAAGCGTTTAATAAAAGCTGAGGTCAGACGAAAGGCGAAGCGGCCGTGCCGGCGAGGCCACCGTAGCAACGCAGTGCGAGAGACTGTCGGTGGCAGTTCGGATAGACAACCCTCCAAACCGTATATACAAATTGCGAAGAGGCGAGCTGGCTGGAATGTCAGGATCACAAGGAGATGGATCGAGAGGGAAGCGGTCAGGGCGCCCCGCTGTCGCCACCATCTGTCCCTTAAAGTGGGACGAATTCGATCCGATTGTGTGCATGCTTATTTTTATTAGTGTAGTGCTACTAGGGTAAAGTAGCGGCTGATTCAGCCGCCATGCTGATGCTGAACTTCTGCGTGTTAACAGAAGAGGTAGAAAATTTGTTCTTTCGCCTCGTGTAGCTCTGCCAGGCTCGAAATTCTCTTTTCTTGCTGCTGCTTGCACAAAACAGCCCAGCGGGACGTGAGAAGTCGCGGCGCAAGTTTTTCGCAAATGCCTACACAAGCAATAACAATGTCTATACACGTGGCGGGTCCAGCTAGAGCATAGTCCTCCTGGGTATAATAGCGACATTTTTCTCTCTTCTGTCACGGAGTTTACTAGAAACATAATTTTTATGCGATTGTGCATTCACATATTGTGGCCTACATAAACGAGTTTTCTAGCCACTTCCCGTTCTTCCCGTTTTTAATTTGTGCATAATCTCTGAAGTCTTTCCTAATGACATGGAAATAGCAAAAGTAAGAGCTATACATAAGAAAGGTGATCATAACAATCTTAATAACTATCGCACAGTTTCTATTCTTCCCGTGTTTTCTAAAGGGTTAGAAAAACTTATTCTAATACGCTTTGAAAAGTTATTTGAAAAAATGAAAGTATAACTGATTCCCAGAACGGTTTTCGCAAATTTCGATCTACACAACTTGCCTTGATTGACCAGAAAGAATACATTTTAACCAATATAGATAGTAAAAGGTATGTAGTAGGCATATTTCTAGATTTTACCAAGGCATTTGACTATCTCAACCGAAATCTCCTTCTCGAAAAATTAAAAAGTTACGGTGTTCGTGGGCTACCATTAGAGCTAACTAAATCACACCTCTCAAATCGCGTGCAATATGTTGAGATAAATGGTTATTCTTCAGGCGTGACTTGTACTAAATCAGGAGTCCCGCAAAGAAGTATCTTGGGGCCATTTTTATTTAATATATACTTAAATGACATTGTGAACGTGGATATGCAGACTAAGCTCGTAATCTATGCCGATGACACTAGCATTTTTTGTACTTCCGATAAATGTACAGAACTGTTTAGTACTGCGAACTCCGTGTTAGCTAAAGTAAGTGATTGGGCAAAACACAATGGACTAACAATTAATAACTCGAAATCAAAAGCGATCGTTTTCCGCGCGAAATCAAGACTAGTTCCGTCTGAGTTAAGACTTAAGTTATATGGTTCGGAGATAGATGTTGTCGAATTTAAAACGCTGGTGGTTATTTTTACAGAAACGATGTCCTGGAACAGGCACACAGAATATATGGCCTCAAAAATCGCGAGTGTAGTTGGGCTTCTCCACAGAAACAAATATTTACTGCAAAATCGTGTGGGGAACGACCACAATGACCGGTATCCAGAAACTTAGCAGACTACAGAGTAAGGCAGTTAGAATCATTACACACTGTGCACATGATTCTAATGTACAGCCATTATTCCACAAGCTGGGCCTATTACACATTAAAGAGATGTATAAGTACAACCTATGTCTCGTATTAATTCGAGAAAGGAGGCAAAATAACAATATCCTAACAAAATTAGCACAACTAGATGTTAAAAGTTCGTCGGGTCACTGCACAAGAAAACCCGAATACTGGAAAGTTGGCTCCTGCAGAGCAAATTACGCTGCACAAACCCTAAAACACCGCATTCCTTCGGTCTCAAACTCCTATTTGTCTGAAGATGTAGACATTTTAGCGCTAAATTCTACGCAGCTTAAGAATATTTTTCTTCAATAAAACGCAAACTGTATGTAACCGCTGTTAATATTGTATAATTCATAAAGATGTGCTGTTGTCAGTCGTGAAATCTGATGTATTCCTTTTCCGGTAACCATGTTCAAATGCAAGTGCACTGCTATATTGAATGGTGAGTCATCATTTTTATGATGGCGCAAATTTACATTTCTCATATTTGTTTAGTATCATGTTTTGTTGCCATGTATTGTTACCATCTCTTAACGTTACACCTTAAGCGGGTGGAGTGGGTTAGAGAACAAACGCGCGTTAATGATATACTAGTTGAAATCAAGTGCAAGAAGTGGGCTTGGGCAGGGCATGTAATGCGAAGGCAAGATAACAGCTGGTCCTTAAGGGTAACGGAGTGGATTCCAAGAGAAGACAAACGTAGCAGGGGGCGGCAGAAAATTAGGTGGGTGGATGAGATTAAGAAATTTGCGGGAATATGGTGGCCGCGGCTGGCGCAGGACAGGGTTAATTCTAGAGGCTTGGGAGAGGCCTTTGCCCTGCAGTGGGCGTAGCCAGGCTGATGATGATGATGATGATTGTTACCATAGGCATTTCTTTATTTCACCGTGTCAAAACGACTGTTCTTCTGATATGCTTTTTCTTGTTAAGTGTTTTGCTGTCAAGTGCCACCTGTCGTTTTCATGTAGGGGGGCGGGGACCGGTCAAGCTGCGGTAGCAGCTTTAAGCCCCGCCTCCCTGCATCTTTTTTGATGGAAAATAAAGTTTATCTTTATCCTGTACCCAGTGGTGGTCAGGGAACGGTGCAGTAATCTTCGTAAGTGCTTTTCCCGTGTTTCCTGTAGTACGTCATAAGACCTGCATTGTTCAAAATTACCAACAGGTATAGGTATTTTGCGAAGCAGTTTTCTGCATGCAAATACCTTCACACATGATCAAATATTTAGGGGAATCCCCCAAGGTGGAGTAGATTTGTAATAAGGGAGTAATTACTCATTGACGTCCACCCGAGCGCAGCCATACGGCCACAAAGGAAAGCTATACAGCTTTCACAGAAACTTCGTAGTTAAAGAAAAATTCGTCCTGGTCCGGGGTTCGAACCCGGAACCACCGCCACACCGGAGCAGTCGCTCTACCAATTGAGCTAACCGGGACGGCAAGCTTATGGTAGGGCGAGAGCGAATTGATCTTGGGGGATTCCCCTAAATATTTGGTCAACACTGTTCCCACTTCGAGTTATAGATCAATTCGCTCTCGCCCTACCATAAGCTTGCCGTCCCGGTTAGCTCAATTGGTAGAGCGACTGCTCCGGTGTGGCGGTGGTTCCGGGTTCGAACCCCGGACCAGGACGAATTTTTCTTTAACTACGAAGTTTCTGTGAAAGCTGTATAGCTTTCCTTTGTGGCCGTATGGCTGCGCTCGGGTGGACGTCAATGAGTAATTACTCCCTTATTACAAATCTACTCCACCTTGGGGGATTCCCCTAAATATTTGGTCAACACTGTTCCCACTTCGAGTTATAGATCAATTCGCTCTCGCCCTACCATAAGCTTGCCGTCCCGGTTAGCTCAATTGGTAGAGCGACTGCTCCGGTGTGGCGGTGGTTCCGGGTTCGAACCCCGGACCAGGACGAATTTTTCTTTAACTACGAAGTTTCTGTGAAAGCTGTATAGCTTTCCTTTGTGGCCGTATGGCTGCGCTCGGGTGGACGTCAATGAGTAATTACTCCCTTATTACAAATCTACTCCACCTTGGGGGATTCCCCTAAATATTTGGTCAACACTGTTCCCACTTCGAGTTATAGATCAATTCGCTCTCGCCCTACCATAAGCTTGCCGTCCCGGTTAGCTCAATTGGTAGAGCGACTGCTCCGGTGTGGCGGTGGTTCCGGGTTCGAACCCCGGACCAGGACGAATTTTTCTTTAACTACGAAGTTTCTGTGAAAGCTGTATAGCTTTCCTTTGTGGCCGTATGGCTGCGCTCGGGTGGACGTCAATGAGTAATTACTCCCTTATTACCTTCACACATGTTATGGACGTATCAGCCTCTGGTCAATTAAGTGCTTGGGAAAATCCAAACTCTCTCAAGAAGGCTGTGGTAAATTATTCATATCTTGCATTTCCTCTGCCGAAAAGGCGCTCCACTGAAGTTTCCTTCGGGATTGTTCATTTACATGCAGCTGACAGCTTACGCAAATTTCTAGTTATCTGGCGCCCGTGTAAAGTACACCCTCATCCAAAAGCGTATCAACACGTGCTGAGATCTTGTTCTCTGTCCCTTCATTCCTTCCTAACTTGACTGCTTTTCTCTTTGCTGTCTTCTCTCTTTACTGTCGGTGAAACATATCCTCCTAGCCTATTGTCTCCAGGCCTTCCGGGGTGACAGGGAATTTCGTTGCCGATTGCGCTTGGTTCTGTCTGCTTCTGTAGTGCCTCGCAATACACTGACCCTTCCTTTCTCCTTTCATTGACCTTCTAGGGGCCAGTGACTCCTCTTCTGACAATAATTAAGCTTCATATTGCCATACTGTTGGCCATCTACTGACGCCGCCACGCGGTGCTTGGCACCTGCCTGTCTTCCTCGCGTTTTCCTGCTCGAGCGTTGGTTAGCTGAGTATGCCTGCCGTGTTTTACTGGTGTGCCCTTTCTCTAATGCTATACCGGCTCTTGGTGACAATATCTTCAGCCTCCGGCATCTACCACTAGAGTTTCTTGTCGACGTTCTTGATGCCGTGTCACTTAATTATTTCTCTTTCTCGAGTTTTCTAGGGACGTCTGGAAGAACTACCTTCTTGGTGAGTCACACCTATGGTTAGCTGTCAGCCAAATCCTCTCGCCATGTCCCGACAGATAATAGGTGGAATCAAAATGGGCTGTATATGACGAATTATGAAGCTAACAGTCGCCTTTTGGGGACTTAGGAATAAGTCTATGGTCATGTTGAGCTGGTTAATTAATCTGGTTTCATATCAACTATCTTAAGGAGTTGCTGTTCCATAAGCCGTAATGCAATGCTATTGATCAAATGTTTAGCGGAATTCCCCAAGGTGGAGTAGATTTGTAATAAGGGAGTAATTACTCATTGACATCCACCCAAGCGCAGCCATACGGCTACAAAGGAATGCTATACAGCTTTCTCAGAAACTTCGCAGTTAAAGAGAAATTCGTCCTGGTCCGGGGTTCGAACCCGGGACCACCGCTTCACCGGAGCAGTCGCTCTACCAACTGAGCTAACCGGGACGGCAAGCTTATGGAGAGCGAATTGATCAATAACTCGAAGTGGGAACAGTGTTGACCAAATGTTTACGGGAATCCCCCAAGGTGGAGTAGATTTGTAATAAGGGAGTAATAGCTCATTGGCGTCCACCCGAGCGCAGCCATACGGCTACAAAGGAAAGCTGTACAGCTTTCTCAGAAACTTCGTGGTTAAAGAAAAATTCGTCCTGGTCCGGGGTTCGAACCCGCGACCACCGCTTCACCGGAGCTCTACTAGTTGAGCTAACCTGGGCGGCAAGCTTATGGTAGGGTGTAGTTTGAATACGTTGAGCGGAGAAGGGCGAAACGCGACAACGACTGTACGTAGCGCAACTATCAACTATAGTTTTATATGGCAAGACAGAGCATAATAAAGGAAATGTATGCCATCACTAAGCATGCGTGTCATTTCTTTCCAATATCAACTGTTTGATCATTACCTTTTGGTCAGTACGCACGAACCTTATCCGCCAAGAAGCCGGTCTTAAGACCACTTTGGACAAGGCCTCTCAGTGGTGCACCGAGACTTCCCTGGCGTTGCCGGTTGAAAGGACAAACTTTATGTCTCTCACAAACTGATGGGCTAGACGCCGCCTTTTGCTCACACCTGCAGAGCTGTCCTTGAATGGCGAACTCCTTACTATCTCCTCATCGATGTGGGTGCCAGGTGTCGACCTGGACAGCTCTGGTTCTGCAGCACCCTGAGTGCGATCTTCTCGACAGAAGGCCGCCAGTACGCTGCACCTGTCCCGTCGAATTGACCAGAAAACAGGTGGTGCATGCTTTAATATGGCTCGAACGTTAGTCCGCTCTGTGTTGCAGCCTCGGCTCGTTTGTAACGCCCAGTTCCAAAGCCTTACCCTAAAAGATTGGGACTGACTGGAAACAGTCAACAGAGGGGTCACGCGAGTTATCACTAGCCTTCCTCGCTTGACCCCTATTCACACACTACTAGCGGAAGCTCAGCTGAATGCGATTGATGAGCTCGTGAAGCAGCGCCGTAATTCACGCAGCCTGAAATCATCAGCAATCCTTGCGGCATCTGCCCTTGCAAATTATTTTGACCCTAATTATCCGCTTGTTTACACAGCGCCTTTTGAACCTCCTCCTTGGCACCATCCACAGGTCACCGACAACAGACCCCTGCGTGTCAAGCGCACCGCTCATCGTTCAGTGAGAGAAACAGAGCCTCTTCTCCCACTAGACCTCATACGGGCACTTCAATCTTACGCGGACGCAAGCTTAAAAGATCACATGCAGCACACCGCTCTCCTCTGTTCAGCTCTACCTAATGTGCGCCAGACATATTCCTGCATCACAGGGGCGCCGCTTCCCTCTGTGACAGCAGAGCTCGTTGCCATTCGAGAGGGCTTGTTTGCTTTTAAGGCCCTCCTCTCTACTCCACCGAACTGTCTTCTCGTATATACCGACTCACCACAAGCAGTAGTCCAGAGCGGCGAAAACTCGTCTGGCGAGGAAATGATATCATTCTAGAAAATCTAACAATCGTCAAGAAAGGTAGAACGATAAGGTAAAACCAAATTACGCTTCGGGACCCCTCCGGATCCGTTGTTCACATATGCAAAGGAAAGACGGATCGGCCGTGTTTATACGAGTGAAGGTCGCTGTAATGAGTCTTAAAGGCTCGCAGGGCGTGACCACGGCGAGGTGCCGACAAATAGGAGCGGGGCTTTGAAACTGTCGTGAGAGGGTGTTGGGAATGAGAGCGTTCCGCGATTCGGCTGCTGGACTTGCCGGCTACCTCTTGCTGCGTCACTATTCTCGGTCTGAGTTGTGTGGTGTGGTTTTGAAATAACAAATTTAGGCTTTTAATAAAAATTGGCACTATTCCCCTTTTTTATGTGAGCAAAACTCGACCACCACGATTTTGTCACGGGCCTTAACTCGCAAACTAGTCTGCTCGAAAACAGCTACTAAAAGCAAGTCAGTCCTCCGAAACTATACCTCTAGGGAAGTTTATGTTACTGCAGGCACTATAACATAAAACTTCGCGCGCTACACGAAACTTGGGCGAAAGAATATACCAGCTCTGACTATCTCTACACTGCGCTGGTAGTGAGCGCTCGACGTGTGGTCATCCTTCGGCATCGTCTCGTGTGCCGCGTTGAAAGTCGACGCGTTCGAGCATTTATTTTTCCCGCGAAAGAATCCGTACGCTTGACGTAAGCTTTGCTTTTTTAATATGACAAGGCTTTGTAGTAGTTAACTTACTCTAGAGATAACACTGGGTGCGTAACACGAGCGCCATGTTTTCAACGTGTGGGCTTCACTGTTCGCTACGCTGCCACTCTACATTCAGCGTGAAATGAAGCGCGAAAAAAATAACTTAAACACGAGCCCACACAGTAAAAAAATATTGGCGGCAGAGAGCAAACACAGGCGTGGCCTATTAAGACTTCCATATAGTGGTATTTAAGACTTCGATGCGAAAATCAATGGCTCGAGTAATCCGCCTTCCTGCTCTCCATTCCTTCCGTACGGTCAATGCTGTCAAGCTAGCGCTCTTGCTTGCTCTGACTACATCAAAAAGTGATGTGTTCCTTGCGGTCAGCGAAAAATGGTAAATGCTTTGCCTGCAGGCTTAGTAGTAGTAGTAGTAGTAGTAGTAGTAGTAGTAGTAGTAGTAGTAGTAGTAGTAGTAGTAGTAGTAGAAGACCATTATTCGGCCGTAATTTACAGGCCGAGCATGTCCACCACCCGGGCGACCAGAAGTCGCTGTTCTTCCTCCCCTTCAGCGTCAAGCCAGTCGAGCCAGGTGGTGATGGATAGAGAACGTGGGGGTAGGAACCCGACTGCTGATCAGCCGGGCAATAGAAGAGGCAATGGGCCAGGTCCGCATAGATACAGAGTTGGGACACGAAGGCTTATTACATGACACATTTGCAGTGAGCTTGATTAAACGAACTCTTATTGCTGACGACACGCTGTCGCTTTCTCGTACCTTAAAGACTGAGCTCCATGTACGTGAAAACTCACGCGAACGCGAAGGCGACGGCGGCGAGCGACGAGAGACACCGTCGCGCAAAACATTTTTATCGTGTCGCTTACCTCGTCACTCGGATATGCACCAACAGGAAATTTCGCTCGTCGCCAGGAAGTCCCCCCGCGATTAGCCAATCAATTGCCCGCTCCGGCCATTTCCGGTTCGTCGAAGGAAATGCCTTCACCTCAACAAGCGCGTCGTCTTGGTGATCGCCGGCGTAGAGAAAATATATGCTTTGCTGTAGCTGTGAGGCAGACCCGCAACATTATGAGAACAATCTGCTTGCCGGTTACATTTGGAGCAGGTATACGAACGGGCGCACTGCAGGGATATGTGCGTGTCGAGCAGCGGGTACCGGCTCTCGACCCACTGTGCCGCCGCGCTCCAACAGTGTATACGTGAAGAAACACTCGCGGCGCGTTTTCTGACTTGCATATTGCAATTTGCTCACTTACAAGCAGACTGCGGTGACAGTTTACGGGGGTGTTTTTACTAAGCCAGAGTGTGTAGGCACTCCGTGATGCGACTTCGCCTCCGCAAGCACTCGGGCTTGGTCATCGCCGCTGCCGCTACACCGCCGCCGTAGAGAAAATGCTTCTTTTGAAAACCTTGCTATGAGGTTCACCCTCAAAATTTTAAGAGAGAGAACAGATTGCGGGCGTGTTTACTATAAGCTCGAGTGCGCAAGCATCGAGATCGCTATGCACGTCGCTGGTACATGTCACCTTCGCTATTTCGAGCACATGGAGCGCACGCTTAAACAACTCAGCCACAGAACAAGCGCGGAGCAATACAGCTCCCTTTTTTGTCTTTATATATTCATTAGAACACGTCTAGACGGGGACGAGGCGAAGCTAAAGGCGCGTAGGAACCTCGGTGTTCCCCATACATATGTAGCACAAAAGATCGATGAATACAATTCGGCAAGTGGCACTACACTCGCGAAGCCAATTATAAGAGCATCAGAAAAAAAAGAAATAAACATTTTCTCCCGTGGACTGCTTGCCTAGTTCTCACAGCGTTGCACCTAATGTATGAAACGGAGTATAGCGTAATATCTTCCAGTATGGGAGTTTGCAATCAAATTCTCTTACCCGCGTTGCATTTGGCACTGATATTACGCATACCTTACATCATGTACCAATTAGCCGAGGTGTCGATCGTACTAAGTGTGCTTATAGTTCTGAAGTGACCACTAAAAATACATTGCTTGAGTTTCTGCGTAGTTAGCTTGCTATAAAGATGCTTGGTGCCAGGAATATATGACGGTGGACCTCTGTGTGTATCAGAAGTTACGTAGGGTGAGAAAGTAACACCAACAGCCGGCGCCGTGGAGATTCTAGCATAAGAGGAACATATTATTGCCCTGCTTGTCAAGATTCCAAATATCGGTGACATTCCCAGGAAGCTTGCAGGGAAGTAGCTCCATTTAATACTTGGTGGCAGACGTTTGTCTTCCGTTCCAAATAATAATAATAAACCAAACCAAAATAACACTATTGGCTATAGGTCTTCAGGCAATGACGTACGAAAATATGCCATAAATCGAACGTATCGACACACACCCGCTGCACGTTCTAATCTAAAATCACCATACAGCAAAAACGTCCTCCGAGAGGTTGCTGCCTCAGGGCCAGCGCCGTTCTGCAAGCTTCATCACAAACCTATCGCTAGTGTACGCACGGCCGATAAGGCGCGGCTACTAGAACGCCCCTAAAGGGCGCTCCTGCGATAAGAACGTTGTCCCTTCTCACCGTTCGTGCTTGATGTCCAACAGTCGTCACTTCGCCTTTGGCCAAGCCACATTATCGACCTCCTGCGGCACCAGACGAGCCCTCGAAAGAGAACTTTGCTTTTTTCGAGTTGCCCTCAGCAATGTAGCCTCACTCAGGGGATATTATTAAGGTACAATGTGACAATATCGCCCATAACGAGCAGAGCAGATAGAGACCAGTCATGTACTTGCCGTACGTACAGTCAGTGTCAGCTTGAAGGTGACTGCTTTTGTTCGTTGCGACAAAAACAGAAATAATTTTTATCCTGTTAATACCAGCCCTCATTTTCCCAAAAATAGCGGGTGAATGTTTCAAGGGCACTGGAGACCAATGATATCTAGCTTGCCCGGTCCTCTCGCGCATATAAACTGCTGTTGAGCACTTTGTCAAATTAGGTTAGCCCTAAAGTTGTCAACTCTAAATATGCGCCGACTGTACGTGCTTTCCGCTTTGGTATTTGGCGACGGATACAGAGACATGTGGTCGGTAGGGCTCAGTGCTGAATTTCAAGCCCTTTACATAGGAAACGTTTCTTCAGCACAGCTTACTCAAGGCATCTTTGCAATACAAAGTTTATTTTTTCCCTTTCGGTGCGGGGTTGGCGGTACTGTTACTAATAATTTTCCGCTTACATGGACGAGGTTGTGGAGTGTACAATTATTCACTGTTTACTAATGATGTTGCACGGAGGAAAAGGCGTGCATGTTTTATTGCTCGATCTAGCTTGGTCTTTATCAGCGCTTTGTCCACTCTAATTTATTCGACTGCTTGGTCCACATGTGTGGACATGTTAGTATGTAAATTGTGCTCAATTTTAGCAAGAAACAAGAATGAGCATAAAAACAAGTCTTGCTAAACTGCTTCCGTCTGCTTACTGCCCTTTCATTGTTTTACAGAACGTCGGAATCTGTCATGCTGGACCTTAATCTACCTATAGTCCTCGTCAGGAGCATATCCTCATTATGAATGATCCATTGTAGGTTGGGCTGTTCGACAAATTGTCTGTCTATCGTTCTTCTTTTGACGCCCTAGATTTCGACAAGTGTCGAAGAATGTGGTGATGTGTGTTTCAGCATTTAGTGTTGTTGAGTTTGATTGAAAGCGCTGATTTAGAAACACAGCACTTTGAAGACACTCTTATCACTCAAATCACGCCATTCACTCGGTCCGGATCAAATGAATGTCGCCTAAGGCGGTGCATTTTGAACAGTCCTCCCTGAATGCAGGCTTCAGAAATCCACACATTTTGAAGCTCTTGCAAATAAGCCGCGTATTTTGCCGCAAGTGCAAGCGAATTACTTCAGTGTCCTCTCCATGGCGTTCGAGGTGTCCGCCGCACATAGAGTGAACGGCTTATTAGCACGCTTGCAGGCTGAATGTGCGCGGAACTGCCAAAGTGTGCTCATGACAAACTTAGGTTGCAGCTGCGGGTAAAGGAAAAAAAAAGGTAACACAGGAGAAGATGGGGCTTGTGCATAACTACGCCATCTTACGTTTTCCTTATTGTGAGGTAAGCGACGGTGACTTGCAAACGAGGTTTTTGAGCTTTCGAGCTCACGTGTCGCGTTTCATGAAATTGCTTTCTGCGGACTGCACTGGACTTCCTGCAGAGGTTGCTATGAATATGACGAGAAATTTTAGCCAGAAACGCACTGCCGTTTAAAGAGCACGAAAGGCAACTCCGCCCGATTTGTGATTTTCGAAAAAATCAACCGTTCAGCTCTTTCTGCTTTTGTTGTTGCTCTTTGGGTAGAAAAAGAAGCGACTGCTTTTTCGAAGCAATACACACAGCGATATTCACTATACCTTGTCGATATTTTCGCTAAGTCCCTCGAATTCGATTAAGTTCCGAATTACTGGAAGCGGTCTAAGGTAACACCAGTCCACGAACAGGGCCCCAAAGGTGATGTCGCGAATTAGCAACCGATCTGCTTGATAAGTAGCAGTACCTCACGCTGGAGCTTACTTTAACCAACCATTTGATGAAATTTATCGAGGAAAACGGCAATCTGGATGAAAATCAGCATGGTTTACGGCGAAGATAAACACCAATAATTTCAACTCAGCCGTCGCGGTGGCTTAGCGGTCATGATGCTCGGCTCCTAACCCGAAATGCACGGGTTGAATCCCGGCCGCTGTGGTCGCATTTCGATGGATACAGAACGCTAGAGGCCCGCGTACTTTGAGATGTCAGTGCACGTTAAGAATTCCAGGTGGTTGAAATTATTCGGAGCCCTTCACTACAACATCCGTCATAGCATGAGTCACTTTAGAGCGTTCGTTAAACCCGACGAAATCAAACTAATTTTCATTGAGCTTACATATTGTCACGGACGCCGGTAGAACGTTCTATCCCTGGCAGAACAGTACCTGGCTAGCACACTGGGCAGAGCGCAGCCGGCAGGCCCTACCACCGAGCAGAAGAGGACGAAGTCCGGCGCGCGACAAAGGTCGAAGACAGACCGCACGGAGGCGCCGGTAGAGTGATGTCTAAACTAAGTGCGGCATTGCCCCTCCCCTCTGGAAAGGCATCGACTCGATGCCTGAAAGTGAGGGGGAGCCACGTGTGGGCGTTAACAGAATCCCAGGCACTGAACGTGGTGAGAGTTGTCCTAGCGGGCATGGTATGGCTTGAGTCTTGCGACGTGCACAATTTCGGATGTCGGCGGGCGTCTTGAAGAACGAACACTCCCTTGCGGGCGCACTTCATACGTAACGTCTCTGAGTTTGCGGAGTACCTCGTAGGGGCCGAAGTAACGGCGCAAAAGCTTCTCGGAGCGACCGCGCAGACGGATGGGGCTCCAAACCCACACTTGATCGCCACGCTGGAAAATGACTTCGCGGTGACGAAGGTTATAGCGGTGAGCATCGACTTCTTGCCGCACGCAGGTTCGTTGCCGAGCCAGCCGGCGGGCAGCCTCTGCATGGCGAACGAATGCATCAGCGTCGGGAACGGATGGGCGCGCAATATCGGGCAACAACATTGCGTCCAACATAGTCACGACTTCACGACCGTGTACCAAACGAAATGGCGTGAACCCCGTCGTCTCTTGAAGGGCAGTATTGTAGGCAAACGTGACGTACGGAAGTATTTCGTGCCAGTTCTTATGGTCATCGTCGACGTACATAGAAATCATATCAGCGATAGTCTTATTGAGGCGCTCGGTTAGGCCGTTGGTTTGAGGATGGTAAGCTGTGGTCTTACGATGACTTGTGCCACTGAGCCGCATAACTTCCTGAGTAAGCGTGGACGTGAACGCTGTGCTTCGGTCAGTTAAAACATAAGGGGCGCCATGGCAGAGGACTATGCTGATGATGAAAAAGTCAGCAATTTCAGCAGCAGTGCCGCGGGGAAGGCCTTTCGTCTCACAATACCGGGTGAGGTAGTCAGTGGCAACCACAATATACCGGTTACCCAATGATGACGTGGGAAATGGGCCCAGTAAGTCCATGCCGTCTTGATAGAAAGGATTTCTCGGCGGAGCAATGGGTTGGAGCAAGCCAGCCGGCTTGAAAGGTGGTTTCTTCCGACGTTGACACTCGCGGCAAGTGCGTACATAACGCTTGACAGCCGCAGAAAGCCTGGGCCAGTAATAACGGTGACGAACTCGTGCCATCGTTCGAGAAAATCCGAGGTGGCCGGAAGGAAGCTCGTCGTGGCATGCCTGCAAAACGTCAGTGCGGAGCGCCGTTGGAACCACGAGCAGGTAACCAGAGTCCGTCAGGCCGTAATTTCGTTTGTAGAGGACGCCATCTCGCAAGCAAAACGACGACAAGCCACGCGCGAATAGACGAGGCGGTAACGAGGCGGTACCCTCAAGATAATCGATGAGTGGCCGCAATTCTGTGTCGTCCCTCTGTTGTTGAGCGAGGGCGGACGTGGTCAGAGCACCAATAAATAGAGGGTCATATTCGAGGTCATCAGAGCTGGACGGGATAGGAGCACGGGACAAGCAGTCTGCATCGCTGTGTTTGTTGCCCGACTTGTAGACAACTGTTACATCAAATTCTTGCAAGCGAAGGCTCCAGCGAGCTAGCCAGCCCGAGGGGTCTTTAAGATTCGCGAGCCAACACAGTGAGTGGTGGTCACTCACGACCCGAAACGGGCGACCATACAAGTAGGGCCGGAACTTCGTTATCGCCAACACAACAGCTAGGCACTCCTTTTCAGTGGTTGAGTAATTCGCCTCGGACCGAGAAAGCGTGCGGCTGCCGTAAGCAATCACGCGCTCAACACCATCTTGCCACTGGACGAGGACTGCACCGAGGCCAATGTTGCTGGCATCGGTGTGAAGTTCTGTGCCCGCCTCTTCGTCACAATGGGCAAGAATGGGCGTTGTTTGTATGCGTTTGCGGAGCTTTTCGAAGACGTCCGGCTGTTCCTGTGCCCAGACGAAAGGCTGATCGTCTTTTGTCAGCCGTGTGAGAGGCTCAGCCAGCCTGGAGAAGTCTTGCACGAAGCGTCTGTAATATGCGCAGAGGCCAAGAAACCGGCGCACAGCTCGCTTATCAGTGGGAGTCGGGAACGCAGCTACGGCGGCCGTCTTGTCGGGGTCGGGGCTGACGCCCTCCGGTGTCACAACATGGCCCAAAAACTTCAGCCGTTGGTACGCGAAGTGGCATTTTTCGGGTTTTAGAGATAGACCGGCTGATCGGATTGCCGTCAATACTGCACTCAAGCGTTTGAGATGTTCTTCGTAGGTCGCAGCGAAAATAACCACATCATCAAGATAGACGAGACACGACTGCCATTTGAGGACAACCAGGACAGTGTTCATCATTCTTTGAAAGGTGGCCGGAGCGGTACACAGGCCAAAGGGGAGCACCTTGAACTCGTACAAACCGTCGGGGGTTATGAACGCGGTCTTTTCACGGTCACGTTCATCGACTTCGATCTGCCAGTACCCACTGCGTAGATCAAGAGAGGAAAAGTATCGGGCACGACGCAGGCGATCGAACGAGTCATCAATGCGGGGCAACGGATAAACGTCCTTTTTAGTAATTTTGTTGAGGCGACGATAGTCGACGCAGAATCGGAGAGTGCCATCCTTCTTGGCGACCAGCACAACGGGCGAAGCCCACGGGCTTGTCGACGGCTGGATAACCTCGTCGCGGAGCATTTCCTCAACCTGCCTCCGAATCACCTCCCGTTCTTTCGCAGACACTCAATAGGGGTGGTGTTGTATAGGCCTCTCGCCTTCATCCACTACAATACGGTGTTTAGCGACCGATGTTTGCCGAACTTTAGAAGTGGTCGCAAAGTAGTCACGGAAAGAGTCGAGGATCATGTGGAGGCGGTGTTTCTGATCGGCGGTTAGGTCGGGGTTCACGTCAGTCATAACGGGGGCGTCAGACGTCGATGCATGGATATCGTTGAGGGACAAGGCGCAGTGGGAGACTGAGTCACTAATTTCATCGAAATAGGCTATGGCGGTTGCTTGCGGCAAGTGGCGGTATTCGGCGCTGAAGTTGGTAACAAAAAGATGCGTTTGCAGTCCGCGGAGGGAAGTAACACCCCGCGCAACGCAAACTTGTTGACTCAGCAGCAACGACAGGTTACCTTCCGCAACCCCGTGAGGCGTGCGTGGGTTGGAGCATTCCACCGTAATAAACAAACTGGAGCGTGGTGGTAGCGTGACATTGTCATCACACACGCGAAAAACAGGCCTGTCGGGCTCGCTGCTGTCGGCTATGGCACACTGAGGTGAGAACGTCACGACAAGTTCGCGGAGGTTGATTATCACACCGTGTTTCCGAAGAAAATCAAACCCGAGGATGAGGTCCTTTGAGCAATGAGCCAACACAGCGAAGCAGGCAGTGAAGGTGACACCACGAATCTCCATTCTAGCGGTGCAGACGCCAAGCGGTGTCACCAGATGGCCTCCAGCTGTCCGGATGTGCGTTCCAGGCCAAGGTGTCAGTACTTTCCTCAGGACAAGCGCCAGACCACGACTCATGACGGAGAAATCGGCGCCGGTATCTACGAGAGCAGTCACGCGGCGGCCATCAACGATGACCGGGATTTCAGCCGAAGCTTGGTCACCTTCAGAAAAACGCTGTGTGGGGAGGTCGGACTAGGGGATCGTTCTCGCGGTCGGGTTGGGGCGTCAAGGGGAGGCGTCTCTGTTCGTCGAAAAGTCGTCGGACTTAAGGGTCGTTCAGATTGTCCAATTGAGGCGTCAAGCGAAGGCGTCTCTGGGCGTCGAAAGGTCGTCGCGGCGTGGGGTCGGAGGTCGGGTCGCATGCTAACGTCGGTGAGCGGAGGATGTTCGTCATTATGTCCGGTGACGGCGGCCCTACCTCCGGGGATCGCCGTCCTCAGTTTTCCCGGCGCGGGCTGGAGGACTGCCGGACGTAGGACTGGCGAGCTGGTGAAGAAAACCGTCGAGGCGACGGTGACCTGGACTGACGTTGGGCAGTGGGTGCAGGTGGGACGTTGGCCGCTAGGTACTGATCGATCTCGCGGTGTCGTTCACCATAGCGTGGCAGGGGTGCGTCTGGCGAAAAGCCGCCCAGGCCAATCCGGCTGTACGGGCAGTGACGACAGATGTGGCCTGCTTCGCCGCAGTGGAAGCACAGGGGCCTGTTGTTCGGCGTTCGCCACATGTTAGCCTTCGTGACGGGTGGGCGGTCGTCTGGCAGCGTTGTCGTACACGGGAGTCGGTGGGACGGCGCGGTAAGGGCAGGAGAGTAGAACGCCGGCGGTGGTGGCGCAGGACTTCGCAATGCCTCGCTGTATGTCATCACATAGGGCGCTGGCGGTTGGGGAGGTGGAATCGGCTGCACCGTGCGGCGTATTTCGTCACGGACAGCATCCGAGATGGCGGTGACACTAGGAGGCTGCTCCACAGAGCGAAGCTTCTGCAGCTCTTCGCGAACGATGCTCCTGATGAGCTCTCGGAGGGGGGTGCTCTCATCCCCGGGCCTCGGCATGTGGCACTCCACAGCAGTGATGTTTGATGTACGGCCGTAGCGCGCAAACCGCTGTTGCAGGGCGCGCTCCATGCCTGCTGCTTCCTTTGCAAAATCGGCGACTGTAGTCGGGGGATCGCGCACGAGCCCAGCGAACAATTGCTCCTTCACTCCCCGCATCAAATGGCGCACCTTCTTGGCTTCCGACATCGAAGGATCAGCGCGGTTGAAAAGCCGGGTCATGTCCTCCACGAACATCGCCACGCTCTCGTTTGGCTGCTGCGCTCTCGATTGCAGGGCCAATTCAGCACGCTCCCTCCGTTCGTTGCTGCTGAACGTATCCAGCAACTGCCGCCGGAAGTTTGCCAGGTGTGGATGGCGGACTCGTGGTTTTCGAACCACGTCTTGGCGGCGTCCTGGAGGGCAAAGTAGACGTTCCGAACCTTGCGGTCCTCGTCCCACAGATTAAATTCAGCGACCCTGTCATGCCCGTCCAACCAGTCCTCCACATCCTCAAACTTGTCACCATGAAACGACGCGGGCGTACGAGGCGTATGAAGTAGCAGCGGTGGCGAACTCACAGATTGCTCGAAGGTCTGGCTGTCCACCGTTGAGGTCATCTTGCGGGATGGCGCGGTGAGGGGATTGTACTCGGGGGCTAAGCCTTTCAAGCGGCGGATTGACTTGTGGACAGGTGTCGTGTCCAGGGGGTGTGACGGAGCGCTGGAGGTTCCTGGGACCTCTTCGTACATAGATCGTACCCAGCAGCTGTACCAAAAATGTCACGGACGCCGGTAGAACGTTCTACCCCTGGCAGAACAGTACCTGGCAAACACACTGGGCAGAGCGCAGCCGGCAGGCCCTAGCACCGAGCAGAAGAGGACGAAGTCCGGCGCGCGACGAAGGTCGAAGACAGACCGCACGGGACGCCGGTAGAGTGATGTCTAAACTAAGTGCGGCAATATAATATATGTGAATGTATTGATGGAAAATAACTAGTTATATCATTTTTATCGATTTCCGGAAAGCATTCGAAGTTCGATTCCAGAGAGAGTTGCTTATAAAATTCCCTCTTGTCGTGTGTACAGCGTGTTGTGCTGGTTTTATGGAGCATAATCAAGTAAGGCTATCAAGCGCCAAACACACAATTGATAAAGCCGTGTGTAACACTCATGGTAAATTGCGTAGAGGCACACCTGTAACAAAGGGAGCAAGTTCCTTCTCTATACTCTGTTTCCAGTGCCAAGAAATGAGTTGATCAGGTATGCATTAAGAATAAGTAATTGGGCCCTTTATATTTTTTCTGTATACACGGTGATCTTTTAACTTTTAAAGATATTTATTTTAAAAACTGTGAGAGATGCGTCCCTGCGGCCTGTTGAGTTGTATTTTACACAAATGCGGCCATCACGTACCTCATACGGATCAATATTTAAACGATTAGTTAAGTAATTAAATGAATAAACTTTTTTATTTTAGGGGGTAAGGTTATATTGCTAATTTGATGGCCGTCAATATCGACGGTTAGCTGCGTTTCAAATTTTTTTTAACCGTTAGAGAGAGAGACACTAATGAATAAAGGAGAGGTTTGCCTGGTTGTCGTTGTGAATATGGTTTAGAATATCGACGCAAAAATGCGCAGTTTAAAGCTCGCTGAGCTGGCGTTCCCGCATTGCAGTTTATAAAATTGCGTCTCCCGCACTACTTAAGCATCATATACACGTGCAGTTAGTGTTTTTGATGACGTAGAAAAGTTACTTTGATTTTGGCGGCAATAACATGCGCTGCGACGCCATTATGCAATGAGGTAATGCGAGGAATCCAACTGAGCTAGCTTTGAAATACGTATTTTTGACGTTCGATATTTCGAACCACATTGCCGATTAATAAAATTTAAAAGTACTGCTCATCTTAGATGACAGCATGAATTTGGCAGTAGAACCTTGCTCCCTACAAATCAAAACTAAAAAGTTTAATATTTGAATTAGGATAATTCGCCTGTAATTATCGATTGATATGAGCCATCTAGTCCGCCTTGCAATACGTTCCAGCTCAACAGACGACACCGACGAATCTCTCGCGGCCTTTAAACTGAAAATCTGTACACGTTAAAAAAGATAACCCGACATAGTGACATCAGGCTTTTCCCGCCTGTAGCAATAAAACATTACCTAGATTGCGTATGGAAGTATGTAATTCTAACCATCTGCAGTAACTTTGCAACCATTTAAAAAAATGTCCTTAAGTGTAACGAGTGGAAACAGAAATAATGCTTCAAAAATATTTTGCATATGTATGACATACAAAATTTTCGCCACTATAACAAAGCGTTGCGAGCACGTCAGACTACGGGATCTTAAAACAGAACCTCTCAAACCCTGATTCCTGGTTGAAACCATAGATTAATTAATTAGTTACTGAAAGATAATTTCAGTGCTTTGATTTAAAAGCTTTTTAAAAACGCCCTCGTCTGATATTTGCAATCGTTTGGAATATGTTGCCGAGTCATTTCACATATCGTTTTCTGAATCCTTTGTTGTTGTTGTTGCTTGTTGGTTGCAGCTGTCTCGATCATTACATTGTTTCAAATACCTCCCGTAAATATTTGCAGCACACCTGATACGGAAATGTTTTTTATCTTGGGTGTGATTTTAGTTCATTTAAATAACTTCTGTTCTTGAATCGCGTCAGGAGATTCAGTTGCCTTCTCGTTATGGCTTCTGTGCTTTTTTATCCTGAATGCTATGTACTCAATTGTTTAACGGTCGTTAAAGTTGTATGCATTACCTTATGTGTTGCATTTTTTTTTTGTTTTTATAACTGTAATTCCTTTGCTAGACATACGCGTATACGCTGACAGATTGCAGATTCAGACCGCATAGAAAGAAGTCGTCTCTTCCTGCATCAGTAATATATCACGGGTGGTGTATATTACAACTGCGTGAATAAATAAATAATTGGGTTGATAGGTGAGATATCTTGGTTTAAAATAGACCATTTTTCCCAACTACTCGGCTCAAACCAGTGACGTCAGCACCATCAAATCTCCGTGATCACAGCTGGGATGTGAAGGGCGATGTAGCCTTCCTTCAGGCATCCGCGCAAAAAAATTGTCTTGACGTCACAGCAACGTGTTTGCCTAAGCGGTCGTTGTTGGCAACGCCTGAGTTTTATTTTTTTTTTTTTCAGCTCATAAAACCTCCGTTTAAAATGCAAGTAGCCACTCTGCCATTACAAAGGTGTTCTCTTAATACAGGCTACCTTCAATTTCAGGCTAACTCACTGTCCTCTTAATTAATATGCACGGGTGCCGTCCGATGTAAATGGAAGGCAATATTAAAGAAAAAAATTAATCATATCCCCCCCCCCCAATTCATGCATGCTTGAATACATAAATGCAGTTCAATTGTGAATTTGCGAATCGCATTGTGCGCCAACAAACATGAACCATTACGCTTTAGAGTTAAATTTTTTTTGGCAAAGTCGCCTTCTATTTGCTTTTGACGGCGAGTGTACACTAGTTACTAGTTAAAGAACCCCAGGTGGTCGAAATTTCCGGAGCCCTATACGGCGTCTCTCATAGCCTTAGTCGCTTTGGGACGTTAAACCCCATAAACAAACTAAACAAACAAACTAGTTACGAGCTGCATTTTTTTCTTGAAGGTCAGACAAGTAAGAATATTCATGCGTGCCAGCGGCGCTGGAGTCATCTGTCGCATAAAGCTACTTGTACAGCCGTGAACACAATTTGGAAGCCAGAGTAAACATCAAAAATTGCCTTCCGTAACTGGAACAGGCTTGAGTGCTCAGCAACAACCAGTTAAAGACTCAAAAGCACATTGGTGATTTCAGTTACTCGATCACTGATTACCTCTGCCGCCGCGGTGGCTCAGTGGTTATGGTGCTCGGCTGCTGACCCGAAAGACGCGGGTTCGATCCCGGCCGCGGCGGTTGAATTTCTTTGGAGGAGAAATTCTGGAGGCCCGTGTACTGTGCGATGTAAGTGCACGTTAAAGAACCCCAGGTGGTCGAAATTTCCGGAGCCCTCCACTACGGCGTCTCTCATAGCCTTAGTCGCTTTGGGACGTTAAACACCATAAACCAAACTGATTACCTCTGGGGCCGAAGCTTTCCGGGGAACAAGGAAGCTTTAAACTACAACAGAAAGAGCATCGCGAGTATTAGAAGCAAAATGGTGCAGGTAACTTTATAACACTGAGTGCAGTAGACTACAGAACAAAACAAGGTAACTGTATAGCGGAAGCGAACTGACTTTAGCTGAATACGTAGCAGGCGCGGGGTACTTCCGGAGACCTGCTAATCTGACATCACGGATACCGAATGAACGGACGAAAGCGTAGTAGGCGGTAAGAGATAGTCGTGTGCACGGCAGCTGAAGTTACCGGGCTGAAGCTACCGGGTGATTAGGAGGGGTCCTTGCTATGCAGTGAACGTCACTTGACCGCTAATATTGTTCTATAAATAAATAGATTACTACTACTATTAAATGGGGAACGAATTACGCGCTAATAACCACAGATAACTTGTAGATATTGTGTTATCGACTCTGTATCACACGCAGGCGCGCACCACCATGGCTCGTCCGCTTACCCGCGAGATCGCGGGCATGAAGTGGAGCCACTACTTCCCCGAGGAGTGTGTCCTCTCGGCTCTTGCGTACGAGGCGCGGCCGGACGACGTGTTCATCGTCAGCTACCCGAAGTGCGGCACCACCTGGCTCCAGTACCTCGTCTACAACATCTACAGGTGACTGTGCGGCGACAAAGCAGGCAACAGTGCTCCTGTACTGATAAGTCGCCTATAAACCGCGTTTAAATTCTCTCTCGTCATCTTACGAACGCTATGCTGTCCCTTTCCGTGCAGCGGTGGTGTGCCTCCCAGGGACTACGAGCAGTTTTCGGACAATACCCCTTTCCTGGAGATGCTTGGGGCGACGCGCTGCATCGAGAGAACCAGGCCTGGCGCCATCAAGACACACCTGCCTTTCGACAGGCAGCCGTACAACGCGCAAGCCAGGTACCATATAGCGCCATGTGCCTGTATGACGTCATGTATACATAACGACTGTTTATGTCTTCGAGAATAATGGCGGAAATCCGTGCAACCGTTCCATGTCTCATGTTCTTTATGAGAGGCCCTAGTAGAGGATTTCACGTCGCCCCGTCAATGTAGTGGTGGCGTATAGTGGTCACAAAGTACCGACAGCAGGCAGTCAAGAAGGAATACTGGAAGACATAAGTGAAACTTGAAATTTTTTTATTTATCGATCTTCTGGCCACAAAAAAAAAAACTCGACTACGGCATTACAAGCAGGTGCGCTGGGCTGTCGACGAGGAACAGAATTACTGCTGCTCTCGGCCGCGCTCAGGTTAACGTAGGTGAACTAGCGAGTAAGGAGCCGAAAGCACCTACGGCCGCATCGAACATCGAGGAAGCTGTTGCTCGTCACTAGAATCTTGCCAAAGAAATCTGGTCGCCTCTGCCGTCCTAAAGAGATAAGGTCACGGGCAGGCGGCTTCGAGAATCAGCAAACAAAGGTTACGGAGCTTCGCGCCAATATCTAAAACGAGAAGAGGGGTAAGGTGCCCTAAAGGAAAGGCACTTTCGAACGGCACGTGAGAGATATATCCAAAGGTCTATTGAAAAAAGCGCATTAAAGGTAAAAACTCAACTTTTTAGTCACAATATTAGCGATGATGGGTGTCACGATGCATGGCAGGAATTAGCAAAACAGCTGTTCCTTCATCAAAAGTAAAGAAATTTAAGCCCACAGCCATGTTGCACTTGAGAACGTGGAGGCAATCATAGCTCAAGTCGAGTGATCAAAAATCCTTGAAGTAGAAACGCCTGCTTAAGGTTTGAAATGAGTACATTTTTTATTGCACTCAGTTGTCTTATTTTTTTTTCAAGTTGTATGTCGCGTTCATTTCTTTTTGTTTGTAATACACGAATGTTATATTTAGTATGTAATTATTATGTTCTGATAACTTGCTTTTTGCGTAAAAAGAATCCGTTGTAAACACCCGCAAATGTGCAACCATGGCTGCCTTGAGAACAATAGGCCCCGGGGGGGGGGGGGGGGGGTGCAGCTGCGGTTGGTAGCTTTTTTCCTTGTGTGCCCATTCCCACATATGTGAATGTTGAGCGAGAGAAAAATATTTCATTTCATTTTCATTTAATATATTCGTCTCCAAAAGCGGAAGTAAACTCCAAAGTTACAATAACGGGTATGTATTCCGCTGCACGCTTAATCACGGACTCATCTCATCAGGCGTCAGTCCGTAGGTTACCATACATAGAGCACGCATTTGGAAACCATCAATGCGTGGTTCTTTTTTTTTTACGGCAGGAAAACACTTGACGTAGCGCCGACAGCACGCTTAACACAAAGGCTGGAATGAGCGTCCTGCACTGACATTAGAGTAGATGAGCGCTGGGTCCGAGACCATGCTGCACGTTGCGTTTGCGGCGGTTGGAGGGAGCTGGTGCCCTGGTTCTGCACTAACATTCTCTCAGACCCTGCTGCCGAAGCCCAGAGGCAATAATGTCAGTGGAAGATATGCGCTCAAGCGTTCGCCTTAAGCGCGCTGCTAGCGATACTGTAAAACGTTTAATCATGAGCAAAAGTGTTATGACATGACAAGGGCTGCTCTAGGAGAACGTACTGGCAAGGGCATATTGTAGGAAGTTAATGTAAAAGCATGATTGCGTCCTGTGCCTTTATGGTGTCGATGCGTGTTCTTTTTTTTATTTGAGCTGTTTGCCATTAGGCATAATGAAAAGGGAAACAAAGTTATAAAAAGGAGTGTAAACAAGCATCGCTTAAAAAGCGGCAAAAGTTCGCGATAAAGCGATTATCATGAGTCCACTTGCGATAGTCGCCTGCAGCGCTGTAGCCGGGCAAGTCCACAGCAAGTGTTTTTCGTCACACTGGTCGGGCGCAGCACCACAATGGGGACACTTGTCAGTCACTTCGAAACGTTTGCCACGCTACCCATGACGCACAGAAGGAGTCAAAGCAGCTCCTGCCCGAATCCGGCGCACAGATACCTCCTCCTCCCGAATGAGACTTCGGGGGAGAGGGTACGAACACGGAGGAATTAGAGCGCGTGTTCGCTGACGCAAAGACTGTTTCTCGGAAACATGGGACAGGAGCGGATCTGAGGGAAGAGGGGAAGGTGACGGGATATCGGATGTGTCAAGGTGTGTCATTGCATCCACATGAATATTATACGGATCCTGGGTATGCCCGCGAATGCAATGTATACGCACAGGACAGGGGTATTTTGTGCAAAGTTGGTGAATGGATTGTGTAACTTGGAATGTGCGCCGGACAGCCTTAAGCTGCTTAAGGGCGCCAAGGGAGTCGGTGTAAATGTGAACAATATCGAAAGTGGCAACGAGTGGAAGGGAAGCAATGGCATTGTGTATCCAAGGCAAGGGGGAGCAAGTATCCGCGCTATATGTAGCGCGGGAGTTAAGATGAGGATGGGAGGGACTGTAAACTGCAGTAACTCCCTGCAGTGCTGTGTGTGACGCATCAGTGTATATTATGCACCCTGAAGGAAGATGCGCGGCTGATATCGGCGTCGAAGCAGAGGAGCGATTGTCTGTGAGTTGACAGTATGACCATGGAGGAAGAGTCTGTAAACGATGAAGCTGAAGCGACATCTTGAGTGCTCTGTTTTCCTCACGCTGGTCGATAATTTCACTTGATGTATTAAGTTGAGCGTACTCTTGCAGAATGAGTATAGGTGTGATACGAGGAAGACAAGTTATGGCGCGCATAGCCTCCCGATTGAATGATTCAAGGGAGTCCCACTGTCGGCAGGTGAGGCGATGAAATTGGTCCTGGTACACTATCCGCGGCTGGAGGATGGAGCGCACGAGCTGACGGGCAGTATCAAAACGCGCTCCGCCAGAGCGCATAGCTATGCGTCGAATCAGATCGAGAGTAGCGTGAGCCGATTTACGGGTCACGTTTAGCCACGGAGTCCCAGTCCCAGATGTATGAAGTAGAAGACCTAGAACACGCACACTTTCTACTTTAAAAATTTGAGAATTACCTACCGTGAAGGTAAAAGGGGCTGCTTTCCGTAAACCCCCAAAACATTGCATGTTACACGAAGAACCAAGAAACGATGTGCGCAGATCTCTTATCTGTACGGTGCAAATCTAGAGCATTGTAAATGGGCTCTGCTTTTCCGCTCTTGCCAGAGCTCGTAGTACTGCGTGTACAGGCCGGTTCTCCGTCGCAGGTACCTCTACATCACGCGCAACCCGTTCGACTGCTGCGTCTCCTACTACTACCACAACAAGCATATGCCCGCCTACTGCTTCGGCGACGGCACATTCGACGACTTCTTCGAGCTGTTCGTGACGGGCGACATGGAGTACGGGGACTACTTCGACCACTTGCTCTCGTGGTACCCGCACCGAACGGACCCCAACGTGCTGTTCCTCACTTACGAGGAGCTGAAGAGGGACACTGCGGCCGCGGTGGCCAAGATCGCCGCCTTCCTGGGTGACGAGTACAAAGACAGGCTGCACCGGGAGCCGGGGCTGGTCGGCCGCATCCTGGAGGTTGCGGCCATGGGCAACATGAGAAAGATCTTCAACTTCAAAGACGAGGTACTTCATGCATAGCTCTATACTGTAGCGACTATACTATACCATACTATAGTACTATTGCGACAACGGGACAAACAGAAATGGAAAAGAACAAAACTTATAGTCTGCCTTCCTTTCTTCTCGTATGCCTAGCGTTATCGTGCTGTTCGCATATGTTCACAGGACAAAGTAATGTTGATCTGCATCGTTAGATTACTGCATTCTAATGACAAGCAAGATAATTTCACTGAATAAGAAGGATTAATTATTGAAGGCAATAAACGAAAGACAGCTATTGTTATATAAGCCGTTTATGCAACAAACGGTGGTTATGTCAATATACAAAGCATTACCTTCACGTCCCCGTAGTTTGTGTGTGTATAATTCAGCACCCGATCGCAAAACATAACGCATTTATTCGACCTGTCGACCGGGAACTATTGTCTAATCTTTTTCAATACCTGTCTAAGATTTTTTTCGGTCATTATACTTCATCGAAGGAGAACGCACAGCGCCAGGGGTATTATTGCGGGGAAAATTGTTTTGTAAAATCTATTTACAGGGTTGCGGCACACCACATCCGCAAGTAAACCATTCCAATCTTCAGTGGTTCGAACAAAGATAATTTTTCAGAAGTCCTTGAGGCGTAAGGTCGCACTTTGCATCTGTGGTGTTTTCGCGAAGAGAGGTAGTGCGGCGATTGCAGATATGAAGACGCAAACATTCCCGTTTGACTGCGGTGGATACAGTAAAAAGCTTCAGCAGCATACATTTTTCCGACTTCCACAAAAGGATACCCAGCCAGATTCTCTCCTTAACACAGTGGCATCAGACAGCCGTCGTGCCTCCCCAGGACAAACCTGACAGCAAAACACTGAATTCCCTCAAGTGCACCCATATGAACCCGGTGAACCGGATCCCACACAGGGCACGCATACTTAATTATAGTTTAGATTACGTTTCAAGACCTGAGATATCGCCCAGTACTACTACTACTACTAAAAATAATGACAATAAAATTAATTATCTTTTATTTGCATCAGAATGACGGAGGAGGCTTGGTTGGTTTATTGGTTTATTGGGGTTTAAGGTCCCAAAGCGGCTCAGGCTATGAGGGACGCCGTAGTGAAGGGTTCCGGAAGTTTCGACCACCTGTGGCTCTTTAACGTGCACTGACATCGCACAGTACACGGGCCTCTAGAATTTCGCCTTCATCGAAATTCAGCCGCCGCGGCCGGGATGAAGGAGGCTTGAGTAGAAGCTTCTCGAGGAACGGCACCTTGACAAAGGCCCTGGCCCCCTCTACAAGGCGGCAGCAGAACGAACGGAAAACACACGCAGACAATTGTTTGTTGCCTATGGTACTTGAAACGCACACACATCGTAATATTTACACAAAAAGACAAAAGGCAAAACTCCTTGTCAAGAATACCATCAAGGTGAACTCAAACATACAGGCCACCACCAGCGCCACCTAGATAATCTAATAGGTGTTGGCTAGCCAGTGAACGGTTGTTTACAATGCGCCCCCTGTAATCCTGTGATACCAGTGGGCTAAAATAGACACTGTTGGGTGGGGATCATGGTAAAGAAGTCGATGTCACTTTTTCAGCTCAGGGAGGCGTGATAAAGTTATGAGTTATTTCTCTCAAAATTCGTTTCCCCACAAACTCCAGCCGGCCGCTTCAAGCATACAGCCTCGTTAGCCATAGTGTTCCGTTCTTCTTTTCTTTCTCCCCGTGCCTCTTGCAGAAGAATGTGACAACTGGCGAAGTTCCCGTGCCCTCAGCGACCAAGGAGCTGAGCGTGGAAGAGCTTGTCGAGGCGCCGATGACCGGCGACTTCGTGCGAAAGGGCGCCGTGGGCGACTGGAGGGCACACATGTCCCCCGCACAGGTGCAGAGGCTCCTCGAGCGAATAAGGGTCAAGACCGCCGGCAGCGACATTATGGACCTGTGGAAGGACACCGACATCCCCCGGTGATCAGGGCAACAACCGGTGTTATGATAAAAGAAAATTATTTTGATGTCATCCCGCGGCCTGGTTGTTTCTGCTGATTGGTTTTGTTTGTGCGTGTGTGGGCGGGGGGAGGTAATGCAGCGATGGGCAGCGGACCGGGGTTCAAATCGCGGTGCCGAGCAATTCTCTGCCAGAAAAAAAAACGCGTGTTCATGGCATTGCATAACCAGGCCTGGGTTGCGGTCTGGTATCGGTGACCAGAACAGACAACGCACTCCCTCACAAGCACAGAATTCGGCCACCCTGGAGAAGTACTTGGCCACAACCTCCTATATGAATGCACCAATTAAATTTCACTCATCACTTCCCAGCGACTGCGAAGCAACTGACCAATGTGGCGGTCAGACCTGTGACGCCGCGGAGGGTGGCAAGTACCCCTGGCTCCAGACAGGCCGCAATCGGAAATTGTATCTGGTAGCGTTTAACGCTACACCTTCATCCAGTGTGGCTAGTCTAACAGTGCTGCTCGAGAGATTAGCGAGTATTAAATGTGATGGCATAGGGCTTAGTGAGGTTAGGAAGACAGATGAGGCGTATAGAGTGCTAAAGGGCGGGCACGTACTATGCTATCGTGGATTAGTGCACAGACAAGAACTAGCTGTAAGTTTCCTGATCAATCGGAATATAGCTGGAAACAGAGGAATTCTATAGTATTAACGGCGGTATGGCAGTTAACTTGATTAAGCTTAATAACAGATACAGACTGAAAATGGTACAGGTCTACGCGCCTATCAGCACAGATGGCCAGATCGTCGAAATCTTATATGAAGATATATAATCGGCAGAGCAAAGTAAAAGCAGTCTAATGTACTTATGGACGCCTTCAATGCCAAGGTAGGCAAGAAACAGGCGGGAGACCAAGCAGTGACTATAGCAAATGCTCTAGGAATAGCAAGGTGGCGTTTGGTAGAGTTCGCGGAGAGGAATAATTTGCGAATCATGAATACCTCCTCCATGAAAGGAGAGACAGGTAGTGGACGTGGAACAACACGTCTACGCGGTTTCATTAGCACATTCACCCGAATTTGCCACAAGTACAATTGGTGGCCACATTGCGACGATATGCGCCATCCTGTTGCGACTGCCAGCGCAGAAAAACACCCCCTATATAGCGTGCCGTTTTTCTCCACTCTGTCGATCCGCCGAGCGGGGTGTTTCAACAAGTCGGTTATGGATTTCTTAGAGCCGCTTCCTACGTCATCTCTGGGACACACGTTGATTGTGTTTGCCACCGATTACTTATCGGGTTATTGCGAAACGAAGGCCCTCCAACGAGATATGTATCATAAATAGTTTTCCATTGTATACTTTTCGCATATTTTGATATTATATATCGTGTATATTGTACTGCATATTATATATCTTCATGCGATGCTTTTTGCACTGTTTTGTAAACAGTCCCTGTAAAGGGTGGGTAGGCCTCCGTCAGGTGTCGATAAACATTTTGCCTGCTCTCCCTCGCTTTTGTTATGCAAACCGAAATAAAGATGTTAAAAAAAATTAGTTCAGTCTTTTGTCTACAACATCGCCATTCGCCAGGGCACTCTAGCCGCGTTATCACGTTACCGTAGAACCACTATCAAGATGCCAATGATTCGCGCCCGTGCGCCTCAGAAAACCGGTCGCGCCATCTCGCGACAGCCGGCGGCGCGGCGGCGTGTCACTGGAAGGCGCTGAAAAATAAATAAAAATCAACACCTTCTCTCCCATAAAAGTTACACGTCAGCTATCTTGCTTAAGTTTTTAATGCTCCTTTAAGCTCCTTTCAAAAAGTTTTATTACTGTGGCTTAAGTATTGTGTTTACCGGGGTAAATGCGATATTATATGATCGGATGGAGCCTATGAGGAGGTTGAGAAAAATACCCCAGTTGGCCTTACTTTATCACACAACACTGCCCAAATTAACAATATATCGGCGAGCGCTGGAGTTTTCGGTAGTGTAGCGTCTTATCTTTAAAGAAATAAACAGTACTTTACATTTCATTGGGGCACAAGTTTGCCTAGGCCGTCTTTATATTCATCATGCATCCTCACCATAGGTGAGAATCACGTGGCGACCTCTGTCTTTGTATTTGGCTAGGCGCACGTCTATTCTTTGGTTCGCAGCTTAGAGGAGGTTGAGTGATGCCGCACAAATGCGCGCGTTTATCAAAAGTGCCCCCATCGCAGTTGGGCTAACAACCATGGACTGCTAAAAGAAAGCGCACCCTCTGTGGGGTGCATAGAGGAAACTTGTGCTTGAGAGGTACATTTATTTTTACAAACGCAAACTGTGACAGCATGGGCATAAGATATAGTGGAATTCTATGCGCATTACCAAAACTAAGCAATGGAACTGAAAGGTATTTGTGTTCAAATACTCATATGCGTACTCCCCGGACGCTCATACTTAGAGCTCACTCAACGATGCTTCTGTATGGTTTTGCAACATGCATTGCAGATATTAAAATCCTGCATTAATCTCTACCATTTCACGCGCATGTTATTAGCCTCAATAGCAGTCAGCTCATTGAAAGTTCTGGCGACGCGGTGAAAGTACAGTAGAATGCAATAGAATCTCGATGTTCGATTCCCTGGGGAAGGTTTCTAAACCTTTCCAATCATGTAGGTCGGCTTGAAAGAAGACCAGGAGGCCTGCATCTGGAACATGAAAGCAGAGCATATGTACATTTACATAGAGATAAATTGGAAGAAGCACATATTAATTAACAAAAAGAACAAACTTTGCGCTTTACTCACAGATCTAACTGGTTAGAGCCTAAGTAGAACCGCGATACGTGCTACGCATGAGGCCCCAGCTAATAATGGAATCAGAGTCTTTGATTCGTTCAGATGCGTTTTTCAATCTTTAATTAACAAAAAAAAATAGGGGCGGTCATTTTCAGTGGCCCGCCCCAAGCATCGATTCTCCAACAAGAAATGTCACGCGAGGTGCTAACTACCCGTGGGTTGGGCTCAGCCTCGAAGCCAGGGTCCCATTAACAACACAAACTAAATCAAAAACAAACACGAAATCAATCTCTCTGGTAGGGGTATCCGCACCCTGTCTCGTCGAGGGCTTTCTTCCCACTTGCCTCCTGCATGTCGCTTCCCCCCGTCCCCCATTTCACGCTCGAGTTGCTGGTAAAATCCCTCACACTAACGCCCTCCTACCAGTCATCCATACTTGTCGTCCGTCAACAACAAAAGAGAAGGCGGAAGAGCCACGAAGAAGCTATAGCAAAGGCGACGGGCTGCTCGGTGATCAAGATAAGGAACCACGTTGCTACCCACGCATTTTGTAACTATGCCAGATACACGCTCTGCCTCCGCGAACAAGATAAGCAGTGGTCCTATTTTCCACGGAATGGGCCACTATGCCAAAGAGATGCCGTAAGTGCTTTGAGGCACTCATTGCGGCCATCCTTCAAAGACCTTATTAGAAGTTTCAAGAATGCCAGAGACGTATAAATGGAGCCGTATACCGGTCGCCGAGGCGCGATAAAGGGACGAACAGTCAAACGTGGCAGAGCTGTGCGCAGCAGGCTGAAGCGAGCCTGTCCGGATCACTCACTCAGAAAAAAATAATAATAAAAGTTTGGACCTCTAATCCGCGGTACGCCTAGATTCCCTATGTCTTGCACTGCAAGAATGCATGCATAGTGGCCGTCTTGTTCTCGCGTATACGCAGTGACTGTTGTAACACGTGGTTAAAACTAAATAAACCTTTACGCACATGTATAATTATGTGAGTAGTAAGCGCTCACATGAGAGCAATGGCGACCCAGGGTATTCGTCCTGTCTCCTTTCTCGGCTGTTCTCGCCGTCTCGTCGCGAACAGTTCAAACCCAAGCAACCACTGATATCCTTCGGACGGCCGACAGAGGTCTGTTTCGGATGTTCTGTACGTCCGCTGAACATCCGCAAACAGCCGGTAGACGTCCGTCGGCCGTCCGAAAGGTGGCCAAAGGTATACGGTTCGCCCGCCGACGGACGTCCAGTTGAGTACGTCCATTGGCGGATCTTTCTCGAATATTCGCATATATGGTGCATGCGTGCTTTTTTCACTCCGCGCGATGCAATAAAACCAAAAACAATTTGATGCATAGCACGCATATTTTATTGTGGTTGATGATGGGGTCAAACCCTCCAACTGATGCAAATAAAACAGTATACATACACAAAGACGCGAATTTTCTGTGAAATAAAAAACATCCATACTCATGGCCTGCGAAAATGCTCGGCTTTACATCCTTCGGACGTACAGTGGTGAGCAGCCTTGTCTAGAGCGCTCAGGCGGTGCACTTCCTTGCAAACAAATCCAGATTTTCTGGCAGCCTCTAGGGTCCAGCTGCAACGCTTGCACGGAAGTAGCGCCAGATAGCCTCGTGAACAAAGCAGGCACGAGAACATTGCCCTGTAATGAGGGGCTGCTCTCTAATTTCGGTTTTTGTTACCAAGTGCGCACTGCTCAAGCGCTCTAGACAAGGCTGCTCACCACTGTACACCTCGTCTCTCATGCGGATATACAAAAGTGGACACTGTCCGCACGTCCCGCGGCTGTACGAATACGGATATCCGAAATTGGATTGTGTTCGTACGTCCGATGGACGTCCGATCTCGGCAAAGGACGTTCGGATCTAGCTCGTACGTCCGACTGATATCTGTGGTTGCTTGGGAACCAAATTCAAATTCAAATTTATTTCAACATCACTACGTACGTTGCAATACTGCGGGTGCAGGCAAAAAGGCCCTCAGGAGGCTTGACGACACCTACACCCTACACACAAACACTTGGCAGAAAGAGCTATGATGATCACTATGTTAGGAATGGGCACAAAACAAAAGGAAAAATTCGGAAGAACAAGAAAGAAACAAAAGAGAAAACGAATGACGTGCAATCATTCAGAGTGAGGAGATACATTCCGAGTGAAGAGTAGTTGCCAAACATTATTTTAAAATTTGACGCCCGTAATTTTTTCTGGTGCGAGGAACTGCCCAGCGGTCAGTGCTACGCGTAGCAAGATCTTCGAGGTATGTGTCATTTTCATTGCATTTTGGTACTTCCTGTCATTGCTGAGAGAAAGCCCATAAAATATTCTCTCAGACACTCCGCTGGTTTGCAAGCAATTAAAATTTATTCAGCGATGCCATATCGCGGTAAGTGGTGTTCTACATTAGATTTGTGTGCGTTCCTTCTTGATTCTGACAGAATTAATCTAAAAGGACCATCGTGTGTCGCGACGGCGAAATGGAATAACATGCTTTAGGCAGCAGTGGGACCGTTAACGTCATCTCGCGACGGCTGGCGAAACAATGGAGGCTGCGGCGATAGTGTGCTCGTTGCTCCAAAGAACGTGCGATGGCGCTACGGGTACCACTGCTGCGAAAGCTTGTCATTTGGCTCGCCGTCGCCGAAGACCACACAACATCGCACGGCGAAACCAGTCAGGCGCATAGAAAGAACGAAGGCACAGGCGATGGCACGCACTCATACCTTTAATGCACGTGAGGAGGCAATCAAAGACAAAGAATCTTAAGAACAACCGCGGGCACAGGAAACGCGAACGAGCAGGGACCCGTGCGCAGAGCGCCCCAAACGCGAGCTCCAACGTTACAAGGAGCTCTCATGAGAAACAAAAATCACTCTGCGTTTTGCAAAAATACAACTAGCCAATTCTTCGTTGAAATTTCTATTTAAACACCCAATAGTAAAAACACCTGTTATCTCACCTTCATGTCAGAGCAAACAAAATAATTGCGTATGTCACACTGCTCACAGCGCACGGTGGGCCTGGTCGGCGCATTCCGTCGTTTGTCGTACCCTTGATGTGCGATGCAGGAGCAGAGTTCTTCCTTGCGATAACTGTAGAGGAAACATCTGCGCCGGTGAATCTCGACGTCGCTTCTAGGGCCTCAGGCTTAGTGAGCCAGATGGGAAAGAAGCGCGGAAGACCAATTCAACGCCGCAGAACCTCTTTTCAGCAGCGAGCGTAGCCGCAGCACCGAGTCAGAAAACTACCCAGAGCGGCAGCAGGAGCGCCGATCGCTGACCCTATGCCTAAGAAACTATGTGTCGCACCGTCGTCTGACTTGACGGTGATGCAACATTTAGCTCACTGCAGGCTGCGGGGTGCTGGGACTCCCATACTCGTGCCGCTCTTGCCCTACCGCCCTCCGCCACGTCAGTGCATGCGCAACAGCCCAGATGTTTTTAACCCGCGGTTTCGTCCGCGTCTCCTTCTCTGGCGTAAATCACTTATTTTGCATCGAAATACTCTGTAGCCTATTTTTTTTTACCCTATCTCTCAAATTTTCAACTTTTTTTTTGCGCTATTTGTCAAAGTAGATATAAATAATTAGTAGCAAACCGATGGCCGACCTTGAACGATGGTCGAGTGGTTAGAGACGCTGGCTACAGATTAAGAGGACGCGAGTTCGAATCCCAAGTTGATTTCTTCAGCTTTTCTTATTTAACTGAAAATATTATTAAATTCTCTCCTGCACGATTATCCGGGTTGTTGCCGGTCACTCTCTATTTTCGAAACCTGACAGTAATCAAAAAAAAAAACGAGTGTGCGATGGAGGAATATCGAATAGGTACAGGCTACGGAATAGGGCGCATATCGAACTCAACGTCCAAGACTCCTCGCGCTGTATATCCACCGCTAATTTCGACTACTATAAAAAAGTATCGACCGTTTGTAGCAGCCTCTGGCGGCAAACCTTAGCGCAGGACATGGCGCGAAACATAGGAAGCAATGAAAATGACTGCGAAATCCTCACAGGCCCTCCTCCGCCCGCACATATCCCTCTTGGGCGGTAATTTACGGCAAACTAGAAGGGCTCTCGAAGCGTTACACTCCGCTTCATGTCCAGAAGAAAATTGTTAATTGTTTGCTAAAAATCAAGCTGCCGGATTTCACGGAAAATATTACTATACAAAAAGGGTGAGCCGTTCTTACGAGCCACACGCGTAACACGTACCTCATCCCGGAATACAATCGTCTTGTCGTCCTCTCATTGTGAACGTTACGATATTCGCGTTTGGTGGGAATCTCTTTGGACCATAAAACAATAAACAAAACGGAAGCGTGCGAGAAGGTGCGACGGAGGCAGGAAGAACATCAGCGCAGAGAATTCCACAATACAAATTGAGCCCAAGAGATTCTTGCGCTGAAGTTTAAACGAAAATATTACTATACAAAAAGGGTGAGCCGTTCTTACGAGCCACACGCGTAACAAGTACCTCATCCCGGAATACAGTCGTCTTGTCGTTCTCACATTGTGAACGTTACGATATTCGCGTTTGGTGCGAATCTGTTTGGACCATAAAACAATAAACAAAAAGGAAGCGTGCGAGAAGGTGCGACGGAGGCAGAAAGAACATCATCGTAGAGGATTGCGCAATACCAATTGAGCCCCAGAGATTCTTGCACTGAAGTTTCGCCGAAAATATTACTATACAAAAAGGGAGAGCCGCTGGTAGTTGATAATCACGACAAACATCAGCGCGGAAAATGGTTCGAAACACGGGAGGCAATGAAAACGGCCAGGAAAACGTCACAGGCCCTCCATTACCTGTTTATGACAAACTGAAAGGGGTCTACAAGAGCCACACACCGCTACCTGTTCAGAAGAAAATTGTTGATTCTCTCCTTAAAAACGAGCTTCGGGATCACGTACACGTCTTTACCGATGGCTCTGTTAAATCGGGATCAGGCGCGGCAGCATGTGTTATCCCCTCGCTGAGACAAACCAGAATGTGCCGTCTAGGTTTCCCCGCCAACTCTACAGTGGCCGAGATTGCTGGGCTTCATCTTGCCGCTGATGTTATACTAGATTCCGTACGCCCAGAGAAGCCCATCGCAATTCTCTGCGACTGCCAGCCGGCACTTCGCAGGCTCCAAAATTTAGAGATGGCTACCCAAGGAGAGATCAGCCTTGCCCATAAGCTATACGCGTTAAGAGACATGGGCTACCGGATCTCCATCCATTGGATTCCGTCCCACGTAGGGATTGGGGGAAACGAAGACGCAGACTTTCTGGCGAAACAGGCCCGTGTCACCAATGTTCCTTTCACGGACGCCGTAAACGAATCCGACTGTTCTCGTCAACGCCGAGATGTCAAGAAAAAGCTGCTCCACTCCAAACCATGACACCTCCAGCTTGCGTCGAAACGTTGGAATCACTGAAGAAAAACTGTAAAGCGATCGTCGGTGGAATGTTTACTGCGTTAGTCTTTTACGCCGCTGTCGATTCTGTTGTTGATGAATAAAGTTCGCGTATACATTTATTAACATTCGTTTCTTGTCTCAATTTTCATTCTTTTTACAACACAGCGTATCGCTTCCTTCTATCGCATACACAGTGATTGTCCTTTTTTTCATGTGGTATAGCTAGCTCCGTTATCTGCGAGGTTTACACACTAATGTTTGCTACATCCGAGGTGATAAACTTAGGTTCGGTATATCTCATGCCAGCAGACAGAAGTTCGTTATACCAGAGGTGGCATACTGAGTTTCGGTATGTCCTGGTAGTAATCTGAAGCTCTCTATATTCCAGGTGGCCCCGCATGATGGCGGACTATATTTCCTACCTTTGTAATTCTGCTGTTATGAAAAAAAGCCCTTTTCGGCAATACAATTGGCCAACCTCTGCTACACCAACCAGTCACAAACATCCTCCTCTCCCAACGCACATCCCTCCCGTGCAGCCACACATCTCCAGCTTCTAGGCCCATTACCAACGTGACATTCAAAAATGTCTTGTGTTTAATGGCACATGAGCTGCTAAGGACATCAAGCGCCAAGCTCAAGATAAACGTGAATTTTCTTTCAAGAGATTTTTGCTAATACGTGAATATGTGAAAACAAAAAGTGATGTTGAGGATCTGAAAAGTTAGTTCGTTCTACCCAGTAATGTGGAAGGAAGCAAATTTTTTAAATGGCTACTAGTAAAAGCCTTTAAAGGAGGCCGGGCAATCTCAGCGACTGTCTTTGGCTATTCAAGGCTCCCGAGGTTGTCATCCAATCAAACAAGGATCTCATCCTTCTTCTCAGGAATGAGAAAATGGCTGAAGTGTATCATATGCTAAAGCGGTGCAGCGGATCAAGATTTGCAGTTTTTCATGAACACTTGCTCCTTTTACGATCCTTAAATAACAAGACATGCTAACAAATGCATTTTCACCTCAGAGCCGGACTGGGTATAAAGGACTGAATTCATTAAAAACGTTACTAAAGGGCTTCTCACTTAGTTTGCCATGTTCTGAATAAGAGAAAAAAAAATTTATTTTGGGGTCGTCTCTACATATCTCACAAAGACATTTGTCTTCTTTTGCAGTAAGAAATGATCGTTAATGTTTGTATCTCCAATGCGGAGAAGACATAGAATTGCTTCTATGAATCCCTCCGTCCGCCTACAAGTTTTTACTCACAAAGGTCGGGCATTACAAAGTGCAGCTTATTGTTAACTTCATTGTCCCATGAAGCCTTCCATTTTGCTTCCAGTTTATCTGGGACAAATTTCAGGCAGTCTTTTGTGGCATGTTACTCATTTTACTTTACCTTTACGGGCAAGTGCAGCACATGCGTCAGCGCTCTCATTCCCGCTGATTCCCACGTGACTAGAAACCCAGCAAATATTTATTAAGGTGAAAGCCTTTAATGTCTCATCGTTGTAAGCAGCAGTTGTCGACAGAAAATGTCACGCTTTTCAATTGGTCAAAACGGCCGTGACGTCATTTCAAACGGGGCCAATTGTACTTTAGCTAGTCACCATGCAACCAATTGAAGGGATCGTATAGTGATGCTCCAAGTAAGTGTGACTGAGCTGAGTTAATTGCTTAATTATCCAATTAGCCTAATTAACTTTTCTAGTCAGGCCATATAAATAAATAAAACCGAGTAAGAAATTGGTCGAGCTCGGGAATCGAACCCCGGTCTTCGGTGTGCTAGACGAGCATGCTATCCACTCCGCCATGCCAGCTCGATGGTTTGGAATGAACAAAGGCGCGTCTAGTGAATACGGTGTCTTCGCTCACTTCCATCCTCCTCCCTTCCCTTCCGGCGAGGTTTAGGTGTCCACCGAGATATGAGAGACAGATACATTTCCTTTCCTCAAAAACCAATTTACTTCCTCCCTTCTTCTACGGTGCGGTTCAGGTGTCCACCGAGATGACAGAGAATTACTGCGCCATTTCCTTTCCTCAAAAAGCGTTGCGTTCAAAGGGCAAGGCATCGCGCCGAACGGGTGGTGGCGTTCCGTGGACTCCCTGGCAGCGCTACAACACGCTGTCGCGTTCCACTCCTAAAGGCGAAGCTTAAGCGTCATTAATTAGCAGTTCATTAGTGTTAGCGCATTAATCAGTAATCAACCATTAATTAGTGATTTGTCATCACTTAGTAATTAGTACTCATTTATATGTGACGCCACCAGTGCCACAGAAGCAGCCAAAGTGGTGCGGAAAACGCTTTCGCCTCTACGCACTTTAGACAGTCAAAGTGCCCCTGAATTTTTGTACGTCCTTGTGTATCAGCTTTTGTCAAATTATGCATTATGCTTCCTATTATGGGTTCAACTGCGTTTCTCGAGTTTATTGCTGCAATTGAACCGAGGGAGTCAGTCAAAAGATTTGGCAAAACAGAATTCATAAATGTTTGGCAGCCAATCTAGAGGGCGAGTTAACCAAGAAAAGTAGCCGGGCCTGCGTTGGCTGCGAATCATGAAAGCAAGGAAGTTTGTAGCTGCTGGCAAAAGCACGGTAACGCGTCGCCCCGACCGCTGCTGTTGTTCAGCAAGAAAACCTCGCAAAAGCGCGACACTGGGCCGCCCTGCTGGATTCTTAGCTTTGATGGAACGAATCTGCGCAATTTACACGTATTCACAACTTAAATGGGAATTCTACTATTCTTTATGCTTTGCGACAATTTTTTTTTACATTTTTCGGCTAGTCGTAATTTTTTCAAGCAAAATTTTTCCTTCCGGGCTAGTTGGTGGATACTGAATGAGGGAAAAGTTCCACAGCGCTGAAAAAATCCGAGCACACAGAAGACAAGGGCGCCCGTGCTGTCCTTCTCTTCTGTGTGCTCCTATATTGTAGCGGCATGGAAGATTTCATTTATTAATATATTCATCGAGTTCTGTGGCTCTAAGATGAACGAAGAAGTGACTTCGCATTCATGAGGCGCCCATATTATCATTCTATCTGCCTGTTATGAGGCCCGGCAAGAATATAGCATTAGTGATATCATCATCAATCATTAATCAATCAGTCTTTATTTTCGCATACATTGTACAGCGAAAAAAGGTGACTGGAGAAAAAGCCGCTTCGTTGCGGCTTGACTGAGCTCCAGTCAACCATCACCCATTAGCAGCGACGAACGATGCACTTGCATGCGGAAACAAAAACTGGTTTGGCACATAGTGGCGAGAAAAATAAACATGCTAAATACAGGAGAAACAAACAAAAATGCACACATCAGAAATACCATAACTGGAAAAGAAACTTGTATAAGACATTAATACATTATGTAACGATGGTAATAAACGACTTTTGTATGAATAATTCGGTAATACGTTTATGAGGTAGTTGTGCAATATCAATTTGTAGTGTATCACAGTGATTAAGTATTGTTGGTAACGTGTGTTGAGTCATCATTATGCCGTAATTAGTTCGTGATGCTGGAACCAACCAAGGTGACTGATTACGAAGACAGTAATTACTCAAAGGAGGTTTTAGTTGTGCTAAGTCTAAAAACAAATCTAAGGTGCCCTTAAGGGCCCTTTTGTAGGTGGAAAGTAATTTATACATATATATGTCTTGTGTTTTGATGATCTTATGTGCAATAAAAAGTGGTGCTGTGTGTTCGAAGAATGGCACATTTGCAACAGCGCGTAGGGCTCGTTTCTGAAGAACAAAAATTTTCTGCATGTTCGTTGTGGTGGTGTTGCCCCATATTAAAACACAATAACACAAGTGGGAATGGAAAAGAGCATAATAAATAACACGCTTCACTGCAGTTGGAAGGAAAAGGCGGCATCGGTTTATCATTCCCACAGCCTTGCTTAATTTTGACGAAAGGTAGTTGATGTGATCATTCCAGGACATGTGTTCTGAAAAAATCACCCCAAGTGATTTGACACATTTTTCTACAGATACTATGTATGGACCTAAATTAACAGTTTTTGGGACATCAATTAATGAGCTGCGGGCACGAAATAGCACGCATTTTGTTTTCGATTCATTTAGAATCAACGAATTGCTTTTACACCAATCTTGCAGTTTGTAACAAAAAACCCTTGCCTTTGTTTCTAGTTCCGCCATGTCCTTCCCAGAAAAAAACACAGTACAGTCGTCGGCGTAGATAAAAAACGGCAGTTGTTTTCTAATTTTACAATATCATTGATGTAGTAAAGAAACAAAATAGGCCCAAGGATACTTCCTTGGGGAACTCCTGATTCTATACATCTGAGGCGCGATCTATGATTATTTATGTCCGTGAATTGGAATCGGTCTTTCAGATAAGACTGCATCAGTTGTTGAGCAGTTCCTCCGAAGCCATATCATTCAAGTTTTTGTAGCAAAATTGAATGATTCACGCAATCGAACGCCTTACTAAAGTCTAGATATAGCCCCAGAACCAATAGTTTGTTCTCCAAATTCTTTAATATCATGTCTTTCTGCGCCAGAAGCGCAATTTCTGTTGTACGGTTCTTTCTAAAGCCGAACTGGCACCTAGTAATGAGTTCATGTTTCTGAGAGAAGTTATCGACGCGTATTTTAATCACCTTCTCTAGGCCCTTAGAGAAAATTAGAAGTATGGAAATTGGCCGGTAATTGGCAAAAGTATTTTTGTCACCATTTGTGGATTGCGATTACCCTTGCGATTTTCATATTACTAGGCAAAACACCAGTGGAAAGTGCGCAGTTGTAGATGTGGGTTAATATAGGAGCAATTACGTCCAAGACGTATTTAACCGGTCTGATTTCTATATCTATTGCATCGCGACTGTGGCTGTTTTTAAGGAGACGAAAAAGTGAAGTAACTTCAGAGACGCATGTGGGCTGGAAAAAAGTGGAATGTGGTAAAGGCAAAATGCACAATGCCGCTTCTGGAGAAGGTTTAGAGCTGCCTATCTCAATGAAGATATCACTGATATGTGCCCAGGTGTACGCCTATAAATCGTAAAGACCACGACAGATCGAATCACCATGCAAGGTCGATCACCTGCGGTCATACCAGTCATACTTACTGCGTAGTAAACAAGCTCACGATAATCCGAGAGTGCGGCGTGTCGTTTGATGAGCAGCCCTCTGGAATTATTTCCTTCCTATGCAGGGTCGAGTGAAAGTCGTTAGACCGCGATTGCTCACCGCATACTTTTGAGGATTTCTTCAAGCTCACACAGCACACACCACACCGCAGGCACACGCTTGAGTTGTCGTCGCCGATGCATACGGGCACAAGAGCGATGAGATGCCTGATCTGCGATCTGCGGTTGGACTCAATTATTTGACGACGTTGTTCTCGATCCCAAGCAGCCGATTTCTGCCGAACGCATTCGTGGCAACGAGACGAAGCAGAACGCAAAGCTATGGCGAGCATCAGGGTTGCCAGATGGCTCCAGCCTCTGGTAGCCAAATCGGCCTATGTAGTAGCCCAAACATAGCCAAAAGCGAAAATTTTGCGTAGCCCAAAAGTAGCCAAAAATATCTGTTTTTGGGACGACATTTCTTAAGCATATTAAATTAATTTTCGGCAAGAATATTTACATATTAGATTTTTTTCCCGCACATGATGTCGGAGGTGGTGCCCACGGCGTGTTCTTTCCGTTGTTACGTTTCGCATCCCTCATGCGCGCTAACCAGTGCTGCTAACCAGGTGCGCTAACCAGGTCCTGAAGATAGGACCGCAGTTCCACTTTTCATGCGCGGCAGTATGCCATATCACCTGAGGCGGGTTACGACAGCCAGTCTGCACGCGGCAAAGAACGGCGGCGCTATATAACGCAATCGCAGCTCTAGTTTATAAATATTTCACCTTTTAAATGTTCGCGTGCAGATTACACACATCGACAGTGAAAATACCTTGCTGTATACTTACGCAGCCTCACATTTCAATTTTATGCATTAAGAGAAAGGGTCTCGCTGAGAGCGTCACCTCAAAGCACCTAGCATGCGCCTTCTTGAAGCTACATTCGACGATATGCATGAGCTCAGAATAAATTAAGGATATGTGCCATTAGATGATAATCTATGTCGATTTCATCTTCAGTCTAACAGTACGTTCACAATAATGAGAAAAACATTTTACCCTGGAATTCCGGCTCCTTTTCCATTTCTTTCTGTAGTTCCAGATGCACATAGCCATTTGCCCATTCTGATTAAAGTTCTCGTAGCGACGGATCTAATGCCATGTCATGCCACTAACTTCCGCCGTCCTCGTTAGTAGTTACAATGGGTTCCGCGCCGCGCCAAGGGATGGGCACCGCATGAGTGCACGCGGATTACGCAACGGACACGGCGCTCTCGCGTAGCTCGCAATGAATCTCGAGGGCTGCACGTGTGCCGCTTGAGGCTGCAGAAAACAGAGTAGGCTCTTGCGAGTGGCGCGCTTGCTGTGTCCACCAGGAGATTATGAAGAAACAGAAGAATACCTTATTAATGCGTAAGAAATTACTTGCCTCATGCGTATCTTGAGCAGAATGTGTCCGCAGAGCCAGAATAAACAATACAAGAAAAGAATATGCCTGGCGGTGGGTTTCCAACCAGCCACTACCGCAGCCGAAGCGGACGCCCAAACCACTAGGCCACGTCTACGGTTAACGATTAATATGTGAGGATCACGAAACCAACAGAAGCGAAACAGTAGCATTTAATGCTTACGCATTCGCACCACGTAGGGAGACTTAAGTTCTCTTTGTGTTTTACCTCTATTCTGGTACCATGGTCACCCGTGGTGCACCGTCAATGGGAGAACGCTCACGTGTGCAGACGGCAACAGTCTATGTTCGGTGGCGCGCGGGCGCGGGTGGCGTTAGTTCGCGAATTAAGTGGAATCTATAGGCCATTAAGTGTTTTGCTGGGGGCAGCTTTCACGTAGTGTCCACTCTTTATAAAAGAAATCGAAAGGCCATGAGTAAAGCAGAAATTTGGGCAAGTTGGTACTTATTCATTCTTTCAATAAACCCAGTTGGTAGTCAGCGCCTGTTTGTCTTCACCCCCCAGTTTCCGCGTCCCGTCTTTGTTGCGCTGTTTCAAGAATGAAAGGCCATGATCCTTGGCCGCCTGACACATGCAAGTTTTCTCGAACACAGCGTTTACAAATTGTCATTTTGTAGCAGACGCGCTCAATTTTTTTAGCCTGCTATAGCCTGCATTTTTATTCCAACATGCCTTTTATTTCTGTCCCTGCGTTATTGTAACAGAGCACATTATAACTACTTTAACTTTTTTTTTCACGCATGAAAAAGATGTAGCCCAAAAGTAGCCACATAGCCAAACCGAAATTTCTGACGCCAACTCGGACAAAAAGTAGCCCAATTTGGCTATTAATAGCCCAATCTGGCAACCCTGGCGAGCATCCGTCTTCCGTTATCCGTGGACGTTTGCCGCCGTGACTGCCGGCGCAGCTAGCGGTGGCCACCAGCCCATGTGATCATAATGCGCTTTCCCGTTAGGGGCGAATTTTCTGGCAGCCAGCGGGCTGCCCGAGCAGGGTATATCGAAGAAGGCCAGTGGCTGAGGAAGTTGAATTGAGGTTGAGGACGAGGCCTCCTGCGAAGCGACCGAAGAGCAAAGAGTCTTCCTCTTTCGAGAGGTGCGAGGAAGCCGCCCTCCGCGAGGGCATGCTTACACGTACATCTAGGAGCGAGGAGCACGACGTAGGAACGGCCGAAGGTTAAGAAGGTATCGGCAGGTGCAGCATGTCCACAGGATGGTTAGCGGCGAAGGTCCGCATTCCTCAGAGGTAATCCAAGGCAGGCACGAAGGCGTGCGCGAGCTCGAAGAACATATCGGCCAGCGCAGCGCCCGAGCTCGTCGGATCGCTCTGCTTGGACGTTAGACCATTGGTTAGACAGCAGAGGCGAAAGCTGAAAGCTCGAAAAGCAACCTGTTACACCGAGAGGGCGAACGGCTCGCGTCCGCTCGCTTGTGAAGCCAGAAAGACCCTCCGGCTTCCGTTGTGGAGGCTCCGCTGATAGCAGCGATAGTGTGCTTGTTTCTGCAAACAACACGGAATGGCGCCAGCAACAATTTGCTGACCCACAGACGTCTGGGCACTTATCGCCGTTAAAATACGGTAGTCCTAGCGGAGAATTCGGCGGCATGCGCCCACGATCGCCCGCCGTTCGGATCCTGATAAGAGTCCTCGTGCCCAGCGTGTCGCCGTTCCCAAAATCCGTGGGATTTTGTCGGCAGCCGCTTCTGCGATGGGGCCTGGCTTTCGGACGGCGCTCCTTCCCTGTGTTACAAGGAGTGTTCCCCTGAGCAGCACTCATAAAGCACGGGTTGAAATGCCAGGTTTCTTTTTTTTTTATATACAACTCCTCTTCTGCGAGATTTTCCCGGTTAAAGCCGGTCCCTCTATTTTATGAAAAGCACACACCAATACATCAAACCTGAGGGCGCGATGGAGAAATGAAGCACAGGTACATACCACGGAGTAGACTGCCCCAAAAAGTCAACATCCAGCGCTCCTTGCCCTCAAACTGAGTTGCCAATTTACTATACAACAAGTGACAGACGTTCATAGGCGCTACATGCAGAAGAGCTTACCTCAGAGCACACCGTCCTTGTCTGTCTCTCGTTGTGTATGTTACGATATTCGCGTTTGTTGAGGATGCATCTGTTTGCACCATCAAAAATAAAACAAACGGAACGTGCGACAAGGTGCGACGAAGGTACAAAGGTGTGATGCGCAGAGGTGTGAGAAATACAAACTAAGCGCCCAGAGATTCTTGCGCTGAAGTTTAACCTAGAACTTTTCTATACAAAACGGGAGAGCCGTTCGTACGGGCCACACGGGACACACCCTTGGTGGCACAAAATGTTGCAGCAGTGTTTCACTGCAGTGTTTCTACAATGTGGATAATATCTTCTTGAAATCACATTCAGCTAACGGTAGCATGCAACATCCCAACAACGTTACTGCAATGTTTCAGCAATGTTGCTGCATCGTTGCTGAAATGTTTAAGCAGTGTTATAGAACGTTTTAGAAAACATAAAACAAGATACATAAACAAACATAAAGTAACATACAATACATCCACGCATGCTGCATGCACACCTTGAAGATTGGGCTCCTGCCTTTCATAGCTTGACCAGCCAGCAGCTTGCAAGAACGGCAGTTCTTAAACAGACAAACAAATCTGCAGAGTGTCTATCAAAACTTTTTAATGCCTTTCGAACTTTAAACCCGGAACAAATGGAGATATTTCTTGCCTGGCTTCTGCAATGCTGCATCCTGCACGAGTACCTGCTGAGTGTAGCCCAAGTGCTGCAAAGCAGACAAAAAGTTACACTTGAAGCTCTGAAATCTGATGGAGAATTCCTGCAAAAAGAAATGGTCTGCTAGCTCTTGTATCTTATCATGGACATGTCTTGACAGCAACATGTCACGAAGAGTGCGAAACATGGAGTAAAACTCAACACATCCTTACAGGTCAGCTTTCTCGATTAGGTATTCAATGCTCATTTAAGCTCCTTTCTTAAAGTCTTATTACTGTGGCTTAAATATTGCTTTTACCATGGTAAATGACATTATATATTATAGGAAGGGGCCTATGACGGGGTCGCGAAAAACACCAACCTTAGCCTTACATTACCACTCAACGCTGCCCAAATTAACAATATCGGCGAGCGCTCGAAGGATTAGGTAGTGTAATTTACAGTCTTAAAAGAAATACAAAGTACTTTACATTTCATTGCAGCACAAGCTTTCCTACGCCGTTTTTCTATTGATCGTGCTCGTGCATCCTCACCATAGGTGAGAAACGCGTGGCGACCTCAGTGGTTGTGTTTGGCTAGGCGCGCGTCTATTCTTTGGTTCTGAGCTTTCAGGAGGTTGAGTCATGCGCCGCATAAATGCGCGCTTACATCCAACGTGCCCCCATCGGAGTCGGGCTACAAGCATGGGCTGCGACACGAAAGCGCGCCCTCTGTGGTGTGCATGGAAACTCTTGTGCTTGAGAGATACATTTATTTTTACAAAAGCATACAGTGGCCGCATGGACATGAGTTATAGTGCAATTCCGTGCGCATTACCAAAACTAAGCAATCAAACTGCCAGGTATTTGTGTTCAAGTACTGATATGCGTATTCCCAGGACGCTCATACTTAGAGCTCACTCAACGATACTTCTGTAAGGTTTTGCAACATGCATTGCAAATATTAAAATCACGTATTAATCGCTACCATTTCACGCGCATGTTATTAGCCTCAATAGTAGCCAGCTCATTGGATGTTGCGGTGATGCGGTGAAAGTGCAGCACGGATGCAGTAGAATCTCGATGTTCGATTCCCTGAAGAAGGCTTCGAAACCTGTCCAATCATGCAGTTCGACTTGAAAGAAGACTAGGAGGCGTGCGTCTGGAACATGACAGCCGAACATATATTTACAGCACATTTACAGAGGGATAAACTGGAAGAGGCAGAAATGAATTCGATAAAAGAACAAACCTTGCGTTTCTTTACTTGCCGACGTAAGTGGTTGGAGCCTAAGTAGAACCGCGATACCTGCTATCCATGGGACCCCAGCTACTAATGGACTTTCTAATTCATTCAGTTGCATTATTCAACCTTTAATTGGCAAAGAAATAGGGACGGACATTATCAGTAGCCTGCCCCAAGCATCAATTCTCCAATCAGAAATGTCACATGAGGTGGGAACTAACCGTGGGTAGGGCACAGCCTCAAAGCCAGGGGCCCATTAAGAACACAAATTAAATCAAAAACAAACACGACGTCACCCTCTCTCCGGTAGGGGTGCCCGCACCCTCTCCCTTCGAGGGCTGTCTTCTCACTTGCCTCCTGTACCCCCCCCCCCTCCCCTTTATGCTCGAGTTTCTGGTAAAATTCTTTACATTAAGGTTCTCCCACCAGTCATGCATGCTTGTCGTCCGCCAACAACAAAAGAGAAGGCGAATGAGCCACGAAGCAGCTATAGCAAAGGCGACGGGCTGCTCGGTGATCCAGATAAGGAACTATGTTCCTACCCACGCATTTTGTAACTACGCTAGATAGACGCCCTGCCTCTCCGAACAAGATAAGCAGGGGTCCTATTTCCCACGGATTGGATCACTATGTCAAAGAGACGCCGTACTTCTTTTCAGGCACTCGTTTCCGCCATCCTTGAAAAGCATTATTAGAAGTTTCAGGAATACCAGAGACGTATAAACGGACCCGTATACTGGTCGCCAAGGTGCGATTAAGGGACGAACAGTCAAACGCGACAGAGGTGTGCACAGCAGGCCGAAGCGAGCCTGTCCGGTTCACTCACTCAGAAAAAAAAATAATAAAATTTGGCTCTCTAACCCGCGGTACGCCTGGATTACCTATATCTTACACTGCAACAATGCATGCATAGTGGCCATCTTGTTCTCGCGTATATGCAGTGAGTGTTGTGACACGTCGTTGTAACCAAATAAACCTTTACGCACAAATTTAATTATGTGAGTATTAAGCGCTCACATGAGAGCATTCTTTCCTTCATCCATGCATGATACCAATAGCGACCCACAGTATTCGTCCTGCCTCCTTTCTCGGCTGTTCTCGCCGTCTCGTCGCGAACAGTTCAAACCAAATTCAAATTCAAATTTATTTCAATATCAGAACGTACGTTGCAATACTGCGGGTGCAGGCAAAAAGGCCCTCAGGAGGCTTGACGAAACCTACACCGTAATAACAAACACTGGCAGAAAGAGCTATGATGATCACTATGCTAGGAATGGGCACAAAACAATAGGAAAAATTCGGAAGAACACTAAAGAAACAAAAGAGAAAACAAATGACATGCAATCTTCTTTCAGAGTGAGGAGATACATTCTGAGTGAAGGGTAGTTGCCAAACATTATTTTAACATTTGACGCCCGTAATTTGTTCTGGTGCGAGGAACTGCCCAGCGTTCAGTGCTACCTGTGTTGTAGAGATGGTTCACAATGTTAATGAAGGAATATCTTTGATGTATGTGTCAGTTTCATGGCATTTTCGTACTGCCTGTCGTTGCTGAGAGTAAACCGACAAAATTTCTCTCAGACACTCCGCTAGTTCATTAGCAATTAAAATTTGTTCAGCGATGGCACTTCGTGGTAAGTGGTGTTCTACATTAGATTTGTGTGCGTTCCTTGCTGATTCTGTCAGAATTAACCGACAATGCCCATCGTATGCAGCGACCGCAAAATGTAATAACATGCTTTGGCAGCAGTGGGACCGTTAACGTCATCTCGCGACGGCTGGCGAAAGAATGGAGGCTGCGGCGATAGTGTGCTCGTTCCTCCAAAGAACGTGCGATGGCGCTACGGGTACCACTGCTCCGAAAGCTTGTCATTTGGTTCGCCGTCGCCGAAGACCACACAACATCGCACGGCGAAACCGGTCAGGCGCATTGAAAGAACGAAGGCACAAGCGATAGCACGCACTCATACCTTTAATGCACGTGAGGAGGCAATCAAAGACAAAGAACCTTAAGAACAAACGCGGGCACAGGAAACGCGAACGAGCAGGGACCCGTGCGCAGAGCGCCACAAACGCGAGCTCCAACGTTACAAAGAGCTCCCATGAGAAACAAAAATCACTCTGCGTTTTGCAAAAATACAACTAGCCAAATTTTCGTTGAAATTTCAATGTAAACACCCAATAGTAAAAGCACCTGCTATCTCACCTTCATGTCAGTGCAAACAAAATAATTGCGGTTGTCACACTGCTCACAGCGCACGGTGGGCCTGGTCGGCGCATGCCGTCGTTTCTCGTACCCTTGATGTGCGATGCAGGAGCAGAATTCGTCCGTGCAATAACTGTAGAGGAAACATCTGCACCGGTGAATCTCGACGTCGCTTCTAGGGCCTCAGGCTTAGTGAACCAGATGGAAAAGAAGCGCGGAAAACCAACTGAAAGCCGCAGAACCTCTTTTCAGCAGCGAGCGTAGCCGCAGCACCGAGTCAGAAAACTACCCAGAGCGGCAGCAGGAGCGCCGATCGCTGTCCCCATGCCTAAGAAACTATGTGTCGCACCGTCGTCTGACTTGACGGTGGTGCAACATTTAGTTCACTGCAGGCTGCGGGGTGCTGGGACTCCCATACTCGTGCCGCTCTACCCCTACCGCCCTCCGCCACGTCAGTGCATGCGCAACAGCCCAGGTCTTTTTAACCCGCTGTTTAGTCCGCCTCTCCTTCTCTGGCGTAAATCACTTATTTTCCATCGAAATACTCTGTACCCTATTTTTTTTTTACCCTATCTCTCAAATTTTCAACTTTTTTTTTGCGCTATTTGTCAAAGTAGATATAAATAATTTGTAGAAAACCGATGGCCGACCTTGAACGATGGTCGAGTGGTTAGAGACGCTGGCGACAGATTAAGAGGACCAGAGTTCGAATCCCAAGTTGATTTCTTCAGCTGTTCTTATTTAACTGAAAATATTATTAAATTCTCTCCTGCACGATTATCCGGGTTGTTGCCGGTCGCTCTCTATTTTCGAAACCTGACAGTAAGCAAAAAAAAAACGAGTGTGCGATGGAGGAATATCGAATAGGTACAGGCTGCGGAATAGGGCGCATATCGAACTCAACGTCCAAGACTCCTCGCGCTGTATATCCACCGCTAATTTCGACTACTATAAAAAAGTATCGACCGTTTGTAGCAGATTCTGGCGGCAAACCTTAGCGCAGGACATGGCGCGAAACATAGGAAGCAATGAAAATGACTGCGAAATCCTCACAGGCCCTCCTCCGCCCGCACATATCCCTCTTGGGCGGTAATTTACGGCAAACTAGAAGGGCTCTCGAAGCGTTACACTCCGCTTCATGTCCAGAAGAAAATTGTTAATTGTTTGCTAAAAATCAAGCTGCCGGATTTCATGGAAAATATTACTATACAAAAAGGGTGAGCCGTTCTTACGAGCCATACGCGTAACACGTACCTCATCCCGGAATACAATCGTCTTGTCGTTCTCTCATTGTGAACGTTGCGATATTCGCGTTTGGTGGGAATCTGTTTGGACCATAAAACAATAAACAAAACGGAAGCGTGCGAGAAGGTGCGACGGAGGCAGAAAGAACATCATCGCAGAGGATTCCACAATACAAATTGAGCCCAAGAGATTCTTGCGCTGAAGTTTAACCGAAAATATTACTATACAAAAAGGGTGAGCCGTTCTTACGAGCCACACGCGTAACAAGTACCTCATCCCGGAATACAGTCGTCTTGTCGTTCTCACATTGTGAACGTTACGATATTCGCGTTTGGTGCTAATCTGTTTGGACCATAAAACAATAAACAAAAAGGAAGCGTGCGAGAAGGTGCGACGGAGGCAGAAAGAACATCATCGTAGAGGATTGCGCAATACCAATTGAGCCCCAGAGATTCTTGCACTGAAGTTTCGCCGAAAATATTACTATACAAAAAGGGAGAGCCGCTGGTAGTTGATAATCACGACAAACATCAGCGCGGAAAATGGTTCGAAATACGGGAGGCAATGAAAACGGCCAGGAAAACGTCACAGGCCCTCCATTACCTGTTTATGACAAACTGAAAGGGGTCTACAAGAGCCACACTCCGCTACCTCTTCAGAAGAAAATTGTTGATTCTCTCCTTAAAAACGAGCTTCGGGATCACGTACACGTCTTTACCGATGGCTCTGTTAAATCGGGATCAGGCGCGGCAGCATGTGTTATCCCCTCGCTGAGACTCGCCAGAATGTGCCGTCTAGGTTTCCCTGCCAACTCTACAGTGGCCGAGATTGCTGGGCTTCACCTTGCCGCAGATATTATACTAGATTCCGTACGCCCAGAGAAGCCCATCGCAATTCTCTGTGACTGCCAGCCGGCACTTCGCAGGCTCCAAAATTTAGAGATGGCTACCCAAGGAGAGATCAGCCTTGCCCGTAAACTATACGCGTTAAGAGACATGGGCTACCGGATCTCCATCCATTGGATTCCGTCCCACGTAGGGATTAGGGGAAACGAAGACGCAGACTTGCTGGCGAAAGAGGCGCGTGTCACCAATGTTCCTTTCACGGACGCGGTAAACGAATCCGACTGTTCTCGTCAACGCCGAGATGTCAAGCAAAAGCAGCTCCACTCCAAACCATGACACCTCCAGCTTGCGACGAAACGTGGGAATCACTGAAGAAAAACTGTAAAGCGATTGTCGGTGGAACGTTTACTGCGCTAGTCTTTTACGCCGCTGTTGATTCTGTTGTTGATGAATAAAGTTCGCGTATACATTTATTAACATTCGTTTCTTGTCTCAATTTTCATTCTTTTTACAACACAGCGTATCGCTTCCTTCTATCGCATACACAGTGATTGTCCTTTTTTTCATGTGGTATAGCTAGCTCCGTTATCTGCGAGGTTTACACACTAATGTTTGCTACATCCGAGGTGATAAACTTAGGTTCGGTATATCTCATGCCAGCAGACAGAAGTTCGTTATACCAGAGGTGGCATACTGAGTTTCGGTATGTCCTGGTAGTAATCTGAAGCTCTCTATATTCCAGGTGGCCCCGCATGATGGCGGACGATATTTCCTACCCTTGTAATTCTGCTGTTCTGAAAAAAAAAGTCCTTTTCGGCATTAAAATTGGCCAACCTCTGCTACACCTATCAGTCACAAACATCCTCCTCTCCCAACGCACATCCCTCCCGTGCAGCCACACATCTCTAGCTTCTAGGCTCATTACCAACGTGACATTCACAAATGTGTTGTGTTTAATGGCACATGAGCTGCTAAGGACATCAAGCGCCAAGCTCAAGATAAACGTGAATTTTCTTTCGAGAGATTTTTGCTAATACGTGAATATGTGAAAAAAAAGTGAGGTTGAGGATCTGAAAAGTTAGTTCGTTCTACAAGGAAGGAAATTTTTTAAATGCCTACTAGTAAAAGCCTTTAAAGGAGGCCGGGCAATCTCAGCGACTGTCTTTGGCTATTCAAGGCTCCCGAGGTTGTCATCCAATCAAACAAGGATCTCATCCTTCTTCTCAGGAATGAGAAAATGGCTGAAGTGTATCATATGCTAAAGCGGTGCAGCGGATCAAGATTTGCAGTTTTTCATGAACACTTGCTCCTTTTACGATCCTTAAATAACAAGACATGCTAACAAATGCATTTTCACCTCAGAGCCGGACTGGGTATAAAGGACTGAATTCATTAAAAACGTTACTAAAGGGCTTCTCACTTAGTTTGCCGTGTGCTGAATAAGAGAAAAAAAAATTTATTTTGGGGTCGTCTCTACATATCTCACAAAGACATTTGTCTTCTTTTGCAGTAAGAAATGATCGGTAATGTTTGTATCTCCAATGCGGAGACGACATAGAATTGCTTCTAAGAATCGTTCCGTCCGCCTACAAGTTTTTACTCACAAAGGTCGGGCTTTACAAAGTGCAGCTTATTGTTAACTTCATTGTCCCATGAAGCCTTCCATTTTGCTTCCAGTTTATTTGGGACAAATTTCAGGCAGTCTTTTGTGGCATGTTACTCATTTTACTTTACCTTTACGGGCAAGTGCAGCACATGCGTCAGCGCTCTCATTCCCGCTGATTCCCACGTGACTAGAAACCCAGCAAATATTTATTAAGGCGAAAGCCTTTAATGTCTCATCGTTGTAAGCAGCAGTTGTCGACAGAAAATGTCACGCTTTTCAATTGGTCAAAACGGCCGTGACGTCACACTGCGCGAATTTCAAACGGGGCCAATTGTACTTTAGCTAGTCACCATGCAACCAATTGAAGGGATCGTATAGTGATGCTCCAAGTAAGTGGGACTGAGCTTAGTTAATTGCTTAATTATCCAATTAGCCTAATTAACTTTTCTAGTCAGGCCATATAAATAAATAAAACCGAGTAGGAAATTGGTCGAGCTCGGGAATCGAACCCCGGTCTTCGGTGTGCTAGACGAGCATGCTATCCACTCCGCCATGCCAGCTCGATGGTTTGGAATGAACAAAGGCGCGTCTAGTGAATACGGTGTCTTCGCTCACTGCCATCCTCCTGCCTTCCCTTCCGGCGAGGTTTAGGTGTCCACCGAGATATGAGAGACAGATACATTTCCTTTCCTCAAAAACCAATTTACTTCCTCCCTTCTTCTACGGTACGGTTCAGGTGGCCACCGAGATGACAGAGAATTACTGCGCCATTTCCTTTCCTCAAAAAGCGTTGCGTTCAAAGGGCAAGGCATCGCGCCGAACGGGTGGTGGCGTTCCGTGGACTCCCTGGCAGCGCTACAACACGCTGTCGCGTTCCACTCCTAAAGGCGAAGCTTAAGCGTCATTAATTAGCAGTTCATTAGTGTTAGCGCATTAATCAGTAATCAACCATTAATTAGTGATTTGTCATCACTTAGTAATTAGTACTCATTTATATGTGACGCCACCAGTGCCACAGAAGCAGCCAAAGTGGTGTGGAAAACGCTTTCGCCTCTACGCACTTTAGACAGTCAAAGTGCCCCTGAATTTTTGTACGTCCTTGTGTATCAGCTTTTGTCAAATTATGTATTATGCTTCCTATTATGGGTTCAACTGCGTTTCTCGAGTTTATTGCTGCAATTGAACCGAGGGAGTCAGTCAAAAGATTTGGCAAAACAGAATTCATAAATGTTTGGCAGCCAATCTAGAGGGCGAGTTAACCAAGAAAAGTAGCCGGGCCTGCGTTGGCTGCGAATCATGAAAGCAAGGAAGTTTGTAGCTGCTGGCAAAAGCACGGTAACGCGTCGCCCCGACCGCTGCTGTTGTTCAGCAAGAAAACCTCGCAAAAGCGCGACACTGGGCCGCCCTGCTGGATTCTTAGCTTCGATGGAACGAATCTGCGCAATTTACACGTATTCACAACTTAAATGGGAATTTTACTATTCTTTATGCTTTGCGACAATTTTTTTTACATTTTTCGGCTAGTCTTAATTTTTTCAAGAAAAATTTTTCCTTCCGGGCTAGTTGGTGGATACTGAATGAGGAAAAGTTCCACAGCGCTGAAAAAATCCGAGCACACAGAAGACAAGGGCGCCCGTGCTGTCCTTCTCTTCTGTGTGCTCCTATATTGTAGCGGCATGGAAGATTTCCTTTATTAATATATTCATCGAGTTCTGTGGCTCTAAGATGAACGAAGAAGTGACTTCGCATTCATGAGGCGCCCATATTATCATTCTACCTGCCTGTTATGAGGCCCAGCAAGAATATAGCATCAGTGATATCATCATCAATCATTAATCAATCAGTCTTTATTTTCGCATACATTGTACAGCGAAAAAAGGTGACTGGAGAAAAAGCCGCTTCGTTGCGGCTTGACTGAGCTCCAGTCACCCATCACCCATTAGCAGCGACGAACGATGCACTTGCATGCCGAAACAAAAACTGGTTTGGCACATAGTGGCGAGAAAAATAAACATGCTAAATACAGGAGAAACAAACAAAAATGCACACATCAGAAATACCATAACTGGAAAAGAAACTTGGATAAGACATTAATACACTATGTAACGATGGTAATAAACGACTTTTGTATGAATAATTCGGTAATACGTTTATGAGGTAGTTGTGCAATATCAATTTGTAGTGTATCACAGTGATTAAGTATTGTTGGTAACGTGTGTTGAGTCATCATTATGCCGTAATTAGTTCGTGATGCTGGAACCAACCAAGGTGACTGATTACGAAGACAGTAATTACTCAAAGGAGGTTTTAGTTGTGCTAAGTCTAAAAACAAATCTAAGGTGCCTTTAAGGGCCCTTTTGTAGGTGGAAAGTAATTTATACATATATATGTCTTGTGTTTTGATGATCTTATGTGCAATAAAAAGTGGTGATGTGTGTTCGAAGAATGGCACATTTGCAACAGCGCGTAGGGCTCGTTTCTGAAGAACAAAAATTTTCTGCATGTTCGTTGTGGTGGTGTTGCCCCATATTAAAACACAATAACACAAGTGGGAATGGAAAAGAGCATAATAAATAACACGCTTCACTGCAGTTGGAAGGAAAAGGCGGCATCGGTTTATCATTCCCACAGCCTTGCTTAATTTTGACGAAAGGTAGTTGATGTGATCATTCCAGGACATGTGTTCTGAAAAAATCACCCCAAGTGATTTAACACATTTTTCTACAGATACTATGTATGGACCTAAATTAACAGTTTTTGGGACATCAATTAATGAGCTGCGGGCACGAAATAGCACGCATTTTGTTTTCGATTCATTTAGACTCAACGAATTGCTTTTACACCAATCTTGCAGTTTGTAACAAAAAACCCTTGCCTTTGTTTCTAGTTCCGCCATGTCCTTCCCAGAAAAAAACACAGTACAGTCGTCGGCGTAGATAAAAACGGCAGTTGTTTTCTAATTTTACAATATCATTGATGTAGTAAAGAAACAAAATAGGCCCAAGGATACTTCCTTGGGGAACTCCTGATTCTATACATCTGAGGCGCGATCTATGATTATTTATGTCCGTGAATTGGAATCGGTCTTTCAGATAAGACTGCATCACTTGTTGAGCAGTTCCTCCGAAGCCATATCATTCAAGTTTTTGTAGCAAAATTGAATGATTCACGCAATCGAACGCCTTACTAAAGTCTAGATATAGCCCCAGAACCAATAGTTTGTTCTCCAAATTCTTTAATATCATGTCTTTCTGCGCCAGAAGCGCAATTTCTGTTGTACGGTTCTTTCTAAAGCCGAACTGGCACCTAGTAATGAGTTCATGTTTCTGAGAGAAGTTATCGGCGCGTATTTTAATCACCTTCTCTAGGCCCTTAGAGAAAATTAGAAGTATGGAAAGTGGCCGGTAATTGGCAAAAGTATTTTTGTCACCATATTTGTGGATTGCGATTACCCTTGCGATTTTCATATTACTAGGCAAAACACCTGTGGAAAGTGCGCAGTTGTAGATGTGGGTTAATATAGGAGCAATTACGTCCAAGACGTATTTAACCGGTCTGATTTCTATATCTATTGCATCGCGACTGTGGCCGTTTTTAAGGAGACGAAAAAGTGAAGTAACTTCAGAAACGCATGTGGGCTGGAAAAAAAGTAGAATGTGGTAAAGGCAAAATGCACAATGCGGCTTCTGGAGAAGGTTTAGAGCTGCCTATCTCAATGAAGATATCACTGATATGTGCCCAGGTGTACGCCTATAAATCGTAAAGACCACGACAGATCGAATCACCATGCAAGGTCGATCACCTGCGGTCATACCAGTCATACTTACTGCGTAGTAAACAAGCTCACGATAATCCGAGAGTGCGGCGTGTCGTTTGATGAGCAGCCCTCTGGAATTATTTCCTTCCTATGCAGGGTCGAGGGAAAGTCGTTAGACCGCGATTGCTCACCGCATACTTTTGAGGATTTCTTCAAGCTCACAGAGCACACACCACACCGCAGGCACACGCTTGAGTTGTCGTCGCCGATGCATACAGACACAAGAGCGATGAGATGCCTGATCTGCGATCTGCGGTTGGACTCAATTATTTGACGACGTTGTTCTCTATCCCAAGCAGCCGATTTCTGCCGAACGCATTCGTGGCAACGAGACGAAGCAGAACACAAAGCTATGGCGAGCATCCGTCTTCCGTTATCCGTGGACGTTTGCCGCCGTGACTGCCGACGCAGCTAGCGGTGGCCACCAGCCCATGTGACCATAATGCGCTTTCCCGTTAGGGGCGAATTTTCTGGCAGCCAGCGGGCTGCCCGAGCAGGGTATATCGAAGAAGGCCAGTGGCTGAGGAAGTTGAATTGAGGTTGAGGACGAGGCCTCCTGCGAAGCGACCGAAGAGCAAAGAGTCTTCCTCTTTCGAGAGGTGCGAGGAAGCCGCCCTCCGCGAGGGCATGCTTACACGTACATCTAGGAGCGAGGAGCACGACGTAGGGACGGCCGAAGGGTAAGAAGGTATCGGCAGGTGCAGCATGTCCACAGGATGGTTAGCGGCGAAGGTCCGCATTCCTCAGAGGTAATCCAAGGCAGGCACGAAGGCATGCGCGAGCTCGAAGAACATATCGGCCAGCGCAGCGCCCGAGCTCGTCGGATCGCTCTGCCTGGACGTTAGACCATTGGTTAGACAGCAGAGGCGAAAGCTGAAAGCTCGAAAGGCAACCTGTTACACCGAGAGGGCGAACGGCTCGCGTCCGCTCGCTTGTGAAGCCAGAAAGACCCTCCTGCTTCCGTTGTGGAGGCTCCGCTGATAGCAGCGATAGTGTGCTTGTTTCTGCAAACAACACGGAATGGCGCCAGCAACAATTTGCTGACCCACAGACGTCTGGGCACTTATCGCCGTTAAAATACGGTAGTCCTAGCGGAGAATTCGGCGGCATGCGCCCACGATCGCCCGCCGTTGGGATCCTGATAAGAGTCCTCGTGCCCAGCGTGTCGCCGTTCCCAAAATCCGTGGGATTTTGTCGGCAGCCGCTTCTGCGATGGGGCCTGGCTTTCGGACGGCGCTCCTTCCCTGTGTTACAAGGAGTGTTCCCCTGAGCAGCACTCATAAAGCACGGGTTGAAATGCCAGGTTTCTTTTTTTATATATACAACTCCTCTTCTGCGAGATTTTCCCGGTTAAAGCCGGTCCCTCTATTTTATGAAAAGCACACACCAATACATGAAACCTGAGGGCGCGATGGAGAAATGAAGCACAGGCACATACCACGGAGCAGACTGCCCCAAAAAGTCAACATCCAGCGCTCCTTGCCCTCAAACTGAGTTGCCAATTTACTATACAAAAAGTGACAGACGTTCATAGGCGCTACATGCAGAAGAGCTTACCTCAGAGCACACCGTCCTTGTCTGTCTCTCGTTGTGTTTGTTACGATATTCGCGTTTGTTGAGGATGCATCTGTTTGCACCATCAAAAATAAAACAAACGGAACGTGCGACAAGGTGCGACGAAGGTGCAAAGGTCTGATGCGCACAGGTGTGAGAAATACAAACTGAGCGCCCAGAGATTCTTGCGCTGAAGTTTAACCTAGAACTTTTCTATACAAAAAGGGAGAGCCATTCGTACGGGCCACACGGGACACACCCTTGGTGGCACAAAATGTTGCAGCAGTGTTTCACTGCAGTGTTTCTACAACGTGGATAATATCTTCTTGAAATCACATTCAGCTAACGGTAGCATGCAACATCCCAACAACGTTACTGCAATGTTTCAGCAATGTTGCTCCATCGTTGCTGAAATGTTTAAGCAGTGTTATAAAACGTTTTAGAAAACATAAAACAAGATACATAAACAAACATAAAGTAACATACAATACATCCACGCATGCTGCATGCACACCTTGAAGATTGGGCTCCTGCCTTTCATAGCTTGACCAGCCAGCAGCTTGCAAGAACGGCAGTTCTTAAACAGACAAACAAATCTGCAGAGTGTCTATTAAAACTTTTTAATGCCTTTCGAACTTTAAACCCGGAACAAATGGAGATATTTCTTGCCTGGCTTCTGCAATGCTGCATCCTGCACGAGTACCTGCTGAGTGTAGCCCAAGTGCTGCAAAGCAGACAAAAAGTTAACCTTGAAGCTCTGAAATCTGATGGAGAATTCCTGCAAAAAGAAATGGTCTGCTAGCTCTTGTATCTTATCATGGACATGTCTTGACAGCAACATGTCACGAAGAGTGCGAAACATGGAGTAAAACTCAACACATCCTTACAAGTCACCTTTCTCGATTAGCTATTCAATGCTCATTTAAGCTCCTTTCTTAAAGTCTTATTACTGTGGCTTAAATATTGCTTTTAACATGGTAAATGACATTATATATTATAGGAAGGGGCCTATGACGGGGTCGCGAAAAACACCAACCTTAGCCTTACATTACCACTCAACGCTGCCCAAATTAACAATATCGGCGAGTGCTCGAAGGATTAGGTAGTGTAATTTACAGTCTTAAAGGAAATACAAAGTACTTTACATTTCATTGCAGCACAAGCTTTCCTACGCCGTTTTTCTATTGATCGTGCATCCTCACCATAGGTGAGAAACGCGTGGCGACCTCAGTGGTTGTGTTTGGCTAGGCGCGCGTCTATTCTTTGGTTCTGAGCTTTCAGGAGGTTGAGTCATGCGCCGCATAAATGCGCGCTTACATCCAACGTGCCCCCATCGGAGTCGGGCTACAAGCATGGGCTGCGACACGAAAGCGCGCCCTCTGTGGTGTGCATGGAAACTCTTGTGCTTGAGAGATACATTTATTTTTACAAAAGCATACAGTGGCCGCATGGACATGAGTTATAGTGCAATTCCGTGCGCATTACCAAAACTAAGCAATCAAACTGCCAGGTATTTGTGTTCAAGTACTGATATGCGTATTCCCAGGACGCTCATACTTAGAGCTCACTCAACGATACTTCTGTATGGTTTTGCAACATGCATTGCAAATATTAAAATCACGTATTAATCGCTACCATTTCACGCGCATGTTATTAGCCTCAAGAGTAGCCAGCTCATTGGATGTTGCGGTGATGCGGTGAAAGTGCAGCACGGATGCAGTAGAATCTCGATGTTCGATTCCCTGAAGAAGGCGTCGAAACCTGTCCAATCATGTAGTTCGACTTGAAAGAAGACTAGGAGGCGTGCATCTGGAACATGACAGCCGAACATATATTTACAGCACATTTACAGAGGGATAAACTGGAAGAGGCAGAAATGAATTCGATAAAAGAATAAACCTTGCGTTTCTTTACTTGCCGACGTAAGTGGTTGGAGCCTAAGTAGAACCGCGATACCTGCTATCCATGGGACCCCAGCTACTAATGGACTTTCTAATTCATTCAGTTGCATTATTCAACCTTTAATTGGCAAAGAAATAGGGACGGACATTATCAGTAGCCTGCCCCAAGCATCAATTCTCCAATCAGAAATGTCACATGAGGTGGGAACTAACCGTGGGTAGGGCAAAGCCTCAAAGCGAGGGGCCCATTAAGAACACAAACTAAATCAAAAACAAACACGACGTCACCCTCTCTCCGGTAGGGCTGCCCGCACCCACTCCCTTCGAGGGCTGTCTTCTCACTTGCCTCCTGTACCCCCCCCCCCTCCCCTTTATGCTCGAGTTTCTGGTAAAATTCTTTACATTAAGGTTCTCCCACCAGTCATGCATGCTTGTCGTCCGCCAACAACAAAAGAGAAGGCGAATGAGCCACGAAGCAGCTATAGCAAAGGCGACGGGCTGCTCGGTGATCCAGATAAGGAACTATGTTCCTACCCACGCATTTTGTAACTACGCTAGATAGACGCGCTGCCTCTCCGAACAAGATAAGCAGGGGTCCTATTTTCCACGGATTGGATCACTATGTCAAAGAGACGCCGTACTTGTTTTCAGGTACTCGTTTCCGCCATCCTTGAAAAGCATTATTAGAAGTTTCAGGAATACGAGAGACGTATAAACGGACCCGTTACTGGTCGCCAAGGTGCGATTAAGGGACGAACAGTCAAACGCGGCAGAGGTGTGCACAACAGGCTGAAGCGAGCCTTTCCGGATCACTCACTCAGAAAAAAAAAATAATAAAATTTGGCTCTCTAACCCGCGGTACGCCTGGATTACCTATATCTTACACTGCAATAATGCATGCATAGTGGCCATCTTGTTCTCGCGTATATGCAGTGAGTGTTGTGACACGTCGTTGTAACCAAATAAACCTTTACGCACAAGTTTAATTATGTGAGTAGTAAGCGCTCACATGAAAGCATTCTTTCCTTCATCCATGCATGATACCAATAGCGACCCACAGTATTCGTCCTGCCTCCTTTCTCGGCTGTTCTCGCCGTCTCGTCGCGAACAGTTCAAACCAAATTCAAATTCAAATTTATTTCAATATCAGAACGTACGTTGCAATACTGCGGGTGCAGGCAAAAAGGCCCTCAGGAGGCTTGACGAAACCTACACCGTACTAACAAACACTGGCAGAAAGAGCTATGATGATCACTATGTTAGGAATGGGCACAAAGCAATAGGAAAAATTCGGAAGAACACTAAAGAAACAAAAGAGAAAACAAATGACATGCAATCTTTTTTCAGAGTGAGGAGATACATTCTGAGTGAAGGGTAGTTGCCAAACATTATTTTAACATTTGACGCCCGTAATTTGTTCTGGTGCGAGGAACTGCCCAGCGTTCAGTGCTACCTGTGTTGTAGAGGTGGTTCACAATGTTAATGAAGCAATATCTTTGAGGTATGTGTCATTTTCATGGCATTTTCGTACTGCCTGTCGTTGCTGAGAGTAAACCGATAAAATTTCTCTCAGACACTCCGCTAGTTCATTAGCAATTAAAATTTGTTCAGCGATGGCACTTCGTGGTAAGTGGTGTTCTACATTAGATTTGTGTGCGTTCCTTGCTGATTCTGTCAGAATTAACCGACAAAGCCCATCGTATGCAGCGACGGCGAAATGTAATAACATGCTTTGGCAGCAGTGGGACCGTTAACGTCATCTTGCGACGGCTGGCGAAACAATGGAGGCTGCGGCGATAGTGTGCTCGTTGCTCCAAAGAATGTGCGATGGCGCTACGGGTACCACTGCTGCGAAAGCTTGTCATTTGGTTCGCCGTCGCCGAAGACCACACAACATCGCACGGCGAAACCAGTCAGGCGCATTGAAAGAACGAAGGCACAGGCGATGGCACGCGCACATACCTTTAAAACACGTGAGGAGGCAATCAAAGACAAAGAATCTTAAGAAGAAACACGGACACAGGAAACACGAACGAGCGGCGACCCGTACGCAGAGCGCCACAAACGCGAGCTCCAACGTTACAAGGAGCTCTCATGAGAAACAAAAATCACTCTGCGTTTTGCAAAAATACAACTAGCCAATTCTTCGTTGAAATTTATATTTAAACACCCAATAGTAAAAACACCTGTTATCTCACCTTCATGTCTGTGCAAACAAAATAATTGCGTATGTCACACTGCAGACAGCGCACGGTGGGCCTGGTCGGCGCATGCTGTCGTTCGTCGTACCCTTGATGTGCGATGCAGGAGCAGAATTCGTCCGTGCAATAACTGTAGAGGAAACATCTGCGCCGGTGAATGTCGACGTCGCTTCTAGGGCCTCAGGCTTAGTGAACCAGATGGGAAAGAAGCGCGGAAGACCAATTGAAAGCCGCAGAACCTCTTTTCAACAGCGAGCGTTGCCGCAGCACCGAATCAGAAAACTACCCAGAGCGGCAGCAGGAGCGCCGATCGCTGTCCCCATGCCTAAGAAACTATGTGCCGCACCCTCGTCTGACTTTACGGTGGTGCGACATTTAGTTCCATGGTTTAGTTCACTGCAGGCTGCGGGGTGCTGGGACTCTCATACTCGTGCAGCTCTAGCCCTACCGCCCTCCGCCACGTCAGTGCATGCGCAACAGCCCAGGTGTTTTTAACCCGCTGTTTAGTCCGCCTCTCCTTCTCTGGCGTAAATCACTTATTTTCCATCGAAATACTCTGTACCCTATTTTTTTTTACCCTATCTCTCAAATTTTCAACTTTTTTTTTTGCGCTATTTGTCAAAGTAGATATAAATAATTAGTAGAAAACCGATGGCCGACCTTGAACGATGGTCGAGTGGTTAGAGACGCTGGCTACAGATTAAGAGGACCCGAGTTCGAATCCCAAGTTGATTTCTTCAGCTTTTCTTATTTAACTGAAAATATTATTAAATTCTCTCCTGCACGATTATCCGGGTTGTTGCCGGTCACTCTCTATTTTCGAAACCTGACAGTAATCAAAAAAAAAATGAGTGGGCGATGGAGGAATATCGAATAGGTACAGGCTACGGAATAGGGCGCATATCGAACTCAACGTCCAAGACTCCTCGCGCTGTATATCCACCGCTAATTTCGACTACTATAAAAAAGTATCGACCGTTTGTAGCAGCCTCTGGCGGCAAACCTTAGCGCAGGACATGGCGCGAAACATAGGAAGCAATGAAAATGACTGCGAAATCCTCACAGGCCCTCCTCCGCCCGCACATATCCCTCTTGGGCGGTAATTTACGGCAAACTAGAAGGGCTCTCGAAGCGTTACACTCCGCTTCATGTCCAGAAGAAAATTGTTAATTGTTTGCTAAAAATCAAGCTGCCGGATTTCACGGAAAATATTACTATACAAAAAGGGTGAGCCGTTCTTACGAGCCACACGCGTAACACGTACCTCATCCCGGAATACAATCGTCTTGTCGTTCTCTCATTGTGAACGTTACGATATTCGCGTTTGGTGGGAATCTGTTTGGACCATAAAACAATAAACAAAACGGAAGCGTGCGAGAAGGTGCGACGGAGGCGGAAAGAACATCATGGTAGAGGATTCCACAATACAAATTGAGCCCCAGAGATTCTTGCACTGAAGTTTCGCCGAAAATATTACTATACAAAAAGGGTGAGCCGTTCTTACGAGCCACACGCGTAACAAGTACCTCATCCCGGAATACAGTCGTCTTGTCGTTCTCACATTGTGAACGTTACGATATTCGCGTTCGGTGCGAATCTGTTTGGACCATAAAACAATAAACAAAAAGGAAGCGTGCGAGAAGGTGCGACGGAGGCAGAAAGAACATCATGGTAGAGGATTGCGCAATACCAATTGAGCCCCAGAGATTCTTGCACTGAAGTTTCGCCGAAAATATTACTATACAAAAAGGGAGAGCCGCTGGTAGTTGATAATCACGACAAACATCA